>NC_083689.1:64097500-64727500 GCF_033118175.1 Dama dama
TCCTGAGGCTGAGGAGGGTGGGGCTGAAGAGCCAAGAGGAACACCCAACATGGAAACTCATCACGTGTGACTGTTCTCTCTGGGACCCTTGAGATCAAATCGGTTAGGTGATCTAGGACACTGAGAATGACCCCTCAAAATATATACATCCCCTCAACTACCAACTTCACAGAAATGCAAAGGATCATAAAAGAATACTATGAACTGCATGTCAACAAATAGGATAGATGAAATGAGCAAATTCCTAGGAATATCCAAGCTACCAAAACTGACTCAAGCAGAAAGAGAAAATCTGAATAGAACTGCAGGTCTAGAGATTGGACTTCCTTGGAGGTCCAGTGGTTAAGAATCCGCCTGCCAATGCAGGGGACACGGGTTCAATCCCTGGTCCAGGAAGATTCCACATGCCGCAGGACAACTAAGCTCATGTGCCTCAATGAATAAGGCCATGTGCCCCGGAGCCCATGCTCTGCAGCCAGAGAAGCCACTGCAATGAGAAGCCTGCAATGAGCTTTTAAAAAACTGCAACATCCACTTATGATAAAAATTCTCCAGAAAGTGGGCGTTAGGGAGCCTACCTAAACACAGTAAAGGACATCTACAAAAAATGCACAGCTAACATCATTCTCAATGGTGATGTTGAGCATTTCCTCTAAGATCAGGAACAAGACAAGGATGTCTTGCCACTCATACAACATAGTTTTGGAAGTCCTAGCCACAGCAGTCAGAGAAGAAAATAAAAGGAATTCAAACTGTAAAGAATAAAACTCTCACTGTTTGCAGATGACATGATACTATATGTAGAAAATCCTAAAGATACTACCAGAAAACTGTTAGAGTATCAATAAAGTCAGTAAAGTTGCAGGATACAAAATTAATACAGAAATCTCTTACATTCCTATACACTAATGGTGAAGGAACAGAGGGAGTCATTAAGGAAACAATTTCATGAACCATCACATCAAAAAGAATAAAATAATGCCATTTGCAGGAGCATAAAAGGACTGAGAGATTCTCATACTAAGTGATGCAAGTCAGAGGAAGATAAATACCATATGGTGTCACTTATATGCGGAATCTAAAAAGATGGTACAAATGGACTTATTTACAAAACAAAAATAGTCACAGATGTAGAAAACGAACCTATGGTTACCAAAGTATGAAGGTGGTTGGCAGAGAGTAATAAATTAGGAGACGTGTAGGGGAAATCAACAAATAACAATACAACATATACAAAACGTAACTAACAAGGACCTACTGTATAGCACAGGGAACTCGACTCAATATTCTGTCAACCTATATAAGAAAAGAATCTAAAACAGAGTGGATATACATAGCATGTGAATAATTCACTTTGCTGTATGCCAGAACTCACCAAGATACTGTTTATCAACTAACTCCAATAAAAATTAAAAAATATAAAATATTTCAGAATTTAAAAAGTGAAAGGACTGTACCCTGAACCCTCTAAAAACATTACTTAAAAGGGCCTAAATAAATAGAAAACAACCCTTGTTTAAAGATTAGTTGCTTAACATTGGGCTTCCCTGGTAGCTCAGTTGGTAAAGATTCCGCCTGCAATGCAGGAGACCCCAGTTCAATTCCTGGATTAGGAGATCCACTGGAGAAGGGATAGGCTACCCGCTCCAGTATTCTTGGGCTTCCCTTGTGGCTCAGCTGATAAATAATCTGCCTGCCATGTGGGAGACCTGGGTTTGATCCCTGTGTTGGGAAGATCTCTTGGAGAAGGGGAAGACTACCCACTCCAGTATTCTGGCCTGGAGAATTCCATAGACTGTATAGTCCATGGGCTCACAAAGAGTCGGACACAACTGAGAGACACTCACTCACTCACTCATGCTTAATATTGTTCAAATAATAGTATTTCCCAGAATAACATATAGATTAAATTCAATCCCTGTTAAATCTTAGAGTTTCTTTATGTTCCAGTTTGTATTTAATTTTTTAAAAACTCTTTATTTTGTGTTGGAGTATACCTTATTAACAATGTTGCCACAGATTCAGGTGGACAGCAGAGGTGCTCAGCCATATATACCATGCATCCATCCTCCCCCAAACTCCCCTCCCATCTCACAGCATCGAGCAGAGTTCCATGTGCTGTATTGTAGGTCCTTATTGGTTATCCACTTTAATTATAGCAGTGTGTACATGTACATCCCAAACTCCATAACTATCCCTTCCCCCCATCCTTGCCCACCTCCCCAGCAAAAATAAGTGCCTTCACTAAGTCTGTGAGTCTGTTTCTGTTTTGTAAGTTCATTTGTATCGTTTCCTTTTAGATCCCATATATATGGGATGTCATACAACCTTTCTCCTTCTCTGCCTGACTTCACTCAGTCTGATATCTCTAGGTCCATCCATGTTGCTGCAAATGGCATTATTCCATTTTTAAAAAAAGACTTTGAGTAGTATTCCATTGTATAATATACCACATCTTCTTTATCCATTCCTCTGTCGATGGACACTTACATGACCTCCATGTCTTATGTATTGGCAACAGTGCTGCAGTGAATATTGGAGTGAATAGATCCTTTTGGATCATGTTTTTCTCTGGATATATGCTTAGGAGTGAGACTGCTGGATCACATGGCAGCTCTATTTTTAGTTTTTCAAAGACCCTTCATACTATTCTCCATAGTTCAGAGTTACTTTATTTATTTTAAAAATGGGGGGAAATCCTAATATTCTTTGGAATTCCAAGGGACACCAAAGAGCCAAAATAATCTCGCAGAACAGTGGTAGCACATTATTAGAATTGACTTACAGACCAAGGGACCGATATGATAATCCACAAACAAATGCTCACTTCCATTTTCACTTGATTTCTGATAGAAGTGCTAAGACTGGTCACTGGGCCAAGAACGTTTCCAACAAATGACATTGCAAAGCCTGGACCTTATGTGCAAAACCTTTAGGGTGGACCTGACCTCATACCATACACAGAAGTTAATACAGGATGAATCACAGCCTAAATTTTGGAGCTAACCCATAGACATGTAGAAAAACATCTGTGAACATCTCCATGACCTGGGCTTGTTCATAGTTCATTAAATATGATACCAAAGGCACAAGAAACAATGAAAAATAGATACACTGGCTTTCCAAAAAAATGCAAAACTTCCATGTGTCACAGGACATTCTCAAAAGAGTGAAAAGACAACCAAGAGAATAGCAGAAAATGTTTGCAACCCACAGGTTGCCTATGGGATTAATATCCGGAATATATAAAAGATGTCGACAACACGATTTAAAAATGCAAGACAGCAAAAGAAACACAGAGATAAAGAACAGGTTTTTGGACTCTGTGGGAGAAGGTGAGGGTGGGATGATTTGAGAGAATAGCATTGAAACATGTATATTACCATATGTGAGCTAGATCTCCAGCCCAGGTTTGACGCATGAGACAGGGCGCTCATGGCCAGTGCGCTGAGGGATGGGATGGGGAGGGAGGTGGGAGGGGGTTCAGGATGACGGACATGTGTACACTCGTGGCTGATTCCTGTCGCTGTATGGCGAAAGCCACTACAATATTGTAAAGCAATTAGCCTCCAATTAAAATAAATAAAGTTTTAAAAAGAACATAAAAAAATGAGCCAAAACCTAAACATTTCTCAAAAAAGGTGTATAAATGGCCAAGAGCACATAAAAGATGCAGGATATAACATTATTAACGAAATGGAAATCAAAACTATAATGAGATACAACCTCACACAGGTCAGAATGGCCATCATCAAAAAAATCTACAAACAGTAAATGCTGGAGAGGATGTGGAGAAAAGAGAACTCTCCTACACTATTGGTCGGAATGTAAAATGGGTACAACCGTGATGAAGAAGAATATACAGATTTCTTAAAAAAACATATATAGAACTACCATATGAGCCATCAGTCCCACTCCAGAGCATATATGCAGAGAAAACCATTATTTGAAAATATATGTGCATCCCAGGGTTCACTGCAGCACTGTTTACAATAGACAAGACATGGAAGCAATCTAAATGTCTATAGACAGACAAATGGGTAGACGAAGGGGTACATATATACAATGGAGTATTACTCAGCCATGAAAATGAGTGAAATACTACCCTTTGCAGCAACATGGATGGACCAGGAGATTCTCATAGTCTCTGATGTAAGTCAGACAAAAAATGATAAATATCATATGATATCACTCATATGCAAAATCTAAAAAGTTGATATAAATGAACTTATTTACAAAGTAGAAAGAGTCACAGATATGGAAAATAAACCTACAGTTACCAGAGGGGAAAGGGAGGGGTGGCCAGGAAGGATAAATTAAGAGACTGGGATCAACATATACACACTACTCTATGTATGTATAATAGATAACCAATAAGACCTACTATAGCACAGGGAACTCTATTCAGTATTCTGCATTAATCCCTAGGTGAAAATAACCTAAAACAGAGTGGCTATAGGTATATGTTGAACTGATGCACTTTTCTGTATGCCTGAAACTGATAAACATTATACACCAACTATGATAAAAATTTATAAATAACATAACATATTTCAGAATTCAATCAAAGAAGTGAGAGGCTTCTACCCTGAAAACTCAAACATTGCTTACAGAGGACCTAAATAATTGGAATACAGTCCATGTTTAAATATTAGAATGCTTCAATTAACAATACTAGTCAGCCCAATATTCAGATTCATTTCACTCCTATTCAATCTGAGAGGTTCCCCACCCCCCCACCCCCCACCCCCCACGCCAAATTAGGGGGGAAAATCCTAATATTCATACGGAATTCCAAAGGACACTGAAGAGTCAAATTTATCTTGCAAAAGTGTGTTACTGCATTCAAATAGACATACAGACCATGGAATAGACTTGGAACACAGAAGCAAACCCTCAGCCTAAGCTAAGAACTACAGACAAAAACACTGACACACATCTTCATGATCTTAGCTTGGGTTTTGGGTCCTAAAATATGACACCAAAGGCATAGAGAACAATGAAAATTAGATTCACTGGCCCTCAGAAAAATGAAAAACTTCTATTAGTCATGGAACATTATCATGAGAGTGAAAGGACAACTAGAAAATGGTAGAAAATGTTTGCAAATCATAGGCCTGTTATGGGTTTAAGATCCAGAATATATAGAGGATGCCAACAACACCAATCAATAGTGGTCCAAAAACCTGAACAGACATTGCTCCTAACAAGACATACAATGGCCAACAGCACTTGAAAAGATTCTCAACACCACCAATTATTAGAGAAATGAAAATTAGAACTACAATGAGATATATCATCATATAGGTCAGAATGGCCATCATCATAAAATTTACAGGGTCTGAAGTGACCTCTAAAAATGGAGCACAAGACACTTGACCCAGAAAACCTCACAGATCATGCAGATCAAGAGGTTCAGATCTTCGTGTTCACTCTAAGAACACTCGAGAAATCGCCCAGGTCATTAAGTGTATGCATATCTGAAAAGCCACCAAGTAGCTGAAGGATGTCACTGTAAAGAAGCAATGTATGCTACTCCATCACTCCCACGTGGAGTTGGCAGGTGTGCACAGGCCAAACAGTGGGGCTGGATGCAGGGTCAGTGATCTGAAAAGAGTGCTGAGTTTCGACTGCACATGCTCAGAAATGCAGACAGTGCTGAACTTAAGGGCTGAGATGTAGGTTCTCTGGTCATTGAGCACATTCAGGTGAACAAAGCCCCCAGGAGGCAGCACAGGACTTACAGACTCATGGTCAGATCCACCCACATGTGAGTGCTCCCTGCCACACTGAGATGATGCTGACTGGAGAAGAACATTGTTCCTAAACCAGACGAGGAGGTTGTGCAGAAGAAAAAGATATCCCAGAAGAAACTGAAGAAATAAAAATTGATGGCCCAGGAATAAACGCAGCAAAAAATAAATGCATATAAAAGTAAAAAAAAAAATCTATGAATAAATGTTGGAGAGGGTAATGAGGAAAGGAAACTCTCCTACACTAATGCTGGAAATGTAGGTAGGCACAACCATGATGGAGAAGAAAATACAGGTTCCATAAAAAACAATATACAGAACTATTAATACCATAAGATACAGCAGTCCCACACCAGGGTGTATACCCAGAGAAAATGGTTATTCAAAAAGAAAGATGCACCCCAGGGTTCACTGCAGCACTGTTTGCAATAGCCAAGACATGGAACCACTCTAACTGTCCATCAGCAGACAAATGAGTGTAGAAGAAGCAGTACATATATATAATGGAGTATTACTCAATCATAAAAATGAACAAAATACTGTTATTTGCAGAAACATGGATGGACATAGAGATTCTCACAGCCAATAATGTGAGTCAGACAGAAAATGACAAATATGATATCACTTATATGCAAAATCTAAAATGTTGCCATAAGTGCAGAAATAAAATAAAACAGAAATAGAAACACAGATACAGAAAACAAACCTATGGTTACCAGAGGGGAAAGTGAGGGGTGGCCAGAAGGGATAAATTAGGAGACTGGGATCAACATACACACACTCCTCTATATAAAATAGACAACTAATAATGACCTACTCTACAGCACAGGGAACTCTATTCAGTATTCTGCATTAACCCCTGTGTGAAAAGAATCTAAAAGACAGTGGATATACAAATATATTTGACTTACTTTGCTGTATGCCTAAAGCTGATACAACACTGAACACCAACTATACTCCAATAAAAATTTAAACATAAAATATTTTAGAATTCAATCCAGGAGGTGAAATGGTTCTACCCTGAAAACTCTAAAACACTGCTTAAAGAAAACCTAAATAATTGGAAAACAACCCATGTTTAAATATTAGAATGCTTAGAAATGTTCAGATAACAATACTATCCAGTAAGAATAGATACTCATTTCATTCCTGTTCAATCTCAGAGTTTATTTTTTTTCTGAATTGGGAAAAATGCTCTAATATTCATATGGAATTTCAAGGATGCCAAAGAGCCAAAATAGTCTTCCAGATGTGTGTTACTGCATTGGGAGAGACATACAGACCATGTAATAGACTTGAGAACCAAGAAACATACCCTCTCTTCAATTTTTACTTGATTTCTAATAGAAGTGCTAAGACTGGTCACTGGGCAAAGAACAGATTCAAAAAATGACACTACAAAACCCTGACCTCACAAGCAGAATCTTGAGGGTGGACCTGACCTCATACCATACACAGAAGGTAATGCAAGATGAATCAAGGGCTAAATTTTGGAGCTAAGCTATAGAACAGGGCAGGGCAAAGGAGCAGGCAAAGGCTAATAGAGTTTTGCCAAGAGAATGCAGTGGTCATAGCAAATACCGTCTTCCAACACAAGAGATGACTCTACATGTGGACGTCACCAGATGGTCAATGCCAAAATCAGATTGATTTTATTCTTTGCAGCCTAAGATGGAGAAGCTCTATACAATTAGCCGAAACAAGACCGGAAGCTGACTATGGCTCAGATCATGAACTCCTTATTGCAAAATTCAGACTTAAAGTAGGGAAAACCACTAGACCATTCAGATGTGACCTAAATCAAATCCCTTATGATTATCCAGTAGGAGTGACAAATAGATTCAAGGGATTAGATCTGATAGAGAGCTTGCAGAACAACCAGCTGTGGAAAATTCTTAAAGAGATGGGAATACCAGACTACCTTACCTGCCTCCTGAGAAATATGTATGCAAGTCAAGAAGCAACAGTTAAAACTTGCTGAAACAGACTCGTTCCAAATTGGGGAGGGAGTATGTCAAGGCTGTACATTGTCACTTTGCTTATTTAACTTATATGTAGAATACATCATGCAAAATGCTGGGCTGCATGAAGCACAAGCTGGAATCAAGATGGCAGGGAGAAGTATCAATAACCTCAGATATGTAGATGACACCACCCTTTTGGCAGAAAGCAAAGAGGAACTAAGAGCCTCTTGAAGAAAGTAAAAGAGAGTGAAAAAGTTGGCTTAAAACTCAACATTCAAAGAACTAAGATCATGACATCCGATCCCATCACTTCATGGCAAGTGGGAAAACAATGGAAACAGTGACAGACTTTTTTCCTTGGGCTCCAAAATCACTGCAGATGGTGACTGCAGCCATGAAATTAAAAGACACTTGATCCTTGAAGAAAAGCTATGACCAACATAGACAGCATATTAAAAAAGAGACACCCAAAGCAATCTATAGATTCAATGCAATCCCTATCAAGCTACCAACGGTATTTTTCACAGAACTAGAACAAATAATTTCACAATTTGTATGGAAATACAAAAAACCTCGAATAGCCAAAGCAATCTTGAGAAAGAAGAATGGAATTGGAGGAATCAACCTGCCTGACTTCAGGCTCTACTACAAAGCCACAGTCATCAAGACAGTATGGTACTGGCACAAAGACAGAAATATAGATCAATGGAACAGAATAGAAAGCCCAGAGATAAATCCACGGACCTATGGACACCTTATCTTTGACAAAGGAGGCAAGGATATACAATGGAAGAAAGACAACCTCTTTAACAAGTGGTGCTGGGAAAACTGGTCAACCACTTGTAAAAGAATGAAACTAGAACACTTTCTAACACCATATACAAAAATAAACTCAAAATGAATTAAAGATCTAAATGTAAGACCAGAAACTATAAAACTCCTAGAGGAGAACATAGGCAAAACACTCTCCGACATAAATCACAGCAGGATCCTCTATGACCCACCTCCCAGAATACTGGAAATAAAAGCAAAAGTAAACAAATGGGACCTAATTAAACATAAAAGCTTTTGCACAACAAGGGAAACTATAAGCAAGGTGAAAAGACAGCCCTCAGAATGGGAGAAAATAATAGCAAATGAAGCAACAGACAAAGGATTAATCTCAAAAATATACAAGCAGCTCCTGCAGCTCAATTCCAGAAAAATAAATGACCCAATCAAAAAATGGGCCAAAGAACTAAACAGACATTTCTCCAAAGAAGACATACAGATGGCTAACAAACACATGAAAAGATGCTCAACATCACTCATTATCAGAGAAATGCAAATCAAAACCACAACGAGGTACCATTACACGCCAGTCAGGATGGCTGCTATCCAAAAGTCTACAAGCAATAAGTGCTGGAGAGGGTGTGGAGAAAAGGGAACCCTCTTACACTGTTGGTGGGAATGCAAACTAGTACAGCCGCTATAAAGAACAGTGTGGAGATTCCTTAAAAAACTGGAAATAGAACTGCCATATGACCCAGCAATCCCACTCCTGGGCATACACACCGAGGAAACTAGATCTGAAAGAGACACGTGTACCCCAATGTTCATCACAGCACTGTTTATAATAGCCAGGACATGGAAGCAACCTAGTGCCCATCAGCAAACGAATGGATAAGGAAGCTATGGTACATATACACAATGGAATATTACTCAGCCATTAAAAAGAATTCATTTGAATCAGTTCTAATGAGATGGATGAAACTGGAGCCCATTATACAAAGTGAAGTAAGCCAGAAAGATAAATAGTATACCAATACAGTATACTAACGCATATATATGGACTTTTAAGAGATGGTAATGATAACCCAATATGCAAAACAGAAAAAGAGACACAGATGTACAGAACAGACTTTGGGACTCTGTGGGAGAAGGTGAGGGTGGGATGTTCTGAGAGAATAGCATTGAAACAAGTATACTATCAAGGGTGAAACAGACCACCAGCCCAGGTTGGATGCATGAGACAAGTGCTCAGGGCTGGTGCACTGGGAAGACCCAGAGGGATGGGATGGGGAGGGAGGTGGGAGGGAGTTTCAGGATGGGGAACACATGTAAATCCATGGCTGATTCATGTCAATGTATGGCAAAAACCACTACAATATTGTAAAGTAATTAGCCTCCAGCTAACAAAAATAAAGAAAAAAAAAGGGAAAAAAAGTAAAAAAGAGACATTACTTTGCCCACAAAGGTCTGTTTAGTCAAAGCTATAGTTTTTTCCAGTAGTCATGTATGGATGTGAGAGTTAGACCATAAAGAAAGCTGAGCACTGAAGAATTGATGCTTTTGAACTGTGATGTTGGAGAAGACTCTTGAGAGTCCCTTGAACTGCCAGGAGATCAAATCAGTCAATTCTAAAGGAAATCAGTCCTGAATATACATTGGAAGGACTGATGCTGTAGCTCTAGTACTTTGGCCACCTGATGCGAAGAAGTGACTCATTGGAAAAGATGCTGATGCTGTGGAAGATTGAAGGCGGGAGGGAAACGGAACAACAGAGGATGAGACGGTTGGATGACATCACCAACTCGACGGATATGAGTTTGAGTAAGCTCTGTAAGTTGGTGATGGACAGGGAAGCCTGGCGTGCTGCCAGGGAAGTCCATGGCATCGCAGAGTTGGACATGACTAAGCGACTGAACTGAATTGAACTGGTTTGGTGGTGCTGAATTCTCTTAAATTTTGCTTGGGTTGTGGGTCTGAAAGTATAACACCAAAGGCATAGAAAACAATGAAAATTAGATACACTGCTCCTCAAAAAATTAAAAACTTCATGTGTCAAAGGATGTTCACACAAGAGTGAGAGGACAACTGAGAGAATGGCAGAAATGTTTACAAACCATAGGCCTGCTATTGGTTTGAGATTCAGAGTATATAAAGGATCCCAACAACACAATTCAAAGGTGGTCCAAAAACCTGAATAGACATTTCTCCTAAGAAGGCATACAAATGGCCAACAGCACATGAAAAGATGGTCAGCACCACTAATTATCAGAGAACTAGAACTTAGAACTTCAATGGGATATCACATCACAAGTCAGAATGATCATCATCAAAAAATCTACAAACAATAAATGCAGGATAGTGTGTGGAGAAAAGGGAACTCTCCTACACTACTGGTGGGAATGTAAGTGGGTACCACCATGATAGAGAAGAATATTGAGGTTCCTTAAAAAACTGTATACAGAACTACCATATGAGCCAGTAATCCCACTCAAGTGCGGATATTCAGAGAAAACCATTATTTGAAAAGATACGTGCACCCCACGGTTCCCTGCAACACTGTTCACAATAGCCAAACACAGAAGCCACCTAAGTATCGACAGATAAGTAGGGAAGAAGCGATACTCAACAGAAAAACTTGAAATCACTTTTTTTTTTTTTTTTTCACGTCAATCAGGTAATGTGCCAATGTCGTAACAAGGTTTGGAGGGAGGCACATATCACGCAGCAGCGTGAACACCCAATCATCATGCTCATGAACTACAAAAGGATCTTGAAATCACTTTTAAGTCAAAACACAGAACAGAATTCTCTTGGAATATTTTGAAAAATACAAATGCTCAGGTAGAGCCGTTTTTCTCCAAGGCTTCAGATGTGTTTGTAACGGCAGACTTGTTGAAAAACGACTGGACTATATGCCGGTCGTTCACCTTTATCTAGTTTGTTTCACCTTTTCTATTTCATATTCCGTGCTCCCATTTCATTTACTTTATGTTTCCCAACTTCTCTGTCTCTCTGTGTTGTTGCTCTTTCTCAAGCATTTATCAAGTGTAGCACTAAAGCGTTTGTATATGAATATGTATACAGTATGTATAATAAAATGGATATATATTTTTAAAAATTCATGAATTTTTGCCTAGCTAAAAAAACTTGTGACATTTTGATTATACTTGTTTGACTCAGCATGACTAGAATGCTAGATTTTAATTTCTATTCACTCAGAACTTTTATATAATCCCATGTATTTTGGCATCTAGTATTAGTGCTAAAAATTAGTGATTTAAAAAAATTTGAATGAGACTTGAAACTTCTAATCCAATTTTTAGAATGTAGAGGTATAGAATGTTAAAAAAATAGGAAATAAGTGATACAGTATTATTAACTACAGATTTTGTTCAAATATTACAAAGTTTTATGCCAGTGTCCATTATATGTTTTAATCCTTATCAAGATTCCACATTGTATTTAGCTGCACCTTCAGCTGGATGCAACAAATTCTGATAAATTCTCTTTTCATTTTTATTCTATTACAAATATTTTCTAATTTTCCTTGTTATGGCTTCTTAGATACAGGCATTATTCAAGAGTGGATATTTAATTTCTAAATACATGGGATTTTGTTTAAAGTATCTTTAATATTAATTCTCATTTTGATACTAATTTCTCATTTTAATGATTTCTTCTCTGCCATCACCCTCTGTTTTACTCACTCTAACTTTACCGAGGCTTTGGATGGCTAAGTCAAAGATCTCTCTTGATAAATGTTATATTTTGTATGAAAATGTGTGGGTTACTTTCAAATATCTTTTGATATTCATTTCCAACATAATTCTACAGTGATAAGAGAACATACTCCCTATGATTTCAATACCTTTAAGACCATGACATTTTTGCACCTTGTGCTATGTCCCTGGATATGATCCAGTGTCTTGTAGTTTACAGTCTATGGGAACTTGAGTAGAATTTTTATTATACTGTTGTTTGAAAACTGTATAAATCTTAGTTATGTTGAATTGGTGTATAGCATTTTTCAGGTCTATTCTATCCTTCTACTTCTCTGTATATTCATTGTATTAATTTTGGGGAGATTGACTTGAGACTCCAAATAAAAATATTAATTTACTTAAAAGATAATTGTCAGAGAAGGCAATGGCAACCCACTCCAGTACTCTTGCCTGGAAAATCCCATGGACGGAAGAGCCTAGTAGTCTGCAGTCCATGGGGGTCGCAAAGAGTCGGACACAACTGAGCGACTTCACTTTCACTTTTCACTTTCATGCATTGGAGAAGGAAATGGCAGCCCACTCCAGTGTTCTTGCCTGGAGAATCCCAGGGACGGCGGAGCCTGGTGGGCTGCTGTCTATGGGGTCACACAGAGTCGGACACGACTGAAGCGACTTAGCAGCAGCAGCAAAAGATAATTGTAATAAACAATTGAACTGTATATAAACTTGTTCTGCATTTTCCAGGTTTTTTATAAATGTGTTATCATACTTTCACAATTTAAAAATAAAAAACTTTTTAAAAAAAGAAAACAGTGGTACATACCTACAGTGGGGTAATACTCAGCCAGAAAAATGAGTGGAAAAACTACCATTTGCAGCTATGTGGATGGCTCTAGAGATTCTCATAGCCAGTGATCTAAGTCAGACAAAAAATGACAGATATCATATGATATTGCTTATATGCAAAATCTAAAAAGTTGGTACAGATGAACTTATTTACAAAAAGAATTAGAGTCAGAGATATAGAAAACAAATGTATAGTTCCCAGAGTGGAAAGTGTGTGGTACTGGGAAGGATAAATTAGGAGATGGGGGAACATATACACACTACTCTGTATGTAATGGATAACTAATAAGGACCTATTATACAGCACAGGGAACTCTTTTCAGTATTCTGCTTTGACCCCTTTGTGAAAAGAATCTAAAACAGAGTAGATACAGACGTATGTCTAATTGATTCACCTAGCTATGTGTCTGAAGCTGATAACAACATTGAACAACAACTATACTCTAACAACAACTAAATAAAAATTTAAACATAACATGAATTATTTCAGAGTTCATCAAGGAGGTGAAAGTCTTCTACCCTGAAAACTCTAAAACATTGCCATGAACTTGGATTTGGTGATGGTGCCTTAAATGTCAGACCAGAGGCACAGGATACAACAACAACAACAAATAGATACAGTGGCCTTCAAGGAAAAGATGAAAATTTTCCATGCATCACAGGACATTCTCACGAGGGTGAAAAGACAACCTAGAGAAGGACCAAAAATGTCTGCAAACCATAAACCTGCTATGGATTTACTCTGCAGAATATGTAAAAGACACTAAAAACAATATAATTCAAAAATGGACCAAAAACCCAAACAGACATTTCTCAAAGGAGACATACAAGTGGTCAAATGAACATGAAAAAATGCTGAACACCACTAATTATTAGAGAAATGGAAATTAAAACTACAGTGAGATACTACCACACAAGGGTCAGAATGGCCATCATAAAAAAATCTGCAAACAATAACTGCTAGAAAGGATGCAGAGGAAGTGGAGCCCCCTACACTGCTGCAGGGAGTATAAATGGGTATGCCATTTATGGAGAACACTATGGAGGTTCCTTAAAAAGCTCTATATAAAATTACCATATAATTCAGCAATCCTTCTACTAAGCATACATCTGGGGGGAAAAGTCAGTATTTGAAAAAATATACTTTCATTGAAGGGTTCACTGCAGCATTGTTTACAATAGCCAACATTAAAGCCATCTAAATGTCCATTGACAGAGGAATGGATAAAGAAAAAGTGGTACATCTATGCAATGGAATATTACTCAACCATTAAATAGAATGTAATAATGCCATTTGCAACAACATGGATGGACCTAGAGATTTTCATACGAAATTACGGAAGTCCCACTGCGAAGGAGAAATATTGTATGACATCCCTGGTATGCAGAATCTAAAAAGAAAGGATACAAGCGAATTTATTTACAACACAGAAGCAGACTCACAGACTTATGGAACGAACTTATGGCTGCTTAGGGGAGAAGGACAGAGAAAAGGGATAATTAGGGAGTTTGGGATCGACATGTACACACTGCTATATTTAAAATGGATAACCAGCAAAGTCCTACAGGGAATTCTGCTCAATGTTATGTGACAAGCTGGAAAGGAAGGGAGTTTGGGAGAGGATGGATACACGTATATTATGTATGGCTAAGTCCCTTTGCTGTCCACCTGAAACTATCACATTGTTAATCGGCTATACTCCAGTATAATATAAAAAGTTTAAAACTAAAAACAAAAAAATAAGTAAATTAGATACTACCATTTGCAGCAACATGGATGGACCTAGAATTTCTTATACAAAGGAACATTAAGTCAGATAGAAAAGAAAGCTATCATTTGATATCTCTTACATGCAGAATCTAAAAAGATGATACAAATGAACTTATTTGCAAAAGAGATAGAGAGGCATTTATATAAAAAACAAACCTATGGCCATAAAGGGGAAAGTGAGAGGGTGGCAAGGAGGAATAAATTAGGAGATTGGGATCAACATATATGGGCTACCGTATATATATTAATAAGGTCCTACCATATAGCACAGGGAACTCTACTCAGTTTTCTGTATTAGCCTACATGAGAAAAGAATTTAAACAAAGCGGATATATGTATAACTGGTTTATTTATCAATGCTTATTCACGTATTCACTTCAGGTGCTGTACACCTCAAACTGATAACAACATTGTTAATCAACTATACTCCCATAAAAGTTTAAAAATAATAAAAAGTATTTCAGATTCCAAACAAGGAGGCAAAAGACTTCTACCCTGAAAACCTTCAAGCATTGCTTAAACTAAAGAGGACCTAAATAAATGGAATACAGTCCATGTCTGAAGATTAGAACACTTAACAGTGTCCAAAATAGCAATACTCTCTGGAACAAATACACATTTAATTTGATCCCTGTTTAGCTCAGAGTTTCTTTTTTTTCTGTTGTTTCTCAAATTGGGAATAAATTCTAATATTCATATGAAATTCCAAGGGACACTGAAGAGCCAAAATTATCTTCCAAAAGTGTGTTACTGCATTCCCATACAAACCATGGAATAGACTTGGAGCCCAGAAACAAACCCTAAAATTAAGCTGAAAATCACAGATGAAAACAGACACACATCTCCGTGACATTGGCTTGGGTTATGGGTCCTAAGAAATGACTCCAAAGGCATAGAAAATTAGATACACTGGTCTTCAAAAGAATTAAAAACTTCTGTGCATCACAGGACATGATCAGGAGAGTGAAAGGACAACCTAGAGAAAGGCAGAAACTGTTTGCAAACCATAGGCCTGCTACGGGTTTAAAATCCAGAATATGTAAAGGATGCCAACAAAACTATTCAAATATGGTCCAAAAATCTGAACAGACATTTCTCCTAAAAAGACATAAAAGTGGCCAAAGGCACAATGAAAGATGCTCAGCATCACTAATTATTAGCGAAATGTAAACTGGAACAATAATGAGATACCATGTCACACAGGTAAGAATGGTCATCATCTAAAAATCTCAGACAGTAAATGCTGGAGAGGGTGCAGAGAGAAGGGAACTCTCCTACACTATTGGTGGGAATGTAAATATGTACAACCGTGATGGAGAAGAATATGAAGATTCCTCAAAAAAAAAAAAAAAAAAACCCATATATACAACTACCATATGGTACAGCAATCCCATTCCAGGGCATGTATCCAGAGAAAATCATTATTTGAAAAGACACATGCTTCCCAGGGTTCACTACTTCACTCTCTACAATAGCCAAGACATTGAAGCAACCTAATTATCTTTTGACGGACAAATGGGTAAAGAAGAAGCTGTACTCACTTATAGAAAAACTTGTAATCACTTCTTAAAATTCAGATGCATTACAGAATTATCTTGGAATATTTTGGAAAATACAAATGCCCAGGTAATACTATTTTTTCCCGAAGCTTCAGATGTGTTTCTAATGAGCAGCCATGTTTAAAAACAACTGGACTATATGATGATCTTTTAACTAGTTCATTTCACTTTTTCTATTTCATATTCAGGACTCCCACTTCATTTAGTTTGTTTTCCAATTTGTCTATTTTTGTTGTTCTTTCTTCAGCCTTTATTAAGTGTAGTAGAAAAGCATTTGTATACATATATATAGAATGTATAGTGTTTATATTTAGAAAATTTTTGAATTTTTGCCTAATTATAAAAATTTATGACATTTTGATTCTACTTGTTTGATGTAGTGTGACTAGAATGTTAGATTTCTAATTTATATGCATTCAAAACTTTGATATAGTTCCATGCATTTTGGCATCTAGTATTACTGCTAAAAGTCTAGAAAATTTATTATCTTAGTAACACAAATAAATTTGAATGAGGCTTGAAAATTCTAATCCAATTTGAGAATATACAGAAATATTATGTTGTAAAAAAAAAACACACCAGGAAATTAACAAGTGATACAGAATGATTAATTAAAAAGTACCATTTTTTTCAAATTTCACAAAATTTTATGCCAGTGTCCATTATTTGTTTTCATACCTCACTCAAGACTCCACATTGTATTTAACTGCACTGAGCAGCTTCAGTTGCATGCAACAAACTGACAAATTCTCTTTTCATTTTTACTCTATTACAAAGATTTTCTAATTTTCCTTGTTATGACCTCTTAGATATACCCATCACTTAAAAATGGACATTTAATTTCTAAATACATGGGATTTTGTTTAAAGTATCTTAATATTAATTTCTCATTTTGATATTAATTTCTCACTTTAAATGCTTTCTTCCCTGCAATCACCCTCTGTGTATTTTTCAGTCTAACTTTATTGAGGCTCTCAATGGCTAAGTCAAAGATCTTTCTTGGTAAATATCACGTTTTGCACTTGAAAATAAGTGTGGGTTATTTTCAAATATCTTTTGATACTGATTTCTAATGTAATTCTACAGTGATAAGACAATAGACTCTGTATGATTTCAGTACTTTTAGACCATGTAATTTTCGCACCTTGTTTTATGTCCCTGGATATGTTCCAGTGTTTCCTAGTTTACAGTTGATGGGAACTTGAATAGAATTTGTCTCCTACTGTTGTGTGAAAATTGTATAAATCTTAATTATGTTGAAATGGTTCATAATTGCTCCCAGGTCCACTCTTATCTTTCAACTTCTCTGTATATACATTCTATTACTTTTGGAGAGTATGATATTGAAACTCTAACTAAAAAACGTATCTAAGTAAAAAAATTATAATATATAGTGGAACTATATAACTTTGTTCTGAATTTTCTAAGTCTTTTGTAAATGTGTTATCATACTTTCATAATTTAAACAATAAATTACTCAACCATAAAAATGAGTGAAATGCTACCATTGCAACATGGTTGGACCCAGAGATTCTCATAGCCAGTGATGTAAGTCAGACAAAAAATGACAAATATCATATGATATCACTATGGGCAAAATCTAAGAAGTTTATACAAATGAACTTATTTACAAAAAGAATTAGATTCACAGATATAAAAACAAACCTATAGTTGCCAGAGTGCAAAGTGAGGAGTGGCTGGGAGGGATAATTTAGGAGAAGGGCATCAACATATAAACAATACTCTATATACAATAGATAACTGGTAAGGACCTAGTCTATAGTACAAGAAGCTCTATTCAGTATTCTGCATTAACCCCTATGTGATGAGAATCTGAAACAGAGTGGGTATCGGTATATGTCCAATCGATTCTTTTGCTGTATGCCTGAAACTAATGCAACATTGAACACTAACTATACTCCTATAAGAATGTAAAAATAATATAAAATATTTCAGAATTCAATCAAGGAGGTGAAAGGCTTCTATGATGAAAACTTTAAAACATTGCTTAAAGAGGACCTAAATAATTAGAAAACAACCCATGTATAAATATTAGAATGCTGAATAATGTCCAAATAACAATACTATTCAGATCAATATGGAGCTTCATTTCATTCCTATTCAGTCTCAGAGTTTCTTCTTTTCAGAATTGGAAAAAACATCCTAATATTCATATGGAAATTCAAGGGATGACAGAGAGCCAAAACTGTCTTGCAAAATGTGTGTTACTGCATTAGTGTAGACATACAGACCATGGAATGAGAACTGGGAATGAGAACCCAAAAATAAACTCTCTCTTCTATTTTCACTTGATTTCTGATAGAAGTGCTAAGCCTAGGCACTGGGCAAAGAACAGATCCAACAAATCGCACTGCAAAACCTGGACCTCCTGTGCTGGACCTTGAGGGTGGACTTGATCTCATACAATAAACAGAAGATAATGCAGGATGAATCAAGGCCTAAATTTTGGAGCTAAGCTATAAAACTGAAGAAGAAAAAACAGCTGCACATCTCCATGACCTTGGATTCAGAGATGGTGCCTTAAATATCAGACCTGAGACACAGAAAACAATGAAAAATAGACATACTGGCCTTCAAAAAAAAAAAAGAAAAGAAAAACTTCCATGCATCACTACAACAGAATCTTAGCCACTAAAAAGAATGAAATAATGCAATTTGCAGCAACACAGATGGACCTAGAGATTTTCATATCAAGTGAAGGAAGTCAAACAGAGAGGGAGAAATATTGTATGGCATCCTCTGGATACAGAATCTAAAATGAAAGGATATGAGACTATGACATTGAAACTCCAACTAAAAATCTTAATTTATCTAATAGGTAAAAAATTATACTAGAACTTTGTTCTGTATTTTTCAAGTCTTTTGTGAATGTATTATCACACTTTCATAACTTAAACAATAAAAATATTTTAAAAAAAAGAAAAAGTGGTACATACATACAATGGAGCATTACTCAGCCATAAGAATGAGTGAAATATTACCATTGCAACAACCTGGTTGGACCTAGAGATTCTCATAGTCAGTGATGTAAGTCAGACAAAAAAAAATGACAAATATCATATGATAATGTTTAGAGGCAAAATTTAAAAAGTTGGTACAAATGAACTTATTTACAAAAAGAATTAGAGTCATAGATATACAAACAAACCTATAGATACCAGAGTAGAAAGTGAGGGGAGGCTGGTGGGATAAACTAGGAGACAGGAATCAACATATACCGACTACTCTGTATATAATAGATAATTAATAAGAACCAACTGGATAGCATAGGGAACTTCATTCAGTATTCTGCATTAACTCCCATGTGAAAAGATTCTAAAACAGGGTAAATACATGTATATGTCTAACTGATTCACTTTGTTGCCTGAAGATGATACAACAGTGAACACCAACTATACTCTAAAAAAAATTAAGAATAATATAAAATATTTCAAAATTCAGTCAAGGAGGTGAAAGGTTTCTACCCTCAAAACTCCAAAACATTGCTTAAAGAAGACCTAAGTGAATGTTTAGCATTGTTCAAATAACAAAAATATTCAGACCAATACAGAGATTCATCATTACTGTTAAATCTCATAGTTTCTTTTTTTTTCTGAATTAGGAAAAACATCCTATATTCATATGGAATTCAAGGGACACTGAAGAGACAAAATTATCTTGCAAATGTGTGTTCCTGCAGTAGCAGAGACATACAGACCATGGAATAGACTTGAGAACCCAGCAACAAATCCTCACTTATGTTTTCACTTGATTGCTGATAGAAGTGCTAAGACTGGTCACTGGGCCAAGAACAGACCCAACAAATGGCACTGCAAAACCCAGACCTCACTGCAAAACCTTGAGGGTGGCCTGACTTCATACATACATGGAAGTTAACACTAGATGAATCAAGGCTGAAATTTTGGAGCTAAGCTATAGAACTGTAGAAGGAAAAATAGCTGCACATTTTCATGACCTTAGATTTGATGATGGTGCCTTAAATATCAGACAAGAAGCACGGAAAATAATGAAAAATAGAGACATTGGCCTTCCAAAACATAGTGAAAAAATTTCCATGCATAACTGAATCTTCTCATGGGATTGAAGATACAACCTAGCGAAGGGCAGAAGATGTTTCCAAACGTTAGGCCTGCTATGGTTTTAATACACAGAATATGTAAAAGCCTCCAGCAATACAACTCAAAAACGGACCAGAAACCCAAACAGAAATTTCTCAAAGGAAACATACAAATATCCAGCAGCTCATGAAAAGATGTTCAACATCACTAATTATTAGAAAAGTGGAAATTAAAACTACAATGATATACCACCTCACATGGGTCAGAATGGCCACCATCAAAAATCTACAAGCAATAACTGCTGGAGAGGATACAGAGAAAAGGCAACCCTCCTATATTGCTGGAGGGAATGTAAAATGGGTATACCAAATACTGAGAACAGTATGAAGATTCCTTTAAAAACTATATATAGAATGGCCATATAATTCAGCAGTTCCATAGCAAGGCATACATCTGGAAATAAAAAATAGTATTTAAAAAGATACATGCACCCCAGGGTTCACTGCTGAAGAGTTTACAATAGCCGAGATACGGAAGCTACCTAAAAGCCCATCAACAGAGGAATGGATAAAGAAAAAGTGGTACATCTATACAATGGAATATTACTCAGCCATTAGAAAGAATGAAATAATGCCATTTGTAGCAACACTGATGGAGCTAGAGATTTTCATACTGAGTGAAAAAGTCAGATAGAGAAGGAGAAATATCAAATGACCTCCCCTGTATGAGTAATGAAAAAAGAAAGGATACAAGTCAACTTATTTACAAAACAGAAACAGATGCACAGATGTAGAGAATGAACCTATGGTTGCCAGGGGTGAAGTATGGGGAGAACAGATAGTTAGGGAGTTTAGAATTGATGTGTAGATACTGCTGTGTTTAAAATGGATAACCAGCAAGGTATAGCATAGGGAACTCTGCTCAATGTTTTGTGGCAGTCTGGATGGGAAGGGGAGTTTGAGGGAGAACAGATACATGCATATGTATGGCTGAGTCCCTTTGCTGACCACTTGAAACTATCACAACATTGTTAATTAGCTATACTCCAATAAGCAGCTTAAAAGAAAAAATAAATAAATAAATGAAATAGTGCCATGTGCAGCAACATGGATGGGCCTAGAGATTCTCATACAGAGGAACATTAGTCAGATAGAAAAGAGAAGTGTCATTTGATATCTCACACACAGAATCTAAGAAGATGATACAAATGAACTTACTTACAAAAGAAAAATCAAGGCACCGATATAGAAAACATACCTATGGCTACTAATGGGACAATTGAGAGGGTGGAGAGAAGGAATAAACTAGGAAATTGGAATCAACATATATACACTATTATATATAATAGATAACTAATAAGTACCTACCATAAAGCACAGGGAACTCTACCTCAATATTCTGTGTTAACTTATATAGGAAAAGAATCTAAAACAGAGTGAATATATGTACAACTGATTCACTTATCAGTGTTTATTTATTGACTTCAGGTGCTGTACACCTAAAATTTACAACATATAGTCAGCTATATGCTATTAAAAATGAAAAAATAATATAAACTATTTCAGAATTCAAACAAGGAGGTGAAAGATTTCTACCCTGAAAACTCTAAAGCATTGCTTAAGTGAAAGAAGACCTAAATAAATGAAATACAGCCCATGTTTGAAGATTAGAACACTTAATATTGTTCAAATAACAATACTATACTGAGCAATAAACACACTCAATTCCCATTCAAGCTCAGAGTTTGCTTTTTTCTGCTGTTTTTTGAATTGGGAAAAAATCCGACTATTTATATGAAAATATGAAATTCCAACAGATCCTAAATGGCCAAGATAATCTTACAAAAATGTTACTGCATTCTCATAGGCATACATACCATGGAATTGACTTGGAACCCAGAAACAAATCCTCAGGCTAAGCTAAGAACTAGAGATGAAAACATAGACACAGATCTCCGTGACCTTGGCTTCGGTCATGGGTCCTAAAATATGACACAAAAGGCATAGAAAACAATGAAAATTAGATACACTGGTCCTCAGAAAAAATTAAAAACTTTCCTGTGTCACAGGACATTCTCAGGAGAGTGAAATGACAACCTAGATATTGGCAGAAAATGCTTGCAAACCATTGACCTGCTTCGGGTTTAATATCCAGAATAGGTAAAGGAAGCCAACAACACAATTCAACAGTGGTCCAAAAATCTGAACAGACATTTCTCCTAAGACATACAAATGGCCAACAGCACATGAAAAGATGCTCACCACCACTAATTATCAGAGAAATGGAAATTAGAACTACAATGAGATATCACGTCACACAGGTCAGAATGGCCATCGTCAAAAAATCTACAAACAATAAATGCTGGAGAGAGTCTGGAGAAAAGGGAACTGTCCTACAATATTGGTGGGAATGTAAATGGGTACAGCCATGATAGAGAAGAACATAGAGGTTCTTTTAAAAATGTATACAGAACGATCATATGAGCCAGCAATCCTACTCCAGGGCATATATCTGGAGAAAACCATTATTCAAAAAGATACTGCACACCATGGTTCACTGCAGAATTGTTAACAACATCCCAGACATGGAGCCCACCTAAGTATCCATCGACAGACAAATGGGTAAAGAAGAAGTGGTACATATATACAAGGGAGTATTACTCAGCTGTAAAAAAGAACAAAATAATGTTAATTGTAGCAATGTGGTTGGACAGAGATTCTTATACCCAATGATGTAAGTCAGACAGAAAATGACAAATATCATATCCAGGAGGGATAAATTAGGAGACTGGGATCAACATATACACAGTCCTCTATATAAAATAGATAACTAATAAGGATCTACTATACAGCACAGGGAACTTTATTCAGTATTCTGCATTAATCCTTATGTTAAAAGAATCTAAAACAGAAAGGATATACAAATATATTTAACTGACTCACTTTGCTATATGTCTGAAACTGATACAACAATGTATACCAACTATACTCCAAAAACTATACTATTCAGACTAACACAGAGATTTATTTCCTTCCTCTTCAACCTCAGAGTTTCTTTCTTTTCTCTGAATTGGGAACACATCCTAATATTCCTATGGAATTTCAAGGGACCCTGATGCTCGGAAAGATTGAAGGCAGGAGGAGAAGAGGACAAAAAAGGATGAGATGGTTGGATGGCGTCACGGGTTCAATGGACATGAGTCTGAGCAAAGTCTAGGAGGCGGTGAAGGACAGGGAAGCCTGGCATGCTGCAGTCCACGGGGTCGCAAACTGTCAGACACGACTGAGCAACTGAACAACAACAGACCACGGAACAGACTTGAGAACTCAGAAACAAACCCTCACTTCTAGTTTCACTTGATTTCTGAGAGAAGTGCTAAGACTGGTCACTGGGCAAAGAACAGATCCAGCAAATGGCACTGCAAAACTCGGACCTCACGTGCAAAAACCTTGAGGGTGGACCTGACCTCATACCATACACAGAAGTTAACACTAGATGAATCAAGGCCTAAATTTTGGAGCTAAGCTATAGAACTGTACAAGAAAAAACAACTACACATCTTCATGACCTTGGATTTGGTGATGGTGCCTTAAATATCATACCAGAGGCACAGAAAACAATGAAAAACGTCCATGCATCATCTGACATTCTCATGAGAGGGAAAAAACAACCTGGAGAAGGGCAAGAATGTTTTCACACTGTAAGCCTGCTATGGGTTTACTATGTAGAACACATAAAAGACACCAACAATATAATTCAAAAATGGATCAAAGACCCAAGTAGGCATGTCTCATGGAGAATATACACATGGCCAAAGGAACATGAAAAGATGCTGAACATCACTAATTATTAGAGAAATGGAAATGAAAATTACAATGAGATAACACCACACATGAATTAGAATGGCCATCATCAAAAAATCTACAAACAATAAATGCTGGAGAGGGTGCGGAGAAAAGGGAGCCCTCCTACACTGTTGGAGTGAGCGTAAATGGGTATATCATTTATGGAGAACAGTATGGAGGTTCCCTAAAAAACTATAAATAGAACCACTGTATGATCCAGCATCACCACCCCAAGGCCTACATCTGGAAGGAAAACCTGTATTCAAAAAGATGCAAGCACTCCCAGGTTCATTTACAATAGCCCAGACATAGAAGCCTCCTAAATGTCCATCAACAGAGGAATGAATGAAGAAAATGGGGTACCTCTATACAGTGGAATATTACTTGGCCATTAAAAAGAAATGCAATACTGCCATTTGCATTGACATGGATGGTCCTAGAGATTCTCATACAAAGGAACATTAAGTCAGATAGAAAAGAGAAATATCATTTGATATCTCTTATATGCAGAATCTAAAAAGATGATATGAATTAACCTATTTACAAAAGAGAACTAGAGGCACAGGTATATAAAAGAAACCTATGGTTACTAAAGGGGAAAGTAAGAGGGTGGAGGGTTGGAATAAATTAGGAGACTGGGACAACATATATACATTAAAACACATAACAGATAACTAAAAAGGACCTACCATACAGCACAGGAATCTCTACTCAGTTTTCTGTATTAACCTATACGGGAAAAGAATCTAAAACAGAGTGGAAATAAGTATGTGCATAACTGATTCATTTATCAGTGCTTATTCACTTATTTACTTCAGGTGCTGTACACTGAAGCTGATACAACACTGTTAATCAACTGCAATCTCTTACAAATTTTAAAAAATGTAAAACATTTAAGAACTCAATCAAGAATATGAAAAGGCTTCTACCCTGAAAACTCTAAAACATTGCTTAAATGAAAGATAACCTGAACAAATAGAAGACAGCCCAGGTATGGAAATGAGAACACTTAATATTATTTAAATAGCAACACCATACAGAACAATATACAGATTCAATTCAATCCATATTCAGTCTCAGAGGTTTCTTTTTTTTATGTTTTTTGAAATGGGAAAAAATTCTAATATTTTATGAAATCCCAAGAGACACTGAATGGCTGAAATAATCTTGCAAAAGTGTGTTACTGCATAAGCATAGACACACAGACTATGGAACAGACCTGGAACCCAGAAATAAACCCTTGAGGCAAGCTGAGAGCTACAGATGAAACATAGACACACATTTCCATGATCTTGGTTTTGGTTCCTAAAAATGACACTAAAGGCATAAGATACAATGAAATTTAGATACACTGGTCCTCAAAGAAATTAAAAACTTCCATGCATCACAGGACATTCTCACGATAGTAAAAAGACAACCTGGAGAACGGCAGAAAATGATTGTAGACCATAGTCTGGCTACAAGTTTAAGAATCTGAATATGTAAAGGATGCTACTATTTGGGTGTCACTATCTGGTGTCACTATCCAGAAGATAGTAAAGGACAGGGAAACCTGTGCACTGCAGTCTATGGGGGTCACAGAGTCAGACACGACTTAGTGAGTAAACAGCAATATCAACACACAAAGGATGCCAACAACACAATTCAAAAATGGTTCAAAAATCTGAACAGACATTTCTCCTAAGAAGACATACAAATGGCCAACACTACATGAAAATATGCTCAAAATCACTAATTATTAGAGCAATGGAAATTAGAACTACAATGAGATATCACATCATACAGCTCAGAATGGCCATTGTCAAAAAATATACAAACCACAAACGCTGAAAGGGGTGTGGAGAGATGGGAACTCTCCTATACTATTGGTGGGAATGTAAATGGGTACAACCATGATGGAGAAGATATGGAGGTTCCTCAAGAAAAGCTATATACAGAACTACCATATGAGTCAGCAATCCCATTCCAGGGCATATATTCAGAGAAAACCATTATTCAGAAATGTACTTGCACTCCAGGGTTCACTGAAGCACTGTTTACAATAACCAAGACAGGGAAGCCACCTAAGTATCTACAGACAGATGGTTAGAGAGAAAGTGGTACACATACCAATGGAATATTACTCAGCCACAGAAACGAACATAATCTTGCCATTTGCAGCAACATGGATGGACCTAGAGATTCTCATAGCTAGTGATATAAGTCAGACAGAAAATGACAAATATAACATATGCAAAATGCAAAACATTGGTACAAATGAACTTATTCACAAACAAGCAACAGAACCACAGATATAGAAACAAACCTATAATCATCAGAGGGGAAAGTGAGAGGTGTCCGGGGCAGATAAATTAGGAGACTGGAATCAACATACACACACCACTCTATGTATAACAGATAACTAATAAGGCCCTACTATACAGCGCAGGGTGGAGAAGGCAATGGCACCCCACTCCAGTACTCTTGCCTGGAAAATCCCATGGACGGAGGAGCTGGTAGGCCGAAGTGCATCGGGTCGCTATGAGTCGGACACGACTGAGCGACTTCACTTTCACTTTTCACTTTCACACATTGGAGAAGGAAATGGCAACCCACTCCAGTGTTCTTGCCTTGAGAATCCCAGGGACAGGGGAGCCTGGTGGGCTGCCATCTATGGGGTCACACAGGGTTGGACACGACTGAAGTGACTTAGCAGCATACAGCGCAGGGGAACTCCTATTCAATATTCTGCTTTAACCCCACGTAAAAAAGATCTTAAACAGAGTGGATATAAGTATATGTATAACAGATTCACTTTAATGAATGCCTGAAAGTGATACAACATTGAACAACAGCTATACTCTAGCAAAAATTAGGAAATAATGTGAAATATTTCAGATTTAATGAAGGAGGTGAAACAAATACTTCTATACTGAAAACTCTAAAAATTGCTTAAAGAGGATCTAAATACATGGAAAACAATCCATGTTTGAAGATTAAAACACTTAATATTGTTCAAATAACAATATTATGTGGAACAATATACAGATTCAAGTCAGTCTCTATTCAATCTCAGAGTCTCGTTTTTTCTTGATGTCTTTCGAATTGGGAAAAATTCTAATATTCAAATGAATTTCTAAGAGATGCTGAATGGTGGAAATAATCTTACAAAAGTGTATTACTGCATTAGTATAGACATACAGACCATGGGACAGACTTGGAACCTAGAAACAAACCTTCAAGCTAAGCAAAGAATTACAGACAGAAATACAGATGCACATTTCCATGACCTCGATTTTAGTTATGGTTCCTAAAATATGATGCCAAAGGCATAGAAAACAATGAAAGTTAGAGGCACTGGACCTCAAAAAAATGAAAAACTTTCATGTATCACAGGATATTCTCACAGAAGTGAAAAGACAAGTTAGAGAATGGCAGAAAACATTTGCAAACCATAGGCCTGCTTTGGGTTTAAAATCCAGAATATGTAAAGGATGCCAATGAAACAATTCAAAATGGTCTAAGGGGCTTCTCAAGTGGTGCCAGTGGTAAAGGACCCGCTAGCCAATGCAAAACTGGTCCAAGGCTTCCCAGTGGTAAAGAATCTGCTTGCTGGTGCAAAAGACACAGGTTCAATTCCTGATCTAGGAAGATCCCACATGCTGCAGGTCAACTAAGCCTGAGGGCCACAACTGATGAGCCTGTGCTCTCAAGTTGGGGAAGTGCAAGTACTTGGACCCAGATGTCACAACTACTGAAGCCCACTTGCCCTAGAGCCTGTGCTCAGCAACAAGAGAAGCCACTGCAATGAGATTGCATGCCACAACTAGAGAGTAGCCCCTGATGGTCACAACAAGAGAAAAGCCAGCGCGTCAACAAAGACCTAGCACAGTGAAAAATAAATTAATTAAAAAAAAATTTTTTAATGGTGCACAAACCCAAGCAGACATTTCTCCTAAGAAGACATACACATGGCCAACAGCACATGCAAAGATGTTCAACATCACTAATGATCAGAAAAATGGAAATCAGAACTACAATGAGATGTTAAGTTACATAAGTTAGAATGGGCTTCATCAAAAAAACTACAAAGAATCAGCGCTGAAGAGGATGTGGAGAAAAGGGAACTCTCCTATACTATTGGTGGGAATATAAATGGGTACAACCACGGTGGAGAAGCATATGGAGGTTCCTTAAAAAACTGTATGTAGAACTACCAAATACAGGAATAGACTTGAGAACCCAGAAATAAACCCTTGCTTCTATATTCACTTGATTTCTGATAGAAGTGCTAAGACTGGTCACTGGGCCAAGAACAGACCCAACAAATGGCACTGCAAAACCCAGACCTCATGTGCAAAAACTTGAGGGTGGACCTGACCTCATACCAAGCACAGAAGGTAATGCAAGATGAATCAAGGCCTAAATTTTGGATCTAAGCTGTAGAACCGTAGAAGAAAAAACAGTTGCACATCTCCATGACCTGAATTTGGTTTTGTTTCCTTAAATATGAGACAAGAGGCACAAAAACAATGAAAAATAGATACAGTAGCCTTCAGAAAAAAAGAAGAATTTCCAGTCATCACAGAACATTCTTAAGAGAGTGAAAAAACAAACTAGAGAAGGGCAGAAAATGTTTGCATACCGTAGGCCTGCTGTGGGTTTAATATGCAGAATATGTAAAAGATACCAACAACAGAATTCAAAAATGGACCAAAAACCTAAACAGATGGCCAATGGCACATAAAGAGATGCTCAATATCACTCATTATTAGAGAAATGGAAATTAGAACTACAATGAGGTATCACATCATATAGGTCAGAACGACCATCATAAAAAATCTACAAACTATAAATCCTGGAAAGGGTATGGAGAAGAGGGAACTCTCCTACACTATTATTGGGAATATAAATGTGTACAACCATGATGAAGAAGAATATGGAGATTCCTTTAAAAACTGTATACAGAACTACCATATGATCCCACAAACCCACTCCAAGGCATACATCTGTAAAAACCAGTATTCAAAAAGATACATTCACCCCAGGGTTCACTGCTGAAGAGTTTTCCAAAGCCAAGGCAGGGAAGCCACCTAAATGTCCATCAACAGAGGACTGGATAAAGAAAATCTGGTGTATCTATACAATCAAATACTGCTTGGCCATTGAAAAGAATGAAATAATGCAATCTGCAGCAAAATGGATGAACTAGAGATTTGAGTGAAGGAAGTCAGAGAAGGAGAAATCTCATATGACATCCCCTGGATGTGCGATCTAAAAAGAAAGGATACAAGTGAACTTATTAACAACACAGAAAACAGAGAATGAACTTATGGTTGCCAGGGGCAAAGGCCAGGGAGAAGAGATAGTCAGGAGGTTGGGATCAACATGTACACACTACTATATTTAAAATGGATAACTATCAAGGTCCTACTGTATAGCATAGGGAACTCTGCTCAATGTTATGTGGCAGCCTGGATGGGAGGGGCGTTTGAGAGAGATGGACACATATATATGTATGAGTTCCTTTGTTGTCCACCTGAAACTATGACAACATTGTTAATCAACTATACTCCAATATAAAATCAAAAGTTTAAAAGTAAATACAAGTGAATAAATCACTGAAATGCTACTATTTGCCGTAAAATGGATGGACTAGAGATTCTCATACAAAGGAATGTTAAGTCAGATAAAAAGAGAATCATATGATATCTCTTATGTGAAGAATCTAAAGAGATGATTCAAATGAACTTGTTGAGAAAATATAGTTACTAAAGGGGGAAGTGAGAGCGTGGTGGAGAGGAATAAATTAGGAGGTTGGGATCAACATATATATATACTACTATACATATAATAGATAACTAATAAGGACTTACCTTAGAGCCCAGAGAACTCTACTCAATATTCTGTATTTACCTATATGGGAAAAGAATCTAAAACAGAGTAGATCTATGTATATGTATAGCTCAGTGGGTGAAGAATCTGCCTGCAATGCAGAAGACACAAGAGACACAGGTTCCATCCCTGGATCAGGAAGATCCCCTGGAGAAGGGCATGGCAACCCACTCCAGTATTCTTGCCTGGAGAATCCCATGGACAGAGGAGCCTGGTGGGCTATAGTCCATAGGGCTGCAAAGAGTCAGACCAGACTGAAGTGACTAAACACATAACTGATTCACTTATCAGTGCTTATTCACTGATTCTCTTCAGGTGCTATATACCAACCAATACAACATTGTTAATCAACTATTCTCCAGAAAAATTAAAAAATAATACAAGGGCACTTCTCTGGTGATGCAGTGGGTAAGAATCTGCCTGCCAATGCAGGGGACACGGGTTAGATCCCTGGTCGAGGAAGATTCCACAGGAGCAATTAATGGAGCAATTAATCCTGTGCTACACAATTGCTGAGCCCGTGTGCAACAACTGCTGGAGCCCCTGAGCCTAGAACCTGTGCTCCTCAGCAAGAGAAGCCCCTCAAAGAGGAGCCTGCTCACCACAGTGCAGGGTAGCCCCCCTTGCTGCAACAAGAGGAAACCTGCCCGGAAACAAAGGCCTAGTGCAACCATAAATAAATGGTTTACAAATAATGTACAGCATTTCAGAATTCAGTCAAGGAGGTGAAAGGCTTCTACCCTGAAAACTCTTAAACATTGCTTAAAGAGGACCTAAATAAATGGAAAACAGTCCATATTTGAAGATTAGAACACTAAACAGTGTTCAAATAACATACTATCAAGGAAAATACAGAGATTCAATTCAACACCAGAGTTTCCTATTTTGTTGTTCTTTTTTGAATTGGGGAAAAAAATCTAACATTCATATGAAATCCCAAGAGATGCTGAAATAATCTTACAAAAGTGTGCTACTGCATTCACATAGACCGTGGAACAGACTTGGAACCCAGAAACAAACCCTCTGGCTAAACTAAGAACTATAAACAAAAACACAGACACACATCTCCATGCTCTTGGCTTTGCTAATGGTTCCTTAAATATGACACCAAAGGCGTCAAAAACAATGAAAATTAGATACACTGGTCCTCAGAAAAATGAAAAACTTCTGTGGGTCACAGGACATTCTCTCAAGAGAGAAAAGACAACCTAGAGAATGGCAGAAAATGTTTGCAAACCATAGGCCTGCTATGGGTTTAAGATCTGGAATATGTAAAGGCTGCCAACAGCACCATTCAAAAGTAGTCCAAAATCTGAACAGACATTTCTCCTAAGAAGACATACAAATGGCCAATGGCACATGACAACATGCGCAACATTATTCAGTATTAGAAGTGAACTGTTAGCCCCTTAGTCATGTCCAAATCTTTGCAATCACATGGACTGTAGCCCACCAGGCTCCTCTGCCCATGGAATTCTACAGCAAGAATACTGGAATGGGTTGCCATTCCTTTCTCCAGGGGATCTTCCTGACCCAGGGATCAAACCCAGGTGTCCCACATTGCAGGCAGATTCTTTACTGTCTGAGCCTCCTGGGAAGACCTGATGGGTACAAGCATGATGGAGAAAATATGGAGGCTCTTTAAAAAACTATATATAGAAATGCCATATGAGCTAGTATTCCCACTCCAAATCATACATCTGGAAAAACCCATTATTCTGAAAGATACATGCACACCGGGTTTCACTGTAGCACCGTTTATAATAGCCAAAACAGGGAAGCCACCCAAGTATCTATTGATAGACAAATGGGTAAAGAAGAAGTGGTACATATATACAATGGAATGTTTTCCAGCCATAAAAATGAACAAAATACTGCCATTTGCAGCAACATGCAGATTCTCACAGCAAGTGATGTAAGTCAGACAGAAAATGACAAATATCCTATGATATCACTTATATGCAACATCTAAAAAGTTGGTACAAATGAACTTATTTACAAAACTGAAATACAGTCAGAGATATAGAAAACAAACCTATAGGTACTAGGGAGGAGAGTAAGGGGTGGCTGGGAGGGATAAATTAGGAGACCGGCATCAACATATACACAGTATATATATATATAATAGATTAACTAGGAAGGACCTACTATATAGCACAAGCAACCCTATTAAGTATTATGCATTAACCCCTACATGAAAAAAATCTAAAGCAGAGTGGTTATATATATATATATATATATATATGTATATGTATATAACTAATTTAATGGTTCATGACCATCACAAGGGCAGATGTTTCCCTTTAATAACCTAGCAGTTGGAGTCACACTGGCCTGAAGATTAGAAGAATCACTAGCTGGGGCAGGGGCGGGGGTGGGGGGGGAACAAGAGCAGGAGAACAGCCCTCTGGAGTGGTTTGACTATACACTCCACCCCTCTTTACCATGCACGACCCTTACCATATTAGTCTGCCCCTCTTGTGCTCTGAGCTGAGGTCAGGTATGTAGAGGGGCGCTGCAACCAAACAACACAAATGTAGTACAGGTGACCGCAGATAGAGAGTGTCTAGAGTTCAAGAGGTGGGCAAACTTTGGAGCCAGGCAGTGTTTCTTGGAATTTGAGGACAACAATGGCATCTCACTGCAGACCCAACAATGAAACTCATTTCACAGTGAGGCCTCCATTGTCCCCCAGGCCCCAAACAGATCTCCCCCAACCCCACCTTGGACTACAGACTATAACCAACCTAGCAGGACCAATGGGGCCTTCCTGGGACAGAGATTCCTCCATGTCCACTTCCTATCTCTTTGTAGAAAAACTTGAGCCTCCAAGGCCCTTCCTGTGTTCCAAAGAATTAATTTAACCCAAGAAGACACAGAAACCAAAACAGTCAAGCAAGACAAAATAATAATTCAACCATTAAACAAAATCAAGGACCTTTAGCTCATCCTCAAGGGTTATAGATAATATTCTGAACCAAATCCTTTGAGCTGTTGGCAGATATTGAAATGGACGAAATGTAAGATGTTTAAGAGGCAGAATACAGGGAAGGTCATGACCATTAAGCAAAATACAAGCAGTAAGAGCGTTCTGAGATAACAGCACCCCTGCCTGAGGTTCTGTCCTGGCCCGCGGTACCACACCCTCTGTCCACTCAGTCCCCGCAGCCAGTGCTCAGTACTGGAGAGGCAGTACAATAACAGGCCATGGGTTAATATAATATAACGTGAAAGTGTTAGTCGCTCAGTCGTGTCCGACTCTTTGGGACCCCATGGACTGTAGCCCATCAGGCTCCTCTGAACACAGAATTCTCCAGGCAAGAATACTGGAGTGAGTAGCCCTTCCCTTCTCCAGGGGATCTACTAGACCAAGGGATCGAACCCAGATCTCCTGCATTGCAGGCAGATTCTTTACCATTTGAGCCACGAGGGAAGCCTAAAATATAATTTAATATAATATAAAGAAAGCTGAGTGCCGAAGAATTGATGCTTTTAAACTGTGGTGTTGGAGAAGACTTTTGAAAGTCCCTTGGATTGCAAGGAGATCAAACTATCCCATCCTAAAGGAAATTGGTCCTGAATATTCATTGGAAGGACTGATGCTGAAGCTGAAAATCCAATATTTGGGCCATCTGATGTGAAGAACTGACTCATTAGAAAAGACCCTGATGCCGGGAAAGGTCGAAGGCAGGAGGAGAAGGGGACAACAGAGGATGAGATGGTTGGATGGCATCACTGACTTGATGGACCTGAGTTTGAGTAAGCTCTGGGAGTTGCTGAAGGACAGGGAAGCCTGGTGTGCTGCAGTCCACGGGGTCACAAAGAGTGGAACATGACTGAGTGACTGAACTGAACTGACTGAATATAATATAATAAATATAATATAATGTTTTTCTCCAGTGGGGGGGCCCAGATTAATTACTTTAGTAGTCTTAGGTGGGGCCAGGTAGAGGACAGGTGAAATCTGTAAGTCCCTTTCTAATCCTATTCCCCATGAGGTAGCAAACTCAAACCACCAGTAACCTGCAAGTTCCAAGGCCATTTTACAGTGTGTTCCCTTGGGGAAATGATAGTGTCCTGACGAATAGTCGGCAGTGGTCCTCTGGTAGTCAAGAGTTGAACTTGGATTGTGTTGACTAGTTGCTGCTTGGTAACATGGCAGAAGCACTGGGATGTGTCCACGAGTTGAGAAAGCAAGTCTCCTGTCTCTGTAGTTGTTTAAGTCGATTCAGAGCCTAGCAGCAGTGAAACTGCCATTTGTATCAGCCCATTCTTAAACTTCATGGCTGGTAAAATGGGTTCCTTGGTCACTACCGATTTCCATGGAGGGCCTTATGTCATGCACAGCTGTTCTAGATCCTGAATAGTGGCCTTTTCCCATTACTCAACTTTTGTAGCACTGTTGATCACATGTGGCTACTGTTCATCCCACTATATCATTGCTCTGCGCCTTTCCTTAGCTGGGACCAGAAGACCGAGAGGACTCAGATCATTTTGCCACTGCCACCAACTGCATCCAAATCCTTCCAGGTAACCAATACACAAGCCTGTCCCTGAGTTAATATTCCTAAGACTGATGTCTGTAACTATTTAGTAGTGTCAGGGGTATGCTTGTCTTTTCTGACCAGTTAACATTCAAGTATTTGATAGATAATCCAGGTCCTTACATTTTGTCTGCACCCACTAGCTGTCCTCATGCAGTCAGATGAGCCATGAGCTGCAACTTTTAAACTGAAAAGGCTCTGAGGTTAACAGGAAAGCATCAATTTAACGGGAGAAAGACATTTTTCATGGTAGTCAGCTTCACAGGCCTCCATTCAAGTGGCAGTCACCCTTACTCCCACAATTTTCCATTCCCTGTCCTTATTTCCTGACATCTCAGTGCTCCCAGGAGTTTCTTGGGCTGGCTCGTCAATTGTTGGGCTGCACCCCAACAAGTGTTGTAGTTGCCCAGAGTCAAGACTAAAGAAAGGGTCTGGAAGTAGCGACAGAGACATCAATGGTTTATTGGACAGGGGATTTAACACGTCCGAAACAAATGGGTCTGGAGCGACACCCTCACTGTGAGTGGCAGCCAGCAGGCAGGATATGGCAAGTAACCTGAGCTACTATGAGGAAATGGAGGCCACTGTTATAGGGCGAATGGACATCAGGTTGGTTCCTCATTTACCATGGAAACCAGGAGCTGGGGCACCTCAGGTTCATGACCATCACAAGGGCAGATGTTTCTCTTTAATAACCGAGCAGTTGGAGATACTCTAGTCTGAGGATTAGAACAGTCACTAGCTGGGGCAGGGGGACAGCACGCCCACGTGAATAGGGGTAGGAGAAGCAGGACTGGTGGAGCAGGGGATGTACAATGACAGGAGAACAGCCATCTCGAGTGGCCTGACCATACAAGCAGACACGCAAAAGGCCAATATGATTCCTCCAAACATCTAGCATGGGAAAATTCACAGGGAAAGTAAACTAGAGGTTATCAGAGGTTGAGAGAAGAGGGAATGGGGAGTTTAATGGCCCAGGGTTCCCGCTTGGGGTGACAGAAAATATTAGGAATAGAGAGATGTTTGCACAACACTGGGAAGGCAGTTAATACTTAAAAGTGGTTAGAATGGGAACTTCCCAGGCGGTCCAGTGGTTAGGACTTCATGCTTCCACTGCAGGGGGCATGTGTTCCATCCCTGGTCAGGGAACTAAAATCCCATGTGGCGTGGCCAAAAAAAAAAGTGGTTAAAATTGCAAATTTTATGCTATATATTTTTTAGCACAATTAAAATACATACATGGCATTAAAGGGAACTCTAAAAAATTGAGATAAAATTTACACTCCATAAAATAATGCTTTAAAGTGTACAACCAGTGGGTTTTATATACTAAATTGGTATAATTGCAGTCATCACCACTCTCTAATTCTAGAATATTTAATCACCTCAAAAAGAAAAAAAAAGGTTCATATCCATTAGCAGCTGTTCCTCATTCTTCCTTCTTCCCAGTCTCTGGCAAACACTCAATTACTTTGTTTCTATGGGTCACTTATTCTGAAGATTTCACATAAACAGAATCCTACAATATATGGCCTTGTGTGTCTGGTTTCTTTCACTAAAACATAATGTTTTCGAAGTTCATCCACGTTGAAGCATGAATCAGTACTTCAAACTGTTTTCCACAGTGACCAAACCAGTTTGCATTCCTGCCAGCAATGTACAAGGGTTCCAGGTTTTCCACATCCTTGCCAAAACTTATTATTTTCTATTTTAAAAAATTATATCTATCCGAGTAGGTGCAAAGTGGCTTTTGATTTGCATTTCTCTGATAATTAATGATCTTGAGCATCTTTTCATGTGTTTGTTGGCCATTTGCATGTCTTTGGGGAAATGTCTATTCAAGACCTTTTGCCCATTTAAAAAAATTTAAAAAAATTTTTTTATTTATCTTCATATTTGGCTGTGCTGGGTCTTCATTGCTGCTTGAGGCTTTTCCTGGCTGTGGTGAGCAGGGCCCACTCTCCAGTTGCAGTGCTCAGATTTCACATTGTGGTGACCTCTCTTGTGGAGCGCGGGCTCTGGGGCACATGGGCTTCACTAGTTGCAGCACAAAGTCTCAGGACTTGCAGTTTCCAGGCTCCAGAGCTCAGGCTCAATGACGGTGGGGCACAGGCCCAGCCACTCCACAGCATGTGGACTCTGCCGGACCAGGCATCGAACCCTTGTCTTCTGCATTGGCAGGTGGATTTTTAACCACTTGACCACCAGGGAAGTCCTGTTCATGTTTGAGTTGTCTTTTTTTTTTTTTTTCTTGAGTTGTAAGGGTTCTTGATACATTCTGGATAGATGGTCCCTTCTCAGATAGGTCATTTAGGTCTTTGATCCATTTTGAGTTGATTTTCGTGTATTGTGTGGAGCTGGGGTCCACCCTCATTCCTTTGCATGTGGACAGCCAGGTGCAGAGGAGGATTAAGACTCATGAGTGTCAATCCACCCCACGTTCTATCCACAGACACTGAGAACTCTGGGCCAGAGGTTCCCAAACACCCACCCACGCCAGTCACAGACACTTCTGGCCTCAGAATCAATTGGGCAACTTCCAAAATTCAAATATTCAAATGCTCCAAATTCTGATTCAGGAACTCTAAGAAAGGCCCAAGAATCTGGGTTTTACCAGGTTCCCCAGGGGTTCTGTTGTGCATCCAGGTCTGGGAGCTGCTGGGGCTGGCAAGTCTTGATCACTTTAATCCAGTGCGCTTTCTTTCTGCCCTCTGCTGTACCAAGCTGTGTGTTTCTAGGGTGGCGTAGGAACATGGATCCCTGTTCCAGGTGACCCACCCCAAAAGACCCACAAAACCCCCATTCTTTTAAGTCTCTTTCTCTCATTTCTTCCCTCCTTTCCTCTGCCTACCATATTTATAGCCCTTAAATCTCTCTTCTTATAGGAAGTCTTCCTGGCTAGCCTCTACATACTCTTTGATAACAGATACCCATACTCATTTTGAAATTATAGAAACAGAATTTCTATAAATTATGAAGAGTATGATACAGGACTTCCCCAGTGGTACAGTGGGTAAGAATCTGTCTGCCAATGCAGGGGACAAGGGTTCGATCCCTGTTTCTGAAAGATTCCTCATGCCGTGGAGCAGCCAAGCCCGTGTCCCACAACTACTGAGCTCACACTCTAGAGCTCGTGTGCTGCAACCACTGAAGCCCTAGAGCCTGTGCTCTGCAACAAGAGAAGCCTCTGCAGTGAAAAGCCCGCACACTTCAATGAAGAGCAGCCACCACTCCTCACAACTCGAGAAAGCCTGTGCGCAGCAATGAAGACCCAGTACAGCCAAAAAAATAATAAAAAATTTTAAAAACCACTTTTATAAAAAAGAGTATGATACTATAATTTATAATGTATGGGTTACATTAGAGGTAATAGTGTTTTAGCATATGTTTATATTATACATATTTTTTTATCGTATTACAGATCTTTAATTGCAGGCATTTAGTCCCAGTGCATAGATATATGAATTAAGCATGATGTGGTAGAGCTGAGAAGGCCCATCTAGTCTCTTAGTTCCTCTCTTCCCCATTTTACAGAAGGGGAAATTGAGGCCAAGGGGCATAGATAGTAGGGCTCAGATGACTTTGAGGACCCTTGGCCCCCACACCCCTTGCTCACTTGGCTGTAAGCTCACCAGGACTCACCCACCCAGTTCTCTAACTGCCCAGCTCATAGCACCCTGTGGTCTAAGGAGGGGAGGCTGAGGCCAGGCCTCAATGGTCTGCCCAGCCCCCATCCAGCTTCCAGACCTTACATGGGGGCCAGGGCCATCTACACAGCTGGAGTCAGTTATCCAGATGTTTATGGGTCTTTGCCTCTGGTGTTTATAGTTCCGCCTTTGGGTCTGCTTTGCATCCCACTCTAATTAGAACAATACCCCAGAAGGCAGTGTGAGGGGCGAACCACTGGATGGGGAGCTGGACCTGTGCCCTGGCTTCTGCCTCGCATCCATTTAACAAGGTCTTCGGGCCTCTTTCAAGGACGCAGGAGGGACAGCAAGATGGCGCCAATTAAAAGTGGATGAGAAAACAAGCACACAGGAGGAGAAAGGAGAGGCAAGAAAAAGGCTAAAAGTGCAGGCTACCATGACTCAGGCGCTTCACACAGGCAAAGCCTTGGGCCAAATCTTTCCTTTTAAGAAAATATGTTTTTTAATCACAGAAGTTATAGATGTCCATTGTAGAAAACTGAGAACATATAGACAAATCAGAAGAAAACAAAACTGTCTATACCTATGACTCTGAAATAATCATTGTTAATATTTTAGGACTTTTCCTCTCTGTCTGATGTATGAATTCGTTTTGTAGAAATGAGACTATACCAACATTCTATTTTGCTTTTCAATCATAATAAATTGTCAACATCTTTTTGTTGTTGTTTAGTCTCTCAGTTGTGTCCAACTGTTTGCTACCCCATGGACTGTAGCCTGCCAGGCTTCTCCGTATATGGGATTTCCCAGACAAGAATACTGGAGTGGGTTGCCATTCTCTTCTCCAGGGGATCTTCCCAGACTGAGGGATCGAACCCATGTCTCCTGCATTGACAGGCAGATTCTTTACCACTGAGCCATCAGGCAAACCTCATCAACATCTTTACATGTTATTAAATATTTTCCCCCTATTAGCATATCAAATTGTCTCATTTCCATTTTCATCAAGATACAAGATTGTTGGCGAAAGAATTGCAGTCATCAGTGAAGTGCACAAAATCTAAAGCATAAGAGTCTCTCTTTTCTGGGTCCCTGGGCTAACACTTCTAACTCTTTGGTGGGCTTCCTTCACAAGCTCTCCTATGCACATTATAGAACTGTATTATAGTTTATTTAAATGATCCCCTTGCGTTGAACACTGAGGTTAGGTACCCGACTGTGGCTTGAAGCTCACGGGCAGCTAGTGTGGTCAGGGAATCTTCCTGGTACCAAAAGCAGATGTGTTTCTCTTAGAAAATCCCATCAGTGTATCATAATGAATAATGTCCCCCACACCATGCTGGCAGGAACCACAGGAACGAGTTCCACTGCTCTGTTTCCTTGGGAATTCATGTTTGCTTTTATTTTTCAAATTAATGCAAGTAATACACATTCAATTGCAGGAAAAAAATGTAAATACAAGCACGCAAACCTAAGAAAATTGAAATGACTCATAATGCACTTTGTTGTCTCTAATCATAAAAGCTAATGTTTATTGGATGTTTGCTCTGTGCTAGTCACACTGTGCTAAGTGCCTGCACACATCATCGAGGCAGTGTCATTCATCTTACAGAGGATACAGCTTGGCTTTGAGGTTTGGTGCCTTGTCCATCATCTCCTGGCTACAGGGTGGCAGTGTCTGCCTTTGGACCAGGCCTTGTAGCTTCCGAATCTACACTCTTACACCATACCTCCTGCTTCCTCTACATGTCTGCCTGAAGGTTTTCTTCTTCAGCTTTCTTTTTCTGATCATTTCCTGTATCATTAAATATTCTTTTAATTCAGTTTTGTGAATGTCCCACTCTTTACCTGTTGAATGTGTTCAATTTTTAGTATCGTAAACAAAGCCACTTGAGCATTTTTGCAGCTTAACCCTTGAGCACATCGGCAGTTATGACCACAGAGCTGTTTTTTCCAACTGCCCTTGCTGACCCAATCACACCAATGGGCATGGGGACCAGGGTGAGGGGGGACACCAGTGAGATGTGAGCACCAGCTGTTGGCTCCATCAGCTCACCTGGAGGGAGACATTCTACTCTACGGAACAGACAAAAGGGACAGCTCATCTTAAAACTGTCTCCAGAAGTGGGTTCTCAGCAGAGCTCGGAGAACCACTGAAAGGCTAAGAGCTAGAGATGACACCCCTGTAGTCACATCAATACAGCCCCCTCGATTTCCCAGATGGTTGAGTCAGAAGAGGAACAGAGAAAACTGATGTAAGGGAGGGGGTGGGCATCTTCAACAGAGGGGAAAGAAAGCTCTCATTTTTCTGGGGAGACTGCTTTGGAGTTTGGAGCCCAGCCCATAGAACAGCTCACAAAGTCCTGGGGCTCTGCTCCCAACCCTCTGGAAAGTGGAAAAGGTGTGTCCCAGAGCCCAGTGGGGCAGTTGGGGCATCTGGTCTACCTGGGTGCTTGGCTGAGTCTTGAAGGACTGGTCAACCAGGTGGAAAAGAAGAGGTTCCAGGCAGGTGAAAACAGGAACCAAGACTGGAGGAGAGGGACAGAGGGCCAAGGGCTGCCGAGGAGCTGAAGGTCTTAGTCTGGAGAGTGGGAATTGGGGGCAGGGGTGAGGGAGGAGGGGTGATGAAGCTGGAGACTTTTGCCAGGTAGGTCCTTGGGGCTCCATTCAAGGTATAAGGAGTCTACACTTTATCCCGATGGTGGCAGGACTGCCACCCTGGTTTGGTACAAAGACACAAGGTTTGTGCCTCCCCCCAATACTTCCCCCTCTCTGTTGTCAAACGCCCAGGAGCTGCTCCACTGTGCCAGGTGCTGGGAGAGGGGTGTGGAGGAGCACATGGGTCCTGGAGCCTCTAGACAGGGCCAGGGACCCTCAGGGAAGGCGCTCTCAGCTCCCTGGGCAGGTGACCCCATGCCGGCCACACTGCTGCAGGTGGAATGGCTGCATGAGCCTGGTCCCTGAAGCCTCACGTCCAGCTCTGCCTCTCCCAGCTGTGTGGCTGCAGCCTGGTTGCTTACCCTTTCTGAATGAGTTTTGCTGTGTGTAAAATGGAAACATTAATAGAAGAAGGAGGAGAATCAAGTAAGATGCTGCATGTAATGCACAGAGTGCAGCACCCAGAAAGTGCTCAACATGTGTTAGTCGCTCAGTCGTGTCCAACTCTTTGCAACCCCAGGCTCCACTGTCCATGGGATTCTCCAGGCAAGAATACTGGAGTGGGTTGCCATTTCCTTCTCCAGGAGATCTTCCCAACCCAGGAATCGAACCCAGGTCTTCTGCACTGCAGGCAGATTCTTCACCATCTGAGCCACCAAAGAAGCCCTGCGTTCTTTATTCCCATCCTGTCTGCCGTGGAGGAGGGAGGCTGGCCAGCCCCTGCTTGTCTGCCTCCTTCATGAAGCTGAGGTCTGCTTCTCTAGCTCTCTTGGTGAGGCCTTTTCAAGTGTGAGGGGAGCGGATGGAGCCATAGACGTGGCTGTAGCCCTCCCCCACTCACAAAGAAAGTCATGATGGAGACCAGTCCCCTTGCTCCAAGCCAGGGTCCTCTCCCTTCCCCATTAAATTGAGTATGTGAGCCCCCTGGCCCCCTGACAGGCTGGACGCTAGGAGCAGAGTGCACACCCTGTTCCAGGCCCTTTCTCCATGCTAAGCTCCATCTCACTGAAACCCCGCAGCCCCAGGAAGGGACTATGTTACTCCCCTCTACACGGAGGGCGGCGCCCGGCCCAGAGAGCTTCTGTGCATTGCTCAGACTGAGCCTGTGGGTGGCAGGGCCAGGACGCCTCCCTTCTCTGTCTGACCACAGGCCCTGGCTCTCAACAGTAGTGCAGCCTGTCCCCCCAGCCCAGCCCGCACCGAGGTCCCTCACACTCCTCCCTCCCCGAGGCGGCCCACCTGGCCCGGCCTGAGCGGAGGTGAGCCCTGCCGGGCTCTCACAAGGCGCCATTCATCCAGGCAGGCTGCTGATGGAAACCATGTGTGGCGCGGCCGGCCAAGGTGGCGGCAGCTCCGGAAGCCGGGCCTGGCCGGGGGCCTGGGGGCCCTGGGAGGGTTGGGGGAGGCGGTCCAGCTGACCCACAGGCCTGTCGGGCTGGGGGGAGCTCCAGGGCGGGACTGACCTCCCCTTCCTAGGCACACACTGGGGATGTGGGGGGCAGAGAGGCCCCCTCCAGGTGTGGATGGGGAGCACCTTGGGGCCCTTCCAAGGCTGTCCTTGGCAGGGTTCTGTTACTGAGGACAGTGTGCTCATGTGTGGCTGTGTGTGTGTGCTGACACCCAAGGAGGGTGCCCTGAGCCCTTGGGATCCTGAGCACATCAGGGTTTCCATAAAGCACTTTGGTACAGTGGTGAAGACCATGGGCTCTGAAAGCTCACAGGCCTGAGTCTGAATTTCATGTCTGTTGCTTCTTGGCTGTGTGACCGGAGACAAGCTGCCCAGCCTCTCTGAGCTCTGCTCCTCATTCGCCAAAGGAGGTCTGGGGAGTGGTCAGAGGACCGGAGCAAAGACACTCTGGGTGGGGGTGGTGTGGGGTTGGGGTTGGTTCTGGGCCCTAGTCCCAGCCCCAGGGCCCCTGAAATCATTTTAGCCCTGACTCCTGACCTGAGCTGTCTGGGAACTGGGAGGGTGCTAAGTGTGGGTGTCTGGGTCTCTTCTGAGGCCCAAGGTGCCAGATAGTGAGGGTGAGTGGGGAGCATTGGATCGCCAGCTGATGTGAGGTGCGGCTGAACTATCCACCCACTCCTGGGCCAAGAACAGAGTGGGGCTTTGTTCACAGGGCCTCCTCCTTGGCACTGAGGCCCCCACAGGAAGGGGTGGGAGGGCCAGGCCACGGCCAGCACTGACCGCAGGCTTGGCTGAGCCGGGACCCTTCAGGGCCTTGGTGTCCCAGAAGGCACCCTGGTTTCGCAAGGAATGCACGTTCTACTGGGCAACTCAGGCCTTGTCCCGCCTGAGGTGGGGGGAGACAGACATTTTGAGGGCACTTGGTCCTGGCTGAGCGTCTCTTGTGGATACCCCAAGGATTAGACTTGGCCCGGAATACAGCACCCAGAGATAGGGGTCCTCAGACTCCACCCTCTCTTCCAAGGCCAGGCCCTCCAAGGACAAACCTGGAAGAGCCCCGTCTCCCCCGACAAGAGGCAACGCTGAGGCCGGGGGGAGGGGTGCCCATATCACACGGCACTCAGGGGTGGACGCCCAGCATTTTCCTTTGGGGTGGGGGCTGCGGTGATGGGGAGTGAGCAGATGGCTGTTGTGAGGAGGGGGACCTGAGCTGATATGGAACAGCCCTCCACTTCCCAGCTGAGAGTCTGGCGCAGCCACGTACCCTCCCCTCCTTAGAGCTCCGGTTGCTTCTATAGCAGAGAACAGGATCCACCACACAGGGTTGTATGAGTGCTTTTCTGATGCAGAACCTGAGAGTGGCGGGATCCTGTGCTGGAGTGAGCCTGGGTTCAAGCTCCCAGCTCCTCCCTCTCAGCTGTGTGAGCATGGGCAAGTCATTTTCTTCTAGAATAAAAGAGTTTGGAAAATCTTCCAAATGGGTTTGTTAGAGAAGCAAACCAGCTGACTTGGACTTGGCATTACATCTGGCCCTGATGGTCAGCTTTATGTGTCAACTAGGCTGGCTGCAGTCCCCCATTATTCAGTCAAACACTAATCTAGGTGTTTCTGGAAGGGTATCTTGTAAATGTGATTAAAGTACATAATCAGTTGAGTTTAAGTAAGGGAGATCAGGGGGCTTCCCAGGTGGCACTAGTGGTAAAGAACCCGCCTGGCAATTCAGGAGACATAAGAGACACAGGTTTGATCCCTGGGTTGGGAAGATCTCCTGGAGGAGGGAATGGCAACCCACTTCAGTATTCTTGCTTGAAGAATGCATGGACAGAGGAGCTTGGTGGGCTACAGTCCATAGGGTTGCAAAGAGTCAGATTGAAGCAATTTAGCATGCACACAAGAGAGATTATCTTAGATAATCTGGGTGGTCCTGATTGAATCAGTTGGAAAGCCTTAGTAGCTGAGCTACTTGAAGAAGATATTCTACTTGTGCCTGAGAGTTCTAGCTTGCCCTTCCTGACAGACAGCCTGTATTACAGAGGGTTCTCCAGAGAAACAGAGCCAGTAGAATGTATACATACGCATACACACAAGTAGTGTTGGTAAACTCAGGAGAGGTGATGGTACAGTTCCAGCTTGAGTCTAAAAGCCTGAGAACCAGGAGACCCAATGTTTCAGTTTGAGCCCAAAGGCAGGAAAAAGCTAACATCTTAGTTCAAAGACTGTCAGGCAGAAAGAATTCTCCCTTACTCACTAGAGCATCAGCCTTTTTATTCAGACCATCAACTGATTAGATGAAGCCCACCCACATTAGGGACAGCAGTCTGCTTTACTTTGTATACTGATAAAAAAATATCAATTTCATCCAAAACCATCCTCTGAGAAATGCGCAGAATAATGTTTGACAAAATATCTAGGCACCAGATCAAGTTGACATGAAATTAACCATCACCTACGGATTTCATACTTGCCTAGCCAGCTCCTACAGTTGTATAAGCCAGTTCCTTGCAGTAAATCTCTTAATATGTCCCTCCTACTGGTTCTGTTTCTCTGGTTGAACCCTGACTCTTGCAAATAGTAAATTAAAATAAGAATAGTCGTCATCATCATCATCATGTTTGAGAATTCCCTAGCCATGGGCTTTCATATTGTAGGCTCTTGGCAAATGTCATGAAGCCCTGTCTTAAAGGGAGCATAAGTCATGTCAGTTTCTTTCATGACTCGAAAGGAGCCCAAGCAGCAAGGACAAGTCCCTTCCCAAGCCCCCAGCAATGAGCAGCTTCACAGCCCCATACCATAACCGGGCTGGCATCTATGGGTGCCAAGGCCACACACATAGCTCCACCAGGATCTCTACTAAACCCTTCCCTTATTAACTAATTTAATCGTCGTAACAGCCCTGTGAAGCAGCCACTGTAATTCTCCCCATTTTACAGAAGGAAAAACTAAGTCACAGGGAAGCTCATGGTGTACACAAGATCCCAAAGCCAGGAAGTAAAGGATCCGAGGCCCAACCTAAATCACACTCTTCCCCCACTGCTTTCATGACAGCACAGGACCTCTAGAAACTAAAAGAGGTTTTGGAGTGACAGTGTCAGGTTACTTTTATGTTTTCCCTCTTTACAAGATGGTAACATGGGTCTGCTTGAACTTTGATCTCAGTTTGAATCCCAGCTTTGACCCTTCAATGCCTGATTCATCTTTGGATTCTGAGTATTTGGTGCAAGGAAATGGCAACCCACTCAAGTATTCTTGCCTAGGAAATTCTATGGACAGAGGAGCCTGGTGGGCTACAGTCCATGGGGTCGCAAAGAGTTGGAAATGACTTGAAGCAAGGTAGCACACATATACAGGTGTCCAACAAATATTAATTATTATTTCTTTTTTCTGGACCTCAGTTTTCTCAGTTATACAGTGAGGTTCCTGATATATTCCTTGAGCTTTTAGGTGTCCTACTGATTTCCCTCTTTCTCATTTTACATTTGTCACTTACTTACACCACATTATGGTACCTGATATGGAAAGCCAACTCACTGGAAAAGACCTTGATGCTGGGAAAGAGTGAAGGCAAAAGGAGAAGGGGGTAGCAGAGGATGAGATGGTTAGATGGCATCACCAACTCAACGGACATGAATGTAAGCAAACTCTGGGACAAGAATTTAAGTGAAGGACAGGGAAGCTTGGCATGCTGCAGTCCATGGGGTCACAAAGAGTCAGACCCAACTGAGCAACTAAACAAGAAAAACAACCTACTAACACATACATTCTCCTCTCCTGATACCCCTACCCTCACCGCTGATTGGTGGGGGGCGGGGAACAGAGGAAAAGGCAGCCTGAAAAGGAAGGGGAGATGCGGCACAGAGAGAAGAGAGGGGTCAAGGCCAGGACGTCTGCTTTGGCCTTGTCTCTCAGCGTTGTACTGGAGATTCTAAGACAACCACACAAGAAAAAGAAATCAAAGGCATCCAGATTGGGAAGGAAGATGTAAAACGTCATGCAAATGACACCATCTTGTATCTAGACTAGCCCCAGGAATCTACTAAAAAACCATTAGAACTAATGAATGAGTTCAGCAAGTTTGCAGGACACAAATCAATCTACCAAAATTAATTGTACTTCTATATATTTGCAATGAACAATCTGAAAATGAAATTAAGAAAACAATTTCATTCACAATAGCATCTAAAAGAATAAAATACATATGAATAAATTTAACAAAAGAAATGTAAGATTTATGTCTGAAATAAAACATTGCTGAAATAAACTCAAAATTTCAAGAAATGGGAAAACATCATGTATTTATGGGTTGGAAGACTCCATTAATATGATTAAGATGGCAATACTGGGACTTCCCTGGTGGTCCAGTGGCTAAGATTCTGTGCTCCCAACACAGGCGGCTCGGGTTTGATCCCGCGTCAGGTAACTAGATCCCACATGCTGCAACTAAGAGTTTGCAAGCTGCAACTAAGACCTAGCTCAGGCAAATAAATACATAAATAAAAATACTTTTAAGAAGATGGCAATATTCCTCAAATTCATCTACAGATTTAATACAATGCTTATCAGAATCCCAGCTGACTTCCTTGCATGAATTAATAAGCTGATGCTAAAGTTCAAGGGATTGAGAATAGCCAAAACAACCCTGAAAAAGAAGAGTTAAGTAGGAGGACTCATACTTCCAGATTTCAAAACTTACTACAGAGCAATGATAATCTAGACGGTGTGGTATCAGCTCAAGGCTAGACATTCAGAGCAGTGGAATAGACATCAGAATCTCTTCTAGAAATAAATCCATACATCTAAGTTCAATCAATTTTTGACAAGGGTGCCAAGACCATTCAACGAGGAAAGAGCAGTGCTTTCAAAACTACTTGAAAGAACAAGGAAAGAAAAAGCTTGGTTTGGGGATCAGGCAGCCTCCGCCATTGTCTTGCTGTGTGACTGAGCAAAGGACTTAATCTCTCGGAGCCTGAGTTTTTTCATCTGTTAACATGAAGATAATGAGAGAGTGCCCTTCTCATAGCTACAAGCAAGATAACCTTATGTGAAATGAGCAGCTTAGATCTGGCCCCTTGAGCAAACCGGCGGACAGGGTAGAGGACCAGGGTGGGACACGCTAGTGAGGGTTAGGGTCTGGCACTCCTCCTAGGCCCCCCTGGGGAACCTCTTTCCCCAGGAAAAGGCAGGGCTGGTGAGGTCTGAATGTGCAGACTGTGCTTGGCAGAGCTCTGTGGGTTGGTAATAAATGGACAGGAAAGGAGATTCCATTACGCAGGAATGTCTGGGGAGGGGGTGGGGAAGGAGCCGGCTCCCTTCCCAGCATCAGCCAGCCCTGCAGCCTTGATTGATGTGCCTTGCATCACAGCAGCGATGGGGCCTGGCGGAAGGAGGCCCCTCCGCCACTCACCCCTCCTGGAGCAAGGCCAGCAGCCAGATGTTCCTGGACTTTGGGGAGCTGGGATGGGGGTAGGGAAGGCCGGCCAAGGGGCAGCCACCCAGATGTCGAGCTTCTGCCTCCTTCTCTTTGGCAGTTGCACGCAGGTGGTGTTGGTTCTGCTGTTGACCTTTGGCCAGTGGCCACATCTCCTTGGGACCTGACTCTGTTCAGAATTGGGGATGGTGGCCCTCCCCTGCCCTGTTCTGCTGGGAGAGGCACATAACCACCTAGGAAAGGGCTTTAAGCTCCGAAGAGGAAAATGTCCCAAGAGCCTGCCCAAAGCTTTTGTGTTACTCTGCCCAGAGCCACAGAGAGAGGTGTGACTAGGGCCTGAGCCCTCTGTGAGTTTGGGGGATCCCAGTGAGGGTCCTGAATTTGTGATTTAGTGAGTGGGTCTCAAGGCAGATTCTGGGCACAAAGGTGGTTCCACCAGCACTAAGATAAGACCCAAGACTTATTGCCTCATGCTCCTGTCAAGCCCTGTCACTGTAGCTAAGACTTACACAGCATCATTTCCAATCTACTAATGATTAGTAGTATTAAAAATATAATAATTAGAGGAGAACAGGAAAAAACATAAGGAACAACAACAAAAAAAGAGAACGTCACTCCAAGATTCACCATGCAGGATAATTAACTGCTAACATGTTCATATAAATTCTTCTTTTACTTATATTCTGGACCTATTGATATAAATATTTAGTTAGGTATGCACATTTGGGGGCTTCCCTGGTGGTTTAGACTATAAAGAATCCACCTGCAATGCAGGAGACCTGAGTTCGATCCCTGGGTCGGCAAGATCCCATGGAGCAGGGAATGACAACCCACTCCAGTACTCTTGCCTGGAGAATCCCATGGACAGAGGAGCCTGGTGGGCTACGGTCCATGGGGTCACAAAGAGTCGGACACGACTGAGCGACTGTCACTTTCACTACGCACATTTTTCCAAAACGTGGGATCATGATAAACATCCAGCTTTGTAACCTGCCCTCCTCCACCCAGCAGCATGTGGTAACCACCTGCCCTCTTCCTGGACTGGAGATCCCCATAGCCTTGTTGATGCCTTTCCCTTGTGTAGATACCCCATGTTCTTGGCGTTTGGGTGATATCCAAAATCTCCCCAATCTGGACAATGCAGCCCTGAATCACTTTGTACCAGTACCTTTGTACACACATGGATGATTTCCTTAGGATAAATTCCAAGAAGTAAAATTGGTGATACATGGAGTTTGGGGGACACATGACGAAACTGACTTCCTGAAGCTCGAGTCAATCTCACTCACACACACAGGTCTTGGTTCCCCCAATTTGGCTCACCTGCTTGTTCCCACACCTGCCCTCCATGTCCACCGAGCCTGGCCCCCCACTTTGCAGGAAGGTGGTGGGCAGGGCCCACAATGGCCAGCCAGGGTCAGTCTGCAGGCCCAGAAACACATCCTTCCCTGTTGTTCTCAGGAAGGCAGCAGGGGTTGGGGAGTCCTGGATGGGAACTGAGGGGTCTTTGGATAAGTCCTGTCTGGTCCTAACTTTGTCCATCTGCAGATCTCTTCCAGCTCACAGCGTCTGTGAACCCACATCTCCACTGCAATCCTGCCCAGCTGGAAGGGATGTCTGTGACTCTGGCGGGGACTGTGGTAGCCACAAGGGCCCGCTCACCTCTAACAGACATGAAGACCAGGCTGGATGAGCAGCCCAGCCCTCAGGTAAGCTGCCGAGGCAGTCTCTGCTGTCTCCCGGGTCCTCAGGGAGAGGGGTGTGTGACAACTCAGAGGAGCCGTGACCTCTCAGAGAAGCACTGGATGAGGGGGTAGTATTGGAGGTGACTCCTCAAGGATTCCTGGAACCCAAGAATCCCACGAGTGGCGTGGAACCTGTGCCCTGCATGATATTCCCATGCACATTCAACATCAGTTACTCCTGACAGCATTCCAGACCCTGCTTTCCTTCACATGTGTTTGTGTGAGTGTGCATACACATGCACACTGGAGCCTACACTTTCATTGTTTCGCACAGCCTTGATCATGTTTAGACATACAATAATGATAATAATATACAATAGCATTTTTACTACACAATGATTGAGCATTTACTATGTGCCAGGCACTTCCCAGGCACTGTTTGATCACCCCTAGAGCAGGCACCATCACTAGTTCCATTGCATGACTGAGGTGAATTCACCTGCCTGAGGTCACAGAGGTGGTAGGCAGAGGAACTCTGCACTTGGCACGTACACATGTGCATACATACACACACACACACACACACACACACGGCCCCTCTCCACCAGCTGAGACACACCCAGCTCACTCCTGCTCCCTGCCTGCTGTCTTCCTGCCCAGGCTGGGTCCTGGCCACACAAACCTCTCCCCGCAAAGCCTCTCCCAGCCCTTGGTACACAGTGAACAGGCTCGGTTTGTTCAGATTCAGGCAGCTGGAGATGCAGTAAATCCACGCTGTAAACCCCCTTCTCGGCATCTTGTGTTTTCCCCAGTCCTGAGCTTCGGAACTGGAAAGAGGCACCACCACCCCCTCCCTCAACAGCTCCCTGCGCCCTTCACCTTGCAGCTCTCCCCCTCTCCCCTCTCCTCTCCCCTCCTTCCCTCCTCTCCCCTCTTTTTCTCTCTCCTCTGCTCTCTCAAGCCAGTCTTGGGGACCTGCCTCCTGTGTGCCTGGCCATGGGGCTGGGCTGCAGTGGGGAGTGGAGCCCAGGTTCCCCTCCTCAAGGGACTGACAGCTCTTCCAGTCATGAGGCCCAGAGGATGGGCTTGCTCAGGGTCACACAAGGAGTGAGCGGCAGTGGGGTCAGGCTCGGGCTAGGGCCTTTGTTTGCAGAGACACAGCATAGCCTCTCCCGCCAGGAGATCTGAAGCGGGTGTGAACCCTGCGAGATCAGAGCAGCGCTAACACTGACTGTAGCTCGTGTGCTGGGGGCTGCCTGGCGGCCATTCTTTTTATGCCTTCTCTTCTTTACTCCCCTAAAAAACCCACCACAGTGGAAACTAACGTTACCATCTCGCCCCCATCTTACAGAAAAGAAAAGCAAGGCTTACAGCCAGACAGGACTCAAACCTAGGACTGTTGCTCCAAACTCCAAGTTCTCACTAGGCCGCACTCACAGGCTTGAATGAAGAAGAAACCAGGGCACCAAACAGGTGAAAGCTTTAGGAAACTGGGATTTGAGTGGTCTTTTTAGAGGATAGGGGTAAGGATGGGAGGGGAGAGGGGCGTATTCTAGGAAGTGAGTGTGGCTTGAACTAAGAGATGAGGGTGGAATGTCCCATGAGCCCCGCACCAAGGAGGGGACAGACCAGCCCAAGGGGGGCTTGTGGCTAAAGGAGCCACACACGGACTTCTGTCACCCCTCCTTTCTTGAAAGAGGGGTGAAAGGCAAGCCTGGTCCTGGTGTCCTGTCTGGAGTGCTCCTGGGGACCCTGCCAGGGTTGGCCCAGAGCTGGGCAGAGGTGTCCCTGGTGTCACTAACCAGGACTCATGGAGGGAAGACCCAGGAGGCCCCTCGTGACTCTGCCACCCCCAGAGAGGATGCTACGGCGCAGCACAGGTACCGGCTCCTGAAGGTCCTTGGGACACATCAGCTTTAAGCCCTGGCACAGACCAGTGTTTCAGGCAACACAGCTGAGTGCCAGGCAGAGGCTGGAGATGGAGGAGGGAAAGGGGAATGGCACCACGCCAGTAGTTTCCCTGTGAACCTGGCAGGAGATTGGGCTTCTGCCCCTCGGGCGGGGCAGCTGAGACCAGCACTGCGAGGTGCTCAGCCAGATCCCCAGGTCACAGGCTTAGAATGGCTCACACTGCAGAAACAGTGAATGATTCAGGCAGAAACCCCCTAAACCACAGCCTGTGGGGTCACACTCCACTCCTGCTTCCTGTCTTCTAGTTAGCACCTCCTCCTCTTTCGGGTCTTGGCTCAGGTGACCCCTCCTGGGGGAAGCCTGCCCTGATACCTGCCTCCAAACTCCACCACACGCTGGAGTGCAGCCAAATTCCTCCAGAATAGCACTTATAGAACGGGGGCTTCTCCTAGCATGGCTGGTGATTAAACTCTCCTCTGCAGAATTATTTGGTTGATACTGTGTACCTTCTAGCTGCAAGCCCTGGGAGGGCAGGAGATGTGTCTGTTGTGTTCATTGGTGTACCCACCAGCCCTGGAAAATAGTAAAAACCTACATTTGTTGAGTGAATGGGTGGGTGGATGGGTAGATGAATGTCTGTATGTTTATATGGATGGATGGGTAGATGGGTGGATGGATGGATGGTTGAAGGGATAGATGGATAGATGGGTAGATAGATGGAGGGATAGGTGGATGGATGTGTCCTGGATTTGGAAGTAGATGAATTGGTGGGTGGACAGAAGCATGAACAGAAGGACGGTTGGGTAGAACTATAAAACTCTAGATTGCCAAACTCAGATGCTTTTTATTTATTATATCATTAGAATAAAACAGCTCAGCATCATAATTAGAAGGTGCAATTACAGAACTCAATCCCCTCTTACAAGAGATAGACAGGCTCAGAAAGGTGAAGTTTTGTCCAAGATCACACAGCAAATCTGGTGACCCTAAGTCCGTTCTCTATCACACAAAAACAGCCTCCAAAAATGGGGTTAAAATCGCTTGTTTCAGTCCTATCTCTCCTCTGGGTTCTGTGTGACCTGAGACAAGTCACTGGGCCTCCATGTTTCCCTTTAAAAGCAGAGGTTGCTAAATCTCGGGTTTCCTCTGCATTCTTGGGAAGGCCAGCCTCTCCACTGGGTTCTGTCAGGCCTGGTACAGACACCTTCCCACACCTTCCTCAAAGCCCAGTGGGGCTGTCAGGGTGGACTCCAAGACCCTGGGAGTGTGGTGCATGAGGCCCCAGGTCTGGGGTGGGAGGACCAGCCAGTCTCTCCCTCTTGAGTCGGCCTGGCCATCAGCCGTACCTCAGCGTACGATTTTCTATTCTCAGGTGTGACCCAGGGGGCTGCAGGTTGTGGAAGGCCCCTCCATGAGTTTCTGGCTCCACATATCCTGCCTGGAACTTCCTCATATTCATGGACACCTGCACTTGCAGCCCTAAAGCTGGGGAGGAGGGAGTGTGTTCTGTGGAGGCGAACACCCCTAGAGCCAGCCTTGGGCTGCCTGGCCCAGGCCCAGGCCAAGGTACAGGCCAGGGAAATAGTACAACTGAATGTTTAGTAAAAAATAAACTTCTTCTCTGTCTCTAGTTCCCTCCCTAGAAGGCAGAGAAGGGGCTTTGTGGACTCAGACGTCCCAGACACAGGCCTGTAGGAGTAAGGAGGAGGGGAATGTGTGTGTGTGCACGTGCACGTCTGTGTGCGTGCATGCGTGTGTGTGTGTGACCCCAGACAGAGGACTGTAGGAGTAAGGGGAGGAGGGAATCGTGTGTGTGTGTGTGTGCGCGTGTGTGTGTGTGTGTGTGTGTGTATAAGAGAGAAAGAGAGAGAGGAGCTAGCCACATGCCTTGTGGCAGAGGTGTGGGGTGGGATGCGGAGCGGAAAGGGTCTGAGGAAAGAAGAGGAGGCTGGGGCAGCTGTCACAGGGCTCCTGGGGCCATAAAGTCAGGTTGAGGCCTTTGGACTTTATCCCCTAGAATAAGGAATCTTTTTTTTTTTTTTTTTTTTTTAAGGCTTTCATGTTTTTTTTGACACTAAAATAGTTTAAGTTGCACATTCATTGTAAAAACAAAAAAAAAGCAAATAGTACAATTAAATGTTAAGTAAAAATAAAAATAAGTTTCTCTTCTCTGACACCAGTTCTCTCCCTAGAAGCCACCCTGACTGCCAAGAAGAGAGAGTCTAGGCCACATTTGTCCAATGTATCCATCTCTCCTTTTCACACAGTGGAAACCTACCCTGCCCATTCTGCTGGGTTGTATGTTTTACACATCATTTCTTAGTACAGATCTGAGCACCAGGTGCCATCTGCCTACATGCACACACTGTACTTGGGTACCTAGTCTCTACCGATGGACAGTGACATGTTTTCTAGCCTTTCACTTACACGAATAGTCCTGCAATGAATATATCCTTGTGCCTCCCCACTTTGAGCACATAGGCTGGTTTACGTTGGATGAATTCCTAGCCATGGTACTGCTGGGTCAAAGGATACATGCATTCAACACTCAGGACACACCCCCAAGCTGTCTGCTTGAAAGGTCTCAAGCAGAGGGATGACAGCCCTCCACGGTCTGGTCAGTTGCTCCTGACACATTTGACAGGGATGGAAATAGCAAGGTATTGGATTATGAGCCACACAATCTCGAGGTCTGAGATGGGCTAAAGGATCATCAAATGAGGGTCAACTTGTGAGCTCCCAGCTCTCTGCTATCTGCTGTGCCTTCTGGAGGCTGAAAGAAAGGGGCCCCTGATGACATGTCCCTTGGCTGTGGGGGGAGGCCTCCAGCCCGGAGGTCGTGCACAGGATCCACACCTCCCCACCCCGTGGGATGGCTGCAAACAGCCTCGCACGGACAGGACAGGCTGCCGGCAGCTGTGAGGGGCGCGAGTTCAGCCAAAGCCCGTGCAGAGGGCTGCCAAAAGCTTTTTCTTTTCATTTTTCCAAGGCCTGCACTTGGGGCTGGGCACACTGTCATCCTCATGTTTCCTATTACTTTACAAGGCTCTGCATCAAAGCACCAGCAGTGCAGGCCCTTTGATGTCTGGGCCCAGCCTGCCTCCGCCTTTGGGAGAAGCATCTCTGCTGAGGATCAAGAGGGGAGTCAAGCTGAGATGGTCCCTGGCCTGCCCTGGCCAATGTGGTCCCCTGGATCCACGGACACTGAGACCGAAGGCTCCTGGGGGAGGGTGGAGGGACCATCACAGCCTGACCGAGGCCCCTGTCACTGAGTCCAGGGGACCCCAAGGCCCAGAGAGGGCAAGGGCTACCCCAGGCCACATAGCGATTTGGTGACGGTGGATCGATGCTGGTGGAGGGGATTCCTATTGGATCAGGGGGGCAGGGCAGCCCCTCGGTTGTTGGTCTCTCAGGTTCCCACTTTGCTTCCTAGGAACTTTCTGGTGCTGATACCCTGCAGCTGAGGGAGGTGGTTCGGTGAAGGTGTCTATAGTCACCCTGCCTTGGTTCAAATCCTGGGCTCATTCCTTTTTGCTGTGTTAACCTTGGTCAAGTTACTTAACTACTCTGAGCCTCAACTTTCTCTTCTCTAAAATGGGATAAAGATATTTCCTATCTCAGAGGGTCCTTGTGAGGGTGAAATGAGAAGACTCACAAAAGTACTTAGCTCAAATGCCTGACACAGAGTCTCAAAACACACACACACACACACACACACACACACACACACAACTCTTATCACTTGATGATAAAAAGATCGGGGAAGGGTTTTCTAAGGGGAGGAGGCTAGTGTGAAGCTGACTTGCTAATACAGGTCCCCAGTCCTGCCCAGTTGTGCTCTGAGGAAGAGCTGGGGCCATCAGTGACATCCAGGGAATTAAGTCCTTCCGTGTTCCTCTCCCAACTCCCCAGCTCCAATTCAAGGCTCTCTTCTGAGCCTCAGCTGGGGGTGTGGGCCTGGGGTGGGAGGTCTGGGGAAGGGGCGTGTGGGAGGACAAGGCCCTATAGCCCCAACTCCCAGCCCCGACTCCAGGAGACAGCCAGAGTGGGGAAGGAGGAGCAGTTTCCTGGCACAGCTGAAAAGGTTTGGATTTGACTTGGAAACACATTGAGAAGTCCCTGGAGGCTGCCTCCACAGAAACAGCCTCTCTGAAGTGGAGCCCGGACTGGGGAGGCTGTTTTGTATAAAGGGGCTCTGGGGATCTCAGTGATGGAAGATGGGCTGAAACCTCTACCCCAGAATTTCGCCACAGGCAGACCAAACCTCTGCACTTCCCTAGGGCCTGCCCTGAGGGTGGGAGAATTCCATCCTCAAGCCTGTGCCAACAGGGGACCGAGGCCTGAGCCTGGAAAGGAGGATCCCTGCCCCTGGGAGCCCGCAGATGGGGGAGGAGGAAGCACCTTCTCAGGCAGCCCCAGGACTTATCCATGGGCTGCACCTTCCTGGTTTTGGCCATATCTAAGTTTAGCCTGTGATTTGACTTACACAACTTTTTTCCTTTAAATTGACTCACCTTTAAAAAACTTGAATATATTTTTTTAAAAGGAACTTTATATATGCTACTGTAAATGGAAGACCTGTATCACTTGTCATACACAATAACCATATAAATGGAGTACAATAAACAATGTTAAATTCTAGCTGGCGCCTGAGACTTGTTCTTTCTTTGATTAAAAAATAAAAGGGAAGATTAGCAAGTATGAGAACTGTGTTAAAAAAGGGCTAACACCCAACTAAGACCTTTTCCTAGATTAGCACTGCCAGATAAAATGCAAGATGCCCAGTTACATTTAAGTTTCAGATAAACAATCACTAGTATTTTTAGTATATCTTAAACATTTTATAGATCATACTTAGACTAAAAAAATTATTTGCTATTTAACTGCAATTCACATTCAACTGGGCATTATGTATTTTTGTTTGCTAAATCTGGCAACCCTATCCTCAATGAACGTAAGATATTCTTTTAAAAGAATAACTTTCTCACTGCTGAGAGATTAGATGTTTGCATGCGGTGTCCCTATGCCACCAAAAATAATCTTGAGAAGAACTGTTCTGATTCAAGGTGGAATTGGAGTGACAAAACATACTAGTGTGGGAATTTGGAGGTGGGGAAGAGAGTTGTGGCTGGGAGAAATTCTGAAAGGCTCCCAGAGGAGAGGGAGGCATTTGGGCAGGACTCTAGGGCCAGCGAGGGCATGGCAGCGATCTCGGGGTTCTGAGGGCCCTTCCCCCCGACCGGCCCAGGGCTTGAGCGACAGAGAACACTCCTTAGGAATAAAGCCTTGACTCTGCTCTCAGAGGACAGAGGGGCTTGTGTTGGCATGACTGTGGCTTGTGAGTATGAGTGACTGTGTGCGTTTGCCCAAATCACACCCTCTTAGGGTACAAAAGGGCTTTTGAGGGCCCCTCCTCTCACACCACCCCCGCCTGCCCTATGTGGAAATCTGAAACTTGCTTGCATTTCTCCAGTGGTGGGGCGCTCACTACCTCCTAAGGAATCTCTCATCATTGGGCAGGGTTGATTGCGAGAAATCTCTTCCTTAGCCTGAACAGAAATCTGCCTTCCTGTAGACTCCCTCTGTCCCGTGACAGTCCTTCAGAGGTTTGTCATCCATGATGACAGCCTACTGGAGTCTGAACAGACCCATTTCTTTGAACTGCGCCCCTTACGGCTTGGTTTCTGGCTTCCCCATTTGCAGGGAAACAGGGCCTGGGAGTGGAGACAATGCCTGGACAAGGAGAAGGAAAGGGGCTGTGTGTGGGCAATGCTGGGAGCTGAGGCGAACACACACCAGCACACGGACAGGAGTTCCTTTCCTGCAGATGCTCAGCCTGCAGGGGCGGCAGGAGAGCCCTGGGCTCTGTGCCCTGTTCGGTCCCCAACTTGCTGTGTGCCTTCAGGCAAGTGTCCTCTCCTTTCTGGGCCTTCAATCTTTGCCTCATGCACTGTGAATGCACTGGCCTATTCTTACAGGTAAAAACATCTGTGTCCGTTCTGATTGACTGGTGCTGTGCTGGCTTGGATCTCTGTGATAAGGATTCTGAGGCAGTGTCTGGGTCCAGAGGGAAATCAAGCCATATACAGACAGTGCAACAGTGGTCTGGGAGCTGCATATGGCCAGTCATGGCCTTGAGGGGGCTGCCAGCTCTGGCAGGGCACGGCTCTGCAACGACAAAGCAGGACAAACCAGGGTGCTCGGTGAACTCAGGTACGGGGCAGGGGCTGTCCCTGTGGGGAGGAGGGAGGAAGCCTGCACAGAGTTGATGGCCTAGGCCCTGTCTTTGCTCAGCCTACTGCGGACTCTCACAAGTGTGGGGGCCCACGCCCTGCCACCCAGAGGACCGGGGGACGGAGGTGCTCTGTGTAATCCTGTGAGCAGGCCAAGACTCGTGGCTGGAGGGCCATGTGGAAGGCAGCAGGGGAGGGCGGCAGGGTGGGGCTTGGGGAGTGCAGATGGGGCTTCTCTGCCAGGGGCAAGTCTTTAGGGAACAGAAACATGGGTCAGAGCTGGGGCTTGGTTTCTACACAAAGAGGCTTTCTGCCCATCCCTGCCTTGCAGGGCCAGGAGGCTGAAGAGGGCAAAGCCCAGACTCTGAGTATCTCAGAGGGCTCAAATTGAATTTCCAAGCTGGGTAAAATCTCTTTTTTGTTCTTCAATTGCCAAGTCATGGTCCGACTCTTCATGACCCTATGGACTGCAGCACTCCAGGCTTCCCTGTTCCTCACCATCTCCTGGAGTTTGTCCAATGAGTACAACTGTCTGGTGGGCAAAATCTCTACAGATCAACAAGTGCTCACTCCAGTCTGTGAACAGGCTTTCCAGACAGACGGAAACTGTTACTTCAAAGGTGGTGGAAGAAGGGGGTTCCTCCACCTCCCTGTCTCTCTCCTCTTGCCCCTGGTTCACGACAACTTTGTCAAGTTCCTTCCCATTCCTCTGGGCCTGGCTTCCCCCATTGTATGAGAAAGGACAGATGGTCTCTGAAAGGCCTGCAGGTCTCACATTTACAGACTCCAATATCTCAGGAATGGTGATGGTAATGAAGAGCTCTTAGGGTTTACAGAGCACTCCCTACTTACCATTTAGTTTACCTTCTAACTGTGAGGTGGTTAGTGCGGTGACCATGGTAAGTATTATTCCCCTAACTTTTTTAAGATGACAAAACTGAGGCTCAGAGAGGGCAAAAGGGTCTTCCAGGGACTTCCCTGGTGGTACACTGGGTAAGACACCATGCTCCCAATGCCGGGGACCTGGGTTCAATCCCTGGTCAGGCAACTAGATCCCACATGTCACAACAAAGATCGGGCACAGCCAAATAAACAAATAAACAAAAAAGGGCCTTCCAAGTTCATACAACAAGGTGGTGGCCAAACCGGGACTTCCATGGCTGTGTCCAGACCTTAGTCCACTTGTAACACTGGTTTGCAGGCTCCCAGGGTGGGGCAGATGGGGCCTGGGCCAGAAAAGCCACGGTGGCTTCACCTGTCTGTTTTCCATGTGGATTTCTATGTAGGAAACATTTTGAGGAGCAAATATTTGTGTCTAAAAAGAAATGAAAGCCTTGTGCTCTTCCGGGATTTCTCAGGTAAGAGCTGGGAAGGACCCATTTCTCAGCTGCACAGACTCTGGATTGGGTAGCTTTGTCTGGGGTTTAGATGAGAGCTTCATGTGTCTAATGGAAGTGAAAGGGATCCGCACAGTTTTTAGCGTGTGATGGCATTTGGGTGAAAGCTGGAAGTTTTCACAATGCAGAGAACCCCACGGTATGAAAATGTCAGTATCACAAAGTGTTAATGCTGAAAGGATCTTTAGAAAACATCTGGCTCGTGCATCCCTCCCTGCCCTTTACTGAGGGGAAACTGAGGCCCAGAGAAGGAAAGGGGTTTGGCCCAGGTCACATGGCATCAGAGACAGAACGTGGGTACCTTGACTGCCCAGAGATTTTCGGCACAGACCACTTTCTGGGGCAGGGGAAGAGGAAGAAGCTGAGGGGGCTGCAGCCCCGGGACCGTCAGACGAGAGGTATGTGGGACCCAGCCGCCTGCTGATAAGAGACCCACAACGCCTTTCCAAAGGGATATTTTATCAAGATGTAATTTTTCTCGCCGCAGACACTATTTTCTTTCTTGCAGACCATGCTGGCCTTTGCGATAAGGCGCCCAGACATGTTCACACTGAGGCAGCCAAAACATGAGGCAGGAGGAAAAAAATTCCCTTCTTAATCTAGCCCGCCCCCCCCCCCCCACCATAGCCCAATCCCCCCCCTCATTTCCTCTCATTCTCTCCAAGTTCTCGTGCCCGCCACCCCCACTCCCCACCCCCACCCCCACGGCTGGCTGGCCTCTTCCTGCCTTCCAGTAAGTCAGCCCGAAGGAGCCAGGAAGGTATGTGGCCCGAGGAGGTCAAAGGAGAGACGCGTGGAGGGGTCTCCCCTGGGGGAGGAGGTCCCGGCCACAGGCTCTCCGGCTGCCTGCAGGGGTGGGTGGTGAGGGGAGGGCTTCCTTTGGAGCCTCTGCCTGCCCCAATCCCCGCAGATGGAACACAGACCTCTCCCTGGTTTAGGGGTTTGAGCTGGAGGTGAGCCCTACATGCTTTACCTCCTGACCCCCACTTCTGACCTCCTAACTCAAGGGTTGATGGGAACTTCTGGGGAAGGGGCTACCCTGCCTACTTCTATGCAAAACCCCCTAGATTTAGGAGATCTGGGACTCACCAGTCATGGCTGAACCAGTCCCTTCTGTTCTCTAAGCTCTCCAGGCCCCAGTTTCCCCAACTGCCGGCTACAGGGGGCTGGATTCAGATGTCCTGGCCCTGAAATTCTCCTTCTGGCCTTTTCAGAAGATGGGGTTGTATCCCAGGCCTCCTGGGTGCTTGGCAAGTTGGCTGCATGCCCCCGTGTATCAGTACCCCGCCTCTGCTTTGCTCAGGAAGTCCACCCCGCCCTCCACATCTGGATGGAATTTACCCCCCAAAGCAACTCAATTACCGGTGATCTGATCAGGACGGATCATGTGTCAGAGGGGGCCCTGGTGAATGCTGCTCTGCCAGAGATGGGGGTTCCTGGGTCTGTGATCTACCCCTCAAACAGCCCAAGGGCCCTTCCTGGGGCCCCAAAGACACTGGGCCAAGTGGGCAGTGTTCTGCTGAGCTGGACACTCAGAAGGGGCTGCCACCTCCTTCTCTGCCCTAGGAGAAGTTAAGACCAAATCAGTGCATAAAAGCTTAAAGGGGAAGGAAGATGCTGTGTGAATTTTACATCGTTGATTCAGCCAAGTGTCCACTCAGCGGTGTTTGTAAGGGTAGCAAACCTCGTGCCTTCTCTCCACACTCTGATCCCTAACAGGGCACCCTGGAAGGTAAAGGATGCCTGCAGCTCACATGCAGAGCTGCAACAGCAAGGCCTGGGAACCCAGTCCTAGGTCTTGGCATAGCCTCTTTGGGAGGACTTGCTGTGTAGCACAGGGGACTCAATGCCCTGTGGTGACCTAGATGGGAAGAAAATCTAAAAAAAGAGGGGATGCGTATATACGTGTAGCTGATTCATTTTGCTGTGCAATGGAAACTAACACAATATTGTAAAGCAATGATACTCAAAAATTTTTTTAAAAAAGCAGGGATTTCCCTGGTGGTTCAGCATCCAGTCATTAAAAATCCACCTTTCAATGCAAGGGATGTGGGTTTGCTCCCTAGTAGGGAAACTAAGATCCCACAGGCCATGTGCTGCAATTAGAGAAAACCTGCATACCATAATGAAGAACCCTTGTCTCAACGAGGACCCAGCACAGCCAAAATAAAATAAATAATAAAGCTTCTGGCTTGAGCAACCAGAAAAAAACAGAAAAGACAATCCCTTCCTGTGGCTTCTGCTAAATGGGTCAATGAGGGGCAGTGGACTTGGAGGTTTCCTATTTCTTCAGGTCTGCCTTCAATACCCCTCATTCTGAGCTCATTGCTCAAGAAATGTTTTCCTGGACATGAGGGCTCCCCACCCCTCATTACCCACGTATGAAGGAGGGTCACTGAGCCCTGCGCTCCAGGCACTTGAGCTCTGTGCCCATCAGTATAGTGACCTCCTGGCAGCAGGGACCACCAGGTTGAACAGGCCTGGATTGGAAGTCCAGTGGGTCAAAACCCTCATGCTCAGCAGCCCCAGGATCACATGTGAGTGCCCACTGCCCTCCAGGAGACATGGCCCCAGCACACTCCATGTGGGCTGGGCAAGCCTCGCCAGGCTGGAGAGGCAGCGCACATATGCACGCAGACATGCCACCTCCTTCCATCAGAAAATCACAGCAGGATCAGTCCAGCCAGTTGACTCACACTGGTTAAGAGCAAATCACCGAGCTCCATGCTGCTGTGAGGAGGCTGAAGAGTCTGAGGCCAAATGTCACTCCTCCGGATCCCACACTGTCAGGGATGGAAAACACTGACCCAAAAGGCAGTGAGGAGCCCAGGCCGGCGCCAGCAGGCCCTGCATGAGTGTGACTATGCCCCGTGCAGGCAGAGGGCTTCAGGCCAACAGGTTAGCCTCCTTACCTTCCTCTTGCCATTGTTAGGGTGTCAGGAGTGAGCAGATAATGCGTCTGAAACACTAGCGAGTACCTGGCACAGAGTAAGTTTCCCATGAAATACAAAGGCTATTTTATTGTCCATCTTATGAAATAATGAGCATCGAGGCAACCACCTCTCACTTGCCTGGAAACCTTCCTACCTAAAAGAACCCAGCCAAGAACTTGTTGGAAGCTCCCCTTCTAAAAACGCCTCTGAGCTGTCACCAGTAAAGAGTAGCAAGTTTGTGCTCTGAAGCTCGTGGACCTTCACATCAGTAAACTGATGATAGAAGCAGGAGTGGTGAGCAGGTGATGGGCGTGCTGATCACTTGGAGAAGGGAAAGCTTTCTGGAAGCCCAAGGATGCCAAGCCAACGCGGGTAGAGGGTCTGGGTTGGGAAGGAGAGGGGAGGCTCAGGTTCGAGCCAGGTCTCTAGAGGTCATGATTGCCCCTTTAACTCATTGACTGCTGTGGGATAACTGTGGGGTGACAAGATGAAGGGGCTTCTTCAGGAAGCTGATTCTGGGGGCTGATGTGGGTTGCAGCAAGGGGTACCTACTGGTAAGGAGGCCAGTCGGGGCATGTTGGAACCTAGACAGGACTGAATGCCAGGATCCATCCATGATGCAAAATTCCAGACAGGGAAATCACCATGTACATGGTAAATCCCCCCTCACATCCTTTATATCACATGACTATCATGATTCATATTCCCTCCTACTTTACAGAGGAGAGAAACCGTGTCCTTAGCAATGGGACCTCACACAGCTGTTAATGGCAGGGCGAGGCCAGGAACCTAGGGCTCCAGCTCCTGCATCAATGCTCCTCCTTTATGGAAGCTTTGGGGTTGCTCTGCCTGCCTGCTCTTATTACCTATAGAGATATTTAATAATAACACAGTGATGGACAGTCTTGGGACCAGGGTGCGGCAAGTGATGAATGAGCCCCTAGAAGGTAACAAGCATTGATTCTGGAGTCAGGAAATCCTGGTTGGAGGCCCAGCCCCATTATCTACCACCAGCGTGGCCTGGGGAAGCATCTGAACCTCACTGAGTCTCACTTTCTCCCAACTGGGGAGAAGATGTCTGTAAAGGAGTCTCCTTCTCTTCCATGAGCCCTGGGAGGGTATGGGCTTGCCCCCTGTGCCTGGCATGGAGCTTGGAGCAGGGTAGAAACGCAGTCAATATCATCCTAATAAATTGTTCACATTTACCACGGGCATTTTTTTCCTGTGTCAAGCATTACACTAATTACTCAACTAAATGGATGGTTAGATGGTTGGTAAGAAGAGATTAGACTCTAAGAAGAATGGTGTGGGGTGGGGGGTGAATACACATAAGTGGGGAAAAGTGCAGACCAGGAGGAAGGGGCCCTGTCTGGAGGGAGCTGGAGAGGAGCTTACCAGCAAAGCATGCCAGCAAGCACAGAATCTGAAGACGCAGGTTGAATTTCTCTCTCTGTCGTCATCTTGCTGTGTGACCTTGGTCAAGGACTGACCCTCTCTGGGCCTCTGTCTTTCTTCTCACAGAGGACAGATGGAAGGCACAAGGGAGCTGGGAGCCAAGCTCTCAGGGCGGGAGGCGCCCTCACCTGAGGTCTCCAGGCCTGTTGGGATCTGCCAGCCTGAAGGGGATTTCCTGGGGCCGGCCCAGTTTCCAGCCCAACTGACGTCTCCCCTGGATGGGTGCCCAGAACAGCTCTCTAGTGGAAAAGGCAGGCGGGCATTCTCCCAGCCCACACCTCAGCCCTCCCTCTGGGGTCTCCCCACCCCCAGCCCGACGTGGGGAAGTGGGGGATCCCTCCTGCTGAAAGAAGAAGGCACTGCCCCTTGGCTCAAGCTCCTGATTTGCTGTGTGACCTCAGGCAAGTCCCTGCCCCTTTCTGGGGGCCATGAGGAGGGTAAAGATTTCCAAGCTCTGTGGGGACTCTGACACTCTGGGATCCTTCTGGGGGCTGGGGGGCCTGAGAAAGAGGCTTGAGATGGGAGCTGGACCCCAGGGCCTTGCTTTTCTTGCTGCAGAGTGGACGGTGGAAGGAGGGCAGTGGGAGGTCCCCAGGTGGCTGTGAGAGGGGGCAAGGCGGGCCTGGGGTTTGGGAAACATATTTACTTTTAAGTGTCCGGTGTCACCAGGGGTTTTTTCTTTGGGTTTTGAAATGCTCCAGAAGTCAGCGCTCTTCTTGTGCGTGTTTGCCGAGGAGAATATGGGCTGTATTTATTCATCCTTTAGCCCGAGCCCTTAAAAATATAGACGGCTAATGTCTTCAGTATGTATGAAATATCCCATATGCTCGGAAACAAAAGGGGCTCTGTTATTAAAGTTTCATTTCCACACGCCCCCTCCCCTCCCTCCCGCCCGCCCCCCTGACACCCTGCCCTCCTCCCATCCTGCTCAGCCTGCTAGAGACAGAGCTGAGTGAGGAGGCAGGCGGGCAGCCGTGGCTGGAGCCTGGGCACAGCGGTCCCCAAGAGAGAGGGTGCGGATCCGGCTCCAGGTGAGGTGGAGACCATGGAGGACGAGAGCAGGGTCTTCCTGGGGAGAGGGGCCTCTGGGGCCGCTGGGATGGCCAGTGGAGGGGTGGGGGCCAAGGTGGCCCCTCTTGTGGGCGCCTGTGGGGCCAGGGCCTGGCAGGGCCCTGATGTCTGGGACGGAAATGCCCGCTCTGCTGCTAACTGAAACCACATGTGTCTCCCAGGCAGCGGGACAGAGAAGCCGCCAGGCCTGGGACTGGGGACTGGGGGGAGGACAGATGCAGGCTGGCCCCCACTGTGTGCCCAGGGATGGCTGGGGGTAGGGAGGTTCGGGGTCATTTGCGTGTGTACAAGAGCGTGCGTGATGCATGAGATGTGTGTGTGTTCACATTGCATGGGTGGGTGGGCAGTGTGTGTGTGTACGTAAGCATGTCTGCAGGTTGGTGGGGTGTCTGCTCTCAGGACCAAATGAGTCTCCCCTGTGGCCTCCTGTGGCCTGAGCCCTAGGCAGACTCCTTCCTAACACTCAGTGCCTGGGACACTGCTGGCTGCCCCCTGGGATGGTCTTCAAGGGATGAGGAGACACCCTGGCCGAGCTGGTGGCGGTCCTTCTCTGCTGTCCTCTGGAGCCACGATCCTCCTTCCTTTTGTCTCCAGCCCAGCTCAGTCCCCTCACACCTGCACCACCTCTACCCATTTCCCAGAAAGAAAGGCTGAGGCATAGAGCAAAGGGCTGACAACAGTCTCTTCTCCCTCATCCGCCTTCATTTTTTTTTTCAGAGTGCTTGTCTCCGGGAACTTGGCATCTTCACTGTAGCCCTGGGAAGTGAGGAAACCAAGCCAAGATAGGGGAGAGCTTGCCCATGGCACCAGGAGGACAGAATGGGGCTGCCCCAACCCGCAGGGGTCAGGGGATGACTGGGACAAGGGTTCCTTGGAGAACAGCTGCACCCAGATTCTGTGGCAAATAGGGGCAACCCCTTGCCGGGGGCCCTGTGACCCGAGTTTTCTCTTCCAAAAGAGCAAGGCTTGGTGGGAGCTGGGCTCTGGGTTCTGGGGGTGACCCTGCCACTGCCTTGCTCTGGATGTTAGATGGGCTTCCCCCTAACTCTGGGCTTCAGTTTCCCCATCCCCCCAATAGCAAGTGTAGACCAAAGTAGTATTTCCTGGAGTGTGGTGTGCACAGCATTGGCCACTTGGAGATGGTGCCATGGGGACCGCCAGTTTTCATTTTAACAAAGGTCGTGTGTTATTTATACCACCACCACCCACCCCCCCCCCCAACATTAGGGGAAAATATATAAAATCCAAACCAGGGAGTGGATTTAAAGAAAAATATAAACCACCCAAATGAATGAAGACTGAGGATTGCTAGGAGATCCCTGGGGTCCTGTTCATTTTGGCAACAGGCTCTCTTTATGTTTCTACCATTTTCAATGTTCACGAGAGTGTGGGTTCTGGTTATCCAGGATCCAAAATGTGATCTGCCAAGTAGATCATTTTTTGGCCTCTACAAATTAGCAGCCCTGAAATTCTGTGATTGGAGTAAAAAGTTCAGTTGTTACCTTAAGGGGGGGTGAGGGGGCGGGGAGGAGACAGTATGTGTGTGTGTCGTGTCATGTTGTGTTGGGTGGGAAGGGACCACGAATGGAATTGGCAGATCTGGGAAAAAGATCAGCCCATCTGAGGTTGAGGCTGCGTGCCCAAGGTCAGAGGCAGGGAGTTGGGGAAAGAGATTGTTCCCTGACTGACATTTTCAAGTGCTTTGTCTGGCCTCAGCCTTGCATTGAATTGTCAGGATGGGTGGGTAGGCGAGGGGCCGCCCTAGCTTCAGCCTTTCCTGCCATTCAGCCCCAGCTCCCTGGCTATCTGGCTGCATTTTATGTGCCAACCCAGGAGAGGCGCACTGGGAGGATGTGCGGGTGCGGGCAGCCCCTCCCATGGCAGGGCACCGTCACCTCTCCAGGCTGGGCTGGTTGGAGCTGGTATCACTGAGGATGTACTCCCTGATCTCCACCCCCAGCCCCGGGAAGGCTCCCTGTTGCTGCTATTGTTACTCATGACTGATGCCTCCTTTTCCATGGATTTTCACTGGTGATCTGTTTCATCACCAGCCCTCTAGGCTAGCACACACTGCCCTGATGCAGGAAGTTCACCTCCTCAGACTGCCTGTCTTGTCTCATCCTGCAGTGGGAGGAGGGCATCCAGGGGGCTCACGGAAGTGGATGGCATCCTTGTGGGGATGAATGCATGGCCTGTTCTTGGGGAGGCAGCAGGTGTGGAGGAAGGAGCCCAGAGCAAGTGCCCTGACTGTCTGGGGCCTTAGTGTTCCTACTGACCTCAAGAGGCTGAAATAATTTTCTAGTTCTGCCCTGGGATGGACCAACATCCATCTACCTCTAGAGGGTTCTTGTTCCTCTGCATGCACGCCTGCATGCATATGTGCTCAGCCACTTCAGTAATGTCTGACTCTTTGCAACCCCATGGACTACAGCCCACCAGGCTCCTCTGTCCATGGGATTTTTCTAGGCAAGGATACTGGAGTGGGTTACCATGCCCTCTTCCAGGGGATCTTCCCAACCCAGGGACTGAAGCCACATCTCCTGTGTCTCCTGCAATGCAGGTGGATTCTTTACTGCTGAGCCACTGAAGAAGCCCCCTTGTTCCTCTACAGAAGTGCTTTCCCAGGGAAGGTGGGGGATAAACCATGTGAGTTTGTGGAGGAGCTCCCTGAGCAAGGATGGACCACATGTAGTCATCCACACTCCTTGGGCCCAGGTTCCCTTGGGGGCTGGACTAGCTATCTCAAACCCTGGGGAAGCAGCTGGCTAGGGTCATGGCCAAAGTTCCTGCTTGCAGACCTTATCACATTCTAAGTGACTTTCAGAGGCCTTGAGAATGACCAGCAGCTACGCCCAAGACCAAGGGCAAACGGAAACCTGGACAGTTTTATGGGCATCGTTACAGAGAAATCAGCCTGGCCTGGGAGTGGGAGGTGGCCCTGATTAGCAGGGAGGACATGGGCTTAAAGAGCAACTTCTTCCTAAGGAAACATTCTCATCTGGAAAATGAAACTGTTCATATGACCACTGTGTGTTCAAACATATTCCCCATGGTGGACTCAGCCATGGATTCGGACAGAGGGAGAGGACTGTAGTTAAACTTGTAGCTTATCTACCCATAGGGATGCCAGAGAGCTCTACTTCCTTAGATTTCATCTTGTTTTTCCTGGGTTTGCCGCACATAGGGTATGAAGCAGTGACAAAGCAATTCACATATAGCTGTCAAACCCAGATCTACTGATAATATTGACAGGAGGCAAAAGAAAGCTGCACTTTGCTCTTGGGTTAGGAAAAAAGAAAGGGATCAGGTGACCCTGAGCTCTTCTACCACAGCAGTGGGACCTTGCCAGGTCCCTGCACCTCTCTCAGCTTGACTTTCCTGATCTGTAAAATGGGATGTCACGAAGAGTCAGGAGGTGATGGTACAGAAGGCCTGGCACACACTGTATCCGGCACTCAATAAATAGCATCTCAAAGGTATCAGGTCTGAGGATAACTCTGCTGACTTAGGGAGGGCATGGCATTGCCGCTTCATGGAGGGGAGGGGACACGGAGCGTGAGCAGTGAGATGAGGGATGAGCACGAGCTCCCCCAGGCCTGGTTCCCTGGCTCTGTATCTTCTAGCACCTTCCTTCACTCTCTGTAAAACTGGGCCAGAGATAACACCTACCAACCTTGTGGGACAGCTGTGGTGATTAAACAGGCCAACAGGTGCTCAGAGAACACTGCTCTAGCTGAGTAGGAACCTGGAGGCCTGAGGCCAGGTCCTGGGCTGACCCCAGGGACCAGGTCCCTCAAAATCTTTGCTTCAAATTGTCCCACTTATGCCTGGTCAGGGCCAAGGCGCCAGAAGTAGGAAGGCCAGAGGCCCCATAGCCTGGGGAAGGCATTCCCCTAGACTGGTTTCAGAACCTGCCACACACACCACCCCCTGGAGCTCTGATTCATCCCCAGGCAGAGGGTGGGCAGCAGCAGGGCTCCTGTCCCCGCCAGCAGGGCTGTGGGGTGGCTTCCTACCTGAAGGGTCTGGAGAGAAAGGAGGAAATGGAAAAGTGAGGCTCCGAGAGGGAAAGGGGCCTGTGTGGGGTCCAAGTGGAGCCGAGGCAGGGACTGGAGGGGTGGAGGCGAGAGGGTGGGAAACCCTGCGGGGAGAGGGAGGTGGGGAGGCCCCGTGCCGACCTTGCCAGGGCCTCCTTCCAGCTCTGCTCCCTGGAAGCGGGAACCGGTTGAAGGAGAGCCGGAAAGGAGAGAAAGAAAGCAAACAGACTCAGAGAAAAGCCTGGAGCTCCGAGCGCTCGGGTTGTTTGGTCTGGCGGAGCCACCTCCCGGGCCACTCCCAGCCCTTCTGCAGGCAGACTCCAACAACCCCCGCCACACGGGGTGTGTGCACACTCATGCACAAACACACACATACACAGATACAGATATCCAGGCATATAGACATGCACATACACAGACATGTTTGTGTGTACAGACACACACACACACCCCCATACATACAGACACACACACACACATATTCACAGACACACACCCATACATACAGACACACACACACACCCATACATACAGACACACACACACACACACATATTCACAGACACGCACCCATACATACAGACACACACACACACATATTCACAGACACACACACAAGGCACATATTCACATGCACATATGCAGGGCACAGAAGGTCTGAGAATGAGGGGGGCTACTGGGGACGGAGGGTTTCCATAGCATCTTCCAGCTTAACGACCTCGCTCCTCTCACCCCACAACACACACAGCTCAGCCCCTCGCTGCAATTACAGTAACACCTCCCATGCACTTACCCCGAGCTCTAAGCTCCTTACTTGGATAAACTTGTTTAAGCCTCATAGCCACTCCACAAGGCAGGCACTGTAATTAGCCCTGGTGTGCAGATGGGAAAGTGGGCTCGGGGCAGCGGGGCCCAGAACATGCTGCCCTCCCTGACTCTGTGCCAGGCCCTGAGACCAGCACTCTCACCCCCGCGGTCCACACCACGTGACTGGCAATGTGATGCTGCAGGCCCCGGGAAGGCTGGATGTCTGTGTGTGCTGAGCAAGGCTTAGCAGAGAGGAGAGGCAGGGGTCAGCGTCACACAGACTCTCACATCACACTCAGGCTCCATGCCCTCAGGCCTCTTCTTCCAGCATCTCTGCCACAGCTCCGTCCAGTCACCTGCCTGACCCCTGAGACTCAGTCTGCCTCCTAGGCCTTACCATCCTGTGTCTTTCACCCTCACATAGTTAAGCCAGCCAGCCACTGCCTCAACAAGTGTGTCCTGAGCTTCCTTAATGATAGCTCTCGATGCCTATTGACAAAACATGTTTCCCTTCCATTATTTTACTTCATTTTGCATGTGTGTGTGTGATGGGGAGGTTATTATTTTCTTTCACCCTGGCTCCACCACTCACTGAGAATCCTTTCAGTCAAGAATCAAACTAAAATATATATACATATATCAGAGTCCTCCATTGGGCTCAAAATGCCAACTGCAGAGGTCTAGGGTGTGGGAGATGTGGCAGAAAAATAACAGCAGCATAGTGACATCTTTGTGAACCATATGGACAATACATTCCTGCAGAGATACAGCTGTTGAAGGGGGGAGAAGTTAATCTGATGTTGTTTGGTTGCTAAGTTATATCTGGCTCTGCGACCCTATGAGCTATAGCCTGCCAGGCTCCTCTGTCCTCCAGTATCTCCTGGAGTTTGCTCAAATTCATGTCCATAGAGTCAGAGATGCTATCTAACCAACTCATCCTCTACTGCTCCTTTCTCCTGTTAGGCTGCATTAATAAAGGTAGAATGCCCAGAATGAGGGAGGTGATGATGGTCTTGCCATAATCTGTGCTGGTTTGATTTTCCTGGTTTATTTGTGGTCATGTTAGTTCTGAGAATCTGACAGATAGGCTGACAGTAAACAAGGGTCAACAGGATGGAAGGGGTCAGAAATTCTTTTCTGTATGAAGTAGTTGAAGGAATTGAAGTTTAGCCTGAGGGAGAGAATAGAAAATACTCAGAGGATGGGGTTAAGCTCAGTAGGATAGAGTGCAGGGAGATTTCACCTCTCTAGAAAAGGGACACTAAAGATGGAATGAATGAGCTGCCCAGAAAGTGAGGCCTCTAACACTGAAGATGTACAGGCCAAAGTTGGAGGCCTGAGTGAAAGAGGCCAAGATCGGTGTCTCCTGACTCCCGCTCTTTCAACAGGTTGTACTGAAGGGAAGGGGTCCCCAGGGAGTCCTGAGCACACCTGCTCTCCTGGTCTCTCCAGGGCCTCAACTCCTACCCCTGCCCCATGGCCCACCAGGATGAGGACAGAGTCTCAGACAGGGTCATCCACAGTGGGGGAGGAGCCCCTGGGCAGCACCTTGTCCACCCCCTCCCTTTAAGGAGGGGTGGGTGAATGCAGGCAACTGAGGAGAAAGGGTTTTCATGAAGTCAGTGGCTCAGACAAGGTGGAAGATCATAACCCCAGCTTGAACCCAGACCTCCAGCCCTGGTTCCTGCCTCCCCAGCCTGCGAGGTCATTGGTGGACCGACAGTCTGGTTCTCCCCGGGGAAGGCTCCCAAGTCCACTCTTTCCCTCACTCCCTAGTGCCTCTCATTTGAGGTCTGCTTGACATGCATTTATTGAGCACCCCCTAGGTGCAGGCGTTACACTGGCACCTAGGGGTGCAACAGCAGCTGCACTAGAGTAGGGGGTGAACTTCCTCCCTCTGTCATCTACAGATCACTTCTTGCTTTTGAAAGTACTTGGTTTATTTTTTCATCTGATGGCTTACTGTCTGTCTTCCCTGTGCCACCCTGCCCTGCTCTCGACCTATCCAAGCCCCCACTGTACTCCCAGATCCAACAGGAGTCCAGGCTCATAGGGTGTGTTTAAAAACTGCTTGCCAGGGGCTTCCATGTCAGTCCCAGTGCTTAGGACTCTGTAATTCTACTTCAGGGGGAGCGGGTTTGATCCCTGGTCAGGGAACTAGGATTCCCTATGCCTTGTGGCACAGCCAAAGATTAAAAATCAAAAAACCCTGCTTGCTGAATAAATGAATGGGGAGCAAAACTCACATGATGCAGCCCCAGTGGAGCCAGAGTAACAACCAACACTTCCTGAGGCTGTCCACGTGCCAGGCACAGGGCAAAGTGCTTCTCCTGCATCATCTCATTTCATCTTCACAACAGTGTCTACAAGGTCATGCTATCATTGGCCCCATTTTACAGATGGGGAAACTGAGGCTCAGAGAGATTGAGGCCCCCATGACCCCCGTCACCTGCCACCTTGTATTATAGCTGTTTACACCCCCGTCTCATGTCCTTCTGCCCACACTAGACTCCTAAGTGGCAGGAACCACATCTGCTCTCCCTCTGATATCCCGTGTCCTGCACAGGGCTGGCTTTTCATGGCACTTAAAAGCATTTGTTACGTTCAATTGGGTTGAGTGAAGATTTACGAAAGAAAAGGAGGACATGGTGAGTAAGAGCGGGTGAACAGAGAGCATCAAGCAAGGGGCATGAGGGTGTGCTCAGTCGTCTCCGACTCTCTGCGACTCTGTAGCCCACCAGGCTCCTCTGTCCATGAGATTTTTCAGGCAAGGATACTGGAGTGGGTTGCCATTTCCTCCTCCAGGGAAGCAAGGGGCAGAGAGCAGCACAATGCAGTGTCAGTGCTGGGAATCATCTTCAAAGGTCTTTTCACCAGTGTCTCTCCTACCCACATTCAGCTTGGGGACTCCCTCAAGAGCAGTCTGCCAAGGAGTTTCCAGGCTCTGCTTGTTTACCACCAGTGACCAGGAGCTCAGCACCTATGAGATACGAGATGACCCAAGGGTATCACTTAGCCCAGGGTCAGGCAGTCCTGGACAGCTCATTTTTACTGAGTACTTTCTCTGTGCCAGGCACATTAAATCCACACAAGGTAGGTACTATTATTATCCTAGTTTGACAGATGAGGAAACCGAGGCATGGAGAATTGTATAACTTGCCCAAGTTCTCACAGCTGATGAGTGGTAGAACACAGAATATAATTCAAAGCCCAGCAGTGTGGCCCTAGAGAGCCTGCCCTCCCAACCTGATACCAGTGCTGTCCATTGAAATAAATGTAAGCACATACATAACGTTACATTTTCTAAAAGCCACAATAAAAAAGTAAAAAGAAACAGGTGGGGGAAAAAGGAACCTGAGAAATTTATCTTAATAATACACCCACTTGAATCCAAAATAGCATCATTTTAACATGTAATAAATCTAAAAAAGTCATTCATGAGACATTTTACATTCTTCTTTGGGTTCTAAGTCTTGCAAATTTGGTGAATACTAGAATACAGCTTAATTTGAACTCATCACGTTTCAAAAGCTAAGCAGCCCTTGTGGCTAGCAGCCACCCTATTGGACCTCACAGTCGAATACTAGACTGCCTTTAAAAGTGCTTGCTGTGCTAGATCCTAGTGCATAGGAAGCAGCCAATAAGTGTCAGGCACTATGATGATTATTTTTATCATTGGTTGTTGTTGGTGATGGTCCAGGGGGGAAGCTGGGCTGGGGCCCCAAGCCCTTGGCATAAGCACTGATGTTTCTATTCTTAATGTGAGCCCTTCCAGCCAGCAGCTTGATGTCTCCCAGGCTAAGCCAAGCTGTGTGAGCCCTTGGCCTGTAGGTCGAGAAGAACCAGCCTCATTCTCTCTAGGATGGGAGGGAAGAACCAGGCTGAGGTCTCTCCATCTCCCCAGCTGAGAACCACATGAAGTGAGGCCTCCTTGGGGTTTGTAAGCCTGTGGTCCATCTGCTGTGGTGTGTGGGGTGGCCAGGCTCACATCTGGAACGGAGAGTGCAAAGGCCCCTCCTTCTGGGGTCCTTGGAAGGACCACACCTTCTGTAGCACCTCCTGTGTGTCTTAGGCAAACTAGGCCTTTACACAGAACAAATAATCAAACAAATCCCCACCATTTTTTAGGTTGGTTTTTTTTTTTTTTTCCATGAGATTCCATGAGTTAAATGGAACAAGGATATGGGGTCAGCACGGTCCCCATCCCTCTGAGGTCTCTGGATAGCTGCTGAGTGCTGGCAGAGTGGTTCCCAAACCTCAATTTCAAAACCTACCAAGCCCCAAAGGTTGTGATCAAATTGGCCTAGCGTGTGGCCAGGGCTCTGAAATGTGTAAAAGATCTTAGGGTGATCTATCAAGCAGACATGTTTGGAAACCCTTTGGGGCACAAACTCATCTAATTCTCACAGTAGCTAGGGTGCAGGTGTGGTTATAGTGTCTACTTTACAGATGGAAACACAGAGGCTCACAGAGGTAAAATAACCAGCCCAAGTTCAGACAGCCAGCAAACAGGCATGAGTAGGGGTTTACTAGCAATAGTCTTAGCCAGTGGTGTGCAGTTAAATGTTTAACAAAAATCACTGTGGACAGTGACTGCAGCCATGAAATTAAAAGACACTTGCTTCTTGAAAGAAAAGTTATGACAAACCTAGACAGTGTATTAAAAAGCAGAGACATTACTTTGCCTACAAAGGTCTGTATAGTCAAAACTATGGTTTTTCCAATAGTCATGTATGGATGTGAGAGTTGGACCATAAAGAAAGCTGAGCACTGAAGAACTGATGCTTTTGAACTATGGTGTTGGAAAAGACTCTTGAGAGTCTCTGGGATAGCAAGGAGATCAATCCAGTCAATCCTAAAGGAAATTAACCCTGAATACTCATTGGAAGGACTGATGCTGAAGCTCCAATACTTTGGCCACCTGATGTGAAGAGCTGACTCACTAGAAAAGACCCTGATGCTGGTAAAGATGGAGGGCAGCAGGAGAAGGGGGCGACAGAGGATGAGATGTTTGAATGGCATCACCAACTCAATGGGCATGAGTTTGATCAAACTCAGGGAGACAGTGAAGGACAAGGAAGCCGGGTGTGCTGCAGTCCATGGAGTCACAAAGAGTGGGACACAACTTAGAGACTGAACAACAACTACTCTAGAGGGAAAAAAGCCCTGATTCGTAGCATCTGCCTATATCCATGGTGTAATGACTCCCACCACAGCTCACTTCAAGCTATTAAAGCGATGTCACTGAGCAGAGTTGGGAAGTGCTTCCCACAACTGACCTGTGCGTCAGTATGCTGGGCTCCAGCATGTGGCTGGGCCCAGGCGCATGGTGAAATGGGAGTCCTGTTGAGTGGGAGGTAGATATGGTAGTAATTTGCTGAATTTTTAGTCATAGAACACTTCCTCAAATGAAATATTGGAAAGCCCCAATATTTCCAACACATAAAAAGCAGTATCTTATCAAAAGTAGAGATTTATTTTACGAACTTAAATGATAATATCTTGCTCTTGTTAAACTAGGTGAGCCCCAAGGCAGGGTGAGGACTTGTGATCCTGGGCAGAGTAGAATGTGTAAAGAGCAGCCTCTTCTCAGAATCAGGAAGGAGCCTTGTGGGCCAGGCCCACTGCTGACCTCACTGTCCGTGTGGCCATAGGCATGCCCTTGCCCCTCTGGGCCTCCATCTTCTTGTGTGTCCAGGAGGAGACTGGACTGCCCACAGGACCCCCGGGGTGTGACTTTCCAGGCTGGCATTGGCTCTATCGCACCCTCTGCCCAACCCCAGCCAGCGTTGCCCTGTATTTATAGCCATGACTTCAGTCTCTCCAGTTCCACTGAAGCTAGTTCCCAGGCCACATATTTATAAACCCAGCAGGGCAGAAATAGACGTGACGCACAGAGAACTTGGCTGACTTGGTGAGCAGCCTGGATTTGGTGTGTCCGATGGAATGGACTCAAGCCCCCAGTATCCTGGGTACTAGGACGCACGGGCAATTCAGAGCTGGAAGGGCGCTTGGAGATGCCAAGCCAGCCCTGTGTGTGGCTGGGGGTCACTGAAGTCCAGGAGTGAAGGGATGCGTCCAGGGGTGCAGAGGGCATGACAGAACCAGACCCATTATGAAGAGCTTTTTGCTTTGTACAAAATGGCTCTCCTTGAACCCTGGGGGACCTTCCCCCATCAATGACCATGCCAGGTAACTTTCAGGTACCAGCTTGGTTTTCCTCCTGCTCTGGGACCATGAAAAGAGATTATCCTCTCTCAGTCTCTGTTTCCCCACCTGTTAAATGGGAACAGTAGTAGGTACCTATTTTATAAAGTTGTTGTGGGGAATAAACAAGATCATACTTGATATCATATACCTGGATGGTGCCCAGCACACAGTGTTCAGTTAAATATGGCCCTTGTTCTAATTATATCCTGTCACTCCTTAACAAACTCAACAATTATAATGACAGCAGCTGCCTCTTCACAAGCATCTATGCACATTAACTTATTTAATCCTCACCACAGCCATAGGATATCCTTATTATTATCCTCAAAATCATGGGATAACATGTTTTCACATACAGGAGACCCTCTATACACTTAATGTAGTTGGGAAAGAATTTTCTCAAAGAAACAAGCTAATATGTGAAATCACATTTTTATATACTGGACCATAAAAATACTCAATCCTAAATTGTAGACAGGTTTTTAGCAGGACATGAAGGTTCTAAAGTGGTGAATGATTGAATAATCAGAATGTTAGCATAAGACATGTCTCAGGGGCTTGCAGGATTTGTGTTCCTGAGTTTGCCATCTAATATGGATTTTATATATTTTTAATTGCATATGAGAATTCAACATAATAGGGAACTTGAGGGACTTCCCTGGCAGTCCAGTTCAAAACATAGTAAACTTGAAATATATATGCCATATAAACAGAAGACAGCACTATACGTGTTTGTGTGTGTATATACATATATATGATGGCACTACATATATATATTTTTGCCACACTGCCACGGTATGTGGTATCTTAGTTTCCCAACCAGGGATCAAAGCCATGCACTCTGCAATGGAACCGCAGTCTTGACCACTGGACCGCCAGGGAAGTTCCAAGAGAGCATCATATTAATGCCACTGTTTTTTCTGTCCTAATGATACACACACTCTCCAGTTTCCTTTTCTGCTTAATTATTTTTCCATCATACTTATCACCCTTTGACATATTTATTTATTTTTCGTCAATCCCAACTAACATGTGGGCTTCACGCGGGCAGGGTGCTATTTTTTTTTTCTCTCTCTCTCTCTCTTTTGTTCACTGTGTACTGCCAGGACTTAAAATAGTGGATGGCACAGAGCAGGCGTTCAGTAAATACGTGTCAAAAGAATGAATGAGTAAGCAACTGCATGCATCTCCATCCTACAAGAGGGCAACTGGAATTCAGTTCCAGTTCAGAGTGGCTGGCCCCCAATTACCCAGCTACCATGGGGCTTCACTGGAGCTGGCTGACACTCCTCTCTCTCCTGAGACCACCCAGTGCATCTGGCTCAGGAGTTCTTCCCAGCCCCTCACAGCCACCTCTTGTCAAGGGACGGTTTCCTGATGCTTCTGGAGCTCTCCCACAGGATGCTCATCCAACACTGCCTCCTCATGTCCCAGGAGTAGGATGGGAACCCAGGGAGGAGGGAAATGGGGAGGAAGGAAGAGCAGTCAGAGCAGGCTGGGCAGCCAGAGAGGTGAGGGCTGCAGGTCAAGACAGGAAGAAAGGAGGCCATGATTGCTCAGCCTGTCCCACAGGTCTGAAGGGACAGGTCAGTAACGTGGGGTCACATTTGCACATCTCTTTGGGACTGACTCTGCCCACTGGACAATGCCTGGAGAGGGCACCTCCAGTGAGGATTTGGGGACACCGTGAACCTTGCATACTACCATCCCCACCAACCAGTCTGCCTTTTTCTGTTGGGAAAACTGAGGCTCATTGAAAGGAAGTTACCCTTCCAGAACAAGGAGCAAGATAATTTTAATTGGTGGGCTTCCTCAATCTCACCAGTTCTGGAGGTTGGAGGGGTTTGAGATTCTCCATTTGGAGTCATGGGGAAGAGACCCCACTCCAACCTTGCCTCCTACCCCCTCCTGTAGAAAGAAGCACTAAGGCAGGATCATACTCTCAACTCAGACACCTGAGGACCACAACAGCTCTCCTCCTAGTGGCAGAGAGAACTCAGCTCTGGACAGTCCAGACAGTAACCCCCACCTCAACCCTGATGTGAGGTGCTGTCAGATGGATGGGGCAGGTAGGTGCACCCTGAGCCATCTGGATCAGTACTGGATTACCCCTTTCCCCAGGGTGACTCTATTTTCATCCCTAGGCTATACAGTTAGTACCTCAGTCACACTCATTATTCCACTTGATAAATATTTATTGAGTGATTCCTGTGTACCAGGCTATGTACCAGACATTAGAGATAGTCTTTTCCTTCTCCTCCTCCCATCCTCCCATCCTTCCTTCTCATTCATCTGTTTGTTTAGTAATTACTTTAACCATTAAGGCAGCACATTCTATGGATATGAGTGATATTTGGAGCTAGACTATCAGGATATGACCCCTGACTCAGTCACTCACTAGCTGCGTGAGCTTGGCCAGTCACGTAAGTTCAATTTCCTTATCTGCAAGATGGGGATAATAATAGCATCTTCCTTACAGGGCTGTGATGAGGGTAACATGAGTTAACGCACACCAAGTGTCTGGAATAGCACCTGACGTAGTAAACACTTCATAAACTGCAGCTATCATCCTTGTCATTGTTATTATGTGCCTGGCCCTGTGCCAGGTGCGGAGGAAGTTCTTCCAAGATGCTGCTCTCACAGGGATGCCTGCATGCCAGCTCTAGTTCCAGCCTCCACCTTCTGCTCTGGCCTTGCTGCCTCCAGTTCCACCCCCAGAACAGGGCCTTGCACTGGCTCCCCCAAGCCCGACAGGGCTACCCTCTCTGTCACCTCTCAAGACAGCAGGAAAGAGTCCAGACAACTGAAGTCTGTCACAGTTTGACCATGTTCGCTCACCTCCCTTGGCCCTGCCACACATGCCTTAGCCTCTACCTATCCAGGCCCGTGTGGTTCTCCAGGTTCATCCTCAAATGGTCCTGCTTTCTGGCCTTCACTGGGTCTTGATGGACGGAGTAATCTCCATTCATCAGAATGCCAAGCACTTCCTGCCAAAGTCCGTCAAATTCAACTAAAACATCATCCTTCATCCCCAGGAAGCCCTCCTTCCTTCCCCTTAGCCAAGAATCATGAGACCTGCCTTTGAATCTGCATTTCCCTTTGTTTGCAACTTTTCTTTATCCCATGATCAATGGGGAGCCACGGAAGGTTCCTGAGTGTGTAAGCAGCACACTCAGAGATGTGCTTTAGAAGAATGGACCAGATCCTACAGAGGATGGATGGAGACAGGGAGAGTCTGCAGATGGGGAGGCCAAGGATGAAGTCTTTCAGAGGAATAAGAGTTTAATCTTCCTAGACTCCTTCTCCCCTTTCTGCCTCTTCTAATCTCTTCCTTACAAAACCAGATCCTGTGATTTCCCCAGCATTGACTCAGTAAGTCAGAGGGAAAGTCAAAAGTAGAACCCCAGGCCTGAGCCTGCAATGCATCCACTTAAGCCCTGACCCTCTGCATCCCTGCACTCCGTTTACTTCCTCTGCAGCTGCAAAAGCAGGCTGGGGGCCCTGCAGATGATGGAGAGTCAGAGGGGCCAGACTGGGCTTTCCATTCACCCAGCCTGTAAGCCAAGCATCCCTAGAGCCCCACAGGTGAGCAGCACACAGCCCTGGTCCCTCATCCACTGCCGAATGAAGGAGGAGCCTGTATTTCCCCCAACAACCCTGGGATGCTGGCCGTGTTTTAATCTGTTTTTCAGAAGGGGAAACCAAAGCTCACAAAGAATCAGGCAGCCAACGAATGGAGGAGACAGAATTCAAACCCAGATCTGATTCCAAAGCCAGTGCCCTTCCCCCATGACACAAGGAACAGCAGAAGGGACTTGAGGCTCCAAGGCCATGTTCCCTGGGCCCACTCATGGCAGGTGCCAGCCACAGAAGGAGCCCGTGGAGATCCCAACAGCAGACCCTCTACAGCCTCGGACAAGGGCTGTAGAGATCTGATGCTCAGCTAGGCTTCCAGTCCTGGGGGCCCTGCTTGCACTCATGGGAGGTCAGGGGAGGGAGGACGGGACCACTCAGGAGGCAGCAGGGGTTACATGAGGGGCTGGAAGCAGGTGACTTGACACCTGGGCTCTAGCACCAGGCCTGCATCTAAACTTTCTCTACAACCTGGGTGATCCCTTCCCTGTTCTGGGCTCCTCAGAGCCCCACTCTCTGAGGTGAGCACTGTGGGTATGCAGGACTGTCAGCTCTGTGCTAAGGCTGGATGGCCTAGAACCTCGGCCTGTGGCCAGAGCAGGGCTGTGGCTTTTAGGGAAGCTGATATTAGAGGACCTCCCCTCGTGTCTGCTGAGACGGGAGCAGGCTCACTCCTGCCTGTGGTGGAGCCCACACCGACGGTGTGCTAAGTCTGAGCGTAGCCTCAGGGGCCCTGTGGGGCGTTGCGAACGAGTCTGATATATGAGTAAGAGCACGGGGACCCAGCAGCTCCGCCATTCACCGCCCTGTGGCTCTGGATGCTGAAGGTACTTCTACGTGCTTCAGTGTCCCCCCTGTAGACAGCACTCGCGCGGCTGACCCACAGGAGCGTCAGGTCAAAGCCCTGGCCGAGCACCAGCAGATACTCAGTACGTGGTGGCTGCCATTATTGTTCTGGGTCCTGACACCCTGCCCTGGCCCCAGGCTGCCGAGTAGGGTGGGTGTTCCAGGGCTTGGGCCCACACGGGGCCTGCCCAGACCCCCCGGCTGGGTTGGGAGTCTTCCCTCCTTAGGAGGGAGACTTGAATTGGAGCGCTCCTGCCAACCCCTCCCTCCCATCTTGGCAGTGTGAAGACAACGCCGGCCAAAAATATTTGTGTGGGTGGCGGAAAGTTAACTTTTCCGCCTCTCTTTTCTTTCCTGGAAACCGTGGCCACCGTCAAATAGAGCAAAACAGAAGCAGGCATAGAGTGAGGCGAGGCCCCGTGGGGCGTCAGAGGGAGCCCTGCCCCCCCTCCACACCTACTCCTGCCTCCTCCATCTGGCTCGCTCTCTGGTGGGGCGATGGCAGTGGTGGTGGGGAGAGCCAAAGGCTTAGAATCATGGCATCCCACGATGCCGGGGTTGGATGGACTCTCCGGCATCATCTGGCTTAAGCCCGCCATGGTGCCTTTGGGCAAAATGACTCCAGAGGGCAGAAAGCACCAGCCCAAGGTCACACAGCCAGTTAGGTCTCAGAATTCTCCTGGCCCTGCATGAGATTCTAGATTCTTTGAAACTGTAGTGGCATAAATCTGGCAGCAGCTGGTTAGTAAGAAGGAATTTGGAGACAAATGAGACTCTGGAGACTCTATTATCTGCGTCCATCACAGTCAAGGTGCCAGATCTAGGTTCAGAGATTAGCCTTACCGGTTGCTAGCTGTGTGACTTAGGCTGGAAGTCACTTGGCCTCTCTGATCCTCAATTTCCTCACCTCTGAAATGGGATAATAAAAACAGTACCTCCCTCACAGGGTTGTTCTGAGGATCTCTTTCGATTAACCTAAGTGAATAACCCAGCGTGGGATAGGGTAGGTGTTTATTTTTTTATTTTTTATTTTTTTTAGGGTAGGTGTTTAATATCATGAGTGCCCATTCTCCAAGCAGAAGGTTGGCTCCTCTGTACTGATTTCCCCGCCACTGAGGCTGCTGTAACAGGTGTCTCTTATCTTTCTGACCGAGGTGACTGTTGGCTCCCCCTGGTTGGCACTGATGTGCCGTGGCACCTGGGAACATGCTTATCTTTCCTCTGGTCTACCACACTCTGCCAGCACAGCTCTAGTCAGAAGCCAAGGCCTTGACCCAGCCTGCTGAGGTGGGGGATGCCTGGTCCTGCCGGTGGACAAGGGTGTGGCCTCCAGGCACTGCAGCAGCAGAGGTCAGCCCAGACTCTGATGTTGCCAGTGTCCACAGTCTTTCACGACGCTCAGGATTCTTACCATCCATGGGACTGCAAGGATTCTCCCCTCCCTGTTTTGCAGTAGGATAAGAGAGTTGTAGAGAGTTCAGGTTCTCCCAAGTTCACACAGCTAAGCAGTGGTGGAATACGAGATCTGGTAGCCATTATCTGTAAACTTCAAGGTTTCCTCCCAATGCAACTGGTCATCGACCCTGTCGTAAGCTCTACCTGCCTGTCCTGGGCCATCTGGCCCACCCCTGCCCAGGACCTCCACAAGTGATTTTCACATTCTTGTCTACAAGCCTCCACAAGTGATTTTCAAATTCTTGTCCCCAAACTGGAACCCTCCCCTGCTCTTCAGGCCTCTGTGTGGAGCTGACCGTGTGCATCTCCCCCGGAAATCCCAAACTGAATTCATTTCCCTGCTCTCCTGAACACCTGCTCCTTCCCATTTATTCCTCTCTATTAACGAAATCACGCTGTCACCAGAGTGACGAACTGGGCTGCATCCTAGCCTCCTCCCTCTTCCTCCACACCTACTCTCCATCTGCCTCCCAGCCCAGCCAATTCTTCCGCCCAAGTTTCTCTCCCATCCATCTCCTGCTTGCATCCCTATAGGAAGCCTCCATCCCCTCTCTCCTGGATTATTCTCATTGTTAACATTTCTAAATGATCATACTGTTATTATTATTGGCCCTGTTGTCATCCACAGCTCCCCCATCCACAGCTTCATGAGTCAGAGTACCATATCTTCTTTATCCCCATTGGATCTCCAAGACTTTTTATGATGTCTATAATGTAAATAGGAGCTCAAATTTCTGTGTGTGTGGAATGAAAAGAATAGTTGATATGTATTAAGTTATGACTCTGAAACTGTCTTAAACCCTCTGCAACACATTTTCTCACCTAATCCTCATTGCAACACTGAGATGGAAATATTACAGTTCCTGTTTTACAGATGGGGATGCAGAGGGTCACAAGGTCACGTGACTTGTTGCCCACCACACAGGTGGGATTCTAGCTCAAAGCCTGGGCAAATCACTGCACCACCTCCCTTGGTGCAGAGCCTCCTCCGTGGGTTGTGCCCCTAGTCTGTACCCTCTGCACCAGCATTCCTGTGATTCCTGTGGCACATGTACCTTTGGGCCATATGAGAGAATTTTTTCTAGGAGGTGCCCAAATAAATATTTTTAAATAACTAGATATTTATTTAATGTGTATTAAGGGGGGAAATGACTTAGCACAACATACTTGTGGTTTTCTGCAATTATTGCTTAAGATAAGTCTAAAATAATAGAAGTCATTTAAAGTTGATTTATGGGACGATAATAAGCAAATAAAGTGTCAGGTGGCATAAGGATATAGTAGAAATAGGGGATGTCGAATGACTAAAGCTTGGGACTTTCCTGCAGACACATGAGACCCAAATCCCAGTCAGTTCTCAGGGTCCCCCTAAAGTGGACTCAGAAATTCAGCCTGTAACACCCAGAGAACCAACTCATGCACTGTTTCTTTTCTTGCTTTGCAGATAGATCATCTTGAAGGGGAGGCCTCACAGACAAGAGACGGGTTAAGAAGGAAACCTTGGGGGTCCACCATCCCCCCAGCCCAGGAAGGCTTGCAATTGGATCCCCTTCCAGCTCTGTGAGTTGGCTGAGGAAGGAAGGGCAGTCGAGAGCCAGAGAAGGCCCCAAGAAGATCAGACACCAACAATCACTCAGGCGCCTCTGGCCCCGGCCCCAGTACGGGCGACAGCTTCTTTGTGTCCGTGAGGAGAGGCTGAACCATGCTGGGCCCCCACCTTCCACCCCTACCCCCGGCACCCAGTGAAGGCAGGTCTACCCCCTGCGCCTTTGGGATCCCTGATGGCAGCTACAGGTGTCTGGCCTTGGAGGCCGAGGAGAGCGGCGGTGAGGAGGGCCTGCAGGGAGAGGTGGGGCTCACAGACTTGGAGGAAGACCGAGTGGCCAGCAGGAGTGGGGACAAGGTCTGCAGAGCCACCCAAGGGGCACCGCAGCTTCCCAGAGCCCTGGGCTCCCGGCCACCCAGCTGCTCCAGGGAGGCACGAGGGGTTCCCCAGCTTGACAACAGAACCAGTCAGGACGGGGACACCACGAGGGCCCGGCGGGTGATGACAGCCAGCCTCAGCCCCGGCCCGGGGCCCAGGGTTGCCCAGAAACCAGGTAAGCTCATGGCGCTTTTCCCCTGAACCGCCAGAGTCAGGGAGGACCCCACAGGCGCTCAACATGTACACACACCTCTGGCCATATTTTCCCATGGTACACGAGAGTCCATCCGAGTCCCCTGGGCCTGCACAAACTAACAGCCATGCAGACACAGGGGAAGCTGTGCTGTCTGTGTCATTCCAGCTGGACCACATTTAAGTGCACCCTTGGCTCTGCCAGAGATGGCACGTGAGAAGGCAGCAAGAGAAAGCCGCGTTATCATGCTTAGTTAAAAAAAGCCCATCGCTCACTCTTGTCTGCCTGTTAATGGTTCGTGGTAACAAATGACCTTGGAGTGGGAACACCTGATGGGGTGGGACCATCTCGCTGAACACGCTGAGTGCCCGCTAGTTGAGGGGGCTGGGGACGCAGTGCTGGGCCACACAGGCATGGCCCCTGCCCTCATGGAGCTTCTGAGGTAGAGACTGAGCCTCCGCTCTAAACAGACCTCCTGATTTTACAGGTGGGAAACTGAGGCCCAAAGTGAGGAAGAGACAGCTCCTAGTCAGCCTGTTGGTGGTGGAGTTGAGCCCGTATTCCTCATCCGGGCCTCAGTTTTCCATCTGTTAGGGGTGACAGAGGCATGTCACAGGGACTGCAGTGAGGACCCAAAGACAGTGTGTAGGGGAGAGCTTGGTGAACATAGCATGAAGGAAGGAAGGAAGGATGATCAATTTCCTATGGTGGCAGGAGACAGCTGAGCAGGGCGGGACAGGGAAACCCACACTGAATCACCTCCAATGCCAGGCCCATGGAAACACTGAAGTGGGTCCAGATGGGGAGGATGTGAGCCCAGCCATGCTCGCTCAGGCATGAGATGCTGCCAGCAGATCCCCGGGGCGCAGGGCATGTGGGGGACCCAGGCCTGGGAGGGCTTGTGCGTCAGGAAACTGAAGGAGCACTTCATTTCTGTGCAGGCGTTGCTGACACCCAACCTGGCATCTCACCAGCCTCCCGCCCACTCTCTTTTCTGAAATAATTCTCTCCAGGGTCTGATCAACCCCCACGGCCACCATTTCCTATTCTCTGTTCCCCCAGGCTCCGGTTACAACAGGGAGCAGGGACGAGGGGACTTACAACCGAGGAGGGGACTTAGATGCATCTAGGTCAGGAAGGGCGGAGGGTCCCAGGAGCATCCAGCAACCTTGAACTTGGAGACAGACCTTCAGGTCCCCTAGAGCTGGGAGCCCCAGGATCTGCTCCCTCCCCTCTCACAGACCATGGCTACGGTCAGGAGACATGGGTGGCAGTTCTGGATCCCCTCAAATCCTTTCCTAGTTTCTTCATCTATGAAAATAAGAACATGAGCCCTATCTACCTCACAGAACTATCATGAGGTTGCAGGGTAATTCAGATAAGCATGTAAGGGATGTTGATAGCAACTAAAACGATAATCATCAGCTCAACAACACAATAGCTATTATCTGTTGAGCCCTATGTGCCAATTCCACTGTGCTAAGAGCTTCACAGGTATCACTTCATTTAATCACATAACAATTCCCTAAGGGACATACCGTTACTATCTCTAGCATACAGATGAGAAGACTGAGGGCCAGAGACTATAAGTAACTCGTCCAAGACTCACAGCTAGCAAGCTCCAAGGCCATAATTCAGCCTCAGTGTTTTGCATGAGGACTTTGTTCTTGGCTACCACTGTGTTCTGGATCTATATGGGAGAATGCTAGGGAGAGAATTGTCTGCTGACACCTTGGAAGGGAAGAGAACGTGTAAGGAGAGACAACCATTAATGGGTCCTATTGGCTTTTCACATGAAGCTGGTCCATTTCATGGTATCTCATTCTTGTTGATCTTACTCTAGCCTATCTAAGTAGGTTTTACTATCCCCATGGTACAGGTGAGGTAATTGAGGCTCAGAGACTTAAGCCCAAGGTTCTAGTCAGCACTGGAGCTGAGACTATCTTATTCTTCTTGCTCACAGTCTGGTTCATTCCTCTCTTTAACATCTAGCCAGATGGTTATCTAGTACTGTCCTGAACATTTCCTAGGACAGAAGAGGCAGGAGTGACCTCAGGAGGATGGAGTGGGCAGGGAAGACTTCTCAGAAGTAGAGGCAGAAAGGAAGCTGGGTCTTGCAAGAGAGCAGAAACCCGGGTGGTCTTGGGTTGGAGCCTACACTAGCCTTTCTGCTCCCTTGGGAAAGGGAGTGGCCATAGTCCCTTCTCTCTGCCTGGAGATCCGGAGGGAAGAGGCCTGTGGAGCTGCCAGGCTATTAGTGGATTAGGGCTTCCTTTGAAAGCTTCCTCCCATTACCGCCAAAGGATTATAAGCATCTTCAGACAATCACATCTATCCTTCCACAATTATACCTGCCTCTCTTGAGTGCTCCCTGAAAGTTTTAAGTATGTGCCAAGGCACCTTCTGCATTGGGCATCCAGTACTTGGGGTAGGTGGGATCCAGTGCCATTTCTCTAAGGCCTGGGTACCAACTGAGCAAGGTAGAATGGGGTCCTTAGCAGGCTGGAGGGTCAGGGGATGCAAAGAGAGGAAGTGGGCAGCAGACTACAGCTCAACTTTCTTGCCATCAACTGCTGCCAACTTGAGAGAAGAAACGTGGAAAGGAAAGTTACCTAGGGCTCCTCGTCAGCGCTAGTTAGTCTATAGCCCACCAGAGATCCCCCCGCTGTCCTTTCCACAAAGTCTCAGCTGATCATAACTGGCAGGGCTTATTGAAATTATTCTATAGATAATCTTGTGGAGATCCTAAAGTGCAGAGATGGCAAGTAGCTTGTCCAAGGTCACACAGTAAGCTGGGTGCAAAGCTAGGGCTGGAACCCAGGGTTTCTACCTCCCAGTTCAGCTGCCAGGCCCTGGGCTAAATGCTTTGTATGGGCTATTTCGTCTCATCCTCTAAACAACCCTAAGAAGCGCACACTTTTCTCAACTGTTTCACAGATGAGAAAACTAAGGCATAGCAAGTTTAAGTGACAAGTCAAAGTCTTAGGCTGGTGGGTGGAGGAGCTGACATTTGAACCCTGGGAGGTCTGGCCCATGCTTTCAACCTCCCTCTGTGCTGCCATGTCTCCATGGAGACAAGGCAGCAGGCTGTGTTTTTCACCCACGAGGCCTGGGGAAGGCTGGGCTCTGAGGGATGCTGGGGGATTCTGCCAAGCCATATCCTCTCCTCCCAGGGAGACCAGGGATCCACTGCCAGTCCAACCCCTCCTCTGCCCAGGGCTTTGGGAGACCCACCTTCCCTCTTCTCCAGGCCATTGTTTTTGGGGGGCTGGGGTATCGGGAGGGTTTGGAGGCCTTTCCAACTCTACTGGACACAGCTCCGAGCCTCTGGGGTGGAGATGGGGGTATGGACCTGGGTTGTCAGGGTAGCCCTGCCCCTGGCCATGTCTATCCTGTTGAGGTAGAGGAGTCAGTGTCCATGATGAGAGCTGACAGTGGTCACTGGGCCAGGGACAAGGACCCTGCTCCTCAGGCCTGTGGAAGAGAGGCTGGAGGCAAGGCCCCACCTACTCCCCTTCCTTTCCTTCACCATGGTGACCATAATATGGGGTGATGGTATAGAGGCAGGGCTCACAAGTTCACATGTACCTCACACATGTACCCACACATACATGCTCACATCCCCTGCAAACATAGGTACAAGCAAATGATGTCTACACACCATGTTCTTATGCAAATACTCACGGGTATATATTCACATCTGCACACATGTGCATACACGTACGTGCTCTCAGACACCAACATACCCGTGCATAGGGTAGGCATTGGCACATACCCTCCCACAGACCCCTGTCTCACTCATGCAGGTCTAACTTTCACATGTGGACACATTCACCAAATTTGTATACATAGCAGTCCCATCAGAAAACATACAAACACACACATTCCTTCCCTTAGATACAGGTTAAAAGCATGTTCTTCTCTCCATTTCCTTTGCTCACACACCTACACTGTGCAATCTCTCTTGCAGGCACACACGTTTCTTCTGCAGGCATATCCACTCTGCACACCCACTGTCACACACCCACATACAGACCGAACCACTTTCTGTCCTTCCTTTTCTCCATCTTTTTCACTTTCATACCCACCCACACAGTAATCCTAGCCTCCCTCCCTCCCTCCCTCTGTCTCCCACACAGTTTGTTTCCTGGTTTCTCACAGGCTGGGCTGTAGCGCATGCACTCACAGAGCAGGCAATACCCTGCCTGATGCCAATCCCCCAACCCCTTCAGTGCCCGCTCCCCCCACCACGCCACCTGGGGCAGCCCTGGCACAAGAGCAGCTATTGGGTCAGAGGAACTCTCTGCAGCCAAGAAGCCAAGCAGAGGGTCAGGAGAAGCCGGGGAGGGCTTGTCCCGTCTGTCAGCTGACCCCGTGCACTCTAAGCCCATCCGCTGAGGACAGGGGACAACTCAAACCAGGCCACTTGCGGCTCTGCATTTCACAGAACCTCAGGTGGGTGGGCTTACGTCAGCACATTTCCAACTTCCTCTAGCAGAAATCTAAACACAGAACCCTGACAGAAAAAACACACAAGTGGAATCACCCTGGTTAAAGGGGTGGGGTACTTGGAACCCAGGGAAATTTTGGTGAAAACCCAGGACAGCATTTTTCCAACTGTGGTTTTGTTTCAGAATTGCTGGGGGAATGAAGGGTGCTTATTACTCCAAGCCCACTGCCAGCCCTTCCACCACTGGGAGGAGGCACCTGATAGTGAAAATCTCAACTTTCCACAGCATCCCTACTTGATTCTGATGCACGATGACCTCTACCAAAGGCCTCTGAGCATCACTGCCTCTGTTGTTGCTGGCCCACCAGTTAAGTCAGGGGATGGCCCCAGACAGCCTGGGAGATGACAACCTTCCTCAATCTCCCTTTGCCTAAGTCCTACTTGAGCAGTCCTGCCTGCCCAAGTCCTGAATGGTTATTCTAGTTACTGCTGCTGAGGAGGGAGGGGATGGGCCTGAGAGGGTAGGCATCTGAGTCTGAAAGGAAACGGGCTGGTGAGATTGGAGGTGCTGTTAGTTATGGGGGACAGGATCACAAAGACAGATTTAAAATGGAGTTAATGGGAAGGAGAGAGGAAAGGGGGTGGGGGTGAATAGATGCGAGAGACAAGAAGAAACTGAAATAGCAGCAGAATTTAGGGAACGACCAAGAGGGAGAAAAATTGAGGAAACAGAGAGACACTCAAGCAGCAGAGAGTGAGGCCAGGGAGAGGAAAGAGAGAAGGAGGAGACCCGCGGGGAGACGGTAGGCCGAGCCCCAGGGGGAGGGAATCGCACCTCCGAGGGCTGGGCGGGGCGGGCGGGGCGGCGCTAGGGCCCCGGGGAGCGGGCGGCTGGAGCTCGGCTCTCCAGCCCGCCCAGCCCTCCCGGCTCCGGGTCCCCACGCAGCCCGCTAGGCGGTGGTGGAGGGGGCCGTGGCGGAGGCTCGGAGGGGGCGCTCGGCGTGGGGTGGGGGCCGCGGCGGGGGGTCTCGCTCAGGGTGGGGCGCGCTGATGGACGCGGCCAGGTGCACGGAGGTGGCGGCGCTGGTGCGATCTGGGACCAGGCGCGGAGGCTGGAGGTGAGTGAGGGGGCCGGCCGGGCAGGGGTGCCGGCGCCCAGCAAGCCTCTCCCCTTCCCACCTGTGTTAGTCCGGGCGCCGCCCAGGTGGAGGTGCGATCTGGGCTCCAGTCCCCACAGGCAGGGTGACCTTGGCCAAGTGGCTGCTACAGGCTGGGCCTCAGTTTCCCCACCTGTACAGTGGGGCGGCAGAGGAGGGGGCTGGGGAAATCGCGAAGCCTCGAAACAGCTCAGTGGCGGAGGAGGGGGTAGTGGGGGGAACACCCCTGACGCCGGGCAGCTACTCCCCGAGGCTGCATGGGTGATCCAGCCCTCGAGCCCCAACCCGCCAGCAGATCACGGCTGGGACAGCCCCGGGCTCGCAGGTGGGCGACAGCCGGAGGTGTGCGCACCCAGACCCGTTCTGGAGAAGCGGGGCGGGGGGCGGGAACGGCTGGACGCGTGAACGCGGAAAGCGGCGGGTTGGGTTGGGCCCCTTGCTGGGTTGACCAACATGGGCGCCTGTGGGGCAGAGGGAACGGCGTGTGCTGAGCCCGCGCCCCGCCCCCCCCCCCCCCCCCCCCCCGCGCCTCTTCCCGCGGGCGGAGCGCCCACCGCGCTGTGCCGGCTAGGCACGCAGGATCTGGGCCCCGCAAACCGCGCGAGGGGGACAACCTGCGCAAGCTCCACCTGGGGAAATCGAGGCCTCTCCTGAGTGCCTATGGGGGCGAGGTGGAACTGCCCTCCAGGCTCTACATCACATTCTCACAACTCGCCTTGTGTGCCAAGGTGATTGCTGAGGCTGGACAGCTGAAGGGTGGGGCTCCTATCTAACCAACCACCGCACCGCCGCCTCAGCGGGCTCGGTCCAGAGCCCTGACAGGACCTTTTTGAGAACTTGGAGAGAAGTTCTCCCTCCCTCCCCTCCTCCACTCCAGGTTATAAGCTAATTCTGGACGGGGACAGGACCTCCTGTGTTCCGCGGGGTCTGGGTTGTTCACAAAGGACAAGAGACAGTGGGGAAGCATCATGCGACCCGGTCCCCCCCCCCCCCCCCCCACCCCGAGTGGCAGGTGGCACGGGAATACACCATTTTGCTCTGTGATCTTGGGGCAAGCCCCCTGCCCTCTCTGACTCCCAGTGAGAGTATGGGTGGGTGGCCCCTGAGGGGCTACCTGCATTGAAGACAGCAGCCACTGGTAGAGCCTTTAGGGGCAGTCAGAGGTTACCCCACCCTTGTCATGCTGCAAGGATTCGGATGAGATAAGATGCTGTTCAGAGGGACTAGGGGAGGCTAGGTAAGAGGCTAGAAGCCTTGCAGGTGCCAGCCTGCCTGTCACCAACCCCAGGTCTGGGCCCCATCCTGTATTGGGGGACAGCACCACAGGCAGACTGATGACCTCTTCCTCCTCCCAGACTTGTGTTATGTCAGACAGTGGGATGGCACCTTGAGGGAGATGAAAATACTGTGTGTGAGTGGGGCAGGAACCCCTGCCTCTGTCTCCTAGGGGGATCTTGCATTGGTTCCTCCTCTCTTCCCTATCTGTACATTGAGGGCAATGGACTCAGATCACGCTAGTCTGATATTTAGAGAACTTCCCAAAAGTGAATTGTTTGCTGCTATGCCAACCTTGGCTCCCAATTGCCACTTTGCAGGCTGGCCCTTGGGACCACCCCTCTTTTCTCCAGTCTAGTACCTAAATGAAACTGTGGTTGAAATTAGGATTTACATGGCTAAAATAAGGCCTTTAACTCCTTCCTTCCCTTGTTATCTGTTACTTTTCCCTTAAGGTGGAAAAAAAAACTAAATAAATAAAGACAAAAAACCCTGTGGCATTTCGAGCCTGGCCTGGTTCCCAACTAATCCCTAGCCTCTTCAGTCAGCATTTTATCTAATCTCTCCATTTTAGAGCTGGGGAGACTGAGACCAGGGAGCGGAAGAGATGGGCTCGGGGGCTTCTGTGACGAGAAGGCAGCAGAGCCCCCTTTCCTTGGGACAGAGCAGCTCCTTGACAAGCAGGAGGGCCAGTCTGGCCGAGGAGCCTCTGGAGAGATGGGAGAAGTGCAAGAGGGGCCTCCTCTGCATCTCCTCTCCAGCCCTAGTCGTGCCCCATCTCCCTGGGTGACACGTGTTTCCCTGAGTCCACCCCACAGCCCTGGGCTGGGCAGGGGTCAGCCCACTTTCTCCACCTGCCAGGACCAGGTTTCTCCATCCGGCCAGGCTGAACACACCTCCCGGCCTAGGGGCCTGGCCTGGGAGGCACCTTCTCCTTCAGGGCAGCTCCCAGGCTCCCAGACATGAGCTCATCGGAGCTGCTGGTGCCAGGAAGGGAGGGACTGAGGGGGAAGCAGGCCGTGCTGCCCAGACCGGGGCACTGAAGGCCCCTGGGGCAGTGGAAAGGCACAGCGGCCTGGGCCTGGCAGGCTCTGGCCCCACTGTAGTGTGAAGGCAAGGACAAGACAGGTCAGCAGACGGTCAGCTGGGGTGGGGATGGGGGCGGGCTATGTGCTGGGGGGCCCAGTGCAGAGGTGCAGGTGCTAGGCTGACCTCTGCCACTTGCCTGCCACATGACCCTGGGTGAATCCCTTGCCCTGTATGGACCTCAGGGTCCCTGTCTAATTAGGGGGTGCATGGGTCCTTAGGCACTGGGGTTACAATAGTGAACATGATAGACAAGTCCCTGCCCTCAAGATTGCATTTTAACTGGAGAGAGAGAAGAAAAAGGAAAGCAAAGAAATCAGCAGGACAGTTTCAGATAGATAAAAGTAGTATGAAAGACAACAAAAAGCCATGTTGCAAATTTGGCGAGCACTTAGAGCGGCTTCTTCGTGTTGGTGGTTAGGGAAGGGCTCTCTCCAGAGGTGACATCTGATTGGAAACCTGAATGGTATTTGAAGGTGTCGTCATGGCAGGCTTTGCGGAATTGGCTTGTCCAAAACTTGGGTCTAGAGAAATGGTAAGAATTGGGTTGGGAGGAAAGATGTTTCAGAGGATGGTAAATACTCTAAACTAAGAGCTGGGGATGGGGAGTGGGGTGGTCATGCGCTGTGGGTTATGAAAATGCCTTCATCCCTCAGAGCTTCGGGCTGTGGACCCAAAGGAACCCAGGCCTGTGATCTGGTCACGGGGTGGCTGGGCTCTGCTGAGTTAGGCCTGTGAGTGTGTGAGCGTGAGCTCAGAGTCCTTTGTGAACTGTCACTGGACACTGTGGCTCAATTGCTACCCAGTGTGGCCAAAGGAGGAGTCAGCTTGGGGACAGCCTCCAGGCCCTGTAACTCCAGAGGTGCACAAAATCCCTCTCTCCGGAATGAAATCTTCACCAACTGGCCGCTGTGTGAAATTCCACCATCCCAGCTTCATCTTTTCCACTCAGTGAGGCAGTATATAGCGTAGGGCTGTGTTGACCTGACCCTACCCTGCCCAGCCTCCTAGGGCTGCTGCAAGTGAAGCAAAATTCTGTCTACTCCTGTGCTAGCCACCTCCTGCATGCCTGATACACAGACCCTGGGGTTGGACCCCTGGACTCTCTCTCTGGCTTTCTGGGAGATCTTGAGCGTGTTACATAACCTCTCTCGGCTTGTGTTTCCTTGTCTATAAAACAGAAACAATAGCAGACCCTATCCTGTACTGTTGTTCTAAAAATTTAATGCGACGATAAAAATAACTATTACCTCTTAAATAGTATTATCATGTTTTGATCTCTGTTGAAATAGCAAGCCCTGGAGAAGATGGACACTCGCTCAAGACTTGTATCTCAGTGTGTATTACTTTTTGACGTTTAGCCAGGAACAGGTTTTGATAGTGGGAGGATGAGCACAGTACAGTGGATGGGGCCTGGATCAGGCTTCAGGAATAGATATTTGAACCCCCTGCCTCAGCTAACAGGCTGGTGGTCTTGGACAAATCATTTGCTCCCTCAGGGGCTCAGGCTTTGGTCCTGAGCTACTATGGAATGGACTAGGAAGGATGGAGTGGGAAAGAGCTTGACAGACATGAAAACCACTGGGCTGGCAGGACGGGCAGCCACCAGGGTGGGGCAGGAGGGGGCAGGCTGGATAGGAGAGGGGGCTGATGTGAGACTGAATTATGTGAGATTGCATGTAACCCTCTGGAATAAAATCTCTTGGAGACTAAGTGTTTGACAGATAAAAGCCAAAGTTCTTGGGAAACAGTTATCTTTTAGGGTTGCTGTGTGCCAGAGTCTTTTAAGTTCTTTACATGTCAGCAACTCTATGGAGTAAGTACTATTATAGGTACTATTATTATCAATAGCTTACAGATGTGAAACAGGCACAGAGAGGTTAAGTGAGCTTCCCAAGGTCACACAGCTGGTGACCAGCCAGGTTCAAACCCAGGCCTTTGGCCCCAAAGCCTGTGAGCTTAACTCCTGTACACCATGCTCTCTCCTGCCTTATGGAGTGCCAGAGGCTCAGAGGGGCCAAGCCACGTGCTTGAGAACATACCTCATTCCCCTCTGACTCTCATCATCCCTGCCCCCAAGGTGCTGGAAGGAGGAGCCTCCCTGGGCCTGGGGTTCTGAGGTGCACCCTTGAGCCAGCTCAGCCTCTTGTCTTCCCCTCTCCTCCTCCTCTGGGAGTTGAGGTCAGGGAGCATCGAGTACACTGGGAGTGCTGTGGGCACAGGAGGCCCTGCCAGGGCCTGATGAGTGGGCGACCTTAGTGTCGGTTGTGATGCCTGAGTGGATCCCAAGAGCTGGAGCTGTAATACACCCCCATGGAGTCTGGCACGACTCCCATCGCTGGACGGACGGGGGAGACTGAGGTCAGAGAGTCCAGGGACAGGCCCAAGGCCCCAGGCCACACAGGCTCCCTGAGTCTCCTGTCATGCTTTCCAGGCTGCTCAGGACTCGTGGGCTCCATGAGGATGTGGGACTTTGGGGACCCTCCCACCGATGGCCAAGGTGGCCCCTGGTGTCAGCCAGGACGTGATTCCTGACGTGGCCCCTTTGAGGACAGCACATGAAGTTGGGGGACGGGGAGGGTGCTGATTAAAAAATAGGCTGTCACGCGCATGAGGAACAGGCCTGCCACCACCCAGCTCTCGCCAGTTGGCTCCCATGCCCAGCTGCCAGGCCCCACTCAGGGCTCCTGCGGGAGGCCCCGCCTACGCCAGCACTGGCTCTGGGCCTGAGGCTGGATGCTCCCAGCCACCTTGCCTCTCCTCCTCCACCCCTGCCCCACCTCCAGGCAGATGGTGCCCTCACTGGGCCTGGGTGGGCCTGTTGGCTTTAAGCTGTGCAGGGGGTTGGAGGGGGGAGCGCGTCTGGCGTCCCCACACACTGGCTGTGTGGCCTTGAATGCAGCCCTTTGCCCCTCTGGCCTCAAACACGGAGGAAGAGTGTTACCAGCTAAAGCTCTTTCCTGCTTCCAGAGCCTTTCTCAGATTCCACTTCTCATTTAGACCTGACCACCAGCACTCCCCGCTCAGAGAGGTGATGTGCCCTGTGAAGCCCACTCAGCTGGACTGTAGCAGGGCAGAGGGTTAGAACCACATCATCTTCCAAGTCCTAGTCCCTTACAGCTTCTCCGGGGTAGAGAACCACCAAGGTAGATGTGAGCACTGTTACTATTCATTTATTCCCTCATTCAGTCAGCAAATGTTTATTCAGCCCAACTATGGCCTAGGCCATAGGACTGGAAAAGGTCGGTTTTCATTCCAATCCCAAAGAAAGGCAATGCCAAAGAATATTCAAACTACTGTACAATTGCACTCATTTCACATGCTAGCAAGGTAATGCTCAAAATCCCTCAAGCTAGGCTTCAGCAGCATGTGAACCAAGAACTTCCATATGTATAAGCTGGATTTAGAAAAGGCAGAGGAATTAGAGATCAAATTTCCAGCATCCATTGGATCATAGAAAAAGCAATGCAATTTAAAAAAATATACCTACTTCTGTTTCATTGGGTATGCTAAAGACTTTGTGTGGATCACAACAAACTGTGGAAAATTCTTAAAGAGATGGGAATGCCAGATCACCTTACCTACCTCCTGAAAAACCTGTGTGCGGGTCAAGAACAACAGTTAGAACCAGACGTGGAACAATGGACTGGCTTAAAATTGGGAAAGGAGTATGTCAAGACTGTATGTTGTCACCCTGCTTATTTAACTTATATGCAGAGTACATCATGCAAAATGTTGGACTGGATGAAGCACAAGCTGGAATCAAGATTGCCAGAAGAAATATTAATTACTTCAGATATGCAGATGATACCACTCTAATAGCAGAAAGTGAAGAGAAATTAAAGAGCCTCTTCATGAAGGTGAGAGAGGAGAGTAAAAAAGCTGGTTTAAAACTCAACATTCAAAAACTAAGATCATGGTATCCAGTCCCATGACTTCATGGCAAATAGATGGGGGGAAAAAGGAAACAGTGACAGATTTTATCTTCTTGGGCTCCAAAATCACTGTAGATGGTGACTGCAGCCATTAAGAAATTGAGACATTTGCTCCTTGGAAGAAAAGCTATAACAAACCTAGACAGCATATTAAAAAGCAGAGATGTTGCTTTGCCAGCAAAAGTCCATATAGTCAAAGCTATGGTTTTTCCAGTAGTCATATACAGATGTGAGAGTTGTACACAAAGAAGGCTGAGCACTGAAGAATTGATGCTTTCAAACTGTGGTGCTGAAAAAGACTCTTGAGAGTCCCTTGGACAGCAAGGAGATCAAACCAGTCAATCCTAAAGGAAATCAACCCTGAATATTTACTTGTAGGACTGATGCTGAAGCTCCAATACTTCGGCCACCTGATGCAATGAGCCCACTCATTGGAAAAGACCATGATGCTGGGAAGGATTGAGGGCAGGAGGAGAAGGGAGTGATAGAGGATGAGATGGTTGGATGGCATCACCAACCCCATGGACATGAGTTTGAGCAAACTCTGGGCAATAGTAAAGGTCAGGAAGCCTGGCGTGCTGCAGTCCATGGGGTCACAAAGAGTGGAAAATGACTTAGTGTCTAAATAACAACAAAAATGGCCTAGGCATGGGGGCAGGGAAATGACATTTGAGGTCCCTGCCCTGCAGGGGCTCCTTACCATGGGGCAGGACAGACTGACATTAAAACAAATATTGATGGAATTACAAATCTCATGAGAATTTGCAGGAGAGGTAGAAGGTGCTGTGGGAGGAATGTGACCTCCCAGGGCAGGTGCGTCCTCCCTGAGACCTGTCAACAGACCTCAAGGAGAGGTATAACCAGAAAGGGACAACTGAGGGGCATGGGGAGAAAGGGTTCTAGGGAGGAGTAGCAGCCAGTGCAAAGGCCCTGAGGTGCAAAGTGCTTGATACCTGTCTGAATCCTTGAAGGAAGGCCAGCATGACTGGAGTGTAGGGAGGGCAGACACCATGAGGGGAGCTGCAGCGCAGACTGGCGGAGCAGTGAGGCTAGTCTTGCAGGGCCTGGAGCCTGCAAAGGGGCTTGAGGCCAAGCATAGAAGGGAGGAGCTGTTCCTAGTGCTGGTCTTGCTTCCTTTCTTTTCTGTTTTCCCTCCCATTCCCATCCTGACTGTGCAGCAGACCCCTGCACACTTCCCCACTCACTGCACAGGATGACAATGCAGAGTGCTCACACCTGACCTTCCTCTGGATCTTGTTTGCATTCTAATAGCCTGTTGCTTCATCCTGCCTCCCAGGAGGGTTCCAGTCCCTGAGATCGTGAATGCAAGTTGATGAGGGCCTGATCTTGGGCTGGAGGCTACTGTCACTCCAGCTGAATGCCTCTGTTCAGATGGGAGCCTGTGGACCAGGAGGTTCAGCTTTTGGCTGAATGAAGGCCTGCCCCTGGACCAAAGCCCGCTGCCTGAAACTGTGACCTGTCCCCTGTTCCACTCCAGGCACGTCCATTCAACCCCAAAGCCTCGCTAAGACCCAGCCCTAGGAGGAGTTAGGAGGCCTGCATTGTGAGCTGAGCTCTGCTGTGTGCTTTTGGGCGTATCTGTCTTCATTTCTGGACCTTGGTTTCTCCATCTATTTTTATAGGGAAATACTTGAGTTTTCCTGCACTCATTGTATGGCCATCATGGATGCAATATCAGCATCACCCAGAAGCTTCTTAGAAATGCAGAGTCTGAGGCCCCACTCCAGACCTACTGAATCAGAATCTGCAATTTAACCACATCCCTGAGTAATTACTATGCACATTAAAGTATGAGAATCACTGTTCTAAGTCCGTCATTTTTAAACTTAAAAAATGTTTTAATTAAAAGCTATAGGATCTTCCTCTCTCTCCGAAGTCTTACAGATGAAATACATAAGAGGGGAACCACCTACTCTGTACTTATTCATCACATGAATGAGAAGGGGATCATGGGGGCTAGGCCTGGGGCGCAGGCTTTATTGAGAAGGGAGGAGGAAGAGAAGCAATTCTGGTGGGAGAGGGTGGGTGGTGCCTGACTGCCCAGGCCACTCCTGACCAGGTACCCCTAGGAGCCCTTTCAGCTCTGACCTCTAGGGTCCTCAGACTTAAGGGTTTGGAAAAGTGGGCTTGAGGAAAAGGCGCTCGACAATACATAGTCTAGCAATGCCTTTCCCCGCTTGTCCCCATCTTGGTGTCCTACTCTGTTCCCTGAGAAATCCCTGAAAGGGTAGCTGGTGCTATTCTTAGCGTGACAGGATGGTGAGGAGAGAACATGCTGGTGCATTATTTATGCCTCTGAGTCAACAGGATTACATTCAGGTCTCCCAGAACACGGCCCTCCCCAGTGGCCTTCATCACTGCCTTCCCAGGACCCAGGACCCCTCCCCCTCTGGCCCTGACCATCCCTGCTCCCTGCCTCCAGCTCCCACACTGGGAAATGGGTCATGAAAGACAACGGTGAGCTGGGATCAGAAAGGAGTTCGCGATATCGTCTCATTTCTCACCCATTCGGCGCATATTAACTGAGCATACGGCACGTGGTAGGCGTGGGTTCCTGCCTTCCAGGAGCTCACACTTTAGCCTGCAAGTTAATGGTGCTTTGTCATCGCAAGAGCCTGTGTGCCAGGCCAGATGCTGCGAACTTCTCATGGAAGACCTTATCCTCCCAATCACCCGGCAGGATAGGAATTAGGAGACCCCTACACCGAGGAGGAAACGGAGGCTTAGCATATATCAGGTAGTGGTTGCTCAGCTGGGCTCTGAACTCAGGTTGGCTGGAACAGAAAGACTATTCCAGATCAAATGGTAGCATGGAGCATTAGGGCTTTGGGAAACCCTTGCACTACCTGCTGAGAAGGGCGTTTCAGCTGGAAGAAGATTAACTGGCTGAGGTTGTCCCATTGTCAGTGAATTCTGAGTAACTAGAGAAGCACCTGGAGTGGAAGGACTGTGTTTGCTGTGTACACAATGCCTACTGTGGGCTGGAAGGCAACGCCTTATAGGATGAGGTGACAAGGCCCCAAGGTGGCACATCTCAGAGAAGCTAAGCCAAGGACCCTGGCTGGGAGCCAAAGACCTGTGTTCTGTGAGATTCTAACCTTTCTCTGCCTCAGTTTTCCGGTCTGAAAATAGCATCTCTGCTCTACTTCTTTCTCTGCTGATGTGAAGCTGCTAGGAAAGCTATAAAAGTGTGTGCATGTTCAATGATAATTACTACATAGATTTATATAAATATATTTTCTTAAATGTATTTTCTGTTGACATGGGGTCTATTTGCCAGACTGTGTTCCAAGCATTTTCCTATTTGTTAATTTACTTATAAACATGTTTATAAAATCATGAGCTCTAGGGACTTCCCTGGTGGTCCAGTGATTAAGACTTCACACTTCCACTGAAGGGGGTTCGGGTTCAATTCCTGGTTGGGGAATTACGATCCCCCATGCCACAGCCAAAATTTTTCTTTAATTAAAAAATAAGATAAAGTCATTAGCTCTAAAGCCCATTGTGTCCCCAACCTGGTAGTACTTCAGAACCCCTCAGGGAGACTGTTAGCATGAATATTCTGTGGTTCTGACTCTGGGGCAGAGCGCAGGAATCGGCACTTTGGACACACACACCCCCACCCCAAGAAATTCTGCAGCACCTGTAGGTTTCTGATCTGGGCCAGAGAGGTGAAGGGACTTGCCTGAGGCTTCACAATGAGTTGGAGACCAGATTGAGACTAAAACTGAGGCCTGAAGTTCCTAGTCTGGCCCTTTCCTCCTACTCATCAGTTGCCCCCGAGCACCTTAAAGGAATGAAGCCAGGGATGCAGATGACTTTGATGAGCGATGATGCCAATAGCTACTGGTACCGTTTTTTTCCATTTAATTGCCGAAGGGATAGAAAGAGGGATGTTTTCCACAGCAACACGATCCCTTAGGACATTTGAGCATCAGGTGGCCGATTTTAATGTTGACCTAGAAATGGGAAACCATGACTGAGGTGCAGAGATATGGAGAAGGGAATTTGAAACCACACATCAGATCATGTGCCCTCCAGACAAGGGTGGTCTGGTAACTTGGTTACCTGGACACAAGGCAGGCTGGCAAGAGGGAGACACGTGTGTCCACCCACAAGCTGTGTACCTGTTGTGTCTGTGTCAATCTGTCGCCTGAGTGCCTGTGTGTCTCCACATGCATGCCTATGGTTGTTCTGTGTGCACACACTGGTGTGTAGGTTCTGCCACCTCTGTGGGTGCACGCATGAGCAGCACCTTTGTGTGCGGACATGTGTGCAGAGGAGGATATGCTGTTGCCGGCTAGGCTCTCGCCAGCATTAAGGAGGTATCGAGAATGTGTGTGTTGCAGGGTGTGTGTGTGTGTGTGTGTGTGTGTGTGTGTGCACACGCGCGCGCGTGTGTGCACACAAATGGTTGCAATGCAGGGGAGTCCCTGAGACCCTGCAGGGCAGAGGTAGAAAAGCCACTTGAGAAAATGTTTTCCTTATTCATGTCCCACCTCCACATTTTGTGCACCATCCTCAAGCCTGCAGCGTGTGAGCCTGCCTCCAGATCTTAGCCCTAGCAGTTCCCTCTGCCCTGTCTCTCCCTAGACATGCACAAGCCTCACAGCCTCACTGCCTCACTTCTTCGCTCAGACGTGATTCCAGTGATGTCTACTTCAATTACCTTATGTACCTTTGCACACCACTCCCCACCCCATGCCGTCTGTGTATCTCCCACCCCTGCTTTATTCTTCTCTCTAGAATTTACCATGTGACTTAGTTGTACGGTTATGCATACGTTTATTATTTGGCTCCCCTGCTAGAATGCAAGCAGGGATTTGTCTGTTTCTCTTCATAGCTATGAACAGTGCCTGACCCTTAGCTGGTGAGCAATAAATATCAGTTGAATGAATGAGTTCATGCACCACCTGTACTTACTTGTTTCCTTTAAATTGTCTAACTTTTGTTACTGAGATATCCACTTTTACCTTCCCCTAAGCAGTAATATCGGAGAAGGCGATGACACCCCACTCCAGTACTCTTTCCTGGAAAAGCCCATGGACGGAGGAGCCTGGTAGGCTGCAGTCCATGGGGTCGCTAAGAGTCAGACATGAGTGAGCGACTTCACTTTCACTTTTCACTCTCATGCATTGGAGAAGGAAATGGCAACCCACTCCAGTGTTCTTGCCTGGAGAATCCCAGGGACAAGGGAGCCTGGTGGGCTGCCGTCTACGGGGTCGCACAGAGTCAGACACGATTGAAGCGACTTAGCAGCAGCAGCATGCAGTAATATACCTTTGATGTGTTTATTATACTCCTTTTCCAATACACATGTGAAATTTATATAACTAGTAAGATGTTAAGTATCAGGGTACCACTTAAATCCTTTTGCTCCTACTTAAGGTATGGGGGTACCACACTCTGGGGATCACTGCTTTCCCAGTGAAGGGGGCAACTTCACTGGGAATCAGAGAAGTATGATGTCTTTTCTGAAACACATGGACAAAATGAAGCTCAAAGAGGATCAGGAACTAGTCCAACATCTCGTCCGTACTGTGACAGAACAGACACTAGAACCAAATTTTCTGACCTCCAGTCTGCTTTCTTTTTGCAGTGTGAGGGACAAGGGGAGGGTGGGGCTGGATGGTTCAGCCTCTCCTCTGGCTGAGGAGAGCCAGATATGCCCGGTAACTGGCGAATGGCATGGGAGGTATTGGTAGCCTTCTGCCGGCTCAGGGCTGCAAGACTACATGCTGAGTGGTGGGAGCCTCGGCCACACCTTCCCTCCCAGGAGTCTTGGGTCTGGGGGCCACTCCAAGGGAGCCTGGGCACTCAAATCCAGCAAGAAACAGACCTGGGATTCAAACCTGATTCTCCCCTGCCACAATATGTTAGCTAGAGGTTGACACTAGAGCACCCTTGCTGAGAGGATGCTGGAGTGGGAGGGGTGTCAGGGGGAGGGAAAGGTTGCGCTGTGCCTGACTGTGAACAGAAGAGGGAGAGCAGACCCAGAGATAGCTGAAAGGGGGAAGGAGACAGACAGCAGCCTAGCCTGGCAGAATTGTACAGAGGTAGGTTTGTGCAAAGGCTTAATTTAAATCCCCCTCAGGCGTGCACAGTGTTTTATGCTATAGAAATAATTTCTGCATTTCATTTGCTCAGCAGTGACTCTGCAAAGCAGACATAATCAGCTCTAGTTTCCTGATAAGGAAGCTGAGACCCAGAGGTGAAGTGACGTGCTAAAGGCAACCTTCACAGGACGCTCTCTTGAGCAGGACATGGGAAGGACATGGGAAGGGAACAGGCTGCACCTCTGGTTGGATTTGGTAAAGGACGGCTGTCTAAGGGAGGGCAGGCAGGCTGAACAGATACAGGAGTGAGAGGGTAGACCACTTAAGATTTCTAGCACCTTCCTCAGCAGAAATGAGTGAACCTGAGACCAAAAGTGAGTTGACAGGGCTAGGGGAGTTGCAGGCAGGTGAGCTGTCTATCCCAGGGCCTGCAGTGAGGATGCCTCCTAGGGAGAAGCAGCACCGTGCCCACCCTCATCCCCCCGACAGGCTCTGCTCTATAGAGGCTCTGCTCTATAGAGCGGGCAGGGCAGCGAGCTGGGACTGCTGCGTGCTGGGGCCGTCATTATCATTCCTCCAGAGTTTTTTCTCCTTGTTATTTATTTTTCTGTGAGGAAGGAATGTGGGGAATTTACCACAGGGTTACTTGCTTTCGGCAGTGCGGCGGCCTCCTCTATGAGAGGGAAGCAGCAGAGACAGATGGCTGGGGAGGTGGAGGCGGAGGAGGGTCCCGGCTGAATCTGTGGCCCCGGCAGTGGGGCAGTTATGTAACCCACCCGGAGGCCCAGGGAAGATACCACGGTGCTTCTGGGCTCTGCTCATGTACACAGCTCCCTGGAACTCAACCTGGACCATCCCAGTCACCATCAGCCTCTGGGCAAGCCTAACGAGGGGATATATCCCCTTGTCAGAGGTGCTTTCCTCTCCAGCTGTCTTGACTGGGGGTATGAGCGGAGGTGGGGTAGGGGAGTCAGGTGGGGACTGTCTTGAGCTTTCCAGCCTCCACGAGGCTGCCCCATTGCTTGGAATGCTTTCACAACTCAATCTTTTCAGAACTAGGGCATATGCTACCTCCTCCAGGAAGACTTCCCAGATTGCTTCATCCTCATTCCTCTCTCTTTTAGGCTCTATGTTCTCCTGGCACTCAATGGAATATTTTGCCTGTTGGATCTAACACTGCCATTTGAGTTTCATCTCCCTTTTCAGTCACAGGCTTGTTACTACCTCCCTCTTTCCTTTCCCTGCTTCCTCCAGAAATTACTCTCTAGATCTGGGATCTAGGATCTCAAGGAATCTGAGGCCTAGACAAATCTAGAATTCGTCTCCTGGGATGCCTGGTGGAGTAAAATGTGAAGGTGAATTTGGATTGTGGGAGGCCTCCTGGGTGATGACCTCTGCTGAGTCTGGAGAGGATGGGACCAGCTCTGGCCACAGGCTGCCACAGAGCCAAGAAGAAAGGCTATATCTAGGCTTTCCAGGTGGCATTAGTGGTAAAGAACCCGCCTGCCAATGCAGGCAGATGCAAGAGACATGGGTTCGATCCCTGGCTTGGGAAGATCCCTTGGAAGAGGGAATGGCAACCCACTCCAGTATTCTTGCCTGGAGAATCCCATGTACAGAGTAGCCTGGAGGGCTACAGTCCATGGGGTCACACAGAGTTGGACACAACTGAAGCAACTTGGTATGCCCTGGGCTGGGTGCTGGGGACCCTGAGATAGTCTAGACCCCGCTCTACTCCTGGGAGAGGCACAGGTTGGGGGAAATTCTCTCTCCTCTGCCCTCACTCACCGCCTTTTTGTCTCCTAGATTAAGTGCTTTCTCTGGAAGGGTAGGGTGCGGTAGTCCTTTCTGTATACTCAAGGCTCCCCGAGCTGGGAAGATGGAGGCTGCAGCAGGAGATGGTTTGGGGATGGGGGCAGGCCTGGCTCAGCAGGGCTTGACTGGGAGGGGGAGCCTGGGTCTGAGCTTGGCTCCCTGGGAACCAACTTTTTCCAGTTTGCTCTGCATCTGGGGCTGAGCTTGCCTCTCTCTAGGTCGCCATGTTCAGGTCCCTGAAAATCTGATTGTGGATGAGTGTTCCGGCTAGTAGAGTAGGTGGAGGAAGGTGGTGGCTCCTAGCCTTCAGCAGAGGAGGACGGCACAGCATCAACCAGCAGAGATCCGTGCCTGTGGCCTACAGGGTTAGCTGCTCACCAAGGCCCATGCCAATCTGACCTGGGTGCCCTCGACTTGGCCCACCCGCCGTGTGCTGCCTGATCCCAGCCCCCTGCCAGCAGGAGATACAGGAGTTGGGCCAGTCCCTGCCTCCTTCTCTTTGGGCCTTGGTTCCTTGGCTTTCTCAATCTGTTTGTTTCCTCCAAACCCCCTCCTCTTGGAGGCCCCTGGGCCAGGTGGAGCAGGGCAGGAGCGTTGATCAAGGAGTCTGGATGGATTGATGGAAGCTTCCTGGAGGAAGCAGCAATGGGGCTGGGCCTGGGACAGTAGGTGGGGAGAGTGTGCTTTGCGGGCAGAGCTCTTCAGAAGGAGGGCCCGGGCGTGGAATCAGTCAGACTCCCAGCTCCAGCTCCACTCTGCCTGTCCCTGGCTGCCTGGGAGACCTGGGGTGAGTCTGCCAATTCTCTGGTCTTGTTTTCCTCATCCCTAAAACAGCAGTTATGGGGCCTCCTTTATGAGTTGCCATGAGGATTTAATGAGAGCACACACACTACATACAACTTTGGCTTGGCAGCGTCTGGAGCACCTCACTTGGCTATGGCATCCTCATCGACTTCATCATTTCTGCAAGCCCCCAGGGAAGGTGCAGGGGACAAGGCAGAAGCAGCTGAGACCCTTGCCCCTAGGCTCTTGCGCTCTCTGGGGGAAATCAGACCCAGACCCTGACTGCTGCAAAGCAAGACGTTGGGAGGAGGCAGCATGGTCCATGTGATGGGTCCTGGGCTGGGTGCTGGGCCACCCTAGGTTCGAATCCCACCTCTGCCTCTGACTAGCCATGCCACCTTGAGCAAGTCACTTCACCCCTCTGAGTCCATTTCTCCTCTAATGCAGAGCTGAGGGGACCACTGTCCTCCTGGCTGCTATAAATGAAGGAAAGGCCTGGCATGGGGCATGTGGTGAGCATGCCCTGGAGGAGAACTCTCACTCAAACGAATAGTATACAAAGTGATGAGGTTGTTAAGTGGTGCAGATAAAACCTGGATGGTCTGAGGACTGAATCTATAAAAAGGACAGGAGACAGAGCAGTGTTCTGGGTGGAAGGGTCTGTGCAGACCCATACCAGAGACTGGAACTCACCGGGCAGGTGAGGGAAACACGCACCTTTGGACTCCCTCTGACCCTTGCTGAGGACGCAGGGAGCAGGTGAGCAAGCTCTCGGGCAAGCCTGACTGCCAGGATGAGGCCTGGCTGCTTGATGCCCCATGTCTTGGAGAGGAGGAGAGAGGCCTGATACAAGTGGAGTCAGGAGGGAGAAAGATGAATCTGGCAGCGTGGGGCGGGTAGATTGGCGGGGGAGAGACTGGAGGCGGAGAGGCCATTTAAAAGGCTGTTGCAAAATCGGTTTTCCTGATAAAGAGCTAGGCTGAGTCATCTGTGGAGGAGAGAAGTCAGATCCAGCTCCTCTGCGTTGCCGTCGATGTAGGATTTTCCTCTTTGTCAGCTGGTCGATGGGCTGCCTTTCCAGGAGGCTTTCAGAATCAAGGCCGGCTTGGCATCCAGGGGGGCGCAGGACAGCAGGGAGGACCCTGCCAGGGTGAGTAAAGCGAGCCTCGGTGGTTTGGGGTGTGTGATTCAGGGCATAGGGCATCCTTCTCTGGTCTCAGGTTCCCCCTGGGGCATTAAGGGAGAGGCATGCGATGACTTCTGCCAGCCTGTTGATGGCAAGGCTGGAGCTAGGTCTGGGGCTCTCCACTTTCATTCCTATCGTCTCCTGTGCTGGCAGTCCTTCTTACCTTAGTATGAATTATTCCCCTCTGAGAAGAGACCTGGCAGTCTGCCGGGACTCAGTCAGATTGTGCTCACCAGGACTCTGGCGAGGATGGAGAACTCCCCAGGGAAAGGAGGCTGTGTCATTTCCTCCTTTCAGTAAGGAGGATGTGGGGCAGGGGCTGGCAAGGTAGCCAGGCCATTACTCAGGCCCAGTTCATCTTCCTGCCCCCAGCTGAGGCTGAAGTTGTGCCGCGGCCAGCCATTGGTTCCTTCCTGACCCCACAGGGGGGCAGTTTACCCAGCCTGTTTACCTGTCCCATTGCCAAGACTTCCAGGCAGCCACAATGGGCTGTCTCCAGCCAGTCTCTCTTCCTACCTCTGGCTCCCCGACCCTTTCCACCCTGCTCAGGTCCCGGGCACTCCCATTGACGGCAGCCGTGTGAAGAAGCATTTCCTTGAATTCTCTCTCTGTCGTGACCTTCTGTTCTGGCCTCCGTTCCCCTGCCCCGCCTCCCTCCTTTGGGTCCTTGGTCAAGAGGCCTGATGGTCAGCAGAACAGACAGCTGCCTACAGAAGTGATAGGGGTGAAAGAAAGGGCTTATCACCGCCTGGGCACAACTCGAATTCAGGTCTCCTGACTCCCCACAGTGCTCTTTCCACTCCACTAGTTTTTTATGTCCTAGCAATCTTTTTTCCCTTAGTAAAAATGAGTTTATCAGCTCTTCTCCCGAGAGGAAGAAGGGAAAGAAAGCATCAGCTGCTCTAGGCAGCTGCATATGCAGAAGAGAGAACACCATGGTGGGTGCAGATTGTCAGATGTGGGAACAGAGGGGCCCGCAGATCAGTATCGGGGAGCACTGGAGTCTCTACCCATACCCCTCCCACCAGAGTCAGGGTCCGGAAGGCAAGGTGGTTAAGAAATGAGATTCAGCAACCAGGCCTGGGAGTTTTGAATCCCAGCTCTGCTATTTACAAGTCATATGACCCTGGGCAGGTTTCTCTGAGCTCTAGTTTCATTTGCAAACTGGGAAGAATAATAGTACTTATTCCTCGTGATTGTTGGGAGGATCGAATGAGATGATGGGTATAAAGTGCATGGCGCAGCACATTATAGCGGGCTGTTGAGGGCTCAGTAATTACAGCAGCCACTGCGATCTTCACTCTATGGGGTATACTCAGGGCTTCTCGTTCCCCTTCCCCACTTGGGGATTCAACCCTGTCAGACCCAGGTCCCCTGACCCTGGGGCAGCTCTTCCTTGAGTCTGTCCTCATCCCTTCATCTCCTGAAGGCCTGTCTTCAGAAACCCTCATCCATTGTCCAGGGTGGGTCTTTCAAGGACCACCACTGAAGAGGCTGGGAGAAGAGGGAGCTGTTACAACTTTTACGGGTGGCAAGCTGCAGCCAGGAAGACTGGGAGCTCAGCAAGGGGGCTGCCCCTGTGGGCCACAGCTGTCTCTTGTGTCTCTGACACTGGGGACCGCAATCTTGAACCCAGCTGGCTGGGGTGTCACCAGGGGTGGCAGTTTCCTAGTCTGGGGAATTTGGGGTAGAGCTGCCGCCCCCGATGCCCTGCAGTGGGGGGATCTGAGGTGCCTCTAGTTGGCCCAGCCCCCCCATTCTCTCAGCCTTGTTTGTGCAGGGTGGCAAAAGTCGTCTGGATTGCTGGCTGGGTCTGGTCCAAGCCTCCTGCCAAATTCCTTTTCCATGGAGTCACTGCGGGCTGGGATGGGGGTACAGGAGCTCCCTTGGAGGCAGGGCTGTCTCACCCCCTGGCCTTTTCTGCTGGGTTCCTCTGGTCTGGGAACAGTAGCATGGGGGAGGGTCCCAGGCTGGCTGGAGGTCAGCAGACCAGGTCCTGGCCCATGGCCTTCCCTTTGACCCTCTCACTCTCTAAGGCCTCCCAGGCCAGCTTATCCCTCAGGGCCCTTCACGCTCTGACACTGGAGCATTTTCTCGCCCTGTGACCCTGAGAACCAGCCTTGGGATAGGACTGAAACAGAGACACGAAGAGAAAAACAAAACAAGCACAGAGACTTGGGAAGGTCTGAATTATACACACACAGAGGCCCTGTCTAGGAGCCTGGCACTGTGGAAGCTGCTGGCTGGAAAGCCTGGTGCTCCCTGGAGTCCTGAAGAGCCAGGGGTGAGCCAGCCCCCGCTGCTTTCCGGCTCTGTGACCTTGGGCATTATCTCTGAGCCTTGGTTTTCTCATCACTAAAAAGTGAATCATAGGGGCTTCCCTGGTGGCTCAGTGGCAAGGAATCCGCCTGCCAGTGTGGGAGACACAGGTTTGATCCCTGATCTGGGAAGATCCCACAGGACGAGGAGCAACTGAGTCCATGCGTTACAACTACCGATCCTGTGCTCTAGATCCTGGGAGCCGCAACTGCTGAGCCCAAATGCCACAACTAGAGAGTAGCCCCTGCTCCCCACAACGAGAGAAAAGCACACGCAGCAACAAAGATTCAGCACAGCCAAAAATAAACAAATAAAATGATTTTTTTTTAAGTGAATGATAGTAATTTGTGCTTCATAGAATCGTTTCGGGAATTAAATAAGATAGTATGTGTGAAGTCTGGGTACACAGTAAGAGCCCAACCAGTATGAGCTACAATGGCTGCAGCTGTGTCATAAGAGCTGCTGGTGGGCCCAGGGATGTTTATCCTGACCATGCCCTGTGGGATGGGACTTGTGGCTGAGTCTCTGCAGGGCTGTAAGTTGGAAAGAGAAAACACTTTATCTGTGTGGCGGTGGGGGGCAGAGCCATGTCAAGAGGTGGGAGTTAATATGACTTTAGAGCTGAAGAATGTTAATTAGTAGAAGGCGCATCCTTAGGGTAGTGAGTGCCCTGTCAGTTGAGTGTGTAAGGCTTGGACAGTCAGGGACGTGGTTTCAGGGGTGCAGGAATTGTGTGGGGAGGTAGACACAGTGACAGCCATCCCTGAGATTCTGAGGTTCTGTGACTTGGGGCAGTGATCCCTGCCTGCCGATCACCCTGGAATCCCCTGCTGTGTGACCATTAGAGAGTCATATCCCCTCAGGACTATGATCTGTGGAATGACTCTCCTTTGCTAGAAGCAGCTCTGACCCCTTCCAGGGAGTCACGTGGGGTCACCAACTGCCAGGTCCATTCCAGGGAAGCATGGGCCCTCTGTCCTGTCTACTTGGGCTGAATGACAACAACCCCCCCGCCCCCGGCATCTGTGACCTCATCGTAGCCTCCAAACCCTAATGTCAGGGCTTTTATTGCCTTCTCAATTAAGGAAACTGGCTCTGAGAGGAGCAGTCACTTGCTAAGGTCACACAGCAAGCAAATAGCAGAGGCCTGGTTTCTGAGCAGAGCAGAGAGGGACATCGCATGAGCTGAGCAACTCCTCCTGTGTGGCTGGCCTGCCCCTACCTAAGTTACCCCTGGGAAGCAGCCTGGCTCAACCTTCAAAGCTTTTATCGATGGGGTGATCCAGGCAGGAGAGGAGCTCTACCACAAGCAAACAGGTATCAGGGGGCAGGCTGAGTTACAGCTGTTCTGCAAGGTGGGCGCAGGTGTGTGTGGTGGGGAGCCAGGTGGTGATGGGAGGGAGGAAGGAGGAGGTTGGGGCCAGAGAGCCTGTGGTCCCGTGAACTGACTGTCGGCAGTCACTGTGCTCCATGTGGGCCTCCCCTGGTGTGAGCTCCACCTTGAGTCATCTCCAGACCTTGATTTCTTCATCTATAAAATGGGGGTGATAGTGAAAAAGCTCCTTTGTAAGGGCCCTTCCAGCTCTGAAAGCCCATGAATTCTGAGCTTTGCTGGCAAGATGCCTAGGAAAACTGTCCCGGGAGACCCATTCAGCATGTCACGGCCAGTGCTAATGAGGGCAAGGTAGGAGGGAGAGCAGGGTCAGATTCCTCAAGAACTAATTAGCTCCCTCGGTGGGGAGGGGTGACAAAGGGAGCAATTTTCCCAGCCACCGACTGAGCTGCTAGCCCTGGCCACAGGCTGTCCCATCCATCTGTGCACAGGTCCATTTGTTCATGTGTCCATTTCTTCATTCCTTACTCAATAAACACAACATGAACACTGACTGTGTGCCAGCTGGGCACTGGTGATAGAAAGAGGAATGGTCGCCTGTGGTGAATTTACAGATTAAGAGGGCCTGACCCCACCTGATCCCTGACCTAAGGCCCCAGACTGAACCCTGACTCCCACCGACTCTGTCCCCTGTATGTCCCAAGAGGGACCTCTGGGACAAACAGGCAGCTTGAGCATGTGCTGTGGCCCAGAGAGAACTGGTTCTGACTCCAGCCTTGCCACCCTTTGCTGTGTGATCTTGGGTGAGTTACTTACAAGCCTCTGGACCTCATTTTCCACTTCTGTAAAATAGGGGTTCCTAGGGTTCTTGTGAGGATAAGATGAGGTAATGTGCTGTTCTAGTATAGTCACTGCTGAAATAAGCCCAACGTATTACCTTTATAATATTAGAGTGTGAGAATTTTTAAATGATTGTTTAAATGAAAATGGGAAGAAATTTTTCAAGGACTTATAAGAAACCATTAACAGTTGCTACCTGATTTGTGATATGGAGCACTCGGAGGTAGAGGGATTTTTTTCACCATATACTTTTTTATGTTTTTAATTGTTTTTAGTTCATGTAAATGTATCACCTATTCTAAAAAGGGGACATGTTAGTATTAACAGATGACTATACTCTGAAAGTATAAAGGGCCCTAAGAGATGCAGAGAAGATGTCCTGCCAGTTCACTCATGCAGATAGTAAAGCTTACTAAGTGCTCACTTTTTGCCAGGCACTATTCTAGGGGCCAGGGTTAGGGGATGAACAAGTCAAGCAAGGTCATTTCCCCCTTAGAGCTTATCTTCTAGGCAGGGAGATAGATAATAGCCAAGGAAACTTGTAAAGAAGATAATACTGAATTGTGTTGAAAGCTATGAAGAAAACAAAGAGATGAGTTAGGAAAGGGTAGGGCTGATTATAGAGGAAGACCTCTCCAGAGAGGTGAGTCCTGAGTGATAAGAAGGAACATGGAATGCTCCCTGGGAAAAGATCATCCCCAGTAGAGGGAACCACAAGTGCAAAGGCCCTGGGGCAGGAACAAATTTGTCATTTCCAAGAACCAGAACGTCAACCTGGGCAGAGCCCAGTGAGAGAAAAGAGTGGCATAAGATGCGTCCAGGATGTAGTAGGGCCTTGACTGCTGGGGTGAGGCATTCTTGCTGAGTCTGGGAAAGTGCCATGTCAACAACCTTCAGGGGGAATCCAAACAAGGGGTCGGTGCATACTGAAAGGGTAGTCTGGGAAGGTTTTACATGGTTGGTGGCATTTGAGTTGGGCCATGACGGTTGGGTCAGGGATCTTTATGAGGAGAGGAGGTTCTAGGAAACGGTGAGTAAAGATCAAATTCCAGAGGAAAAGGCCATCTGTAGTTGGGTAGCACAAGTGACCATCTGTCTGTCTGTGTACCACTGTGGCTCTACAATCCCATGTGCTAATTGGGCCTCTGTCCCTCCCGCAGCGCTGGGCCGGAGTACTAGCCTCACCGAGAAGGATCTAAAAGAGGCCAAGGCGAGGAGCCAGCAGATCGCAGCCCAGCTGACCACCCCTCCCAGCTCCAACTCCCGCGGAGTCCAGCTCTTCAACAGGCGTCGGCAGAGGGTGAACGAGTTCACCTTGGAGAGCCACGGCCAGAGGGGACCGAAGTCTAGCCAGGAGCCCCTCAGAGTGCCCCCCGCCAGCCCCACAGGCCATGCCCCGGGGCTCAGCCTGAGTCCCACCTCGCTGCCTGAGCCAGGCCCTCCGAGAAACCCCGCCTGCCAGAGCACTGACACAGGGGTCCCCCGTCACAGCATGGAGGGCTGCTCGGAGGAGGCCAGCCTGCTCCGGCACCTGGAGAAGATGGCCAGCGAGGAAGAGGAGGTACCACTTGTGGTTTATCTAAAGGAGAATGCAGCCCTGCTGACGGCCAATGGGCTCCACCTGTCCCAGAACAGAGAAGCCCAGCAGAGTCCCCCAAGCCCACCTCCAGAGGAGGTCCACAGCCCGGCCACAGATGCCAACCAAAACCTTCCCTTGGCCGGCACCACGCTCATCCCGCCAGCTTCTAATGGCAACCACAACCTGCCAGCCACAGATGTCAACCAGAACCTATCGGCAGCCGTCACCCCACAGAGCCTGCCGCTCTCCAGCGTCCAACAGAATTCTGAGGTGCAGCTCCCTCCGAATGACACGGTGCCAGATTTCAAACCCAGCACCCCGTGTGCCGGAGGGCAAACCCAGGAGGCAGCCGCGGAGGTGAGATCCAGCACGCTCCTAATTGATAAGGTATCAGCTCCACCTACCGCCACCAGCACCTTCTCTAGAGAAGTTACTCCCATCTCCAGCTCCAGGCACCTGGGCCCAGATTTCATGTCCAGCTCCCTGCTCATTGACGTCCAGCTTGGAGCCCCAGCTGTGTCCACAGAGCAAGAGATGTCCGGGCGGACAGCCGCCACCACGCCCACCAAACTGTACAGCGAGGTCCACCTCACGCTGGCCAAGCCTCCATCCGTGGTCAACAGGACGGCCAGGCCCTTTGGGATCCAGGCGCCGGGCAGCACCAGTCAGATGGAGCGAAGCCCCATGGTAGAGAGACGACATCGTGGGGAGAAGGTCCCTGCCCCCCAGCCCTCCAGTGTGGCAGACAGGAGCCCCCGGCCACAGAGACACGTAATGTCCCACAGCCCCATGCTGGAGAGGAGGCCCGTGGCACAGCGAAGCCCCGCCTTGGAGAGACGCCCTGTGGGAAACTTCACCCCACCGCCCACCTACGCTGAGACCTTGTCCACAGCCCCCCTGACTTCCCGGGTTAGGTCTCCCCCGTCTTATTCTGCCCTGTACCCCAGCTCCGACCCCAAGCCTTCTCATCTAAAGGGCCAAGCTGTCCCTGCCAGCAAGACAGGCATTTTGGAGGAGTCGATGGCCCGCAGGGGCAGCCGGAAATCCATGTTCACCTTCGTGGAGAAGCCCAAGGTGACCCCGAATCCAGACCTGCTGGACCTGGTACAGACGGCTGATGAGAAGCGCAGGCAGAGGGACCAGGGAGAGGCAGGCCTGGAGGAGGAGCCCTTCGCCCTTGGGGCCGAGGCCTCCAATTTCCAGCAGGAGCCCACACCCCGGGACAGGGCCAGCCCTGCTGACGCCGAGGAGACCGTCCCCGAGTGGGCCTCTTGCCTCAAGTCACCGCGCATCCAGGCCAAGCCAAAGCCCAAACCCAACCAGAACCTCTCAGAGGCCTCGGGGAAGGGGGCTGAGCTCTACGCCCGCCGCCAGTCCCGGATGGAGAAGTACGTCATCGAGTCTTCGGGCCACGCTGAGCTGGCCCGCTGCCCATCACCCACCATGTCCCTGCCTTCATCCTGGAAGTACTCCACCAACGCGCCTGGTGGCACCTTCCGAGTGGCCTCCCGGAGCCCGGCCCGGACCCCACCTGCCTCGCTCTTCCACGGCTACCTGCCCGAGAATGGGGTCCTGCGTCCAGAGCCCACCAAGCAGCCGCCCTACCAAATGCGGCCCTCGCTCTTCGTCCTCTCACCCATTAAAGAACCTGCCAAGGCCTCGCCCAGAGCCGCCTCGCCCGCCAAGCCCAGCTCCCTGGACCTGGTGCCCAACCTGCCCAAGGCGGCTCTCCCACCGTCACCTGCCCTGCCTCGGCCCTCCCGCTCCTACACCGCCGCTGGCCAAGACGGCCTCCAGCCTACAACCGTGAGCCCCACCTACAGCAGTGATATCTCGCCTGCGTCACCCTCCAGGGCGTGGTCTCCCCGAGCCAAGCAAGCCCCCAGGCCCTCCTTCTCCACCCGGAATGCGGGGATTGAGGCTCAGGTGTGGAAGCCATCCTTCTGCTTCAAGTAACGGACCCCGCAGGGATCCCACTGCCTGTCTGAGCCCCTGTCCAGGGACCGGATGGAGAGCAGGAAGTGGCACGGGGCTGAGTCAGGAGTACGGGGACTCAGGGCTGACGCTGCCACCAGCTAGGTTTGCGCCGTATGGGCAAGTCACCTCCCCTCTCTGAGCTATCGCTGCCCCTTCCCTCCCTCGAGGTGGCTGGACTCCACGTCTGAGAGATCTGAAGTCAGCTACCAGTAGGAAGAAGGGTCACGGAGAGAGGACCACTTGGCTGGCCCTAGTGAGACTGGGGGCTTCTTCACCTGGCCTTTGTGAGCTGTAGGGCTGCCAGCGTCTTGCTGAGGAAAGGCCTAGAGGGGCCCTAACAGGGGCTTCTGCAGCACACAGAGCCTGCCCTTGCGGTGGGACCGGCCAGCCCAGGGCCTGCCGCCCCGGTGGGCTGCCCTCGCCATGGCCCCGGCTCCGGCCTCTTTCTGCCTGTTGCTGGATTCTCACCTGCTCGGGTCTGTCTCTTCCACCTCTGCCTTCCGGACACTGTTTCCTCTCCGCTGCTTCAGAGACCTCTGCCTCGGCCTCCACACTATCTCCTCTCCCGGGTTCTGCTGGATGAGGACTCAGCCCACCACGGCTGGCTGACGCTTTTCTTCCTGCCCCTCTGCTCAGCTGCCTTCACGCCCTCTCCGAACATCTGGCTCTGCTTTCTAGACAGCTTATGCAGTTCATCCCAGACTTCAGTCCTGGTTCCACCTGGCTTGCCCTCACTCTTCTGGGGTGTGGGAGGTCCCCAGGGATCCCCGAGAGAAAGCCCAGGAGAAGGCTCTGCAGAGGTGGGTGTGTAGCAAGGAGAGAGGTCCCTAGAAATAGATCCATTGGCTATTTTGGTTTCACCCTCAGCCCAGATCTGCACGGCTGAAAGAAACCATCCACATGCCACAGAAAGGGGCCCCAAGGAGAGAGGCATCTCGGCCTCCCGTTTGCTGTGTGACTTTGGTCAAGTCACTTTCCCTTCCTGGGCCTCAGCTTTCTCATAAACACAATGAGGGCCCTCCTAGCTGTGACCGTCTGTGAGGAATGAGAGGACAGGACAGGCTGGTACTTTGGGAGAAAGGTCCTGTAAGTGACAAGAGAGTCCCCTGGGAAGAGAGGGGAAGGAAATTAGGACTAAGGTGTCCTAGGACAGATGGGAAGTAGATGTCTGTAAGGGCGTCCGAGGAGGGTGTGTCTGGGGAGGCCAGGAAATCAGAAGTTTAGGCTCAGGTTCAGGATTGCCTGGAGACAGACCGTGGGAACACAGCAAGGACTGGGGCAGGAGCACGGCAGCCCAGGGAGGGGACAGAGGAGACCTTGAGGTCTGGAGGAAAAGGCTGGGACTTAGATCTGGATTCTAAAATATGGCCTCCATGTGTATCTTTGGGTCTCGGTTCCCCCCTTCATACTGTGAGGGTTTTGAGTCAGGTAGCCTGAGATCCTTCCCATCTCTGACACCTTTGATGTGCTGCGGCCCCCCAAAACCACGTTTTGTGAGGGCGAGAGAATATAGACGCAAGAGGCAGAATTCAGATGGAAGCCTCCCAAAACCGGGGGCTGAGCACCACCCACTATCTCTTTCCTAGCCCTATTTCTGGGCTCCCCAGCGGAGCAAGGGGTGGTGGAGGCGGTGCCCGTGCTGGGCTGAGCCTGCAGTTTTCGTGAGCTCTCGGCTCGTCTCCATGGGAACAGGGGGTGCCTTCCCAGTGAGTTCATTCTGCCCGGAACGTGGGGGCATGCGTGGGGAAGTCAGGAGTGAGCTCAGCTCCTTCATGCCAAGCCCCTCCCAGGACAGAGTGAAGCCCGTGTTCCGGACCCCTGCTCCCTTCGACATCCGAGGGCCAGCAATGGAAGAGCCCACCCTCCGTCCTGCAGTTCCTTCGGCCAGGCTGTCTGAGCTCTGCCCTCAACTTTGTTTTCTCTCCTGTTCTCAATACACTCTGGCTCAAATCTGTCTTGCTTCTTCTTTTCTTCCACACTCACGGGCTGGTGGTCTGGGCCCTCTCCCTCCTCCCCGACTCTGGCCTGGGAACTGTGGTGAGAGTCCGAATGCTGCCTGCATCTGCTGAGTGTCTGGATCTGCTGTGGGTACAGATGTGTGCTGGCTTGGCAGTAAGGGCTGCCTTCTCTCTTCCCCCAGTCAGCTCTCAGGGAACCAGAAACCCTTGGAAGACACATTCTGTTTTCTCCTTCCTTTGGACTTTGGCCAAAAAGCCTGTAGATGGGAAAAACCCACGCCCCTTATGGTCCGGATTTATTTGAATTCTTTATAAGTGCCTTTAGCCAGAGCATGTACACTTTTCTTCCCCCTTAGTTTCTCCCAGCATCCCACTCTACCATTATCTAAATCTGGGAGCTTCCCAGTCATCACTGCATATAATAAGTTTCTGCCCCTCATGGAGCCGAACAAACGCCATCGGGAGCCAGAAAAAATGGGTTCCAGCCTCAGATCTGCACCTGACTCCTTGTGTGACCTTAGACAACCCCTAGGCCCCAGTCTCCCCTTCCACACAAGGAGAGGATTACAGAAGCTGTGGGCTAGCTGGCTGTCTTTGGTCTCCGATATTCCTCTTTGCTCCACTCGTGCCCACCTCACACACATGCCCTACTTTGGGACTGGTGCTGGGTTAAGTGGGTGCTCCTTTCTGAACTTTCACCCATGTGCATTTCCAGGAAGCTCTGGGGTATATGATGAATTGAGATCTTTTTCAGAAAGTGAGTAATTCTGATTCCCTGCAGCATTTTTGTATTATACACTCCCCCCAACCAGGGTGCACATGCCCACGGACACACACACACACAGTCAGTACCCAGACAGGGCAGTTGTGATGCGGTCAGGCCTTGGCCCAATGCCAAAAGATGAGGAGCTGCTCACCACTGCCCCCAACATTCCAACCCACACATTCTGAGAAGTAAGTTCTGTTACTCCTTCCACTTGCTGGCCCTAGCCTTTCCCTTGAAGCCACCAAAGGCAAAGGCAGTCCTTAAAGGTGTCAGACAGTTATCACAGCTCCTCCTGCCGCAGCCTGCTCTTCTCCTGGCTGAAAGCCCTGGTTCCTCTGCCTTAGTGCTTGTTGATGGACTTGGATCATGAACTCTTGGCCCCACTTCCCACAGCCTGGCTGATTGAAAGATTCCTGAGATGGCTCACAGACAGCAGCTCGCACTGTCTCTGGCTCATATACACACAACTGTGACCCTGGAGTAAAAGGGGTGGAGCCCATGCTGAGCTTTAACTTTCCTACTTGATGATTGGAGCCTTGGATGTCCCCAGGAGGTCCCTAACATTACCAATCCCATGAAAACTCTTTAACTGTGAAACATTCCTCTTTAGGTTAAAAGTTTCCATTTCTGAGTCTGGGCCAATCTAGTAGCTGCTGCATTGTTTGGAGAAGACAAATAATTTATCGCTTCCTTTTGATGGAGAGAAATGAGATTCTGACTGGATGAGAGGTTGACTGGTTAGGCTGTGAAAGTTCACTGATTGGATGAGAGAATGGAGCTTATGAGTGGTTCTAGATTTTGATTGGATAGGAGACACTGAACAGACCAGCTAGTTCTGGACTCAGAGATGACTGCTGGTTAATTTGGATTGGATTGCAGATTGATTGGACTGGCTTTTGCTGAAATCTGATTGGCTAAACAGATGGATGGTTTAGTATAGTAGTCCTCAACCTTTTTGGTACCAAGGACTGGTTTTGTGGATGACAATTTTTCCACCAGGTGGGAAAGGGTGGGGGTGGGATATGGCTTTGGGATGATTCAAGGGCAGTAGGGTTCATGCTCTTATGAGAATCTAATGCTTCTGCTGATCTCACAAGAGGCAGATCTCAGGGGGTAACGTGAGCAATGGGGGGAGGGGGGTGACTGTAAATACAGATGAGGCTGGCTTGCTGGCCACTCATCTCCTGCTGTGTGGCCTAGTTCCTAACAGGCCACAGACCAGTACCAGTCCATGACTCGGGGGTCGGCGACCCCTGATTTAGCAGATACATGCTGGACATGGGTCCCCAAGATCTGTATTCTCAAAACCAGTTCAAACTACTTAAGCCCACCTGCAGCCTTTGAGCAGCAGTCAGTCACACACACATTTCCTGGTGGGGCAGAATACACCAGAAAGCTATTTACACCTCTGAACTTCATTTTCATCAGTGTAAAATGGCTTGTGATAATACCGGCTACCTCACCAGACGGTTGTGAGGATCTGATGAGAGAGGAAGGATGAGAACAAACTTTGTAGACTGGAAAGTCCCCAAGGAGGTAGGAAGCAGGTATGATTGTGTAGAGCAGAGCAGTGCTTTATAACCTCAAAGAGGGTCACCAACTTGGCCTCACCAAATCCACTCTCCCCTACCCCATGCTGGCAAGAGGTCCAGGGAAGGGAGCAAAGACCCAACTTTCTTTTATGTTTTATCTGTTAGTAGGAACTTACATGATCAAGGATCCAAGGAGCAACTAGCAGGTGACCATGGCAATACAACAGGGGGATTGGGACTGAGAAGGCCTTTCCCTAAGTCCAGTCTTAGAAATAATGATCAATATTTTTGGTTTTAATTTTTTAAATAGATAGCATATCCATACAGTTCAAAACCTTAAACTTATATAAAAAGTAATACATTAAAAGTCTTATTCCCACCCCTGTGGCTGTGTACCCTGCCCAGTTCACCCTACTTCCCAACAGAGACCCACTCTGGTTAGTTTCATGTATATCCTTTCAAGTGTGTCTTTATGGTAACTAACATCTGTTGCACACTTAACCTCTTCTAGCAAATCTTATCATACTGTGATATTCTTTTACATAAGTTATCTCATTTACTTCTCACAACAACCCTCTAGGCTACAGGCTGACATTATACTCCCATTTCACAGAGGAGGAAACTGAAGCCCAGGGGCTTCCAGTTGCTTCTGTTGCTGAAGCAATTTGACCTAGTTCATTCATTAAACAAAGGGGTCTATCTCCTAAGAGAGCGATCTTAAACCACCCGGCTCTCTGTGACGCACAGGGGCAAGCAGCGTGGGCTCTTTCAAGCATCTGAAAAATGAAAATTGGGGCACCTGCATTTTACTGCAGTCACTGCTAACTTCAGTCCAAAATCCCGGTATAGAGGAGCCCAGCACTAACGCCTGCCCCCAACCTCTCTGCTCTCTCCCCAGGACCGCCGGGAGAGCTTGCCCACCTCCCCGCCCTGGACGCCCGGCGCATCCCGGCCCCCCAGCAGTCTGGATGGCTGGGTGAGCCCGGGGCCCTGGGAGCCGGGCCGTGGGAGCAGCATGAGCAGCCCCCCGCCGCTGCCACCGCCACCGCCCATGTCCCCCTCGTGGAGCGAGCGCTCCGTATCCCCGCTGCGATCTGAGACGGAGGCGCGGCCCCCCAGCCGCCAGCTGCAGGCGCTTCTGGCTAGAAACATCATCAACGCGGCCCGGCGCAAGAGCGCCTCCCCGCGGCCAGCGGGCGCCGAGAGCCTTCGGCCCTTCTCCCCGCCGAGGGCGGCGCCGCCGCCGCCGCCGCCGCCGCGCATGCGCTCGCCACAGCCTGCCCGTCCCGGTCCTGCCGCGGCCACCGGGGCCACGTTCGCTCCGATCCCCAGGAGCCCGCTGCCCGCACCGCCTAGGCCCTTCCCCTACCGCCGCTCGCCCACGGACTCCGATGTGTCCCTCGACTCCGAGGACTCCGGGGCTAAATCACCCGGCATCCTCGGCTACAACATCTGTCCCCGCGGGTGGAACGGCAGCCTGAGGCTCAAGCGTGGCAGCCTCCCCACCGAGGCCTCCTGCACCACCTAATAAGCCTTCCCCGCCCGCACCCCATCCCTGCCCTGGGAGGGCCGCGCGGGAAAAAGTGTCATCGGGCTTGGGAGATCCCAGCACCATGTCCCCAAGGGGTCTGGCTACTTTGACAGCCCCAGAGATCAGGAGTCAGCGGGAGAGAGCTCTGGGTTTGGGGGTGGGGTGATGATCCAAGTTTGGGTTCTAGCCCTTGCTCTATGGAAAGACCTTTCCAATGCTCCTCAGCTTTCCCATCTGTTTAATAGAGCTTTGGCCAAGGCAATCTCAAACCTCTAAATTCCCCCTTTTATTAATACACACAGGCAGGGCATTGTATGTATGGCCCCCTAAACTTGCTGCACTGCAGGATTCCATACTCCTCTCCCACCTTCCTGGCTCTGATCTCTGGAGTCTGGCAAATGAGGGGGTGTGTTCCGAGGATCCTATGCCTGAGTTGCCTGTCCAAGTCCTGGCTTGACCATCCGCCTCCCTGGCACCAGGTCTCAGGGAGCAGCTGTTTTCCATCTCTTCCCAGAGAGGCTCTATTTTTACCATGATGACCTTTAGAGAGGGTCTCCCAGGCCAGCTCAAGGTGTCCGGCTGGCCTCTCTGGAGAGAAGAAGCAGGAAAATTCCTCCTCTCAGATCCCTCTCATGTTTTCTCCATCCCAGTTCAGACTGCCTGGGACATCTGTAGCCAGAGAAGAGATGTAAGGCGATATTTCCCCCAGGCCCAGGACTTGGGCCTCCAGGAATGCTATAGGTGTCTGCAACTCATCTGTCCCTTCTGGGCCCTTTCATGGCAGACTCTGGGCTCAGAACTGAGCTGGGGAGAAAACAGTTTGACCTGGAGCAATTTGTTATCCTCTGGCTTTACTTGATAGCCCTGAGTTTGAGGTTGCCCACTTGGAAGGAGGGAGGCAAAGAGTTGTTCTGGGCAGTATGCAAGCCATGGCAAGGATGCAGAGAGGAGATTCTAGTAGGGAATGAATTGGCTCAGACGACCTCTGAGGGCTCTTCCTGTCCTGAAATGCATTCCATAGTATTAGGAAGGAAGGGAGAGTAAGTAGTACTGGAGGACTGGCTGGGCAGATGAGTCTGGGTGGGTGAGTGAGGGGTTAGACCAGAGTCTGCCTGTGTTTCTAGTTCCTTAGGAATTACCCCCACTCTTCAGTTTCAGGCTCAACATCTGTATTGTGCCCAGATGAGTAGGCACTGTTCTGCCTCATCTCTTTCCTATCACACTCTGGGCTAGCCAGTGTCTGGTGCCCAGTAACAGTGGGCAGCCTGGCTGCAGGCCCTGGTCTGTCCCTTAAGCTGTAGTGACTCTGATTGGGAACCCCAGAAGGGACACAGGGAGGAATGTGCCTCTGTCCTATAGTTTCCAGAGCTGGCTCATGGTGCCCTCTAGAGGTTTAAAATATCAGTTTCAAGATCCTAAGGGTGGGGGTGGGGGCTGGAACTGGCTGAGGATCCGAGGTATGTATGTAAGTGAAAGGATACCAGGATGTTGCTAAAGGTGAGGGACAGAGCGTGATTTGGGGGGTTAGGGGTAGACTTACCCCACCCCTCAGGTTTATATTAGACTTGGAACCCCTTAGTGAGGCTAGGGCAATCTGGGGTCAGGATGGGAGAGAGAATCAGGGGGAGATGCTTTGGAATAAAGGACTGATCCCAGAGGATTCCTCAGGCCTAAAGATTGGGAACATAGGCTCTGGTGGTAGGATGTTGAGAGGGTGCTCCAGCTTGTCAGTGATGAGTGATCATATTACTGAAGTCCCCACCTGCTTCAGGGACCCTTGTAGCATGGGAGGCTGGGGCTAAGGGCCTCTTTCAGAGAAAAGACACTATTAGGTTACAGTTAATGCAGTGGCACAGAAAAATCCACTTGTACCTGCATTTCCCACAAAGAGCCAGCAGGAGGCAGCCTTGGGAAGCTGCAGTTCTGTCTGGCTGTTCTCTCCCTGTCACTGCCTTTTCCCCTCGTCCTCTTCTCTAACCCACTAGAAATTGCCTGTGTCCTGCCTTTTGCCTCCTGTAGAATTCAGCTCTGGCCCTCAATAAATGCTTCTTGCATTCTTCTGTCCCTTGTGTCATTTTCAGTTATGTCTAAAGCTCTTCTCTTTCCCCCAACCATGGAACAGTCCGTGGGATGTGGGGTGGATGAGAATGTTTGATACACAAGGGATGGGCGCTTGGAAAGTAGCAACCCTGAGAGAGATGGGGAACAAAGATAACACTCTGGGCCACAGAAGAAGTCCCTGGGTTGAAGTTCCGGTCCTATCACCTACTAGCTGAGTGACCCTGGGTAAACCCACTCCTTCTCCAGGCCCTAGCATCCCTATCTGTATAATGAATGAGTGGGGCGAAGGGATGTCTCAAGGTGGTATCGCCTGGGCCCTGACCACAGGACACTGTCACTGCAGTGGTCAGGGCCAGGCTGCATCAGGGCCCAGCATTCTAGGGCTGCTCCCTGATGATGGGCTTCAGGCAGGAGGAGGAGCCCCTACAAGAGGTAACATCAGAGTCCAGGCAACCCTAGAGAGCTCAGGACCCACACCATTAGCAGTGCTCCTCTTCTGATGGGGCGTCCTTTGCCCAGAGAAGGGGATCATGGCTCTTCTCACAGGTGAGGCCAAGCCTGCCCTCGGGACATCCCTCACCTTCCTCTAACAGGGACAGAGCAAAGGACTCTGAGGGTCAGGAAGCTGCATTCAGGTGATCCACAGCACAGTCCAGGCTTCTTAAGAGAGATGCCCTTGGACAACCTATCTGGCACACAGGTACAGAAGATCACGTCCCTGGACCCAGCACATCCCCGCCCATCCCACCTTTCCCTGGCAGTGGTTAACGCACCTCTGACACAATCTTTATCTTCAGCAGAAGATAAACCTCTCCTGAGCACACCGTCCCCATGCCTACTGGGGATCCTGGTGCCCAGACACCTCAAACCAATTTCATTCCAAACTGAACTAAGTATCTGCCCCCCACCACCACTGTTTTCCTTGAATGACTCAAGCCAGAAGTGGGAGTGGCTCTTTTCTCATCTCCTGCAGCCAGTCTCTCACCACGACCTGGTAATTTCCCGTACCCCTCAAGCCCCTCTCCTCCTCTCCATGCCCTCTGTCACCGCCCTGGTCCAGCCACCCGCTGGCTCTCGCTTGACCACAGTGAAATCCTCCTGCCTCCAGTCTCGCTCCCGCCAACCCACTTTCCATAGGGCAGCCAGAGATATCTTTGGAAAATGCCATCCAACTGCTCCATTCCACTGCTTTAAACTCCAACAGCCCTTTATAAAACTTTGCTTTTGAAAAGCCTGCTGTGATCCAGCCCCTGCCCACCTGTCTGGCCTCATCTCTCAGCACCACCCCAGCCCCCAGTCCTAGCTGGCCCCTAATATCCTTATATGTGACGCAGCCTCAGCCTGCAATTACCCATGCCCCTCTCTGCCCCGTGAACTCCCACTCATGCCTCGAGGCCCAGCTCAAATGTCTCCTCCTCTGGGAGGCCTTCCCCACCCCCAGGCTGAGCGGGTGGCACCCTCCCCTGGGGCCCTCTCGGAGCATTTCCCATGATGCGCTGCAGAGGCTGTTTACGGGGCTGACACGGGCCTGGCTGAGCTCCTTGAGGACAGAGCCCTGCCTTATTTATTTTCAGTCCATAGAGAGAAGCTCAGAGAATGTGAGAAGGTAGAGGGAGAGAGAGAAGAAGGGAAGAAGGAAGCAGAAGGAAGAAAGGAAGGCAGGAAAGAAGGAAAGGAAAGAACAAGTCAAGCAAAGACATTGGGGGATAAATCATTCATTCACCTACCCACCCATTCCATCACTTGTTCAACAAATATCTACCAAGTTCCTACCAGGCCCCACTCTAGGCACTAAGGATATCGTTAGCAAGCTCAGGGGACCGGTGACTCACTCTCAGCATTTCCAGGTGACTTTGGTGTGTGCATGTGTATGTGTGTTGTACATGTGCATGCAAGGCCTTCTGTGTGTGAGGGCTTGCTGCCGGGGCACCTGTCTTCTCTGGGGCCTAGTGCTTTTAGCATCTGTCCCTGGATCCTATTGCAGCCCGAAATAAGGCTGTGAGCCACGACAAGGCAGGGGCGACTCTCGTCAGCTGAGGCCAGAGCTGGCTGCAGGGCACACCCAGCTCGCCGACCGCCTGCACGGACACTGACCACTCGGCTCTCAGCTTCCCAACAGAGGTGTTAATCTGAGGGTCTGACACCCCCTCCTGCCCACTGTGGCTCCATCTCTCAGGTACCAGGATCCAAGGGAAGCTTGAGGGCTGTGGATAGTGGGCGGTGGAGAGGAGTAATTCCAGAGCCCCTTCCCCCCACAGCAGAGCAAGGACCCTGCAGAAGGGCAGGGAGTGTGGGGCCTCTTGGAAGCCTGGATCCTGAATTGGGAAGGGAGGGATCCTAAGCTCTGGGTTAAATGGGGAGGGGTGGCTAGGATTCCAGCTGGAGGGTAGGTTATGACTCTGCTCAGACTTCAAGATCTTTCAGCAACAGAGGGAACAGGGTCCTTGTCTGTAAAATGAGGGGTCCTTCCTGATGTCTGTGAATTTCTGTAAGGAGAGTGTTTGTCAAGAAACAGATCTAGGAACTTGGAATCCTAAGTGGTCAAAGTGGAGCATGCTTTACCAGCTCATGGGCCCCACCCCAAATGCATGTACTTGTGCTCATGTTTGCGTGCAGTTTTAGGTGGCACAGAGAGACGCGGAGCTGGAGAGCCGCTTGCTCACACTTACCGAGGGAGTCAGGGAGACTGATTAGAATCCAGGTTGGAAACTCAGCACCCAATGACCTGGGGCCGGGTATGGGTATGGGAGGGGAGATAATGGATGGAGGCAGGTTGCTTTTCTAAAAGAAGGAATATAGAAGAACCTGGCAGCAAAGCAGAGGGGCACAGAAGTGGGTACGGCTGTCAGGAGGCTCAAGGGCTCTGCCTTCTCTCCTGAGGGCAGGGTAGGGACTCTGGACTTGGGGCCTGCAGGACTTCTCTGGGGCTTTGGACCTCCTTTTATTTTAAATCACCTCCAAGATTCCTGGGACATGCCATAGATGCAAATGGGAGACTGGTGGAGGAGGAAGAGAAGCAGGACACCACGGAAGTGAGCTGAAGGATAGGGCTACAAAGGGGCTGATGGCCCTCCCAGCTTCCTTGCACCGGCCTGTGCCCCCAAGCTTCAGAGCTGAATACTGGGGACATGAGGGGCACACCTTGCAGACCCCAGTGCAGCCCCAGCCTAACCAGCCATGCTCCTCTCCCCCAGACTTCAACCTTCAACCTCTTTAAGCCCCTGAGTAGAGCTCACCCGAGTCAGTGGACAACAACAGTCAGACACCCCCACCTCCCCTTCTAATGTCCCAGAAAAAACCCTTGATGAGCCTGTGCTTCCTTAGCAACCTGGAAGCAGATCTGCATGACCTTGAGCATCTCCCTTGCCCTCTGTGGACCTCAGCCTCCTGTTTCCCACCTGGACAGCCCTTGCTTGAGACTTGGGTGAGATACAGCTGTGTGGGGCTAAGGCTGGGTAGACCAAGGACTGGGAGGAACAGAGGCAGCTGGACCCATCTGTAGGGGTGTCTCCTCCACAGGATGATCCCCAAGGAGCAGAAGGGACCAGTGATGACTACCACGGGGGACCTCACTGAACCAGGTAAGGCTGACCCAGGCCCTGTGCATTCCTCAGATCCCATCCTTTCTTGGTCCCAGTCTATAGCCACTCAGCCTGCTGGCCCCAGGCCTGGGCAAACAGGTGTGAGGTCCAGGCCAGCCTGTGGAATCTGCCGCCTGGGCTGGGAAGTTTCCTGAAGCGTTGGGAGGGGCCTGGCCCTGATTTCGGGGCACACGAGAGCTGAGGTCGAGTGCCAGACACGGGGCCCTGGCCCCACCGGAGCCATTCCTCAGCCCCAGACTGAGCTCTGAGGGTCCCAGATCGAACCTACCAATGGCCCAAGCTTCCCACATAATTGCCTGTGTTTTAACTCGGGGTCTCACTGGGCAGCCACAGCATGAGATGAGGGGTCAGGGGAGGGTGGGGCAGGGGAGCAAGAGCAGGCTGCCTGACCTTAGTCAAACCATTTCACTTAAAAGCTGATTCAGCCAATGGATAAATCACCTAAAATACATACTTATCAACTTTATAAGACCTCTTACAGAACTCTTGGCATAATTTTGGAGCCTTTATTTGGCCTACTTTAGAGCATTTCATATATTTTAAAAACAATTCAGCTAAGTCAGAACTCTCATACTTTACTGTGAATCATAGTGACATGGCGCTGTTGCTTAAAAGTACAGATTACTGAGGGAGTCAGGGGGCCGATCAGAATCCAGGTTGCCCAGCTCAGCGCCCACGGACCTGGGGCCGGGTATGGGGGGTACAGATGGAAGCAGGTTGTTTATCCAGAAAAAGGAATATAGAAAAACCTGGCAGCAAAGCAGAGGGGCACGGAAGTGGGTAAGGCTGTCAGGAGGCTCATCCCAACATCCCTACCCAGGAGTTCTGATCCAGGGGACCGAAGGAGGAGGCCAAGCATTAGCCACTGAGACAAGTACCGGCATGGTTGCCATGCAGGAGAGCAGTGAACCAGGCCCTGATAAATCCCTGCCTAAGGGCTTCACTGCAGTTTTGCCTCCTTCAGCGTTCCAAGTGTTTCATCATGTGTACAACTTCATCTGTGAGGCATACTTTTAATTCGTTTTGTGTGTTCCTGTCTCCTTTTGTTGGTTTCATTTTTTTTCATTCCATGATTTTCATGCTGAAATATGTAAGCTTTGTGAGCGATCGAGGCTCTAAATAGAAGAACCAGGCAATGCATTTTCTTTTCTCTTGTCTAATTGGTTACAGACCCCCCAGTGTTGACGCACATCATTTATGCCAGACTGGAAATACGTTCTTTTTTTGTTGATTACGGCTAGAGTATTAATTAAGGACAACTTTGAAACTAAAGAAAAGTAGAAAGGGAAAAAAAGCGCATGAGCTCATCACCAAAAGACAGCCATTGTAAAATAATAATAAAACATCGTTCTTGTGTGCTTACTAATGTCTCAGATACAGTGCTAAGAGCATTTGTACTTTTTGTTATATATATAACCCTCACAACAGCTCTGTAAATTAGACATGATTGTACCCATTTTTTAGAAGAGAAAACACAGACTCAGGAAATCACATCCTCAGTAGGTGCAGAGCTGAGATTTGACCCCAGATCTCTCTGTCTCCAAAACTGCTCCTTCACCACATGATTACATAAATAAGACATTCATTTTATAAAATATTCAGACAAAACAGATATGAATGACTTTGAAAGTGAAAGTTCCTCATAATGAAACCATCTGGAGATAACCATTGTTAACAGATTTGTGTAAATCCTTCTTCTGTTCATATATAAACATATTTATATAAGCGCATATACACGTGGGCTGAATACTATACACTGTGTTCATCATCTTTTTTTTTTCACTTAGCAGCACACCACAGACTTCTTCCCATCTTAGTGTAATTTATCTCACCCCTCCCCTCCCCTCACTTCCCCAGCATATAAGATATTATATATATTTATACACCCTCCCCCGACAAGGAGGCCATGAAGGCTTGACTAAGGTTAGGGGTAGAGCCTGAGGATTCCTGAACAAGTGACTTGTTGAGATTGCACGCCTAGGAGAAGGGAAGTGACAAAAGCAGGACTGGGCAGAGGAAAGTAAGGAAGTGGGTTCCAGAGCATAAGTTAATTGCCCTATAGAAATCATCTCAGCTTTAGCAGGGGGCTGTTGCAGCCTCTACTCACCGGGGCAGTTCTCTGCAGAGGTGGCCATTGTGAGCTGTTAGTCACTGATAAAGGGTGTCCAGGCAGCATCCGTAAGACTCATTCCCTGTTTTCATAATCTGACACCTCACTGCAGCAAACATCCTTGTACGTATATCCTTGGGTGTATTTATTCAACTTTTCTCCCCAAGGATGAATGCCTAGAATTAGAATTGCTTAGTCAAAATAGGTTTCATCTATAGCTTTTTTTTTGTCTTTAAATATTGAGCTCAGTTCATCTGAACAGCACTTGAGAATATATGCCAGGGGACTTTTATTACATATTTAGGTATAAATGGTCTTTCATCTAAGACAGAGTGCGTTGTCTCATTTGAAAAAAAAAACAAAAACAGTGCAAACAATTTCCAGCCCTCCTCTTTTGTATATCCCATAAATAGTCACTGCTTATATTTGGCATGTCTCCTTGCAGATTCAATACACGCATAAGCATATACTTATTTTTTTACACATATGAGTGGGATCTTAGAATACAATTCTTCAGAAATTTACTTCCCCCCCCCCCCCCAATCTATAGTGGATTTCTTTCTGATTCTAACACGTAGAAGTTTCTTTCTCTACATTTGCTGAAAGAATGAAAAAACCATCAGCCTCCTTTTTTAAAAGGTCATTTAGGATTCCGCTGAATGGGACGAAGCACTGCACTTGGCATGGCCTCAGTGCTAACTGGTGACCATGTCCGTCTCCCTGACCCGTTCACTCTACTGTTCTCTGGGACCATTTCAGCAGCTGCTCTTCTCAAACCTAAAGTACTTCCTCCCTCACATCCATTCTCAGCTAGTAACCTTGCTTCTTATTTCACTGAGAAAAGGAGCCAAGAGAGGCTTCTGTGAGCTCCCGCCTCCACATCTGTCCGCTTGTTTGCATCCGTGGCCCTGTTCTTCGTTTTCCTTCCTTGTGTGCTGGATGAACTCTCCTTGCACCTGTCTGAAGCCACCGCTTCCAGCTGGGTGCCGGACACCCTCCCTGCCCTCTCCCCTGCTGTAGGACATTCCTTCAGTAATTCTCCTCTTTAAAAACAAGCAAGCAAACAAACAAATCCCTCTTGTTTCCATAGCTGCCTCCAGCCGTGGTCCTTCAGAGCACAGCTCCTCAAAGCTGCTGTCTTTACTTCCCTCCTCTCTCTCTTTTTAACATTTTATTTAACCAACTTACACACACACACACCAAAGTAGAGAGGGCAAGCCCCCAAAGTCCCCCTTTTATTCCTGGAGTCCAGAATAAATCCCAAGAAACATGTCATTCCACCCCCCAAACACTTCACAATGCATCAAAAAGTAATAAAAAGCACATTTCCTTACATGTAAAGGTATTAACACATTGAACAAAATGAACAATACTGATTTAATACTATCTAATAATCAGTCCTGTAGTCAACTTTCTCCAATTTTCTAGTTTGTTCACAGTATCTAAATAAGAGCCACTTTGGATTCTAACGTTATCTAGTTTCATGTGTACAACATTATATTTCTACTTCTGTACACATTAGAACATGAAAAGTGAAAGTGTTAGTCCCGACCAACTATTTGAGACCCTGTGGGCTGTAGCCCACCAGGCTCCTCTGTCCACAGAATTCTCCAGGCAAGAATGCTGAAGTGGGTAGCCATTCCCTTCTCCAAGGGATCGCCCCAACCCAGGACTCAAACTCTGGTCTCCTGTATTGCAGGCAGATTCTTTACCATCTAAGCCACCAGGGAAGCCCATACACTATAGCATGCTCACCACCAAAAGTATGGTTTCTACCTTTCACCACAGTTGACCCCTTTACTCATTTCACCCTCCCTCTCGGCCCCCATTCCCTTCTAGTAACCACTACTGTTCTCTGTATCTGCATGTTTGTTGATGTTTGATCATTCATGTTGGCTTTTGTTTATATGTTTGTTTTTATATTCTGCATATGAGTGAAATCATATGGCATTTGTCTTTATCTGACTTATTTCACTTAGCACAGTACCTTCAAGGGCCGTTGTTTTTATTTGGTAGCTATGTCTCTTAATCTCCTTTAATCTAAATCACCGTCACCCCCTCCTTTTTTTGCCATGTCATTCACTCCTTTGAAGAAACTGGGCCAGATGCTCTGTACAAGTCCCACATCCTAGATTTGGCTTGTCGCTTCCTTGTGGTATGGCTAAACTGTTCCTCAGTCCCTTTTCTCTTGAACCTTTTCCAATAAGGCTTTCACACCCAAGTACACCACAGGGACTGCTTTTGTGGAGATTACCAATAATAGCCCCATGTTACTAAATATAATGGTCAATTTTCAGCCCTCCTCTGACTTGACTTGTCAGCAACATTTGACTCTGTTGATCAGTTCATTGTCCCTGAAACCCTTTCATCCTTTGGTTCTAGGACACCACAGTCTTTAGATTTCCTCCTACTTCTCCCCAGGCTCAGGCTGTTTCTCATCTCCTCGATCTAAATGTTGGAGGCTCTGGGGCTCAGTCTGTAGCTCTCTTATGCATCCTCATATCCTTGGTGATCTCAACCAGCCTCTAGGCTCAGAACGTCATTTAGAGGCCTGGAACGTGAACCTATGTGGATCTGATTTTAGAGATGACAAACAACTCTGCCTGTGCTTTCCCCACGTATCCCTCTCCTACCAGTGTCCTCATCAATTTTGACACTCCTCTCTTCCAAAAGTCTCCCTTTGTTGGGCCAGCATGAAATGTGCATTCTGCTGGTGGGGAAAGCACAAAGGATATGGATAGGCCCCCAAACTACTGACAGTCATCAGCCCCGAAGTCCTTCTACATGGCTGTAATGACTGGTCCTAACTATGAGAAAAGAAATCAACAGAACACTCTTCACTAAAAAACAACGATAGCCAATACCATTTGTATACTCCCAATGTCCAAGTTTTTACATCCAAGTCAGTTTTCTCCCCAAGCACTAGACTCATATATTCAGCTCCCTCATCAGCATCTCCACTGGGATGCCGACAAGACTCTTCAAATCTTATTCTCAGTTTTGGAAACCATTAGGGGGTCTGAATATCGGTTAGGCATTACATTCATATAAAACAAAAATTCATTCTCTTGAAAAGGTAGAGAGCTTTGAATAAAAGCAACTTACAAAGCAGCTATGCTATGATTTCATTTTAGTTAAGAAGTCACATGAATATATGGTCAATTAAGAAGACAGGGGGACTTCCCTTGTAGCTCAGTTGGTAAAGAATCCGCCCGCAATGCAGAAGACCTGGGTTCAATCCCTGGGTTGGGAAGATCCCCTGGAGAAGAGAAAGGCTCCCCACTCCAGTATTCTGGCCTGGAGAACTCCATGGACTATATAGTCCATGGGGTCACAAAGAGTTGGACACGACTGAGTGACTTTCACTTCACTTCACTTCACTTCATGAAGACAGGAAAGGATATACACTAACGGGTTAGGAGTGGTAATCTCTGGATGGTAGAAAATGGTGTTCTTCTTTTCTTTTTCTCTTATGTCTATATTTTCTAACTCTCTTCAATGTACATATATGGTGTTTTGGTGGCCCTAATGGTAAAGAACCCACCTGCCAGTGCAGGAGATATAAGAGATGCAGGTTCGATCCCTGCGTTGGGAAGATCTCCTGGAGGAGGGTATGGCAACCCACTCTAGTATTCTTGCCTGGAGAATCCCATGGACAGAAGAACCTAGCAGTCTATAGTCCATACAGTCGCAAAGAGTTGGACACTACTGAGCAACTTAGCATGCACACACAGCACATGATGATAAAAGGCTATTTTAACATGAAAAGAAGACATGTCTAGACCTGAATGCCTGGTGTTCCCCACACCTCCTCCTCCTCCAGTCTTCCCATCTCAGAGAGTAGCTCCATCCTCCCAGCAGCTCAGGCCAGAAAGCTTGCCGTCACCTCCAGTCCTCTCTCTCTCTCTCTCTCTCTCTCTCTCTCTCTCTCTCTCACATCCAACCCCTCAGGGTCTTCCTTCAGAAGATATCTGAAATCTGATCATTTCTCATCACCTCCACCACTATGGGCACAGAGCTGCACAGGAGATTCAGGGACTAAATAGACCTGGCCAAAGAATATCTGAAATGATGCTTGATTTCAGCATCAAACACAGGCAAATCACACTCAGAGGAATCATCTCAGCCCATTGGCTGGGCAAAGAATCCACAGAATGACACCCAGTGTCAGCAAGCACGGGGGGAAACTGACATCCTTGTACATAACGGACAGTGCTGTGAAGAGGTCCCCTTAGAGTCAGCAGCTGGAGTATCCTGCAGGTTTGGCAGTGAGAGCTCTCTCTGCCCTCTCCCGCAGTTCCTCTGCTGGACCTGGGCAAGAAACTGAGCGTGCCCCAGGACTTGATGATGGAGGAGCTATCACTGCGAAACAACAGGGGGTCCCTCCTCTTCCAGAAGAGACAGCGCCGTGTGCAGAAATTCACCTTTGAGTTTGCAGCCAGCCCACGTGCTGTGAGTAAGCTCTGACCATGCTCACAGGGAAACTGAGGGCCAGTCATCAGCCACACAATGAGCCAAGTGAGAATGTCTGGCCCCTACAGGAGCCCCTCGAGTCCAACCAGGGGATGACTATGGCATTGCCATCAGACTGACGCCTGCCCTGCTCTGTGATCTTAGAACAGAGTCAGCTCTTCAGGCATCTCTCCCCAGACACGAAACAAAGTGGGTTGGACATGGTGAGCCATGGAATGAAGGGACTCTGGCTCCTATGAAAAGTGCCAAAGGACAGTCAGGTGCTCTGGGCTGAATGTGCAGCAAGCAGGATTTAGATTAGACTTGAGCTTGATCTAAGATGGAAAATGCAGAACACTTCTCTCTTCTTCCCACTGGAAGAAGGTAGAGTCATCTAAAGAATGGGGCTTCCCTGGTGGCTCAGTGGTAAAGAGCCCACCTGCCAATGTAGGTGATGGTTCGATCTCTTGGTCAGGAAGATCCCTTGGAGAGGGAAATGGCAACCCGGTCCAGTATTCTTGCCTGGGAAATTGCATGGACAGAGGAACCTGGCGGGCTACAGTCCATGGCTCGCAAGAGAGTCAAGACATGACTTAGTGACTAAACAGCAGCAGAGCAAGGAAACAAGAATGACCTGCCCTTGGACTTCAGAGAGGCGGCAGGCAATCTCAAGTGCCTCTAATGAACTCAGGGCCTGCCATCCGGCTCCACTCAATTTCTGGATGAAACAGGAGATGACGAGAGGGCACCATGTGGCAGAATAATAAAAATGACAAAACATCTACCTTTGCTAGGTGCCTATGACAGCTCTAGCTAAGCAGTTTGCATGTGTCATCTCATTTAATGATCAGAGAGTGATAGTGTTATCATCATGCCCACTTTACAGAGAAGGAAACTGAGGCTCAGGGAGGTTAACAGAAATCCAGGGTCAATACAACAGTAGCTGCTAACATACATAAGAGCACTTCTCTGTTCCAGGGTCTAGCACTCTACATTATGAACTCATCCCCCCAACATCCTTGGGAGGTGGGCTCTAGGATTATGCCCCTCCCCACTCCCTGCCTTTTTTAGTGGAGCCTACCTGTGGTTTACTTGCCACCCGCCCCCCAACCCTACAGGTCGTGGCAGGAAGTGCAAAGGAGAAGGGGACTGGAACAGCAGAACCTGGGATGGTGAGTGTGGACAGAGACCTCCCCAAGGAGGGGAAGCCCAGGGGAAGGGGCCAGGCAACTCAGATTCTCTGAGCTTCACTCCTGTGCCCAGGTTGCCAACAGCCATGAGGGGCAGAACTACCGCTCTGAGCTCCACATCTATCCGGCCTCGCATGGGGGCCCTGGGGATGCTGAGTCCATGGCCTCCCGGCCAGTGAGCACCTACAACCCCAGCGCCCTGGCACCAGGTAAGTGGCATTCCCATGTCCCAGGACCAAGGCTGGAGGACCAGAACATGGGTGTGTTCCCTGATGGGGCAGAAAGAGCACCCAGAGAGTATCTAGTCCATCTCCTTACACACACACACACCCCTGTCTACAGATACAACACAAGCCCAGAGAGATGCAGCCATGTCAGGTCACAGAGCGTGCCAGAGATGAACCAAGACTAGAGTCTCTGCCCCAACTTGCAATTCCCCTGCTCCATCCTCCCCATTTCCAGGGATGGGGAAAGGTCCTCTTTGCTGGGGCGACTTTGGCATCACATTCCACGCCCTCCCTTGACTTCCCTTTCCTAGTCCTTCCTTCCCATCCCCAAACAGTGTCCATGGGATGGGTGTGAGGGCCAAAGGAGAAGGGAACCCAGGCAGCCCGCTCGCCTGCCTGCCACGTGCCATACTCCACCCCTAGGTTATGCTGAGCCACTGAAGGGCATCCCACCTGAGAAGTTCAACCACACAGCCATCCCCAAGGGCTACCACTGCCCGTGGCAGGAGTTCATCAGCTACCGGGACTACCTGGGCGAGGGCGGAAGTCACATCCCCAGCCTGGCGGAGTATCGAAATTTCAACAAGTAAGACAAGGCGGGGCTGCTCAGGGAGAGACCTGGAAGGAGGATGCACTGGAGCCAGTCACAACCACAGCAGCAGCTGCATTTCCTGAGCACTTTCTACATGCCAGGCTCTACCCCAACGCCTTGTATACATTTATTGAGTTTCTGCTGAAACACAATAGAACGCTTGTGCCTTAGCACATAGTAGGTGCTCAGTAAATGCACAGGGAATGAATGTCTGTGTGTGGCACACATCTTGTTGAATCCTGCTTCACAACAGGGTGGGGCAGATGCTACAATTTTTCCCATTCTGCTGCAGAAGAGGATTATTAACAACCTGCCCAAAGTCACACGGCAAGAAAGCAATGGCAGGGCTGGGATCCACATCTGGGTTTGTTGGACTCCAGAGTTCAGTTTCTTGTTCTTCATCACTGCTATGTGCCACCTCCTTGATGGATGTGGAAGTGTGAGTCCTTGCCCGGGTGGGGGCCCCAGATTTCACCAGTCCTAGGCCAGTTCAGCCTTTCCCTTTCATCAATGGCCTGGAAGAGGCCTAGAAAGTGACCTTGAGGCTGTCCCACTGTGGGAAGTGGCAGTGAAATGTTGGACACCAGAGGTGAGAACAACAGATAAGTGGCTCATAGTGTTTAGAGCGTGGGGCTTCATCAAGGGCTTAATGCAATCTCTACCCCTGGCTGTGTGACCTTGGGTGAATGGCTTAACCTCGCTGGGTCTCCAATTCCTACTTCATAAAATGGTTGTGAGGGTTGCATGAGAGGCCATAGGCAAAGTTTCTGGCAAGTGAGAAGCTCTCAAAAAATGGTAGCTTCTATTATTACTATTTACAGGTTATTATTATTTTCAGGGGAGAACTTGAAAGGGATAAACTTAATGTTCCACTCTAGGGGCCTGAAAACAAATCACAGCAGGCAGGACAGGAGCCTGGCACTGGAGGAAGGCATGGGCTAGAGGATGCATTTCAACTGCAATTGGCTTCCTTAGTCTGCTGCTATTTATGAGAAATTCTCTGCTGGCTTGGGCTACATTAAGTGAGAAACTGGAGGGTCCACAGAGAGGAGGCCACAGCCCAGCTCTTCTGGCACCTGCTCAGACCACATGTGGAGACTATCTGCCTGGCTTGGCCTGGAGACCAGGCCCCCTAAGGAAGGGTTGAAGGAGCTGGGGGTGATGGGCCTTGAGAAGAGAGTGCTCTGGAGGGATGTGACTACCCTCAAACAGCTGAGAGCATGGGAGGACCATGATGGGAAGAACAGGGTCCAACAGGCATCGTGTGAACCACGAGCCATTGGCAGAGGATTGGGGGTTTCCTGCCAGGAAGGACTGGGCTGCCTCTTCTCCTGGGGCCCTCCAGCCCTGCTTGTCTAGCTATTTAAAACCCTCAGTAGACATCAGTGCTAGCAAGGCAGCTTCCGGGCTGGCCAGGGCAGGCCGTGGCCCCACCAATCTCACGCTATGACGGGCTGAGGCATGTTCCCACTAAAAGAAGGGGGTTCTTAAGGAGTCTCAAAGCCAGACCCTTCCTGGCACAGAAGAGGCAACGGAGGTAGAGAGAGAAGGAATAGCAGTGTTGGCAGTCAAGCTGCGCTCAGCATCCATGGCCCGACCATGAGGTCTGCTCAACTTGGAAGCGGCCTGGCCTGCTCCTGTGGGGCCAGGCTATTGCCACCACAGCTGGGGTGGTCCAGGCAGAAACTGTCCTGGCTGGAACCTGGGTCCTGGCTCAGGAATGGTCCCAAGCTGCAGGGAAAACACTACATGAGTAATACTCTTTGTTCTCTTAAAAGTAAAAAATAGTTTGAAAATCATGTATTTGTATTATCTTAAACACAAAACAAAACCCAACCCTAGGCAACTACAAATAAAAGTAGGGCCCCTTTGTTCCCCATCCTCCAATCCCAGGTCTCTTCCCAAAAGTAACACTGTTGTCAGGTTGGTGCCTGTTCTCAGAGCATTCGCTACAAGCAGCTACATACCTTCGGGGATGTAGCATTGTTTGGTTTGCACGTGTATGTGTCTTTTTTGATATTTTGAATCTCATCCTATACCTTGCTTTTTTCACTCAACATTATGCTTTTGAAATCTCTTAATATCTATAGCTCTGTTCATTCCTTTAAAGCTGTTATATAGTACTCTGCCATGAATATATTGATCTTATCCATTGCTCTGCCAATGGGCATATGGCGTGTCTCTGGTTTGTCACTAATCACTACTCGTATCTGCTTCCTTGTGCACATGTGCATGCACTTCCTAAGCCATATGCTTACAGGTAGAGTTGCTGGCTGACTGAATTTGCACATTCTCAGGTTTAAAGGATCCTGCCAAATTCCCCTGCAAGGTAGCAGCACCAGTTTACCCTCCAGCCAGCAGTATATGAGTAAGAATTTTTCCACCATTCACTAACTTTGGCCCATTACCAAATCACTTATTCTTGCCAGTATTATGGGTGAGAAATAGCATGTCTTGGTTGTAATCTGTATTCTCTGATTCTGAATGTTCTTTCTAACTCTCCTTTCTCTCTCCAGTTTGTGATATATTTTTGTAAGGGGAGATGTCGAGAGGAAGGAAAAACCATATTCCAATTCTTCTCCCTTCTGGACTTTATTTAAGAGGATCCGAGAGTTTTGCCAGGACAGGCCAATTCTCACTCTGAAAACGTCATTCTTATTAATATTTCCAAACAATGAGCCATCCTGACTAGGGGCAGATTTGGGACTGGGCAGAGCTGGAGAAACCTGTTAAAGGTAGTACAAAATCTTTGCTGAGTAGCAGAGAAACTGAGGCCCAGAGAGGCGAGGAGGGGGCCACACGCGGTGACCCCCATGTCTGTTCTGCCACCCCACCCCCACACAGCCCACCTCCCCTGCCGCTCTTCTCTCCCCAGGACCCCGGTGCCCTTTGGAGGACCCCTGGTGGGGGAAACCTTTCCGAGGGCAGGCACCCCCTTCATCCCGGAGCTCACCAGTGGCTTGGAACTCCTTCGCCTTAGACCCAGCTTCAACAGAGTGGCCCAGGGCTGGGTCCGCAACCTCCCAGAGTCCGAGGAGCTGTAGCCCCAGCGCCTTCACTTCCCTCATCTCAGAGTTCGAATAACACCTGGAGCCAAGATTTGTGGCCAGCACTTCACAGTTTACGAAGGGCCATCGCACATGAAACCTTACTGCAAATGGCCTCAAAAGTCACAAAGTTCAGCAGTCCCCAATGTGGCATACTTCAAAATCACCTGGGGGTATTTTCCTACAGGTTTCTGACCTGCCCAAACTTGCAGCATCAGAATCCCCTGAGCAGAGGATCGCTATTAGTAACTCACACGTCGAGCTGATTCTAAGAAAACTTGTCCCTGGTTTGTGTCTTTAGGAATCCAAGCCTCCAGTGACCACATCCAGCCTCCACTCTCTCCTGCTCCTGTACTCTAGCTTAGTCGCCCCCAGGGACAGGGAGCCCACTAGCTGCCTATTTACCTGTGAAGCACTCTGACAATTAGTTTTCCCTTTTACTGAGACACAGATGGTCTTTATCTACTCACGCTGCTAACGTTTACTAAGCACCAACTGTGTGTTAGCTGCTGTGCCAGCCATAGGGAGAGGGTGTGGGGAATAAGCCCAGGCCCTAGCCTAGACAGAGGAGGGAAGACAGATTTGTAAAGCAGTAAATCACCTTAATGCTCCTTAAAGCATGCTGACAACCGAGGAACCATGTGAAGCAGAGGAGGGGGTCTCTAACCCTGGGTGTGGGGTGGGGACTCTGGGAGGTGTCCCAGAGGATTTGAGGAGGGCCTTGGAGGACTGAAGGGAGGGGGTGTGACAGGGAGGTTGTGGAGATGAAGGCGTTTCTGGCAAGTGGGTGGTGAGTGCAAGGGTGCGGAATTGTCACGGGTGCCGGCGTGAAGGGGGACGACAGTGTCAGAGGAGGTGGTGAGTCCTCAAGCGGGGCGGAGTGGAGTGGGGTGGGCTGCACTAAGGAGATGGGGAAGTTCTTAAGCTGGTTGCTATGTGGGGCACAGACTGGAGAGGAGCAAGGCCGGATGCCAGGAACCCTTCAAGGACCAAGGCCTGGACTAGGGAGGCAGCCATGGGGTCAAAGGAAGGAGCACCCCTCGATGCCCTCCAGGGCAAGTGCGAAGTGGGGTGCTTACAAGGACGACTCCCTTCCACCCGCTTCCACTCACCATTTGGAGCAGACCCCGGGCTAGGTCTCGTTCTAGTCCCCACCAGGCGTAGTTCGGCCTCTACGCAGGTTCCTTGGAAAGAGAAGGGAAGGGAACGCCTCCCTGCAGGTGCTGGTGATGACGGCGCTGATGGTGGCTGCTTTTTATTGGGTGCCTCGGTGCCTGCACTGATAGCAGGTGTTCTACGTAGCCCATTTCTAATTTTCAGTACAACCTTGAGACAAAGACGTGGTCCCGCTTTACAGATGTGGCTATCCAGGCCTAAGCAGGGGAAGTGACTCATCTGGGGACAAAGCCAAAGGGGGGATCTGTCCAATTCCAGTGAATATTTCTTATCACTCCGCTGGGTGGCCAAATCGGTGCCCATTCAGTCTGGAATCACCTAATCATGGTGTCATGCTTTTAGACTTTAGAGCTTAAGAGTGCAGGCTGGGGGTCAGACTGGATGGGGTGGGTTCTAGTGCCACCGCTAGCCGTGTGAACTCAAGCAAGTCATTTCTCACCTGTGGGCCTCTGTTTCTCCACTTGTAAAATGAGGACAAGAGTACAAGTCCCTGCATGGGGTTTTGTGACCATAGTGATGGACACACAGGTAATAAGCAATCAGTCAGATTTTAGGCAATTACTGCTCTTGGCCGGATAAGATGTTCCTGCAGTGAATGCACCTTGAGAAGTAGGCTCATGGAAATGCCACTGGGGGTCAGTAAGGCTGAAACCTGAAGGAGAGCCTCCGATGACCATAGGGCTCCCTTTGGACATGACTTATTCCTTCCCCGCTGCCTCTCTCTGCCTCCTCCCTGACTCCCTCTGCTGGGGAGAGGAGAAGGCCACGAATCTAGCTAGTTCCCAGGTGTGAACCCTGGAAATCTAGCTGGTTTCCAGAAATAGAAAGAAAATGGCTGCATCTTCCTTTTGCTCCAGAGGAGTTTCGCTGTGCCCCACCCAGTCTTAAGGGGCCAACAGCTGATTTAGATTTACTTGCAATTGATGTGTGGTCTTGAATGTGCGGGCTGCCATTTAAAGCTGTGTTTCTGTGAACCGAAAGCCAACCATTAAAGTGTCTGAAACATGAAAGAGAGGATATGGACTGTCTTGGGTTGGCTCTGCTGTGCTCTGAGGGTAATGTTAACCAGCGGGTATGGAAGAGAAGCTTGCTGTACCCCAGAGTAAATCCTCATTCCTTCTCTTTTCTGAGGTGACTCTTACTGATGTTGTTAACAAAAAAAAAAAAAAAAAAAGGAATGTTTATTGTAAAAGTAAATAAATAAATGAGGTAGTAAAATGTGAAGGTGTCGGCCCATACAGCTCCTCCCATACACATATGGAGCCCTTCCCCGCTTCCTGCATTCTGCCCCATTCCCATATATACACCAGAGGTAACCACTGCTAATTGTTTTGCTCCCCTAGAATTCTAGACATAATTGAATAAATATGTACATGTATACAGATGCATAAGTACAAAGACATGTCTTTCTTTTAATGGGATCGTACAGTATTTGTTGTTCTATATTTTGCTTCTTTATTCAACAAGTAAAATTTGGATCCTGAAAAAGCAAGCCATTAACTTTTCATGTAATTTGGGAGCCTGGTATGCCCTTCCTATAAATTTTGTACTTTTGCCTGCTTTTGTTCTTTACATGAATGAAATCATACAGTGATATGGAAATGAAAGGGGCTGAGGATAACCCAAACACTGGGACAACTGACAGCAGACACGGCAGCAGTGAACATGGATGAACTACAGTTACATACAACGTGGAAGCATCTTAGAAACAGAACTGTGAGCAAAGGAAGGCAGGTATACAAAACACGCTTACTGATGCAAGGAGGTGTTTAATATGAAATGAGGACTTTGGAGGAAAGAAAGGTTTGTGATTGTGAAGGGACATAATGCCCCTTCTGGGGAAAGCTGGACAATTTCTATTTCCAGATATATGTGATTGTTACACAGATATCCACTTAAAATATTTAATTTAGTTGTGCATCTGTTGTTTATGCACTTTTTTGGTACATGAGTTACATTTTACCAAAACAATCCCTCCTTTTAAAAAAAAGTTAGTGGACATGGGAATTCCCTGGCGGTCCAGCGTTAGGTGGTCAGCGCTGTCACTGCTGAGGGCCCAGGTTCCCTCCCTGGTCAGGGAACTAAGACCCCACAACTGTGCAGTGTGGCCAAAATAAATGAATAATAAAATAAAATAAATTAAAAAGTTAATGGGCAGATTGATTGTCCAGCATTATTAACAAGAGTTCCAGGAGTTTTAAATGACTTGGGGTTCTCTGGATTTGAACAGAGACATAAACTCACACAATCTCCATGGCTGATTCATGTCAGTGTATGGCAAAAATCACTACAATATTGTAAAGTAATTAGCCTCCAACTAATAAAAATAAAGGGAAAAAAAAAAAACTCACACAATCTTCATCCTGTCATGAGAAGGATAAACTAAAGCCACACTTAGGGACCATGGCAGTGAACACTCACAGAATCCCAAAGTCACAAAGATACTTTGGAGGCTCCAGACAAAAAAGGTCACCTGACAGCAATAATGGAAAAACATCTTCAAGAAGTGAGTGCAGAGACTTCCCTGCTGGTTCAGTGGTTAGGACTCTGTGCTTCCACTGAGTGGGGTGAGGGTTTGATCCCTGGTGGGGGAACTAAGATCCTGCAAGCTGTGCACCGCAGCAAAAAAAAAAAAAAGTTAACTTTCAGACAAATAAATAGGAAAAGAGTTTTCATTAATCTCTGAGATAACTATAAAAGAACATTTTTTGGGCAAAATCCATAGAGAAAGCATAGTATCTAAGGAGCAATGATGACATCAGGAAGAGTTTAAAAAAAACCAAAGGCACATAGAGTGGTATAAATACATTTAAATATAAATGCACATGGATAAGACTCACCAGTTTAAAGGCAGAAACTCACAAATTCGATAAAAAGTAATTCTAGCTCTATGCTGTTCACAAAGCAGCACTCCTGAAAATGACACAAAAGTAAAATAAATGGAAAAGGATAAGCCAGTTAAAGAAGTTATTCCAAAGAAATGTGCTCTAGCCATATTAACATCAGACAAAGGGTACTTCTGGCAAAAAAAAAAAAAGGATTATTATGATAAATACCCTTATATAATACACTAAACCCATAATCACAGTGGAAGGTTTAACACATTTCTTTCAACTGTTGACTGCTTAGCAGACAAATAATGAATATGGATATAAAAATTTTGAACAATAAAATGAAAGTGTAGAATTCTGCCTCATCAAATTAGACAATACTCATTATTTTCAACTATGAAACACTTTAAAAAGTGAATACACAAAATTAAAACTTTTGTGCATCAAGAAACAGTCAAGAGAGTGAAGACAATCCATAGGAGATTATAACTGAAAGAATAAAGTAAATATTCATGAATTCAGTGATATAATTAAGTGACTGAATAAACAAATACATGAGGGGGAAAGGACAGATCTTCCTTCCCTACAAAAGACTTACAAATAATACATATAAACAATGCACATAGGTACCACCTCTTCCAGGAGGTGGAACTTATTTCCCCTCCTACTCATTACAGACTGGACTTACTGACTTGCTGCTTCCAAAGGGCATAGGAAGGAAAAATAGTAACTTCACAAAGACACCACTTTAACCAAGTGATCAAGGTTAACATCATCAGCAATATTCAACTTCCTGATGTAAATGGATGAGAAGGGCACCCCCATCTTGTGATACTTCCCTTAAACTCATAAGCCCAGTCTAAACAAATACAAACTGAGAGACATTCTACAAAATACCTGACCAGTTAGTCCTATTTAAATCTATCAAGATCATAAAAAACAAGGAAAGACTGAGAAATTCCCACTGCATTCTCTATTCGGGAGAAGGCATCTTTCCACCCAGTTGACTAAACCAGACACTTGACAGGTTAGTGGTGAGGGAAGAAGGGTCACCCGACTCCTCTGATTTCACCTCCATTTACTTCAGGTCCCCGTGTACCTTTGGTTTGGCTTTCCAACAGTCACTCTTTGCCCCATGGGCCATTATTGCCTTTGTCCAGCTGTCATGAGGCTATACCTTCTAAGCCTTCTCCAAGAGGGGAGGAGCTCAAAATACTACAGGCAGTGAGAATGGTTAGGAGGTAAGGCATTATGACAACTAGACAGAGGTTAAGTAGTGTGCGAGCTGGGAGTGCTGAAGTGAGGATTTGAACTCAGGTAATCTGGCTCCAGAATCTGTTTAAATCACCATTACTCTCACCCAAGTACTAACCAGGTCTTATCCTGCTTAGCTTCCAAGATCAGATGAGATCTGATGTGTTCAGGTGACACGGCTGTAGCAACGTGGCAGTATACAAGATTAACATACAGAAATCAGTTGCATTTCTTTATATTAACAATGAAATAGCAGAAAGGGAATATAAAAAGAATACCTTTTAAAATCGCACCAAATAAAATACTTAGGAATAAATCTGACCAAGGAGGCGAAAGAGTTATATGCTGAGGACTTGCTTTTGACTTGGAAGAAGACTCTTAAGAGTCCGGTGGTCTGCAAGGAGATCAAACCAGTCAATCCTAAGGAAATCAACCCTGAATATTCATTGGAAGGACTGATGCCAAAGCTCCAATACTTTGACCACCTGATGCGAAGAGCTAACTCAGTGGAAAAGACCCTGAAGCTGGGAAAGATTGAAGGCAAAAGGAAAAGGGGGCTGCAGAGGATGAGATGGTTAGATAGGATCACTGACTCACAGGACATGAATTTGGGCAAATTCTGTGAGATAGTGAAGGACAGGGGAGCCCTGCATGCTGCGGTCTGTGGTCACAAAGAGTGGGACACGACTTAGTGACTGAACAACAACAGCAAATAAAATGTTAATAGAAGACATTAAAGATTCAAATAAATGGAAAGATATCCCAAGCTCTTGGATTAGAAGAATATTGTTGAAATGGCCATATTACCCAAAACAATCTACAGTAATGTGATCTGTATCAAATTACCCATGATATTTTTCACAGAACTAGAACAAATAATCCTAAAATTTATATGGAAACATAAAAGACTCAGAATTATCTAGGCAATCCTGAGGAAAAAGAACAAAGCAGGAGGTATAACCCGCCCAGAATTCAGACAATACTACAAAACTAATCAAAACTGTGGTATTGGTACAAAAACAGACACACAGATCAACAGGACAGAATAGAGAACCCAGAAATAAACCCATACACATACGAACAATTAACCTTCAACAAAGGAGGCAAGATATAAAGTGGGAAAAAGGTCTCTTCAACAAGTGGTGCTGGGAAAATTGGACAGTTGAATGTAAATCGATGAAGTTAGAATACATTCTCACACAATGCACAAAAATAAACCCAAAATGGCTTAGTAACTTAAATATAAGACAAGACACCATAAAACATCTAGAAGAGATCATTGGCAAACCACTCTGACATAAATCATACTAATGTCAGTCTCTCAAGGTAATAGAAATAGAAAGAAGAAAATGGGACCAAATCAAACTTAAAAGCTTTCTCATAGCAAAGCAAACTATAAAAACAAACAAAATGAAAAGACAACCTACAGAATGGGGGAAAATATTTGCAAATGATGGGGCTGATAAGGGCTCAATTTCCAAAACAATGTTGAGCCCATACAACTCAACAACATAAACAAATCCAATTGAAAAATGGGTAGAAGACCTAGACATTTCTCCAAAGAGGACATACAGATGGCCAATAGGCACATAAAGATGCTCAATATCACTAATTACTAGAGAAATGCAAATCAAAACTACCATGGGGTACCATCTCACATCAGTCAGAATGGGCATCATTAAAAAGTCTGCAAATAACAAATGCTGGGGAGGGTGTAGAGAAAAGGGAACTCTCTTATACTGTCAGTGGGCATGTAAGTTGGTGCAGCCACTATTGAAAACAGTATGGAGGTTCCTCAGAAAACAAGAATTACCATATGATCCAGCAATCCCACTCCTGGGCATATATCTGAACAAAACTGTAATTCAAAAATACACATGCACCCCAATGTTCATAGCAGCCAAGACATCTATCAACATTTAGGATAAATGGATAAAGATGTGTTACATACATACAATGGACTACTGCTGCTGCTGCTGCTGCTGCTAAGCCACTTCAGTCGTGTCTGACTCTGTGCGACCCCACAGACGGCAGCCCACCAGGCTCCCCCGTCCTTGGGATTCTCCAGGCAAGAACACTGGAGTGGTTGCCATTTCCTTCTCCAATGCATGAAAGGAAAAGTGAAAGTGAGGTCGCTCAGTTGTGTCCGACTCCTAGCAACCCCATGGACTGCAGCCCACCAGGCTCCTCCATCCATGGGATTTTCCAGGCAAGAGTATTGGAGTGGGGTAGTATACATGTGTTTAACTGAGTCACTTTGCTGTATATTAGAAATTAACACACTGTAAATCAACTATACTTCAATTTTTAAAAAAGTAAAAATCTCCATTACTCAGTGTAAATAAAAAAGGAGTTTCTTCTTTATTTTTTTGTCATCAGATCTGACATCTTTTATGAGAGTAACAGTAGCTGCTGTTACAGATAGATCCTCAGGACTCAATGGCTTACTGTAACAAAAATTCCTCTTATCATAAGGCTCTCCTTTTAGCAGCGATAGAGGAACCCAGCCTCCTTCCATTTTGTGACTGCCATCTTCCAGAGATCATTCAGCCAGCAGATGGGAAAGAGTTCATAGCTCTGAGTGGGTGAGATGTTTCTACAGCCGAGGTCTGGGAATGGCAAAGTTTACTTTTCACCAAGTGAACCCCTGGCTATGTACCCTAGAGGAAAAAGAAATGGAGTTTGGTAAGCACCTCTGAGTTTTTGCCAAAATCTAATTGCTCATAATTCTGATTTACTTAAGGCTAATCAAGTACTTACTTTATACTTCGTTTGCTTATACTTTTTAAAAAACACTTATCCACAGCCAGCTAGTAAACAAACATTTAGAATGTTCTCAAAAAGGCAGGAATACACAACTGGATAGTCAAGATTACATATGTATATATACATACCCAGATATAGCTGAATTTGGAGATAAAAAACACTGCTTCACATTACCAGACTGGCTAAAAATCTCTCACATGCTCAAAAGTAACCCTCCCTCCACCATCACAAAAAACCCTACCCGAAGGGTGTCAGAATATTTGGAAGTATCCCTACATTGCTTCACATCTGATACTAGTAGAATTAAATTATCTAAGTGCTTCTAGATCAATTTTAAATCTTAAAAAAAAATGCAAGATAAAGTTCTCTAGAGGAAAACAACAAAAATTCGTGAGCTAAAACAGGGTAAAAAGAGGTATATTCATTCTATAAGTAGGTACGTTTGAGATAAAAGTGACATGGGAATTAGTTCTAGAAAAATGGGCTTGTAGATCAATTTTTCCTGATTCCTTTTAAAACGACTTATATAATACTAAGATGACATTTTAAAGCTACCAAGTATCCACAACCACATGGCAGGCTCTGTGTTGAGTACCTTCTGTGTATTATCTTATTTCGACCCCTCAAGTAACCTTTGACATAAGTACTAAAAGGGCCTGGGTCTTCAGAATAGATAAAGATCAGAATCAAAACAGAAACATATCTAAAGCAAAAACATATCTTTATATATAACTTGTTTCTAACTCCCACTGACCTCAAGTTCAGCTACCAAGGATAAAGAAAACAGAAATAAACCTATGACAACATTTGGAAAATTGACCCGTTTTAATTTTTCAAAACAAAAATACAACACAACATCAATTTTTTTTTTTTTTTTGCCATCTACCATTCAATTATTTCCAAATATTCTAAGACCAAACAGAATCCCCTGCCCAGAGCAGGGAATTAAAATGAGAGGCTGAAGTCACACAAAGGTGAATGCTGCAGATTGACATTCCAGCCGTAGGCCACAAGTCTTCCATTCAAACACACTCTTAATTCTTTTCCTTTCACAGTTTGTTAAAGTGTTTTACAGGAAGTTCTTTAAAATAATTTCATTTCAAATGCCAGGTTTCTTCAATGATACACAGCTCCATGAAATCTGTGTCTCCATCTGATTGACAGGAATGAAAAGGAATTTTTGTCTTTTTTGGTGGCGTAAAAAGGTAAACCTATCAGCCAGATTCCTTTAGTAATAAATCAGGAAAGGAGACATAAGATCTGGGTTGTGCTGGGTGCTGTTTCTACTTGTCTTTCAAGAGTGTGACTTTAGAAGCATTAAATCACACTCTTGCCACTACAATGATTAGTACTAGTAATCTTTTTTTTTAGATGATAAAAAGGAAAATATCCAATGGACACAAAAAAGGTCAAAAATTGTTTGCTTGTTTTTCTTACTGCAGTTCATTTCCCCCCGCCCCCCCACCCACCAATGGCAACCCACTCCAGTACTCTTGCCTGGAAAATTCTATGGACTGAGGAGCCTGGTAGGCTACAGTCCATGGGGTTGCAAAGAGTTGGACATGACTGAGTGACTTCGCAGGCCAGGCATCCGCCAAAAGAAGATACAAAATGAACATATGGTTGGGATGGTTAACTCCGTTGGACATTCCAATTCACCCAGTTGCTTGTTCCCCATACAGATGAGGGGAAGAGGCATTAGGTTTTATTAGTAATGTTATAGCAGTAACCAGATGTGTTAATGGCAGCTTATTTCAGGTCCATCAATCCTTTGAGAACACATAGAGGAAATCATGGCTGTCGTTCTCCAACTGCCCACATCTGAATACATTCCACTACCATGGAAACTACAAAGGAAGGAAAAATATATTTATTCCGGGATTCATTTACTAGGATCTTTACGCGCCCTCGCTTCCGTAGAGCCCCAGAGCGTGATGAGTGCTAGGGGCTGCTGTGTTTCCCGGCATGTGCTCCCATCCTCTGCGGGTCCTGAGAAGGATAGTGGATTGGTCCTGGAGCCCTCATGAACGGAGGGGGTGGTCCCATGGGGTGGAACATGTGTGGCCCAAAACCTACAGATGGGAGAGAACAAATCTGTTAGGTTTGCAATTCTCTTGACAACCTTTCAAACCATGAATCTAAGGTCCAAACCAGCTATACATAAATCAAACTGACATGGTGCTTCAGGAAATGCTGGTTCACAAGACTTGCTTAGGAATGTCTACCTGCATGACTTCTTTGGTTTCAGAAATCTTTCCCCTCGGACAGCTAAAAACAACTCCATAGGTCTCAAGGTATTGTTAGTATGTCACCTGAGCCTTTGCTATCTCTCGAACATGCCAATCCTACCAGATAGGATTTGATCAGAATTTGGGAGGTGAGGGAGAAATCAGGCTGGCGGCAAGACCCTGTCATCGTTAATCTCAATGCTTTATACTAGAACGAAGGTTGTTCAGAAACCAGGACTTACTCCAGTGAGTATGGGAACTCTGCCCAGGCGAACTGGTTACTTGCAATTTACTTACACAGTTCACACTGGCACTGATAGTGCTGTACACAGTGCTGATCCCTGCACTGTTTATTACTTGTCACGAACAAGATAAAGAGCTGGAGCCAAACTGTAACTTCATCACACAATTAAGCACACTGTTCAGTTTATCTAACAATTTTTTTGTTAACACAACTTCCTTACGAGCTTCCTTGGTGGTTTAGTGGCTAAGACTCCACACTTCCAATGCAGGGGGCCCAGGTTCCATCCCTGGTCAGGGAACTAGATCCCACATGCCACAACTGAAGATCCCTCATACTGCAACAAAAACCTAAGATTCTGCATGCGGCAACAAAGACCTGGTGCAGCCAAATAAATAAATAAAAATATTAAGAAAAAAAAAAAAAACCTTCCTTAATGAATTTACATTCTGGTGCAAACTCCTTATCTTGCTACAAGCAGATGACACCCACAGCCTACACTTTAAGCAATGATGCTCCAGGGCATCAGTTAGGATTTAGAACAGAGAACAAACTGATGATGTTAAGTTGCTTTACAACTTAAGTTTAAGTTAAGTTTAAACTTAAGTTTGTCCAATTCTTTCTTAAGCTATGTACTGTACCCTGCCAGCCTCTTCTGTCCATGGGATTTCCCAGACAACAATACTGGAGTGGGTTGCCATTTCCTCCTCCAGGGGATCTTCCCAACCCAGGGATCCTCTTTATGTCTCTTGCGTTGGCAGGTGGGTTCTTTACCACTAGTGCTACCTGGGAAGTCCCAAACTAATGATAGATCATTGTAGTCACAGTAACGCCCATTCTGATGATACATATACTTAGATCTTTAGAAAACTGGTGACTTCCTTCTTAGCAAACCAGTAAAAAATGAAAATACCTGGAATGACATCAGTCAGGTTTACTTGCAGACTTCTATGGAGCAGACCTGAAGGCTTAGATATGTTAGACATGATGGTACAGGGTCTGAATAGACTTCAGGAGGATTTCCCTGAGTAAAGTCTAACCCATTTCCCTACTTCCTAAGAAAGAAGTTACCTGGGGGTGGGGGCGGGGCAATACCAGGTGGGGGTGGCAGGGCAATGTTCACCACGGCCGGAGGACCACTGGGGGGTAGGTTGAAGTAGTTGGCAGAGGCTTCTTCTTCTGCGGCAGGAGGTGGAGGAAGAGCTACAGAAGAGAAAACAGCTAGTTAGAGCAGAAGACCACTGTGCCACAGTTCCCACTACCCTGAAACCCTGAGAGGTCCTGCTGGGAGAACACAGCTGCTGGGAGCCAGAGGCCGGTCTCCTCTAACATTCGAGGAAGGTCAGGCAGTATGAGTATTTGAAGTTAGCAAGCTACTGGGTAGGCAGAATCTGCACTCACCTCCTGGGAGCCCTGGAACGGGCTCGAGCTTGATTCCAGAGTCTGTGGTCCCGTCCTTCTCCTTTTCTTTCCCTCTGGCTGCCTGGGACCTGGGAGACAGACATTCATGCAGTCAGCACTTGGTTCCACCTTCTCTCACACCTCTGTTTCTCATGTTTCCTAGTCAAACAGAGCTCCTTCACTCCTGCCTCTTCAGCACTCACTTTTTCCTCATAAATGCCACAGTGCACAGTAGATAGGAGCAAAGGTTTTGAAGACAGAAAGACTTGGTTTCAAAATTTGCTAGAATCGCCTTAGGGGATTCAGGAGGCAACAACACTGGGTTGAGACCAGTGTTCAGGAAGCACTCTATGAGGTCTCCCTGGCTCCAAGCCAGAAACCTGTTCCACTTTTGAATGTTCAGGGCATTTTACCTCTCTCTTATGCAATAACCACTTTCAGGCATAAATTAGCTGTTCTTCTTCACTAAACAATTGGCCTTTAAGGACAGAATCCAGGTCTACTTAATTCATGTGTAAACTCGCATGCCCTAGTATTATCCTTGGCCTATAATATCTGGTCACAGAACACATGAACCTTCAAACCATCAGATTGCTACACGAAAACCCTGAATAAATTTCCAAAGTAGCATCTTCCTGATATCCACAGGAACAAGCGTCAGACATAATGAAAAATTCTTTTTAAATGTCCTGCTGATTTAAGGCTGTTCACCAAAAGCTTACTAATCCCTAGATAATGAAAAGGTTTCTTGAAAATCTCAATAATGGTTTTTTTTAATTTTTGCTGTGCCACGCAGCATATGGGATCTTAGTTCCCTAACCAGGGATTGAACCCACACCACCTGCAGTGGTAGCACAGAGTCTTAACCACTGGCCGGCCATGGAAATCAGAATGCTATTTTAATATAGTCTCATGCTCACCTTCCCCATTTCACGTTGAGCCTGCGGCCATTGACAATCAACTTATTAAAGGACTTCTCGGCAGCCACTTCTGCAGCCTGCCTTGTGGCAAACTGGATGAAAGCACACTGCTGTCTTTGCACAACGGTGATGGTCCGGATCTCTCCAAACTGGTAGAAGTGATTCCTAAAGGGATACAGGTAAAGAAAAATGAGAGCTGACAACACAGACATTCCCAGGAGGTTGAATATAGATTATTAACTCTTTCACTGATTCACCATGAGGCAAGTGGCCTCACAGTGATCTGCCTAATTACCTGTAGGTGGTTTCCGCTATGCCTACTGTGGTCGCCCCTACTGTGGGCACTGTATACTGAGGAAGGGAAAGAAAAAAATGAGTAAAGGCTATCAAACATTTTAGGGCTTTTCCTATGGAGGAAAGGGGGCTCCAGTAGGTTCCCTAAGGATGTTAAATCCTAGGTAAGAGGTTAGCAAAGTATTGCGCCCAGGGCTGATAAGCCAAGAATGTTTAAGTAAAAAATGGTTTAAGGTTGCAAAAAAGAAGAAGAGAAAGAGGAGGTGGAAGAAAGTCTGCCATCCCTGGGGAACTGTCTAGCTCACTTAGGTTTAATGTAGATCGGCTAACAAGGGTAGGTTCTACACCTGTAAGAGTTTCTTCTCCACGCTCTTTGCAAGAAGTAATTCCCACCACTATCTGCCCAGATGTCTTATCCAGCCAAGCAAAATACAAGAATAACACAAAATTACCAAATACCAATCTCTTAAAAAAAAAATCAACAAGTTAAACCATCTATTTTTTTTTTTTTAAATAATTGCAAATCTCTCTTTCTCCTATGTAATTAATCATTCCTGAAAAAAAAAAAAAAAAAAAAATCATTCCTGGTTGGGTCCATAGATTGCATGTGCCATCTTTAGAAATTCTAATGGTTATTAGGTCAAATAGAATCTCATGTAATTATTATCCTAAGCAAGCACAGAATAAGCACTATTGAAGAGTATTATCTGTCATCATAAAGAACTTTATAAAAATTCCAGTCAGCATGATACTACAGGGCAACTAAAAAAAATGTACTTGGTACAGAATTATGTTTTCTCAAGTTTTTGCCAAAAAATATTATTCCAGGGCAGGTGAAAGTAAAGATAACTCATAAATTATATTCACAAACCTTAGATCGGTCTCAGTAATGGTATCGCCCAGACCACCAACATACAGTGTGGTGATAGTCTTGTCCTCTGGTGGGTCCAGACGTGGCATTGTTGAAGCCCGCTTCAAGAGTTTATCTGCCACAGGGTCATTGATTCCATAATATCGGTCTTTAATGTTCTGATCAGCAAGGGGGTCATCTGGATCTGTTGGTTTTTCATGTCTATGGTTCAAGAAAGAACAATGCATAAAGATGAAACAAAAGAAAAAATTTTACACGTACCAAACAACAGCAGCTATACAAAGACCCCTGAAATGTTTTTTGAACTAGATACCATGGCCATACCAAGACATAATTATTAAAACAGAGCTAATATCAAGGAACTTACTGTATCACACAAGGACGTGCTAGCCTCCTAAAAGTCATTTAAATGGGCCACAGCGTGGAAGTTTCCTTATAAACAAATGCTTTTGGGCTTCTCTGGTGGTACAGTGGATGGCAGTCTGCCTGCCAATGCAGGGGACACAGGTTCAATCCCCAATCGGGGAAGATTTCACATGCGGTGTAGCAACCAAGCTGGTGCACCACAACTACTGGAGCTCGCACGCTGCAGGGCCCTTGAGCCACAAGTAACGAGGCTGTGTGCTTCAACTACTGAAGCCCAAATACCTAGAGAGAGCCCATGCTCTGCAACAAGAGAAGCCACCACAATGAGAAGCCTGTGCACCATAACGAAGAGCAGCCCTCACTCACTCCAAGCAGAGAAAAGTTCACACAGAGCAACAAAGACCCAGAGCAAGCAACAAATATATAAATGCGAAAGAAATGCTTCTCGGCGCAATTCACTTCAAAACCAAAGGTAACCACAACATGGTTACCCCTCTCCAGGGCAACGGTTCTTAATGTATCTGAGGTCTTGTATTCCACGCAAGAGTATGATTAATCTATGGACCCAACCCCAGAAATAGGGAGAGCTAATTTTTTGTCAGGGGTGGGGTTTACCAACACCAAGGTAAAAACTCCTAATCCAGATGCCTGGCAGTCTTGACTCAAACATACTCACACTTTAGAAGTCTGGCTTTAATCTTATTTCAACTATACACTGAGATTCAAGCCAGTCATACCATGATAGCCAAGATTGACATCATAGGTAGGAACCTGAGGTCAACACTGATATTTTACGGCAAGGCAACTTAGTCTCCCAAGGCTTGGTCATAGGTAAAAGTTCCATTATACACAAGAACAACAATTCAATCTATCTCTGCTCCTAAGATATAAGATACATCACACTAGCTATATAAACTTTAACATTTTGAAGCATAGTTTAAGCCAACACGTCCCCCTTCATAGATAACTAGTCATCTGAAAGCAAACACTGAAAAAGCAGTTCAGCTCTTGCCTGTATGGACACTCCTCTCCTCTCTTACACTCTCCTTTCACCCAGAAGGAGCAAATGTGCGGTCGATTCCTTTTGTAGTAGGGTGTGGTCCGGGCCAGTTTGAGCAGCATGTCACTGGTGGATGTGGCTTTCCCCAACATGCCAACTGGCCGCGTTCCATCAGAGTTGGAAATCTATAGAGGAATGACACATTCCGAAGGTAAATTACACAGACTATGTCAATCCCCTAGGATTCTTTCATCAAATATAAAACTATATCAAGCAAGTGGCAGCGCACCTCTCTCTCCATATTCTGCGTGTAGTACTCTTTGTTGACGTCGGACTTTGGCATGTCATCCTTAAAAGACAATCCTGCATCACGAACCTGGATGGGCAGGCCTAGAACAAAGGAAAGGAAGAAAAAACTCAAGATACATTTTAAACCATATCCAAACTGAGTATGTAGACAGAATAATATAACATCATTCTTCCTTTCTCCACTTTATTTAGTAACAGAAGCTTTATTTTAATTCAGAATCTGTAGCACTGTCAAGCTAATACTACTACAGAGCATTCTAAGACATTATCCAAATTCCTAAGTTTTCATGAAATGAATGTTTAAATATTTTAGATGAACAAGCTCTTACTAGTCAGATTTGACTTGCAGTTAATAATGCATCTAGCTTTTACTATATCATAACTTAAAACAAATGTAAAAAGTGGATTATTTTTAGACTTGTCCTACAGATCCTCTGAATAGTCATAGTCATGTAAGGATCACTGTACTGCAGAACTAGAACACTCCCTTAACAAACATACAAATAATATTAAACAGAATGTGACCAGGACTCTGATTTGTAGAGTTAACTTTCTGAACTTAACATAAATAAACTTAGATGTTCCCTTTTCCTTTTATTGCATAGTAGAACTTGCTGAAAGGATGTTTTTCTGAAAAACAAAAAAGTTGCCTGCAGTTAAAAAGTCACTCCCAAAAGCAGTTACTCTCAAACAGTAGCAACACAGTGTATCAGTCCTAACAACACAGTTGATACAAAAACCCAAAGCACAATAGCCTGAACTCTGGTAGGGATTGTGGAAGAAATGTTCCGGATCTAGACAGGAGTCCCAGGCAAAGAAATTACCTGTCACAGCAACAATGCCTCTAACTTACCTTGGCTACAAAGGTATACAGAAGGGAGGTTTAAGGTTTAAGGCCTCCCTTCTGTATAATATAGTATTTAGTATAGTTGTGTTGACTAATTACCAACCTTTCTTAAAATCACTATTGTTCAGAACTCTAGAATAATCTAGTATGGTTCTTTTCTTCTTGGGAAAAGCAGAGCACAACAGACATTTCAAAGTGGGTCAGAGCCAGAGTCGGGGTGAGAAGAGGGAGACAGGAAGCCTGCTGTGTTGTTGAGAGCAGCGGCACACTTTCAGAACTGTGGGACAAGTCAAACATACCGTACTCTAGGTCTAAGAGGCAGGTCTGACAGACATTCTTCAATTTACTGCAGGTCTGGCACACTTCAGTCTTCTTGAAACGCATGCGGACCCCAGGGCACCAGCGAAACACTGTGAATGGCCTGGCACAGATCTGGAACACAAGATAAAGCCACAGGGTGTTAAAGGTCCTGATCTGGACAACTAATCCAGGAGATTTAGTAACATCAGGGGATTCAAAGAAAGGATCCCCAAATCTAGGGTTTAGAAGAGATCTTAGCAATCATCTAAACAGGATCTGATGTTTCAATCCTTTACAACACTCTTCTTCAGTAGTTTAAATACTCAAAAATCAAAGTCCTCCCCACTCTAGAGGTCACCAGCATTAACAATGTAATTCTTAAATCTTTTATGGGGTGAGTAGGGAGTGTCCTACACTTCTTTAAGAATTTTATATCTATGACCTTCCCCCTCAGCTTAAAAATGTTCATGGGCATAATCACAGAACATCTGATATATGCAATCCCAGGGGGTTCAAAGACCAACCACAGACATCAAGTTAAGAATCCCTGCATTAAACAGCTCATTTTCTTACCTCTACCCTAAACAGTTAACAGCCAAAGAGTACATAAATGATACATGAATGCATGTGTCACACTCACTTTTATAAAGGACTTCAAACATCAGGGAGTAGAAGAAAAAAGGAAAATAAAACTAAATCATTACTCTTTAACACACTTACTTTGCATTCCTTCCCATACTTTTCTTTGGTCTGAAAGAGAAAAAACAGAGGAGTTACAGACACGGGGGAAAAAAGCTGACGCCTGCTCCTTCTCTACATAGGATCCAAAAGTATCTGGAAATCCCTGGCATCTTAAGGGGTGAGAGGGGGAAACGGGACCCTACCCTTTTTGGGGAGGAGGGCAAAGAAGGGGCTGGGATATAATCTAATCACATACAAACTATGACCTCTTAGGAAGTTTATGGATCTAACACGGAGTAAGTATGTACCTTTCCAGAACCACAATTCTTAGATTCACCTCTGGCTCCCAAGTTCTCTCCCAAGAACAATTTCCTAATGGTTTCCACAGTCCCTAAAGCACAGAGGATGCAGCCACGGCCAATCCATTTTCCAAAGTTTAATCAGAGGTAACTACTACACACTCATCCTGTGATGGTCCTCTGTATATAATAAATCAATACCTCCGAGATTGATCACAACACAGCCCTAATTATTAAATATAAACTGCTGCTAATTTTACTCTCATTTATAAGGAGAGAAAGTATATTACACTAAACACATTATAAGGTGTGGAGGCCAAAAGGCACTTGACTTCAGTCCTGGTTCTCCTTCTAATTTGCTGAGGTCCCTGGAGTCAGAATGTCTGAACTTAAATCCTAGTTCCACACCATACTTGCTGTATTCAACATAAACTCTCTTTGCCTCTGGTTAACACACCTGATTCCTATGTAAATGTTCAATGGATATTAGCTATTATTATGACTCCTAGATCACAGACCGTCGCCAAGCTCCAAAGTGAGAGAACATGACAGTCCTTTGCAAATTCTTCCTACGCTTCAGGTTAGTAAAGAAGCATCATTACTTCTTCGTGGCTAAGAGAAATACATGACCGACAGTCTGCGAGTACCACAACATTGACAGAACATATACAGCAGGTCCCGTTTTACACTCACTCACTCACCATTCGGATATATGGGTTTTCTCCAAGACACGTCTGGCACAGAATAGGGAAGTCCTGGTGAAAATGGGAAAACTGGTTGAACGCCAAGCTCCAAAGGCCTTGCCATCTCAGCCACTGTCGTGCGGCGGGGGGGAGGGGGCGAGGAGCGAGGCTGGGGAACAGGGGGAACCCATGGTCCAGCACAGGCCGGGTCGCAGGAGGGGGTGCTGTATGCACTTCCGGGAGGCGGCGGGAGTAAAGACCCGCTCGAAAAGAGTGGAGGGAGTAGGGACAGAAAGGGAGCTGGTCCCAGACCCTGGCTAAACCCCCTCCATCCAAGCCCTCAGGAGGGCCGCCCTCCAGCCTTCAGCCGTAGCCGAGTTAGGCCGCGGTGCTGGCTTCTTGGAATTCCCTCGGCCGCACCGCAGCCACGTCCCTGCCCGCCCGCTGGAGGTCTGACTTCGCTGCCTCTTTCTGTCCTCCTCCGGCAGGCTCACTCACCGCATCCTCCCAGTTCTGCCTGTTGTAGGTGTTGGAACCTAGGGAGGTCGCCATCTTGAGAGCGTCTGGAGGCAGCCGCAGCTTCCGAGTTGGGAGAGGACCGCCACAATCCCGTCAGGCCCCGCGGCTGCCTCCCCGCACGTCACGTCTTATTTACGCGTCTTGCGCGCCCTTAAGGGCGGCACCTTGTGTAATGGAATCGCTTGCTTGGAATTTCTTAACAATTGGACTCCAGGTACTTCCTTCCAGGGGTGACAGCCAGGAATGAAGAGTCACAACTTCAACTGGTTTATTTAAAAATTGAGTGAAAGAATAAAGGAACTATAATAAACGAGGGCCTGGAATTAAAACAGCGTCGACCCCAATGAGCGCTTATTATGCCAAAAAGTGGGGGGAACGTCTTGGGGTGACTATCTCTTTTAATTCCCACAATAAGCCCGCTATAAGGTTGCCAGATTTAGCAAAAACCCAGAACGTCTAGTAAAATGTGAATTTGAGATAAACAACGAAAATTACTTTAGTATAAATTTGTTCCAAACATGCTTACACTAAATAATGACTCGTTTTTCTGAAAGTGAAATTTAGGAGGATGTCCTGTACTTTTCTGGCAACCACTGCCCTCTAGGCAAGTGGGAGTGTACCTCGTTTATAGAAGGAAACCGAGGTTTAGAGAGACTAACTTGTTCTGGTCGTGTAGCTAAAAAATGGTGAAGCCACAAATCCAAAGACAATAGTACTTTTTCCAACTTCTTAAATGAAAAGCTTTATGGATCAACACTGCTGCTGCTAAGTCGCTTCAGTCGTGTCCGATTCTGTGCGACCCCACAGACGGCAGCCCACCAGGTTCTACCGTCCCTGGGATTCTCCAGGCAAGAACACTGGAGTGGGTTGCCATTTCCCTCTCCAATGTGTTAAAGTGAAAAGTGAAAGTGAAGTCTCTCAGTCGTGTGCGACTCTTCGCGACCCCATGGACTGCAGCCTACCCGGCTCCTCCGCCCATGGGATTTTCCAGGCAAGAGTACTGGAGTGGGTTGCCACTGCCTTCTCCGATGGATCAACACATGTACTGTTAAATCATTTTTGGAACAACTATCCTTTTGGGTTTGACTTCTCTTGCAGATGGTGACTGCAGCCATGAAATTAAAAGACGCTTACTCCTTGGAAGGAAAGTTATGACCAATCTAGACAGCATATTAAAAAGCAGAGACATTACTTTGTCAACAAAAGTCTAGTCAAGGCTACGGTTTTTCCAGTAGTCATGCATGGATGTGAGAGTTGGACTATAAAGAAAGCTGAGCGCAGAAAATGGATGCTTTTGAACTGTGGTGTTGGAGAAGACTCTTGAGAGTCCCTTGGACTGCAAGAAGATCCAACCAGTCCATCCTAAAGGAGATCAGTCCTGGGTGTTCACTGGAAGGACTGATGTTGAAGCTGAAACTCCAATACTTTGGCCACCTGATGCGAAGAACTGACTCATTTGAAAAGATCCTGATGCTGGGAAAGATCGCGGGCAGGAGGAGAAGGACGAGATGGTTGGATGGCAACACCGACTCAATGGACATGAGTTTGAGTAAACTCCGGGAGTTGTTGATGGCCAGGGAGGCATGGCGCACTGCAGTTCATGGGGTCGCAAAGAGTCAAACATGACTGAGCAACTGAACTGAACTTGGCATACTGTATTTGAAATTCATCCATATTGTTACATATACCAGTAATTTGTACCTTTTTATTGCTGAGAATTTCACTGTATGGATGTATTTGGGGTTAAAACACACACATTTGCTAACTAATGGACATTTGAGTTATCCAGATTTCAGTGAATACAAACAAAAGCATTAAAAACATTCACATACAGGTTGTTGTATAGACATAGGTTTTCATTTTGCATGTGGATTGGGATTGCTTGATCATATGGTCTATTTTTTCCTGTATAGGAAATTGCTTGGGTTTTTTTTAATCTGAGCTTCAAACATTTGTGATTTGTTGTCCTTCATTATAGTTTGAAAATTCTTAACAGTTTTAAATATTCTTTAAATATTCTGCCCAGTTTCTTCTCTGTCTGGGACTCCAGTGACATATTAGACTGTATGATATCAGCCCATAGACCTTGAGGGCTTCCCTGGTAGCTCAGACAGTAAAGAATCTGCCTGTAATGCAGGAAACCCTGGTTCAATCCCTGGATTGGAGAGATCTCCTGGAGGAGGGAATGACAACCCCCTCTAGTATTCTTGCCAGGTAATTCCATGAACAGAGGAACCTAGTGGGCTACAGTCCATGGGCTCACAAAGAGTCAGGCACAACTGAGCAACTGCTATATATTATTATTCATAGACCTTGAGTACTGTTTTCTTTTTGGGAGTTTCAGTTTGGATAATTTCTATTCATCTGTTTCCGAGTTTCCTGATTATTTCCTCAGGTATGATAAGGTGTTCTGATGAGCCCAGAAAAGATATTCCTCATCTCTGATCCTGTGGTTTTCATTTCAGCTTGTCCCTTTCTTATAGTTTGTTTGCTGAAATCTGCTCATGTATATTATCCCAATTTTCAACTAGATCTTCAACATGTTAATCAGAGTTAAATCCCTGACCAGTAGTTCCAATATCTAGGTCATATGTGAATAGAGTCTTATTGTTTTGTCTATCACAAATGGGTTGACTTTTTTCTTGCTTCTTTGTGTATCTCAAAGTTTTTATTGAATGCCAGTTGTTACTTATATATCAGTAGAGACTTAAGTCAATAGTATTAATGTCTGGAAAAAAGCAAGTCTCTTCTTCTGCCAGGCCATTTGTGTGGGGTTTGGTCAGTCTAGGCAGGAACTGGGCTAGGTTTCGGCTTTGTTGTTGCTATTCTTGCCTTTAGTGTACCACAGATTTCAGATCGCTGATGTTATTTTGTCTTTTGCTTGGGACTGTAGAATTTTTCTCAAGTGTTCATACTTCATCCTTAGCTTTCAGCTGTTGTGCATAACTGCACCATAACGACAGGTCTCTATGCCCTTTGCCCATGCCCCCAGCAACTGCTTGCTGGGTTGGTAGTCAGAGAGAAGTCAGGGTTCTTTGTTCTAATTCAGCCTCAGTCTTTAGTAAGTCCTTTGTGCCCAGTCCTTGGGAATGAGTCTCTTCTCAGCATTCTTGTCCCTCCTTTCTGTGGCAGCCAAACCCCGACTTGTATCTGTGGTTGGTCTTGAGAGGGAGTTTCCTGCCCCTCTTGCATTGGCAGGAGGCCTTTAATGGTAATGGTATAAAATCCTGGAGCTCAGGATTGAATCCTGTCCCTCCCAAGAGTAGAGGTTTTTTCTTACCTTGGCCCAGCAGCAATGAGTTTACATGTGCCCTATGTAGACAGGGTTTTCTGCTCCCCCCAGTGGCGTAGGCCTTTTTTGCTCTTATTGAGGGAAGGACCTAGGCAGGGAGAAGCAAGGTTTCATGACTTTCCTATGCCTCCTTCCTTTGCATGCCTCCAAACCCAGGGAGGCGCTACAGAGGTTCAGCACCCCCATTCCTCCCAAGTCTATGAACACAGGGTGGAGTTTTTTGTTTTGTTTTTTTTAGGGTGGAGTTTTTGGGAAAAGCTGGTCTGTGCATGCACGGTCCCTCAATATCTCAGGCTCCCAGGGGTTTTATACTGTCATGTTAGCTTGAGTTTGGCCTTTAGCAATTCTTTAATATTTTAGTTGATTTTCTCTTATCTGCGTATATGATGGTCAACACTTCTCCCATGCCCTGCTACAGGTGAACAAGTCTACATCCTGTCTCTCCTTGGAGGGGTTTGTCCATCCTTGAAATTCAGGCTAGTTGACTGCCCTGCCACATTCGCCATCTGACAGACCCAATAAAATGCATGATTTTGTCATCTATCCAGTTTTCTGTTTGAGTCAGGGTGATACTCTTTCCAGACAGCTACATCACAGGCCTAAGTGGAACTTCTGAGTCTCCTTTTACCTAATATATTTTAAGAGGAACATTTTTAAAATCACTTCGGTAAATGTTAAATCATATCACGTGTGTATCGTATCACATGATGTAGCCTTAAGAACAAATACAATGAAAACCAAACAGTACTTTTCAGTAAGCTACTGTTGTCTGCCAAAGGCTGAGCCAGAAGCCCATGTTTTAAGAAAAAAAAAGTGTTACATAGGACTTCCCAGGGGGCGCAGTGGATAAGAATCTGCAAGTCAATGTAGAGAACATGGGTTCCACCCCTCGTCCGGGAAGACTGCACACGCTGTGGAGCTGCGTGCCACAACTCCTGAAATCTGTGTGCTCCAGGGACCGCAACAAAGGGTAGCCCCCAGTCTCCAAAACTAGAGAAAGCCCTGGAGCACCAAAGACTCAGCACAGCCATGAATAAATAAAATTATATATATATATAAAAGTGTTACATAAAAGAACTGATATTTACCTTTGATGTAACAGAAAGATGGGTGGGAAGGGGAGCAGGGCATGAAAATGAAACAACTTTTTGACTGTTTGATTCCATGTTATTTAATGTTACTTTTGCTTCACTGTCTTGTGTAGGCAGTTTATATTGTGAAATAAATTTCACTATAGATGTCCCTGACCACTAGAAAATGGGGATAAATAAAGGTTGACCCTTGAACAACACAGTTTTGAACTGCATGGGTCCACTCATACACACTCCCTGCCCCCTGTCCAGTAAACACATACTACAGTACTATACAATCTGCAACTTGGTTAAATCCATGGATACAGAACCTTGGATACAGAGGCTAACTATAAACTTATACACAGGTTTTTACCCGTGTCAGTGTCCTTAACCCCTGCACTGTGCACTGTTCAAAGATCAACTATATTGCAATTGAGCAAGTGACTTAGCTCTTGAGTTTTTTAATTTATTCCAGACTACCCTTTGACTGGAATATACTGGGTTGGCCCAGAAGTTCGTTTTGAGTTTTTCCTTAACAACTTATGGGAAAACCCTAACAAACTTTTTGGTCAATCCAGTAGAAGAAACAACAAAAGGGCCTGGATTTGGCTCTGTAGGGGTGTGCAGTATAGCAAAGGAGTAATACATAGACAAAACCCAGTAATAGGAAGCGGTAAATGCCCTGGTGGCTCAGATGGTAAAGTGTCTGCCTGCAATGCAGGAGACCCGGGTTTGATCCCTCGGTCAGGAAGATCCCCTGGAGAAGGAAATGGCAACCCACTCCAGTACTCTTGCCTGGAAAATTCCATGGATGGAGGAGCCTGGTGGGCTACAGTCCATGGGGTCGCAAAGAGTCGGACACGACTGAGAGACTTCACTTCACTTCAAATGCCCTGGAAAGGTTAGGTACTAAAGATTAAGACCACATCTAAATGGGATGAAGAGAGAGGTGAGAGCAGGAAATTAACTCTGGAGAAGGCACAGTGAGGAAAAAGTATCCTAGGCAGAGATGACACCAGCACAAGAGAGGTCAAAGCAAGTAAGATATTTGGCTTATGACCAAAAAAAAGCATATATATACATATATATATGATACATATTATATATATATATATTTTTTTAAGATAAAAGGTCAACAGCTATATAAACAAGAAAAAGGCAGATGGTATTATTTAACAAATACTAGTTGCCTGCTACTTGCCAGGCATTGCTCTATGCTCTGCAGATATATCAGTTAAAAAAAAAAACAACACACTACGGAGCTTACATAAGCTCCATAAGTACAATGAATCAATAAATATATAGTGCTGGATGGTGATTAGTGCTACTGGGGGAAAAAAGCCACAAAGAAGGGGGATATATGTCTATTAGTGGAGAGCAGTTTACATGGTTATCTGGAGAGGTCATGGAAAGCCTGAGGAGGAAGCAATTAAAACATAGATCTGACTGGCGGGGGTTTGGGTCATCCAGGAGTCGAGGAGAAGTTCTCCAGGCAGAGGGAACAGCCAGTGCAAAGACCCTGAGAGGGTGCCTCCTGGGGTGACTCAGGAACAGGAGAGCCCCGTGGCTGGGATGCAGTGAGCACAGGGATGTACTTGATGAATTCGGGGAGGCAGGGGGAAGCAGTGGGGTTCAGTTCCTATAGGTCCTCCTAAGTTATTGTAAGGACTTTGTTTTGCTCTTGAGCAAGCTAAGAAGCCAAAGGATTTTAAGCAGCAAAATGACTCTGGCTGCTATGCTGAGAACTGACTAAAGAGTGGGGCAGGGACCAGGATGGCTTCAAGATCAATTTAGACCTTACTGGATTAATCATCTAGGGGTCTATGTAGATGACCTGATTTAGCCCAGGACAGTAACCCTGGAGAGGCTGTGGAGTGGTCACAGTTTGAAGACAGAACTGAAAGGGGTTGCTGACTTACGGCATGTGGCATGTAAGAGGAGTCATTGGTGATGTGTGGTGATGTGAGCAACTGAAAGTATACAACTGCCAGCTGCTCATTCGCTTCAGTCATGTCTGACTCTTTGTGACCCCATGGACGGTAGCTTGCCAGTCTCCTCTGTCTATGGGATTTTCCTGACAAGAATACTGGAGGGGGTTGCCATTTCCTCCTCCAGGGGATCTTCCCCACCCAGGGACTGAATCGGTGTCTCCTGCATTGCAGGCAGATTCTTTACCACTGAGCCACCTACTGGAAGCCATCTAGTTAGGGATGAATCTGCTGGAGAGGCAGATGCGGTGACAGAAAATCCAGACCATGGTTTTGGACTTTCATAAGAGTAGAGTTGGTATGTAAACTTGGGAATGGCTTGAAAAATGGGTGAGATCGCTAACAGTGAGTAGAAATAAGACCTGGCATATGCTCCAAGGTTAGGAAGATGGAATAGAACTAGCAAAGGACACAAAAGCAAGTTGCCAGAAGGGTACAAAGAAAACCAAGAGAGCTGTGTTCTAGAAACCAAGTGACTCATTCTTTCAAGCAGGGAGGCATCCACTGGCAGATGCCACCCACGTACTAAAGAGGTAAGATCTGAAAACTGACCTCTGTATTTAACGGGGTGGACTGCTGGGGACCTTCACAAGGACTGTTTTGGTGATGTGGTGGTGGTGGCGGCAGCCTAAGTGGAATGGGTTCGGATGAAAATGGAAGGAGGAACTGGAAGGTAAAGCTGGGAGCTTTGCTGAAAAGGGAATAGAAAAATGGAGTGGTGGCTGAAGAGGGGCGTTAGGTCAATTTTTTAAAGATTAATCACAGCATGCCAATGGAAATGATGCAAGAGAGGGAGGGGGAGAAACCGCTGAAGTGCATTCCTTGAATAGGTAAGAAGGTGAGACCGAGCGCAGTAAGTGGTGGCACTGGCTTTAGCCAAGAGGAACATGATCAATTCACTACAATAAAAGGAGGGAAAAGCTGAGTACAAATCAAAGTGGATGAGTGGCTACTGTACATTTAGAAGGTATCTTTGCCAGCAATGATGCAGGAGAAAAGTTGGTTGAGTCCTAACAATGTAACATTTACACAACAGTTCTGAGATAGGGAGCTCAAGCAACATCTATCTATATAATGTTACAGTGAACTACATTGAGGTTTTACCTTAGTTCATTTTAAGAAATGAGAAGGGAGCATGCCCCACTGACTCTCATGCTAACTGCTGACTCCACCCTCCCCAAGCACTGGTATGCTATTCCAATCAGCCATCATGAAACCAAACAAAAGACACACTCAAGCTTTGTCTGCTTTATTTCACTACATGAAGTTAAGCAATAAGGCAAAATAGTAACCTGTCATTCATAAAGACCAAGGAGTGCCTCTCATTCCCAAAATGGACCAAAAAGGATATTTCTTTACAAATATGCATGACATTTAGCTCATTAAGTCTATAAACAGTCTGAACAAAAGAAAACTCTAGTTGGCCAATCAAATCACAAATTCAGATTAAATTCCCCAAATTGCAGTTTCTAGTGCTAATGACATCTAATTTGCTTGCAGTTGTACACACTCACCATACTTTAAAAATCTTGCACCTGATCTAATATAAAAAACAAACAAATAAAAGTCCAAATTCACCAGCTGCAGATATTGAACCATTTCTACTAACACACAGAATTACCGGCTTGTACTGAAAACTATCTAGAAGAAACATTAAATCAATAGCTCTGTTATTCTGCGAGTTAACTTGGCTTCTGAGGAAAAAATTCTATGATCAAAAGTGTTTTTGTGTTTCTGTGTCACATGAGGGTGATGAGACCCGTTACTTCAACATTGTTATTTCTGGGAACAAACACCAGCTATATGCCATAAATGCGTAACAGTGTGTAGTCTGTGCAAACATGTAAACACAGGACGTTGTTCTCTACCTTGAGGTTCATCTCCTCCACTGGCAAATATGAAGCACTGGCGTCATGGCAGGCTGTAGCAGGTAGTGAAATAGAAATTAATTTGACACTTTGTGTGGTCACAAAAACTTAAAACAATTTCTACAGTTTGCAAATTTGTCATTATACAACACGCTGCCCCAACTCCTAAGAGGCTAAGCCTTATTACTGTCATAATATTAGAGATATGACTTCTTTTTTTCTAATGCTGCAGCACATATATTACTCTGTAGAATATTGTTTCATAATATTGGTTTGATCTTAAGAGTACTATTTAGTGTCTTTCAAAGGTTTTCTAAATATTTCTACCTTCCAAGGGGAGCTGAAAAGTTACTGTGTCCTATATTTTAAATTGCTATATACATTTTTTTTAAACTAAAGGCTTGAACTTAGAAACAAAACCAGGGTATAAACAGGAAATTTCTCTTTCCCCCAAAAGTCTGTTGGCCACTTGCTAACAATACATTTATGGAAATGTGGTGCAGCTGGTGGTCTACTTTGTCAAGTCTCATTTTAGAAAACATCACAGAAACTAAGGTTGGCAAGCCAACTCCAGGATACCAAGTGAAAACAGCATGTGTGTTGTTAGGCAAGTATTCTGGGCTGCTTGTTGAACTATTTTATGGTTTATGATCAAAACGGTCTTATGTGACAAACTGTACGGTAAAAGTCATAAACTCAGGAAGGAGGAAGGTTTCTTCTTAATATCCAATTTTGGATTAAGAGATTACAAATGTTACTTTCCTCTTTAATCACTGGAAAGAACATTAGTTCAGATCATGATAAACATCTAACCTTTAAGATATTTTCTGCATTCCAGAAGTGAACTTGCCCACCAAGTTTTCTTTGGGCTCTTTCCAGGTCCCAAATACTCAACAACTTACTGAGTTAAAGAGGCAGAGAGAAGAAGGGGTACGGAGTAAGACATATAAAGCATGCCTCCCTGTGGCAGCATCAATCCCTGGATATTGTGGCAACAGTTAAAATGAATAGAATTTGCCACGCCAGTGACATGACATGCAATTGCTTCCTTCTCAAATTTTCCCTAGGAGAAAAAGTTCCATATTCTGCTGGGAAAAAAATTTTAAGAGCAACTAATACGTAAGTATCCTACATTCACTTAAAGAGGTCAAATGAAGGTGCCTTAACTATTTCACAGGTCTTTCCAATCATCGCAAAACTAAAGACAACGTGACAATTCTATTTTCCTGCCAAATGGATGGGAGCCAGGAGGCAAGGAAAGGGATATATATTTAGAGTGCTAGACTATATCCAGTGGAATGCAAAAAGCAGTTGGTACAACACTGAGACCAGTGCCAGGTCATCAATAGCAGGTCTAACTTTTGGTTATTTTACGTTTTCATCTGTGAGACTGATCCTTTATGAGATCAGGTCGGGAGATTGTATGGACAGTTTCTCAAGTGGTCAATTGAATGCCACTCCAAGGAACAGCCACCCCCTTTCTTGGGACGGAACTGTGCTGCTGTGAGTCAACGTGCAGGGGTTCAGTGAGGGAGACAGACTTGTGGGTGTGAACAGAGGAGGGAACCAGAGGTACAGCAGCCGCTGTGCTCCTAACGCCTTGCCTGTGCACCCACCTTCCCCGGAACAGGACTCAGTAGTGCACGGTACACCATTATAAACAAGGCCTAACGAAGCAGCGGCTTCCACACCGTAACAACGCAGGTTCGTGGTGATGCTGTCCTTTGGGATCTGCCCGCCAGCGGAGCATTTTAAGGAAGAAGCGGGCCCAAGCTGAGCTCCACATGCTGGGTGAGCCAGATGACTTCTGCGCCCTGGTCAGTTTCTTCCATGGGGCGGATGGGAGTGGCCAGGTTTTTAAAATCATGCTTCATCTTAAAGCACACGGTCACTTCGCCCTCCTCACGTTGTGGGGTCACTTTGATGAAAATACCCACTTTGTTGGCCTTTCTGAAGGCTATAATGCTATGGAAGGAAATAAGCACAGCATTAGGCAGGTCACAGGTCAGCCAAGCCAGTTAGACTCACAGTCATTTTATGGCCCACAGGAAATCTCTGATGACAAGATATGATCAGAATCCCGTTTGTCAACAATGAAGAGTTTCTTCAGCAAAATGCCCATCTCCTTATTTTATTACAAAAGTAAAATACAGTCATAAAACTTAAGATAGGAAAAAGTAAATCTTTCTTCTTACTTTCCTCTTCAGTATACAGAGAAAAACTGTCAACAGTTTGGCTCTTGACCTACTACATATTTTTCCATGCACTTACATTTTTATCTTTTTTTAACCAAAACAAAAGGGACACACTATTCTGTAACAAGCTTTTTTCCCACTGTTTATCACAAACACCTGTCCATATTGGTATATATAGATCTTCTCCATTTTACTTAATGGATGCAGAGCAACCATAATTTGTTTATACTGATTTCCTGTTACAAACATATTTTCACATTAACTTCTATAAACATGTGGTAATATTTCTACAGGATACAGACTGGTGCTAACTCAGAGCTTTAAAGAATGTCTGGAATATCATAGATCAGTGTATCTTGCAAATAGTCTCTGTGAATTAGGAATTTTTAGAATAGAAAAAAATCTCTAGTTGAAGTTTCCATCTCAGTTTTCTGATATGTACTTGAAGTTTGTGTTTAAACAGTTTAGCTTCAAAAGTAAAAAACAATGAAATAAACAGAACTTGATCTACTATCCAAATGATACTCAACTACTGTAAGAAAAGTTACTGAAACTATTTACATATTATCCACTATTATGTACTATTAATTTCCAGATATCTGGAAGTCCTATAAAGTACAATACTGTGAAACATAATTAAGCATTATACTAGCACAACCATTTTGAACTAACTAAATTTTATTTATATTAGATTCATTTAAAAAATTCAATTAAAAATAGTTAAAAAAAGTCTTTCTAGCCTTAATTTCCCAGGCAACCACTGATGCCTGGGAAGCTTTAAAAAAAAAAATTCAGATTCTTGGTGCCTACCTAGACCTGCTAAAGAGACGCTGTGGGGAGGTACTCTATATGGAATTTAAGAAAAAACAATTAAAACACCCAACCTGGTGCTTTCTGAAGTTAACCCAAGTGTTTCGATCACTGTACTAACCTCACCTTTGCTGTCACTTGGTTTTTCTAATTTGTCCCATGTTATTATATTTGTTCTCTCCAGTATCTTGGTGAGGAAGCTTTTAATCATTTTGTTAAAAAGCCTTAAATGTGCCCTATACTAGTGTACTAAATGCTATTGCTTTTCAGCTCAAAGCACATTCTTTGTTTTCTTAATTTATTTTCTTGACCACACCACACATCTTGTGGGATCCTAGTTCCCTGAACAGGGATGGAATCTGGGCCCTCTGAAGTGGAGGTGTGGAGTCCTAACCACTGGACTGCCAGGGAATTCCCTAAGCCCACTTTCTGTATCCTGCTTTGTGACACAGGATTCTGCTAACCACACTCCTGCTTTTTAGGCTGGCTGCCTTCAGGGGCTCTAACAGAGACCAGTAGCCTCTGGGAAGAAGGGGCTGCTCCTCTGGGTGAGCCTCCTATCTCTGTGCAGCTCCAGCAGGCAGCACGCCAGCAATGCGTCTTCACTCAGGAAGTGGCATATCCAGGTGTGGTTTCCAACTGCATAACCAGCTTCAGCATGCCACTCTGCCTCTGCCAGCCTGCCATGCCAGCACCAGTCAGGCAGTGTCCCCTCCCTCCCCCATTTCCCAGAGGTCTGAGTTGCAGCTCCACGGGGTTCCTCCTTCCTTCAAGCTTCTAAATTCTAATCATTTTATAACCATTTCTCTTAATTCTCTTAGCCCTAGGCATGGTAACTGCTTCACTGAATTGCCATCTCTGGGATATTTCAGATTTCTTTTTAACTTTTAAAGTTACCCAGTTAACAAGTCTTCATATTAAATTCTCTCTGTTCAAATAACAGATGTGATTTCTGTTTTTTAGACTGAAAGCTAACCAAAATATTCCTCATCTGGGAAAGGTTTGGCTTTTACTTCTCAGTTAATAACTGAGAAGTATTAGGTATGAGAGAATAAAATCTATTAATCACTCAAAGAGGGACAGCTGGCGGGGAAGTTGACAAATCCAATGATAAATCTCTGGGGAAAGAGTACTGTACCCTGTACACAACCATTAACAAACATGCACCTGAAAATTTTTTACCATGGGAAACACAGGTTAAGACAATTGTGCTTACAGAATGATCCTAATTATGGAAATATTACTGGTGTTTATCTCTGGTGGTGAGATTTCATTTTCTTCTTCATATATATGATTTAATATATCCTAATATCCTATAATATGGGTTTCCCTTGTGGCTCAAGTGGTAAAGAATCTGCCTGCAATGTGGGAGACCTGGGTTCGATCCCTGGGTTGGGAAGATCCCCTGGGGAAGGGAAAGGCTACCCACTCCAGTATTCTGGCCTGGAGAATTTCATGGACTCTATAGTCCATGGGGTCACAAAGAGTCGGACACGACTGAGCAACTTTCACTTTCACTTCACTAATATATCTTCGTATGTATCAGTGAATAATAATAAATAGGAAGAAAAAACTACTTAAATTCAGGTAAGAAAACAGATCTACCAGTGGGCCTCCTGTAAACCAGCCAGCTGTGGCGTGTGGGTGGGAGGGTGGGGTGGGTCACAGGAAGCTCACTCACTCAGGATCGTCCTGGAAGTCCTGGGGCTCTGCCAACTCGTCATACTCTGCTGCTGCATCCTTGCCGGCTAACACGAGCTCTTTGGGAGGCACCACCACCTGGAGAGCAGCACAGACAGGCTGGCCTCAGAAGGGGTCGGTGCACTGCAAGCATTCACCCAACAGAGGACAGCAAAGCACTGCCCTGACACAGACATACAGAAGAAAGCAGCAAGTTTCAAGAAACATACAACATTGCTTCACTTACAAAAAGTTTAAAAGCATATTGTTTGGGAATACAGACATGTATGATAAAAGATTAAGAACAAAGAAATTTAAGGGAATGAAAAAGTCAAGAGAGTGCTTAGTTCATTGGGGTTGCCATAGGTAATTCAAGTGGGAGGACATGGGGGCTTCAATTGTGCCTTCAATGTTTTATTTCTTAAGGGGCTGGTGGAACATGGGTGTTTAGTATATTGTTCTCTATACTCTGTGGTATAAAAAAAGAAAAACAAAAAGGAGAAACACATAAAACATATAAAGGAGAAAAACACATAAAGGAGAAACTTAAAACTTCCAACAATACAAGAGAAGATTCTACACATGGACATCACCAGATGGTCAATACTGACATCAGACTGATTATATTCTTTGCACCCAAAGATGGAGAAGCTCTACACAGTCAGCAAAAACAAGACCGGGAGCTGACTGTGGCTCAGATCATGAACTCCTTATTGCCAAATTCAGACGTAAGTTGATGAAAGTAGGGAAAACCACTAGACCATTCAGGTATGACCTAAATCAAATCCCTTTTGATTATACAGTGGAAGTGACAGATTCAAGGAATTAGATCTGATAGACAAGAGTGCCTGAAGAACTATAGACGGAGGTTCATGATGTTGTACAGGAGGCAGTGATCAAGACAATCCCCAAGAAAAAGAAATGCAAAAAGGCGAAATGGTTGTCTGAGGACGCCTTACAAATAGCTGAGAAAAGAAGATAAGCTAAAGGCAAAAGAGAAAAGGGAAGATATACCCATTTGAATGCAGAGTTCCAAAGAATAGCAAAGAGAGATAAGAAAGCCTTCCTCAGTGATCAATGGAAATAGAGCAAAACAATAAAATGGGAAAGACTAGAGATATCTTCGAGAAAATCAGAGATACCAAGGTAACATTTCATGCAAAGATGAGTACAATAAAGGACAGAAATGGTATGGACCTGACAGAAGCAGAAGAGATTAAGAAGAGGTGGCAAGAACACACAGAAGAACTATACAAAAAAGATCTTAATGACCCAAATAACCACGATGGTGTGATCACTCACCTAGAGGCAGACATCCTGGAATGCGAAGTCAAGTGGGCCTTAGGAAGCATCACTACAAACAAAGCTAGTGGAGGTGATGGAATTCCAGCTGAGCTATTTCAAATCCTAAAAGATGATGCTGTTAAAGTGCTGCACTCAATCCGCCACAAATTTGGAAAACTCAGCAGTGGCCACAGGACTGGAAAAGGTCAGTTTTCATTCCAATCCCAAAGAATGTTCAAACTACCGCACAACTGTACTCATCTCACATGCTAGCAAAGTAATGCTCAAAATTCTCCCAGCCAGGCTTCACCAGTACGTGAACCGTGAACTTCCAGATGTTCAAGCTGGATTTAGAAAAGGCAGAGGAATCAGAGATTAAAGTGTCAACATCTGTTGGATTATAGAAAAAGCAAGAAAGTTCCAGAAAAACATCTACTTCTGCTTTATTGACTATGCCAAAGCCTTTGACTGTGTGGATCACCACAAACTGTGGAAAATTCTTCAAGAGATGGGAATATCAGACCACCTTACCTTACCTGCCTCCTAAGAAATCTGCATGCAGGTCAAGAAGCAACAGTTAGAACCAGATATGGAACAACAGACTAGTTCCAAACTGGGAAAGGAGTTCATCAGTCAAGGCTGTATATTGTCACCCTGCTTATTTAACTTCTATGCAGAGTACATCATGCGAAATGCCGGGCTGGATGAAGCACAACCTGGAATCAAGACTGCCAGGAGAAATATCAGTAACCTTAAATAACACAGATGACACCACCTTTATGGTAGATAGCAAAAAAGAACTCAAGACCCTCTTGATGAGAATGAAAGAGACTGAAAAAGCTGGCTTAAAACTCAACATATAAAAAACAAAGATCATGGCATCTGGTCCCATCACTTCATGACAAATAGATGGGTAAACAGTGGAAACAGTGACATATTTTATTTCGGGGGGCTCCAAAATCACTGCAGATGGTGACTGCAGCCATGAAATAAAAAGATGCTAGCTCCTTGGAAGAAAAGGTATGACAAACCTAGACAGCGTATTATGAATCAGAGACATTACTTTGCTGACAAAGGTCTGTCTAGTCAAAGCTATGGTTTTTCCAGCAGACATGTTTGGATGTGAGAGTTGGACCATAAAGAAGGCTGAGGGCTGAAGAATTGATGCTTTTGAACTGTGGGGTTGGAGAAGACTCTTGAGAGTCCCTTGGCCTGCAAGGAGGTCAAACAAGCCCATCCTAAAGGAAATCAGTCCTGAATATTCTATTGATAGGATTGACCCTGAAGCTGAAATTCCAATACTTTGACCACCCCGATGCAAAGAACGACCCTGATGCTGGGAAAGATAGAGGTGGGAGGAGAAGGGGATGACAGAGGATGAGATGGTTGGATGGCATCACCAACTCGCTGGACATGAGTTTGAGCAAGCCTTGTGAGTTAGTGATGGACAGGAAAGCCTGGCGTCCTGCAGTCCATGGGGTCGCAAAGAGTCAGACACGACTAAGCGACTAAACTGAACTGAAAGGAGAAACAGTGGTTCCAACATATTTTCTGAAATGGGAATATTGGCTATGTTTATGGCCATGAAAAACAGTTTTCTTCAGACTTAGCCTTTGGCTGTAACTAGGCTTCAACTTTGCTATGTTAGAGGTTAACAGATAACAATGTTAATAAAATGTCTAATTATGGAAATAAATGTGGCTGGGGAGCTGAAAGAGAAAAGCAGCAAATTCATAAGCTGGGTATATTTATCAGGCACTTATTTCTATATGGATAGAGACACTGGATAGATAGCTCACCAGTGTTATTTTGAAAAGGAGCAAGGACAGATGAGTGTCATCTCTCTTTGGAAGTGATGCTGGGAAATGAATCATTAAAAAGCAGAAGGAAAAATAAAGAGATAAATTCTCTACTAATAAGCATAACTTGAAAAACGGCTAATTAAAGATATAGGCATCCTTTCTGCTGATTTGTGATGAATATCATGCTGAATTATGAGTCAATAAAATGGTCTATTATAGAGAAAAGTTCTTGTTCTAAAATTTCAAGTACTAGATGAATCATGAAGTAAAATGTAGAAAGGTCTCAGTTCATTCATTCAAGTAATACTGAGAGTCAAAATTGCCTATTTTAATATTTAGTGCCACGTATACTCTATGTAGGGCTTCCCAGGTGGTGCTAGTGGTAAAGAACACACCTGCCAATGCTGGAGACACAAGAGACGCGGGTTCAATCCCTGGGTCAGGAAGATCCCCTGGAGGAGGGCATGACAACCCACTCCATTACTATTGCCTGGAGAATCCCACGGACAGAGGGGCCTGGCGGACTATGGTCCACAGGGTTGCAAAGAGTTGGACATGACTGAGGTGACTTAGCATGCACACACACATGCATACTCTATGTAAGCAGAGGGGATCTAGCTGAGGCACATCAGCTTTTAAAAGGAAATGTCATTTCCTTTGCATCTTGAAGAATGAGTATGCCTCAGGCAGAAAGAGAGGTATGGGAAGGAAGAATTCTAGGTAAAATGAGTAGCATATATAATTCTCCAGGAACATTAGAGTTTATGACCCACTGGATCTGCTTGGATCTCAATTAATGTGCATGATCTAGAGTACACTAGATTTAGTCATTTTAGGGAAGATCATCACGGAAGAAAAGAGATGAGGATATCAAGGAGCTCTTAAGCTATGCCAAGGAATTTAGTTTATTCCAACGTCAGAGGGACACCAAACAAGCAGCCTGCCATGATCAAAGCTAAATCTTAGAAAGATAATCCTAACTGCAAGACAGAAGATGGGCTGGGGTGGAAGTGGGGGTGAACTAAAAACAGGGAGTTAGAAAGTCACTGTCATAGTCCATGTGAGAAATGATGAAACCCTCAAAAAGGGCAGCGGCAGTGTGCCTGCAGATAAAGTAGAAAATTCTAGAGGTGAAATCAAGAGAACCTGAAGACTGGATGTGAAAATGAGAGTGTGGAGTCTTTCTTTAAAGCAGGTCAAATGAGGCCACTCCAGCAAAGTCAGGGTCACTCAGAATGAAGCAAAACACTCCTACCTTAGCAGTGCTGTTGATATTATCAGGGTCCCCCTCCTCGCACTCCAAAAGAGTCACATGGGTGAGGTTCTCCACTGGATTCGTGAGAGTCAGGAGGACCTGGCTCTCCTGGGGAAAAGGAATGGTATCTTTCAGACATTCTTCACTGCTGCCACCTAGGTCCACCTTCTTTCATGATTATATCATAAAATCATCACCCCATGCACCCCCGCCTCCCACCATCACTCCTGAGCACCCCACCTGTACCTCTACATCACTGCATTCTTAAATGCTCACCTCCTATATTACCTATACACTAGTCTATATACTCTCTAGAGTTGCTATTTCACTGAGGAAATAGATCAGATTCCATAAAAAGGGCCAGTTACTAGATCCAGAAATTCTGAGAAACATACATTATCTAAGTGATTGTTTAAAGTTTATAACTCTTACCCTACCCAGGATGTCACTAGGACTTAAAAGAAGGAAGTCCTCATGAATAAAATATAGGAGCCACAGCCAGCCAGATGTATTAATACAGAAAAAAAAAAGGGGGGTATATCAAGACTATAGAAGACTTTTAAGATTTCTTGAACTTTTTTGGTATGCTCTTTAGATTAGCAAAATAAAAGAAATCTTTGAAATGAACAGGGACTATAAAAGTGTCTTTATTGCTGTAGAACATTCTGTAATTTGTTGGGAGGCATGTGTGGGAGTTAAGGACTCAAAGAACAGAGGGGCTGCGGTAATGAAGAAATCTATGACAACACACACACACACACACAGATGTTAGAGAATCATACACACACACAGTGTACACACACACACACACAGGAAGAGAGCTGAAGCTACCTGTGGGGTCTAATATCTCCCTTTTTACCAGCCATAATTCTACCACCATATAATGTGCACCCTGCTCCTTCTGCATATATATCAAAAATGCTACGATCAAGAATTCCAGGTTAAGGACACTTAAAATCTCAGTTCCTTTATTATTTCAAACTTCCTTCTTTTCTATCTCTTGCTCATTGAATCCTGTGTCAAATATGCACAGCCACCACATACACTAAGCACACGTCTTCAATCAATTAACTCTTTCTCTTCCCGTTAATATACATGGTACTAACCTTCATGTAGCGAAGGTTGGGAATTGACATGATTCTCACTTCTGGGATATAATTGCTGTAAGTGAATAAAAAATGTATTAATGTTCATTGTGGTCTCTTAAAAGATATGATTTTTTCTTGTTAATCAGAACATTTCAGAGAAAATTTTAAAGATTCTTCCTATCACTACAATAAGAATTTAAGACATGAAATCAAACCGGTAATGAGTTCTTTCTGAAATCTCACATGTACCTCTATATATCCATGCATCAAGGTGGATATCTCCCTTATGTATTTATTAGATATGTCTTTTGAGATTTTTATTAGTTCATTTCTGTAAATCTATACGGCAACTGGTGATAAGATCCAACACTGACTTAATAATACATTGCAGGGGTGCAAAAACAATACCACATACTTACCAAACACTTTTACATAGCATTTACTATGTGCCAGGCAATATTTGAAGTTTGTTACAAATATTAATTCATGTAATCCTCATTGCAACTGCATTAAACAGGTATTACTATTATCCCCATTATAAAGATGAAGACACTAGGCTTAGGAGAAGCAGCCTGCTGGAAGTGGCCAGGATTCAAACCTAGGCAGACTGGCTGCAGGGTCTTGCTCTTAACCGCTCTGTATCGCTACCTCTCTGAATAAGACAATAGAATATTGTACTTATGTGTACTTGTTCTGGATTCAAAACCACTGGGGTTCAAATTCCAGCTTAGTATTTATATACTAAGATATTCCTTTGTAAAGAGCAGGGCAAGATATTTAGCTCTTTGTGTCTTGGTTTCTTCAATCATAAAATGAGAACATTGAAAGTTCCTTTTTATTGTGAAGAACAAATTAAATAGTATGTACAAAAAGTGCTTGGAACAAAGCACACATAAATGTTATCATGCAAATATTAACTAAAGATAAAATCTATTGCAGAAACACTTCAAGAGGGTGCATGTAGGAGGGCATCTTAGCATTACGGTATTTTAACTTCAGACTAGCTATTTTTCATGATCGTCATCACAATTCTGAGTAATTTGATATAAAATTCAAGGGCCCCACTATCAAAGATTTGGATTTAGCTGGTCTGATTTGTGGCCAGAACGTATGTATTAAGATTCCTTGGTGACTCTGCCATGATGCCAGAAAAAAAAATACACTTTTTTCCCCAAAGAACTCTTAAAAAACTGATGTGAAGCACATCTGGCCATTCAGGATTTCTGCAAGGAGTGTAATTCTTAATTAATTCTTAATTAGGAAAGGAGTTCGTACCACATGTCACTCCTGTAGTCCTAATCAGTCATGCATTAAATAACAGTAGTTAGGGAAACAGATCTTACTGTATGGGGTTTTACAGTTACAAAGTATTTGCAAACATAATAGCTCATTTGATCCTTCTTAACAAACACATGAGGATGGCAGGACTGGTGTTATGCCCATTTCAGAGATGAGGAAAATCAGTTTAGACAAATTCTGTGACAGAACCCCTATCTGGCCCTCCTAGTTCCTTCCTCCTAAGTTACCAGACCAGTACTTATCTGCCATTTGAATGCCAATGATTTCTTTTTAATTGTTGTATAATACTCTACATGCATGTATCTCAATTTAATCAACTATTTCTTTTTTAATGGTTAATCAGTTTGACAGTAAAACTGCTTCTAGCTTTTTACCATTAAAATGTTACAACACACATCTTTTAAAAATGTATCTTTATATATTACTGGTCTTTATATATTGCTTTTGTTTCTATAGAATAGATTCATGAGATAGTACCACCAGGTTAAAATGTGTATGTCATTTTGTCTTGATATTCCAAGTCACTCTCCAGAAAGACTCTAGCAATTCACTCCACCAACAATATGTACAAGTATGTTTATCCACATTCCCATGAGCACTCAGAACTAATATTTAAAAGTTTCCTATCAAGTCTCAGCATCTTTCCATATATTTACCAGCCATTTGGAATTTCTATTCTGTGAGCGACATTATTCAAATCCTTTGCCCCACCTCATCTCCCCATCCCACCCATTCCAGGGATATTCAAGTTTTATTTATCATGGAGTAGCAAATATTCTTTCTTACTCGACTGTCTCAGGACTTTGTTGTCAATTTTGTTTTTTATAACTCATATTTTTCTCCTAAGGTCAAAGCTGGCTATTTTCCTTATTAGCTTTTGGGCTTCCTGCCTTACTGGCTCTCTCACCCTAAAGTCAAGATAATAATTTCTTAGTTATTCTTTTTGATAGATGATTTTCATACACAAAATTCCCTTCTACTGACAAGTCCCAGTGAGTTAACATGAATTTAATTATTTTCATCCCATGCAACAAAGCACTATCAGAACATTCAATAACAGTGTCACAGGATGGTCTTCCGTCTGCTATATTTATAGTTTTTTACTTTATTTTTTAAAAAGACCATCCCAAACTTAGATACTTTATCATTTGGAATGAATGACTCTCCAACCAACAACATACCACATTGCCAGAGACCATACTATTACATGTCCCTGATATAAACACCTTGGATTCTGTGTCTGTAGACTTGCCTTAAACTTCCTGTTATGTATTTCAAAACCAAAACAAGAACAGAATAGCAAGATTATTCTGATGTAGCTTCTCTCTTCTTTTTTTAAGCCAAGAGTAAGCACATTTCATAGTGGGGGGAAAACAAAACAGTAACCTGAAACACCAAGCCCAAATACTCACACAGCAACCATCTGGATTTTGAATTTGATAGATGTTGGATTAAATTCTGGCTTGCTCAAATTATGTTCACATTTCTAAAATGAAAAAAATATATAATATGTATCGGAGGAAAACAAGAATACAATCTGCTGATCCACACAGCTGTTAAATTCAGAAGCACAGCATTTAATACAGTTTGATTTTATTTTGCTGCAAGATCACATATATTTTAAAACAGTGTATATTACTGATAACCAAAATATAGGAAAGATGATGTTTTGGACTTCTGGAAATAAGCAACCACACTATCAAATATTATAACCCTTATTCTTCAAATTGAAATAACTAACAAATACTTTAAAAAATTTTTTTTATTTTTAAATTTATTTCTGGCTATGCTGGGTCTTCACTGCCATGCACAGGCTTTCTTTAGTTGTGGTTAGAGGGCTTCTCCTTGTGGTGAGTTCTCTTGTTGCAGAGTACAGGCTCTCCGAGAAGGCAATGGCACCCCACTCCAGTACTCTTACCTGGAAAATCCCATGGACGGAGGAGCCTGGTAGGCTGCAGTCCATGGGATCGCTAACAGTCAGACACGACTGAGTGACTTCACTTTCACTTTTAACCTTCATGCATTGGAGAAGGAAATGGCAACCCACTCCAGTGTCCTTGCCTGGAGAATCCCAGGGACAGAGGAGCCTGGTGGGCTGCCGTCTATGGGGTCGCACAGAGTTGGACACGACTGAAGCGACTTAGCAGCAGCAGCAGCAGCATAGGCTCTAGGTTCGCGGGCCTCAGTAGTTGCAGCTCAAGGGCTTAGTTGCTCCACAGCATGCAGGATCTTCCCGGATCAGAGACTCAGGAACCCGTGTCCCCTGCCTTGGCAGGTGGACTCGAAACCACTGAACCACCAGTGACGTCTTTAATACATACTTCTAATTAAGTGTGAACAATGTGAATTTTGCTGAGTTTTCCTCTTTCCTGTTTTCTTTTTGGCTGTGGCTTTCAGTGGCATGCAGGATCTTCCTCAATCAGGGATCGAACCCATACCCCCTGCAGTGAAAGCATGGTGTCCTAACCACTGGACTGTCAGGGAAGTCCCTTCTTTGTTTTATGTTATTATCAGTCCTTTTTAATTTCGTCTCTACTAGTCTAAAAGATACGCATTCTTGGTTTAAGTGAACTTTAACACTACACTGATTGTAGGAGGTAGGTGTAGGTACTGTAAATATTGTCTGTATTTCACAGATGATGAAAATGGGGCACGGGAAAGGTAAATAATCTGTGCAAACGTCACAGAGCCAGTAAGACTTGGAGCTGGGATTTAAATCCAAGTGCTGTGATTCCAGATCTCATGCTTTAGAATAAACAATTACTTGCTTACTATCTTGAATAGTTTCCAAGTTTAAAATTTTTTTATATTTTAAACTTATATCCAGTTTATATATCCACTTATATCCACCTATATCCAGTTTAAAATTTTTTTAACCGTAGGAAAAAAAGAACAGCATAAAGATACCAGTTACTGATCCTACTGCTCCTCTCCTCAAGGCCAACCAGTTTCTCATGTACAGCTGATGAGCATAAAAAGTATACACACACATCATCTTTCTTTTTCACAGTAACACAAAAGAGAACATTTTATATTCTTCTGCCTTTTTCACCAAATCTATCTTGGAAATTATATACCAACACACACAGAGGTATCTCTGTGTCCTTTTTAATAACTCTGTAACTTATTTAACCAGACCCAAATTGATAAATGCTTCCACAATTTTGCTACTACAAATAACACAGCAATGAGTAATCTTGTATGCAAATCACTTCCCACATGCATAAATTTATCTGTAGGATAATTTCCTAAAAGTGCATTTGTTATTTTGATGGATATTGCCAAATTGCTAACTTCTGCCAATCTGATGATTATGAAATGGTTTCTCACTGCAGTTTTAATATACACTTCCTGATTACTGTACATGTTTGAGTATCTCTCCTCTTTACTGGGAACTGGGATTCCCTCTGCCATAACTGGCACATTAGTATCTACTTGACAATTTTATAATGGGGTATTATCTTTTCCTTACTGATTTGTTATACTTCTTCACATATTCTGGATACTAATTCTCTGTCAATTACATACTTTACAAATTACTCTTCTCAGTTTATGATCTATCTTTTCATTTCTTTATGGGTTTTCCTTGTAATGGGGGTACAAATTTTAATGTGTCAAACATGTAATTTTATCCTTTATGGTTTATCTTACTATGGACTACTTATTCCCTTAACCAGAAGCCATAAAGAATATTCTTCCATATTTCCTTCTAGAAGTATTGCTCTTCATATTTACTCTTTAAAGTTTTCAAGGTTCCTAAAACTGACTTCTGTGTATCGTGTTAAGTTAGAGGACCCATTTTTTTTTTTTTTTTCCATAGAATCACTTGAGATGATTTCACAGGCTCTTCTTTCCCCAGTGACTTGAAAGGCCATTATTTGGTGAAATCAAGTTTCCCGACATGCATAAGTCTGTTTCTGCTTTCTCTATTCTGTTTCAACAGTCTATAAATCTAACATAAACAAATACTTTTCATATGTGTGTGTGTGTATATATATATATTCCCTCTTTTCTTACATAAAAAGTTATGTGCCTGCTATACACCCTGTTTTTTTTGCATTTATAAATACATCCCATATTATGACATTGTTTCTTATAGATCTGCAGTACTCATTGGGTGGATATATCGTAATCTCTACATATTTTGGTTTGTATTTGTAGAGGTGTATCTCCAGGGAGGTTGATGGGTCAATACAATACTGATTTTTTGCCTGCTGGATCTGTCCATTTCTGAGAGACAGGTGTTAAAGTCTCCAACTATGATGGTGGATTCATCTATTTCTCCTTATAGCTGTATCAGATTTTGCCTCACATGGTTTGACACACGATTGGTGGGCAAATGTACATTAGGAATGGTTGTATCTTCTTGGAGAACCGACCTCTTTATCATTATGTAATATCCTTCTTTAGCCGTGGTAACTGTCCTTACTTTGGAGTCTGCTCTGTCTGAAATGAATATGGCTACTCTTGCTTTCTTTTGATTAGTATTAGCATGGTATATTTCCTTCTTTCCTCTGGTTTCTTCCTTCCTCTATCTCTCCCTTCTTTCTTTCTATGCCTTGTTTGAATCAGGAATTAAAGTCTATACACTGTATTTGTTTGGTTGACAGGCCTAAGTCTCTTCTAATCTAATGCTGTATTATTTGACAATAGGAGCTATTAGTCACATGTCATTATTTAAATGAATTTCACCTTAGAAAGACTCAGGACCCACAGTTGCACTACCATATTTCAAGTGCTCAGTAGGCTACATGTGACTTGTGTCTAACATGCTGGACTGTACAGATAAGGAACATTTCCATCAACACAGAAAGTTCTGTTGGATGGTATTGATCTAAAATGTTTCCTTTCCCTTTTTTGGGTATTTTTTCTTTTACAGTATTTCTTTTATTAATTGAAGAGACTGATGTTTCATAGATTTCCAGAGCCTGGATTTGCTTATTTTTCTTCTTTCTTGCTTTTCTTTTAAATTGACTTTTAAAAATCAGTCCTTTTTGTTTCCTCCCTACTCTCCTAAAAGCTTTATATTCTTTCAGTATTCTTCTAGGGGTTAGCAGTATGAACTTAACCTACACATACCCCAGCTTCCACATTTGTAAAATAAGGCTAACAAAGAAGAGTCCTTACCTCACTGAGTTAGGGGCTTCAAGCTTCTCTTGAAAGCTTTAGAACAGTGCCTGCACATTGGAACATTGTCTATAAACATTTTCTAGTTACTACTTTCCAGAGGTTTTGATACTGACCAGATGCCAACTGCATTTATTTTTGCTTTTCTCTTACACAAATGACAACTCGACAGAGAGGAATACTTACTCGGCAGCGCAGGGACCGTTTGATCAGAAGATGCTTATGACGAGGATAGAGCTGTGAGGCACAGACTGGCTGGAAGTCAGGCTGTAAGAGGCGCTGCTGAAGGGTGGTCACTAGCATGAAAGGCAGAAACCATGCTTAGTTTAAGTGACTTGCTCAAAATCAGATGTATACGTGATGACTACACAAAATAACACTGCCTTTGTGACCAGCACTCTTCAAAAAAAAAAATGGAAATTTGACAGACATTTCTTCAAAGGATTACCTCTATCTTATTTTCTGCATGATTCATTTTAGTACTAACAACTACATTAAAAATCTCAAATCAAAAATAAAAATCGAAAGGCACAGAAGTAACAAAAACAGAATTAGATGTAAAATAGAAACAAAGTAGAATCATGTATAAAATTACCCTCTGTTAAATTTACTGGTCTGGTATAATAGTCTTCAGGTAGAGGTTCCACTTCATCTACAGCCTGAGCTGGCTCAATTTTTATCTCCTTCTGGTCCTCTCCTTCTTTAAGGCTAAAAGATAAAAGCAGTCATTTCTCAAGGGTCCACCTAAAAGTCCATGATATTGCTAACTAAAGTACTCCTCTATTGTAGAATATTTTTTCTAGCTAGGTTTTTCCTAAGTATGAGCATCTTCTACCCCACTGGCAACTGTTACTTTAAAACCACAGTCCTTCAATATTCATTTTGATACCAGCTTTTTCCCTCAAAGTCATTTAATGTCCAAACTTACGAAAGTCCAGCAAGGGTACTGATGGTTGTACCAGCTCTTGGTCGCTGAAGCCGGGTTCCAAGACCGTATTTGTCCTAAACAGAGTTAAGAAATTTCTCTTAGAAATTCTATTTTTATATATGCTATGTATCAAAATAAAGAATTTGGGGTGGGACAGCATGAGAAGCTCAGGGAAATAAGCAAAAAAAAAAAGCTAATTTAATAAATGCTTCTTTTAAAGACAGTAAGTGTAGCCCCACATCCTCTTATTCTCAAAATGACAACAAAAGCACCAAACATGGAGATTGAAACTACATTAATACAGTGAAAATGAGCAAAATGTGATTTTTAATCTAAAAATATCTAAGCAATGGCTTAGACCAGAAAACTATGTGAAGTATCTAAGACACACGATGAATGTCTTCTCGGAACACCAGTGATCATCTGCTAACTTTAGGGTCAGCAAGAATGATAAAAGCACTTACCACTACATGAATAGTGTGTTGCTGTAGGCCCCAAAATAGCAGCAGGTTGCAACAGAGACAAAAAAATGCAGGATAAGATAGAAGCAAGCTCATACAGCAGGCAGGTCATGGGGAAGTTGGGAGAGTGACAAACACACTTAATGCAAAGTCCTCCCTAAATACACTGCTGCATATGCTGATTATACCACTGGATTGTTCAAAAAACTGAGATGTCATAAAAGTCTCTGGCAAATGTGGATGCTTTGCAAGTTGTAATGTTTTATTAAATTCTAAAAGACATTTTTACATGACTCTTACCAATTCTTAGGGTTTTAATGGCTTAACTAATTCTCAGGCAGAAGCAGTACAAGAATTTATTTAACCATTACAAGTCCCATTCCCTTCAGTGTAAAACGGGAATATACCACCTACTACACAGGACTGTTGTGAGGATTAAACATAGCACTGAGTTTGATATATCACTGCCATTCAAGAAACATTATTTATTAAATGCCAACCTGCTTGGCTCCAATCAAACACACAAAAAATAAATTATTCTGGGAGCAAATAAAACTTGGGGGGACAACAGCAAAAGCTTCAAATCCTAATTTCTCACTTCTAATTGGTAGTTTACAAACTAGTAGAGAATAACTTTGATCAATAATTTCTATCAAAATTACACCTGCATATATTACTATTTAACCACAAAAGAGCTCAGTATAAAAGTCAGTATTTTTCACATTGGAGAAATATTGGGAGGTGCCAAAAAATTATGATAACTAAAGCCCAGAAATCACTATTACCAGGATGCCAAAGGTGGGTGGACTACATGTGTAACATGAATAAAATCTACCATTTGTTCATATTCCTCTGACTTTCTGTAATATGCAAAAGCTGTAAACGTGGGTGCCTACAAAACTAATAGTAGCCTCTTTAGGAAATAAGAAGATGATAGAGGGGAGTGATGGAGAAAGAAACACAAATGTACTTAAAACAAAGAACTCAAAGAGACCTAATGATATAGCAAAAGCATATCCGTTGGACTTAAACACCTATCACCTGAGGGACCTTTTTTTGCTAGCCATCATTCAGGAATCTAGAGACAATGGCCACTTTCTGAAATGTTCACCACTCTTATACCACACTGGTCTTGATCAGTGAATTAGAAATTCCTCTTTGGACCAAGTTCTCACCGAAAAAGCCAAAGGCATATAGTTTCTACGCCGTGCCAGTTTCTTGCGATCTCGCTCAACCTTCTCCTTCTGAGCAAGCTGCTGGTAATACTCAATCAGTTTGTTCATCTGTAAGAAATCAAAATATTTGAAACAGCTAACAAGAAGCTTAGGAAATTCATCAACTAAACTGACTAGACATATAATGAATAGAAAAGACACATTGAAGTGGGCAAGTTTCTCTTCCCAGAAGAGAATTTGTCTTCCTTACATGATCTATTTTCAGAATTGAAATGGAACTTTCAAGTTCAACAACAGAAGAAATGAGCAATGAAAAGGCTTGAAAATTCCACGTTCTCTTTTCACTGCTCTTTTATTTCACTGCTTACTTCCCCTCACAACCACTCCTATTTTTCTGGCATGGCCACAGAACCATTATTTCCAACAATGTGACATTTCATACTCGACTTTCTCCTTGACTCCAACACATATTTCAAAAATATACTTTCATCATAAAAGCCATACAACTGTGAAAAGTTCAAGCAATATAGAAATATAAAGAATAGAAAGTAAAATTTCTCTTTATCTCTCATGCCCACGTTCACCCTTCTCCTCACCACAGGTATCCACTACTACAGGTGAGAAATCTTTCTTACACACAGGCACAGGTATGATATTATATTCTGCATACATTAAAAAATGCATGCATAGACATACAATTTTTATATGTGCAAAATAAATATAGGTCTTTATATTTTCCATATAAGGGGGAAAAACTTGCTCTTTTTAAAACTTTTTCACTTTACGTGTGAATTTTCCACTCAGTACATATATTAATAGATTTACCTCATTCTTTTTAAAAGTTGCAGCTTATTAAATGGCACAGGTGTCCTAAAGGTATTTAACCATTTCCTCTGAGAGCACGTAAATGGTCTCCTGATACCCACTCTTGTTCTCTCAACTCAATAGTAATTATTTCTTAGAAACACTTATCTGATCCTGTCAGCTCTTCTGCTTTAAAGGCTTCTCAAATGCCTTAACTTGGTCCACATGGTTCTGCAGTTTGGCCCCAAATCCTTTTCTCCCTTCACCTACCGCAACGCTCCACCCTGGCGCACTTGCCCACTGGTCTACAACTTGCTCCTTCCACTTACAAGCTCTTTGCCTTGAGTGTTCCTCCACCCTGAATCCTTTCCCTTCTCTGCCTGTTGTCCTCAGATCCTAGTGCAATCCTCAGATGTAGACTTATCTAGTTCAAATTCCCTGTAATAAATGCTCACACGCACAGATTCTCTCTCCTTCACATTACTTTGAGTTTTTCCTTTATCTGGGGATTAATTGATTTTGTTTTCCCATCAGTCTTAAACTCTGCGAGAGGAAAGGTCATATATTCCTATTGCTCAGCATGGTCCCTGGCACACAGATGGAGCATATGCTTGATAACTCCTTGGTAACTGAATATACAGATTTTTGTGCGTGAGTACAGGTATTTCTGTAGGTCAGAGTCCAGGAAGTAGATATTGCTAAGAGACCAAGAAAGCTGTACTAGTTCACACTGACAATAGTATATGTGAAAAGGTCCAACTGGATACACTCCCATCCAGGATATTTTCAGTATTTCTAATTTTAGCTGAGGTCATAAGTGAATAATTATAAATTATTATTTAATTTCCAGTTTGACTATACAACTTCATTTCAATCACATTTCACCATCTTTCTAATATTCTGCTTCCGAGGCAACAAAATCAGTCCTAATGTACACTGCAGAGATCAATTCACTGTGAACTATTAAAGGATGTCTAAATCATGATTGCTACTGATTCCAAAAGCATCTTCTAAATTAGTGGTGTTTCCAAGACTTAAGATATGCTGATATGTTTACAGGTTGAGGATACGATATTTCTGAGAACAAAAGGACCCTTTAACTTAGTTTGTGGGTATATGGAAAACAGAAACGTATTATTTCCTTTTTCCAATTCACAAGAGTACAGAAATAAAATTACTCTTAGGTTTCTCTATTAACTTATGTCAGGCTGGAAAAAACTGCCATTATGATTTAATGTCTTACACAAGAAGCACTTTCTAAGTGTAAAAGACACCAAAACACACATCATAGATTTATAAGCCTAAGCCATATTCACTAATAAAATGGTCTTTTTCCTCATCTTTCCTCATGTCATCCTCTCTCTGATGACCCTTTACTTACCCGTTGCATGTGAGGATTTTCAGGTTCCTGCCAACCACCACTAGCTGAAAAATAAAGCAATATTAAACAAGGCTTACATAATCTGATTTTATTTTCACAAAAACAGGTCATCTGCAGGCCACAGACTTAAACTTAAAAACATAAAATCACAGAATTTTCAAGAAAGAGTCCTAGAAATTACATAGGCCAGAGTGCTCAAAATCAAATTCTTTCTTTAAATATAATGATGGTGATAATAATAACCACCACTAGGACCACCTCTACAACTAAGACATGTATAATTTCTCTGCCAGGTATGTGAAATGTATCAAACTTCATTTTATTCTCATAATAACCCTCTGAGGTAGAGACTTTCATTATTAGTCTTATTTTACAAATGAGGAAATTGAAGCTCAGAGAGTTAAATAACTTGCCCAAAGTCACAGAGACAGTAAGCAATAAAGCCAGAATTCAAACCCAGGCAGTCTGACCCCAGAGAGTTTGCCCTTACCTACAATATTGTGCAAATTGAAAACAACCTAAATGTCCATTTGGAAGAGACTAAAGAAGCAAACTGTGGTTAAGTCAGGCATTAATCACTTACTATCACTACTACATACCACAAACAAACTTGATAGAGATAAGCTGTAGCAGGACACATAAAACAAGGTTCTATTTGTTTCAAGTTGAGAAACACATTTGCTAATGGCTACATACTATGTGGAGAACTGCAAAAATACTCGAAGAACTGATGAAAACCTGAATTCAAGACTGATGACCATCTCTCTCTAGGAAACAGAAGGCAGATGGAGTGGGAGGAAGACTATACTGGGCTTACACTGTTTTGGTTCTGTTTAATTTCTTAAGCTGAGTGGTAAGTTCATGAATGTGTATTATTTTTATAAAAATAACTTTTTTTCCCAAATAAAAACGACTCCTGTTGAAGGTGACACTGTAACTCTTGGCAGGAAATGGCAGCAGTAACAACCTTTAGTACAATATTTATATTTTAAAAGTTGCTTTACTTAAGGCAAACATGAAAAATAATTATGTGAAAAAAATGTTTCAGTAATATTTTAGAAAAATCTTAAGTTTTACCTAATTGCATTTTTAGAACTGCTGATTGATTCTAAACACAAATTTAAGAGCCATTATGATCTCATTATAAGTTTTTGCACATTACTGACACAAGGGCTTACTTATAAATAAACAAATAGTTGTAACTAAAGTGGTGTCGGGGCTTCTCAGATACCAATGACATCATGGAAGAAATGAAATTATCTGTACTTCTTAAGAGCTCTGAGTATTCAATTATCACTGTCAACATAGCCTTAGAGGAGCTAGATTTCTAGAAATAAGCACAGGCTTTAAATTCTAAAAAATAAATTATCCAATCCTAATGGTTTATAGTCCAAAAAGTATCAAAAAAAGACTTACAGAGTAACAAACTGAGAAATCTATTTGGATCCCCCCCCCCCCCCCCCCCCCCCCCCCCCCCCGTTTTGTTTAATCTGATAAAAAGAAACAAAATACAAACATGGAAAAAATACACTTTAACTCACTGAACTAAGTGCCACTTTGAGGTTGTTTTTCACATCTAACTTAAATTCATAAACAAATTTAAACAATCTACTTGCTACACTGACATTAAAACACAAATATTTACTGACAATCTAAAAAGATGGTACAGAAACTTTCCAATATAAATCATATTTCAGGAAATACCTACCCACCAACAAACACTTTAAGAAACTTGTTTGTTAACTTTCTGTTTTTGAAGAATGTTTTATCAAAATAATGTATGAAATTAGGAAAATAACCAAGAGCTCAGGCATTCTACACCAAAGGGCAAACTCAAGAAAATCAAGAATTAAGTTTTAAGAACAGAGTTGAATCTGAAAGAACTTCACCCATTTTTACTACCAAATTATATGAGAAACTATAGGAAATTTTTACCTAATGTCCATCTTCATTTGAGTTACATCAAATAACATAATTTTTTAATTGGCTTCCTCGTGTATTAGTAAGCTGATATTTTTTCAAACTTTAAACATTTTGTATTGGGGTACAGCCAATTAACAATGTTGTGGCAGTCTCAGGTGAAGAGCGAAGGGACTCAGCCATATATACACATGTACCCATCCTCCTCCAAACCTCCCTCTCATCCAGGCTGGCACATAACACTATACATGTGCTATACAATATGTGCTATACAACAGGTCCTTGTTGGTAAGTTGACATTTTTAATGAAAACCTAAAAATGGTAATTTTTAACAAGTCTAAAAAATTTCAGAAAATTAATGAAATTTCAGAAAGAAAAAAGACAATGGAGAGTTAGCAGTGCTACTGTTTATATAAAAAATAATAGCAACTCAAGATTCTGAACTGACTGTAATAAAGAGTGTTTCTCTGTTATTAACCATGGAGTACAGAAAATGAAAAAATAAAGGAAGCTTCCTAATAAAGATTAAGGGCAACCTCTGCTTTGAAACACAAAAATGATGGAGAGGTAATTAACATTTTAGACTGTCTTTAGGTCCAAACACACATAACTTTTCTGTAACACTTATGATATATATGGAGAAGGAAATGGCAACCCACTCCAGTGTTCTTGCCTGGAGAATCACAGGGATGGGGGAGCCTGGTGGGCTGCCGTCTATGGGGTCGCACAGAGTCAGACACGACTGAAGTGACTTAGCAGCAGCAGCAGCAGCATGATATATATAGATGTCTCTTTAAGCATGTGTTTGAATGCTCCAGGATAGATACCTGGACATGGAATTTTTGGATAAAAGAATAAAAGCAATTTAAAAGTTTAATAAATGTCAAACTGCTCTCTAAGGTGGTAGCAGACAAAAAAACTTTTCCTCTATTTCTGTCACACTACCAGATTTTTACAATTTTGCCAAATCAATGGACTAAGTTTTAATATGCATTTTCCTGATTACTAGTAAAACTGAAACATATCCTTTTGCATATTTATTGACTTTAAAAAATCATCTCACTAAGTTGTGTGCAAAAAATAAATTCCAATGATTTGTGCACATTTTGGTTATTGAACATTTTTATATCCATTTCTGAGGGCTGCTGTTCATATTCTTTGACAATTTTTTTTTTCTCTTGGGTAGCTTCCCTACTGATTTATAAGGGTTCCTTATTTTTGGTTATTTATCTGTAGTCTGTTAAATATAAGATTTGCCACTTTAATCCTTTAAGTTTGTTCATGGTGTGTTTCACCATCAGCAGCAATTATTTTTTATGAAGAACATTAATCTTTTGATTCTAAAAATACCTGTCAGATATATAAATGCTATTTTACCAACCTTAAGAATACCCAGTTTTCAATGAAATATCATGGTCATAAATGTGAGAATTTGGGAACATAGAAGTTTAGTGGCAGAATACTCTGAATTTATCTCCTACCTCCCAACAAGTAACAGAATTCATCATTTGTGTGCAACTACAACTCTGTTGATTTCACAAAATCTCATGCTGAAGTCCACCTCACTCACCCACAGATTTATCTGCCATGCCCACATCTCTAGATGTCCAGCGACAAAATCCACAGGCCAAATAGTAGGCTTTCTTCATGGTGGTCTTGGCTGGGTCATCTGGAAGCTGTGTGGAGATGCTTGTTGCCCGAGTGGAGAGGGTGTGCATACAGCCAGGACAGTCAAAGCAGTTGGCACATCTAGAATACAACAAACAACCACTGATTCATTCAACAAGTATTTACCAAGCACCTACTACGTTCAAGATATTCTTCTATATGTCAGGAATTCAAGAGAGAACTATAAGGGAAGGGTGACTCTCAAACAAAAAGAAATCAAAAGTACTCTGAAGATACTCTTATAAACTGTTTTAAAATTTCAAAAGCATTACATGCTAATTATTTTTTAAAATGGGCAGTCATCACCCAAGTTCCCGAATAACTACAGCATGACCCAAGCCTATTCACAGAGGGAATCACTGTTAACAGTCTGGAGTTCACTTTTAGACTCTTCTTATGCTTGCACAGACCACAAAGATTCTGTGGGACAAAGAAACGTCACAGCTTATGACTTTAGAGAGGACAGACCAATTGCACAATGGAAAACTGAGAGGCAACAATTCAACAAGCTCTGACACTGGGTTTGGAAAATAACTGCTTGTTTGCCATGCCAGAGAGCTGAAACAGATATCAAATAATGCTACCAAGGTGAAATGGTTCAGAAGGGTGGCATTTTCAGGGCTTTCGGTTCTCTTCAGGCATTACTTTTCCTAGTGAACCAGCCAACATTCCCCTACAGGGGCCTCCATGCCTTTTTGTTTTTCTAGTAGAAAGTTTTCTACTTTCCTACCACCTGAGATTATCAAGATTGTACCTTCAGTCACAGACTTGCTCTAAAGTTCCATAACTCCAATTTTCTGTGATATTTTGCTACTGGACAATATCCTCAAGTAAGGATAATAATAGTAACTACCTTAAAAGGATAAGGACTTCCCTGGTGGCTCAGACGGTAAAGTGTCTGTCTACAATGAGGGAGACCAGGTTTTGATCCCTGGGTCGGGAAGATTCCCTGGAGAAGGAAATGGCAACCCACTCCAGTACTATTGCCTGGAAAATCCCATGGACAGAGAAGCCTGGTAGGCTACAGTCCATGGGGTCACAAAGAATCGGACACGACTGAGAGACTTCACTTTCACTTAAAGGGATACTTTGAGGATTAAATGATAAAATAAAGGTATGGATGGCATACAAAGCTGGTTTATATGGAGCTGTTTCTCTAGGACAGGAAGGACAAATAGTGGTTTATATCCATGGAGGTACAAAGGTGTGACTGGTTGCAAACGACTTCCACACCATGCTAAAAATCAAAATGGCACCAGTAACAATGAGCATATCTACTACTCAGATCTTGATTTTTTAACACCAATCTCTAGTAAAAGGTACCAGGGCTCCTTGGAGAAATGGCTCTGGAACAGAAAATACAGATGAGCCTGGAGTAAGTAGGAAAGTTCTCAAACAACTGAATAACACTTCCCTCCCCCTCAATGCCATAAAATGATGGGGGTATGCCAAAGGGAGACCGAAATCTACTAAAAAAGGGTTATAAGAGCCAAAGCTGGAACAACCTGAGTTAAAAAAAAAAAAATAGTAGTATTGGAGTATAATCTGAAGTATACAAAAATATTCACAAGTCCACGCTGCTTTAAGTAAATGATTAAATAAATAAAAAAGGGAAAAGAGAAAAATCTTCCATGCAAAAGAATTCCAAGTAATTCATGAAGACAGCTCTCATGGAAGGGAAGCATAACTTGCTACTAGTTAAGTGTGGGCTGTATTAGTACATTTCCTTCCAAGAGTATGATATGGAAAAGGAAAAAAAGAAAAGAGTAACTTAACATCAGAAAAATCTGACAAACAATAGCTCAAGCCAAGTAATCAAGGTTAACATCTACAGTGAAAAGTCATATTGGTGGTATATACCCCTGATATGATGTGGTGAGAGATGCACTTTACCTATGTGATCCTCTTCCCCAAAACACATTCTCTTAGATGATGACAAAAGCATCAGACAACTTCCAATCAAGGGACATTCTATAAAATATCTTACCAGTACTTCTCAAAACCAAGGAAAGTCTAACAAATTTTCACAGCAAGAGAAGCCTAAAGAGATATGACTATTAAATACAATGTGGGTATCCTGAATAGGATCCTAGAACAGAAAAATGAGATTAGAAGAAAAATTGAGGAAATCCAAATTTAATAATAATGCTACCAATAACATTCATTAATTGAGACAAATAATACCATACTAATAGATGACATTTACAATAGGGGAGAATGGGTAAAGATTAAAGGGAATTCTCTGTATCATCTTCACAGTTATCTTAAGTCCAAAACTGTTATAAAATACAATTTTTTTTTTAATGGAAGTGTCATCTTTGGCAAAAAACGATGCTAAAAAAAGAAAAACAGCTAATTTCATGTGTTTTCTTACCAGCTATTAAAATTTAGCTGTGGAAAATAGGAAAAATGGATCCCAGTCTTACCTATTCTTTTTTAGTTTGGCTTCAGCCGATGGCATATTTTCTAAACAACTGGGACAATAATGGGAGTCCACCTAGAATGAAACAAGAAATCAAAAAATCATCTTGGCTTGTGTACATACCTATAACAAATAGTGAAATTTAAAATACATTATTCTGCAGCAGAAGGTGAGAGACCATCGTTCTGGCAAAGAACTTGGACTGTTTCCAGCATAGGGTTTATTCTTACAAAAATCCCCTGTTTTTTTCTTAACCTCTCAATTTCCTGAAATCCTTCTGTTTTTCTTTTCTGAATTTCCCTATTCCCTTTCACCAGGGTTTTATGTATTAGACACGTTAAAATACGTTTATGTTAAAGAAGACTCTAACAAATAATCCAATTTATGAAGCTGTGATCAAATATCCTTTTATCTACTCTAGCTTTATGGGACTGCAATAACTGGACCACACTTTAATGGTTAAGAGAGATTTTAAAAGTTCTCTCGTTACTGACGTATTACATGTTCACTGAAGGAAAGCATAAATTAACAGTTAGAAAGTTAGCTATAGTCAACCAACTAGAGATTTTTAAATGGCAAATTAAACCACTAAGTTAATAAGATAGTCTTATTGTATTTAGCTCGAAAACACAGTATAAAAATTAAATTCACTGTATTTTTTTAAGGACTGAATAATTATTTCCTTTAATGTAGGAAGACCCTATTTGATAATTCTAGAGCTCTGGGCATCTGCAGATGGAAAGACAGATTCACCCGAACATAAATACTATGACAGAAACTGGTTTCTGTTTTTATCATCTGCTTATAAACAGAACCCCTTTGAAAGATAAAGTTGCTGCTCAAATAGTCACCAGGAACACAAAATACAGTCCTGTTAACTTATATTTGCACTTACTCATCATAAAAGGCAAAATGTTATTCACTCCATTTTGTTCCTTTCTGAATTATGCTCCTCTCTTCAAGTGCAGCTCCAATTCCAGGCTCCCCATTAGAACTTTCTGGACTGCTTCAGCCTTCATTGGCATCATCCTCCCCCAAACCCTAATGCCTTCTGTTTCTCAGGTGCACACCAGTCCATAAAAAATACAGACTGAATGTAATAGCTGACGGTGTCCTTACAGATTATGAAAACTAGCTCCCTATCGATCACCAAATGAGAATCTAGTCTAATTCTGGAGGTGAAGCTGGGACAGGGGGGCATCACAGAGAAAGGAGCTGCCAAAGGGATAAGCATACAAAGTGCTAATAGAGAAAAACAAATGCTGTATATGAAACAGCATTGATTTCTCTTTTTCCCTTGTGTTATTTAACTGCTTTCTCTGACTATTCTGAATAGTATGAAAAATATTCTCAATAGTAATTAATAATGTGTAAAATGGCTTATAGTATAGGACATATTCTCATAAGCATTTTTAACAGTCCAGGGATCCTGACTGAAGTCCATTGAATCAGGCTGCTTGGTTTCAAATCCTGGTCCTTCCTCAAATTTTTGGCTGTGTGACATACTGCAAACATTATGTGTTTCTTTAACTGTGAAGTACAAGAGGCATCAGTCACTTCAGTCCTGTCCTACCCTTTGCGACCCCTGGGCTGTAGCCCACCAGGCTCCTCTGTCCATGAGATTCTCCAAGTAAGAATACTTAAGTCAGTTGTCATGCCCTCCGCCAGGGGATCTTCCCCATCCGGGTATCGAACTAGCGTCTCCTGCATTGCAGGCGGATTCTTTACGGACTGAGCCAAACCTCTAACGGTAAAGTGTTTTGTTTTTTTTTTTTAAAGATATTTATTCTGTTGGTTTGTAGAATGATTAAAGGAGATTATGTAAAGCACATGGCATACAGAAAGTACTGAATAAGCAGAAACTATGTATTATTAATACTAATCAGCTTTTCCTTCAGGAGCCTGCAAGTAACTCAAGAGCAGGATTTATGTCTTAACCCGTCTTTTAATCCCCAAAGCTTACTGAATGAACACGTGCCAAGTGCTGCAGACGTTTTGGGGCTTTGTTATTCGTTGATGATTTTTTTCCCCCAGGGTGGGGTCTTTTACACTCTGAGCAATCCCACCTCCAACGCCCACTTGTATCAGTGAAGGACAGAAATGTACCCCCAGAAGAAGGGCCATAAATATCATACTTTGAGCTTTTTAAACAACAGATCCGATTCTAAGCGCTTTTCAGTCAGCTCACCCCATCCCAACCCTCTTCTCTGCTGCAGGCCTTGGGCTGGGCCGGGAAACAGAACAAGGCAGTCAGAAGGCCCGGTTTCTGCCCAAGGAGGCGCAGAACTTCCAGGATGGGAGGCGCTTGGATGAGAACGATCGCGGACTTTCCCACTACCTCAATCAATCCTGTAAAGACTGTATCTCGCCCCTCAAGGGGCCTTAACTAAGCACCCCCACATCTTTTCCCCCCACAACCCGCCCAATTACCAAACCCCGCAGCAGATGGCCAGGGTCCCCAAAGTCTAGTTTGTCCAATCAGAAGACACTCTAGAACAGAAAGGCCGCTCAGCCCCACCCAAGGCAGCGCCTCCTTTCCAAGTGACAAATTGTAAGCAAATTAAATCATAGACAAAACTGAGTGACGGAAGGCAAAGCCAATCAGCATGCTAGGAAAATGACTACCCGCCTCCAACCGGCGGAACTTCCCCGCTGGTCGCGGTGACTAGGGGGAACGCCTCCCCCATCCCCCAACAGACACTCTTCATGGGACGACTGCGTTACCTCGTGAGACACACATTCCAGCGACCGCAGATCGCTACAATAGCGGCAGAAGTAAAGCTGCGACAGCGGGGCCCGAACCTTCTTTTCTCCCTGGACTAGGTAGAGAACCCGCTCCGATTGCAGCAAGGACGCCATCTTGCGGGGGAGGAGTCAACGACGCTCCCGTCGTATCACGTGACCCGAGGGCCGGCGTTTCCCTAGCTTCCTTCCTTACGTCTTTCAACGTAGACTTTGACGTAAGCTTTCCGAGCAAGTGGGGCTTTGCGCAGGACGAAAGTCAAAATGCGCATGCTCAGCTGGGATACCAGCTTTCTCCCCCAGTTTGGGGCCTGTCCCACCAACCTCGGCTCCGCAAGCTCGTTCCCCTCCAGCATTTTTGTGAGTGTCAACCGCCCGGACGGAGCTCAGACCGTTGTTTTGCTAGATGTGGAGTCGCAGATCAAATCCGGACAGACTCAATACTGTTCTTTCCTTCATTTCTAACAGGAAGGTTGCTCTTTTATTTACAACTGCCTCTCCCGCCCTCACCTTCCAAACAAATCTCCAGAAGTTAGATGGAGGGTTTCTGAGACAGAGTTTCTTGGGAACTAGAAAACTGAGAGTCCACACCAGCACTTCCTTCCGACAATCTTACTGTTGACCTATAGGAAACTCTCACAGATATTATCTCTTTTGAAGTTTCTTAGATCGAGCTCTTACACGCAGAAGCTATATCTCATTTCCTGGTTTTCCATATTTAGCATTAGAGTCAAGTCTATATTGTGGATGTTAATGAAGGAATGAAATCAATGAACAGTGTTGCTAGGTGTCATTTACATTTTTCTAGTGCATGCATTAAGGCTTAGACATGTAAAACGACCACTTAGAACTGTGCTGGCAGAGACTGGAGCCCATGTTACCAGCTTCAGTTCACTGCTTTCCTCTTTGTACTACAATTGAAAGTGAAAGTCCCTCAGTAGTGTCCAGCTCTTTTCAACCCCGTGGACTATACCCATGAAATTCTCCAGGCCAGAATACTGGAGTGGGTAGCCTTTACCTTCTCCAGGGCATCTTTCCAATCCAGGGATTGAACCCAGATCTCCTGCATTGCAGGTGGATTCTTTACCAGCTAAGCCACAAGGGAAGCCCAGTGTTGTATTAATACCTGTCTGATACTAGAGTTGGTGACTGAGAAGAAATAGAACTGAATAGTAATAATAGTTAACATTTATTGAGCACTTACTGAAGGCAGGACGCTGAGTCAAAACTATGTAGTCTCATTTAATTTTCACCGGAACTCCAGAAGGCAGGTGCTATCATTATTTTTATCTCACAGGGCAAAAATGAGTAGGCTATCCATTGAGATCCCAGTTGCTCTTCTCTTCTCCCTGGAAAGCCTGGCCATAACTGGGGTAGACTGAGATTCCTCTGCTCTGTGACTAGTAGTCACCAGTAGTAGAATCCCTAATGCATAGGGTAGTGACCAGCCTGGGCCCTGGGCAGCAGCAAGGCCCAGGCACTGGCATGGGAGGCAGGCACTGGGAACAGAAGGGGAAAGTGAGTCACAGGAAGATACCTGGCTTCATTTCTGAGGCACACAGGACCAGCCTGCCTTAGTGGTGCTGGCAGGTTTTTACCAAAACAGACAACAGCCACAGGTTGGAGTTTGCTGATGCGTGCTATAGCCTCCAGGGGTAGTAGACTGGGTAACTGAGGATTATCATATACTAGAAAGATCCTAGTTCAATCCTTGTAGTTTTCAAATGGAGGAAATGAAGCCCCGAGAGTCAAAGGAACATGCCCCAGGTTTTCTCACTCCTGGTAGAGTAGTATTCTGTTTTCTGATTCCACAAATGCAGTTCCTCTCACACTATGTCAGTTCATTCATATTTACAGTTGAGTAGGAAACCAGTTGCTGTTCTAAAAAGAGAAGAAAGCAAATGCAAGGGAAAGTGGAACCTTAATGGATAGCCTACTCATTTTTGCCCTGGAAGTTTCCCATTTGGGACACATGAGTTTCCCATCTCTAGAATGCTCTCTGCTTGTCTTCAACAGGAATTTCCCAAGCATACCTCAAGCCTAACCAAGGCTTGTCCCCTTCCCCTTACTCCCTCTGCTTGATAGACTAACCGTTTCAGTTCAGTTCAGTCACTCAGTCATGTCCAACTCTTTGTGACCCCATGGACTGCAGCATTCCAGGCTTCCCTGTCCATCACCAACTCTCAGAGCTTGCTCTAACTCATGTCCATCGAGTTGGTGATGCCATCCAACCATCCCATCCTCTGTCATCCTCTTCCCCTCCTGCCTTCAGTTTGTCCCAGCATCAGGGTCTTTTCCAATGAATCAGTTCTTTGCATCAGGTGGCCAAAGTATCGGAGTTTCAGGTTCAGCATCAGTCCTTCCAATGAATATTCAGGACTGATTTCCTTTAGGGTTGACTGGTTTGATTTCTTTGCAGTCCAAGGGACTCTCAAGAGTCTTCTTCAGCACCACACAAAAGCATCAATTCTTCAGCACTAAGCTTTCTTTATAGTCCAACTCTCACATCCATACATGACTGCTGGAAAAACCATAGCTCTGACTATTTGGACCTTTGTCTGTAAAGTAATGTTCCTGCTTTTTAATATGCTGTCTAGGTTTGTCATAGCTTTTTTTCCAAGGAGCAAGCGTCTTTTAATTTCATGGCTGCAGTCACCATCTGCAGTGATTTTGGAGCCCAAGAAAATAAAGTCTGTAACTGTTTCCATTGTTTTCCCATCTATTTGCCATGAAATGATGGGACTGGATGCCATGGTCTTCATTTTTTGAATGCTGAGATTTAAGCCAGCTTTTTCACTCTCCTCTTTCATCAAGAAGCTCTTTAGTTCCTCTTCACTTTCTGCCATAAGGGTGGTGTCGCCTGCATATCTGAGGTTATTGATATTTCTCCCTGCAATCTTGATTCCAGCTTGTGCTTCATCCAGCCCGGCATTTCTCATGATGTACTCTGCATAGAAGTTAAATAAGCAGGGTGACAATATACAGCCTTGATGTACCCCTTTCCCAATTTGGAACCAGTTGGTTGTTCCATGTCTGGTTCTAACTGTTGCTTCTTGACCTGCATACAGATTTCTCAGGAGGCAGGTAAGGTGTTCTTGTATTCCTGTCTCTTTAAGAATGTTCCACAGTTTGTTGTGATCCACACAGTCAAAGGCTTTAGCGTAGGCAGTGAAACAAAAGTAGGTGTTTTTCTGGAACTCTCTTGCTTTTTCTATTATCCAATGGATGTTGGCAATTTGATCTCTGGTTCCTCTGCCTTTTCTAAATCTAGCTTGAACATCTGGAATTTCTCAGTTCACATACTGTTGAACCCTAGCTTAGAGAATGTTGAGTGTTGTTTGCTAGCGTGTGAGATGAGTTCAATTGTGCAGTAGTTTGAACATTCTTTGGCATTGCCTCTCTTTGGGATTGGAATGAAAATTGACTTTTTCCAGTCCTGTGGCCACTGCTGAGTTTTCCAAATTTCCAAATGTTACTCTGTAGCAGCATGAAACACTTCCTCTGTGCTCTGCTGAGGATGCAGGGAGCTGAGATGGTCATCCTTTTTTGGCTGGAGTTTGCAGAGGTGACTTCAGGTTAAACACTACAGCTGTTACCCAGTAGCTGCTGGTGCTGAAGGCAGACCTCAGGCCCCTCAGGTGCTGGCTCATAAGAGATAGTTTATGACCATGCATTCTCTGTGCCACTGATCCCTTACTCCCGCTTGTTTGTCCACTCACCCCTGGGAACTCGCAACTGACACAAGAAGTCATAGCTCTCAGTGAGATAAGGGCAAAGCCATGGAACTATAGAGCCAAAAGTGACCTTAGAGATTAATTAATCCTCTACCCTTATTTTCAAGATGGAGAGCTGAAGCCCAGAGAAGGGAAGAGATCCACCCCCAGATTCCCAAAGGATGTTAGAGGTGAAGCTAAGGCTTGAATGCAGATCCCTGTTCCAACTTTATAGCCTTTCCACACTTAGCTGGACTTCCATCTCTCTATAGTTCACCTTCCAACCCTAAAGCTTGCTTCCAGGAGACCACCAGTGTATTGCTTGAATTGAATAAAAGAGAATTGAAAATTAGATTCCAGCCTAACTCAGTAATACAATCTTCAACTATCTGACACCCCTAAATTAAAAAAAAAAATTTTTTTTGTCTTTAAGTAACTTCTTTAAGAAGGTAAAGGAAGAAAGAGGAGAAGGAGGCTGGTCACAATTTTAAATAGGGTGGTCAGGGTTGGGCTCATGAGAAGGTAAGACAGGAGCAAAGATTTGAAGGAGGTGGGGAATGGACCAGGTGGCCATCTGGGGAAAGAGGTTTCCAAGCAGAGTCTGAGCAGTTTCTAAGGCCTAACTGAGGAATGGCAGGGAGGCAGTGGGGCTGAGGAGTGAGCAAGTGGGAGAGGTAAAAGGGTGCAGCTCATGTAGGATCTTGAAAGCATTTGAATGACATTGGATTTTGCTTTGAAAGATGTAGGGAGCCATTACAGGATTTCAAACAGAGCAGTGATATGAGCTAACCTACATTTAACAAGGGTCACTCTGGATGCTGTTTTGGGAATGGACTTCAGAGGAAGAAGGATAGAAGCAGGGGTTCAGTCTGGAGATTACTGCAGTGACCCAAGTAACAGGCAACAGTGTCATGGACCAGGGATTCTGACTGTATTTTGAAGTAGACCTCACAGGATTTCCTGATGCCAAACTCTGGAAAGACGTGTATAGAGACTGGCATATGAAGGGTAGTTTGGAGTCTCATCAGAGATGTCCTTGTTGGGCTGGGGGAAAATCCATTTCATGGTTTGGCCAAATTCAGCTGCTGGGAGATTATTTCCTCAGAAATTATCAAGACTCCCTGTTTCTTGTGCTGGAGATCAAAAAAAAAAAGCATCACGGAAAGGATTAGACAGTTTTATGTTTAAAGGAAGCGGATGAAGCTAGTTTGTTTGGTCTCTAGTTAACTGTGTTCCAAGTCACAAAACATGATGATTGCCACACAGGAAAGCATATTTCACAAGAGGCCCAGAGAAGGAGCCAGCCCATTAACAAACTCATGAATCAGATCTTCAGAGCTCCAGCTCAGGCTGAGAATGGGAAACTGGTGTGGGAGCACCCAACCCATTTGCAATGGTGCCAAGAACTCTTCCAAACAAGTTTTGCCCTTCATCGTGCAGGTAAAGTGTGTTGAAAGTTAAAGCGAACATGACAGAACATGATAAATTGCTACCTGTTTTTGTTCTGAGGCCACAGAGTTTAGCCCAGTCTCTTCATTTACAAGTGAGAAAACAGTTCCAGAGGGAGGAAGAGTTTGTCTGAAGTTACATGGATCTCTGGCTTACTTAGTGAACACTGAGCTGCTTTCTTTTATTATGTTTGGACGACTGGGATCTCCAGGCTTTCCCACCCTCTCATCTGTGCCTCTTGAGTGCCTCTTACAGCTCATTTCTGGGAAGCTCTTTTAGATTTTGAGCTGTTGCTTCGCATCAGAGAATCTTTCTGCCCTCCCAGGGAAGTTCAATGGGATATTTTGTTACTTTTGACTACCTGTAGAAGCCAGCCTGCAACTTGTCCTTCAGTTTTGTTATACCCTTGTGTATTCCCCTTCCTCATTGTACCAGGTGTGGTCTGTGTGACCAATAGCATACAACAGAAGTGACACTTGTGAGATTACATTATGAAAGTCTGTGGTTTCCATGCGGGGTGCCCTCTTAGATTACTTGTTTGGGATAAGTAAGCTGCTGTTTTGTGAGCAGCCCTATGGAGAGGCTTGTGTGGTAAGGAACTGAAGCCTCTGCCAAGAGCCAGTGAGGACCAAGGCCTGCCAACAACTAATGTGTGAGCTTGGAAGTGCATTCTCCCATTCTAGTCAAGTATTGAGATGACTGCAAACCCAGCTGATAGCCTGACTGCAATCTCTTGAGAGACCTTGAGTTAGAACCACCTATCTAAGCAGCTCCTGCACTTCTGACACTCAGAAACTGTGAGATAATCAATGGTTGTTTTAAGCTGCTAACTTTTTTTTTTAAGACAGGGTTCAGTATCAATTTTATTCTGACTCTTTCACTTTTAAAAAATGTAAATGCTAAGAAGTTTTGTTCACAAGAATAGGTAGGAAGAAATGAAAAGTGTTTCTCACAGCACTGTCACACAATTCTTTGAGTTATGTACCAAAAATTGATTTCCTCTGAGTTATGTACCAAAAATTCCATCATGATCCTCAAAAATTAATTTTCATGATTCATTAACTGACAATTCCATTAGTCACTTCAACAATTTTGTTGAAAGCAAAGAATTAGCAACCACTTGTGTTACAAAAGGTCCTGTTAGGCAGAGGTTAGAGTCATTCATTTTTCCACATTAACACTCTTGTTTTGGCTGGCCCTGTTGTTTGGTGCTCAGAGGTTTCTGCCCCCTGGGACAATGCACCAAGGTTAGCCACATGGGGGGTAAAGGGGAAAGAGGATTGTGTTTCTTCTATAAAATGAGAGAAGGGCTGTTGAGAAAGAGGAGGTGGGGAAGGAGAACCTACCTGTCAGAAACTCAGGTACATCATTTAAGGAAGTCAGTTGAGTTCAATTCAGTCACTCAGTCATGTGTCACTCTTTGCGACCCCATGGACTGCAGCACGCCAGGCTTCCCTGTCCATAACCAACTCCCAGAGACTACTCAAACTCATGTCCATTGAGTTGGTGATGCCATCCAACCATCTCATCCTCTGTCATCCCCTTCTCCTCCTGCCTTCAGTCTTTCCTAGCATCAGGGTCTTTTCCAATGAGTCAGCAGCTCTTTACATCAGGTGGCCAAAGTATTGGAGCTTCAGCTTTAGCATCAGTCCTTCCAGTGAATATTCAGGACTGATTTCCTTTAGGATGGACTGGTTGGATCTCCTTGCAGTCCATGGGACTCTCAAGAGTCTTCTTCAACACCACAGTTCAAAAGCATCAATTCTTTGGTAGTCAGCTTTCTTTATGGTCCAACTCTCACATCCATACATGACTAATGGAAAAAGCATAGCTTTGATTATTTGGACCTTTGTTGGTAAAGTAATGTTTCTTCTTTTTAATATGCTGTCTAGGGTAGGAATTCAAGAGTCTAGAAAATGTTTCCTTTACAACTGAATGTGCCCATGGACTTGTGGCAACTCTTCATGTTGCCATGAAGAACATACATACATATCTATCACACTTTTTTCATCCTTTCCTTCATGGGTGGATACTTGTTTTGGCTACTGTAAATAATGCTGTAATGAACACAGGGGTGCAGATCTCTTTTCAAGTTAGTGCCTTCTTTTTCTTCTGATAAGCTGCTAAATTTTCAGTACGTTGTAACACAGGAATAGGTAACATAACCAGCTTCGTTTCCTACTACAACAATTAGTCTTTTTTGCACTGCCACTTGCCGCTCCATCTCTGTCCCCCCACCATCCTTGTCTCATCACCTTGTGCCTTCACATGTATCCTCATCACAAACACTCCTGAGGTCAAACTCAGAAGTCATCAAACCTGCTAGACTACACATGGTACCAGTTGGAGCGGATTGTGGACTTAACTTGGAATTTGAGAAAAGCTGAATAAAGCAACTACTTGCAAAAGTGTAAGTAGGGCAGAGGGTAAGGAATATCGTAGGGCTAGTAGAGGTAGGCTGCTGTTTACGGCCTGTCGCCTGATGGAATAAGGTGAGGGAGCACTAGTTGGCACCTGGAGACAGAGAGAACTCTGTGAAGAAGGCCCCCTGACAGGAGTTGGACCTGTCGGTCCTGGACCCAGCCAGGCATTGACATGCCAGCTGGGAGGGTAGAATGCAAAACACCTCAGTTCCTGCTGGTGCTTCTCTCTCAGTAAATCCAGCAGGAAGACATCAAGGAAACCTATGTTAGTTTGGCTTCCTTTAGAAGACTATGCAATAAAGGCATAAGTAAAAGTCATTCATTTGAGAGGTTCAGGGTAAACTAGTAGAGAAGGGAGGAAGTGATGTGGGGAAGAGAAAGTAGCCAGGAAGACTAAGTTATACTAAACCAACTATCAGAGTGGGCGCCTGGAGCTGAGTCCCACAGAGCAACTCAGGGAAACAACATAAATGCACGCCTCATAAGGGTCTCATCATTTCTGCCGTTACAGAACTCCATCAAAGGGTGAGGGGGTGGGGGTGTTTATACCTCTAAAGTCTGTGGTTGAGAGCTGTTCCTGGGGATGACTGTTAATTCCTGGGTATGTATGGAGTGTCAGGCCAGCAGATTGGCCTTGTGTGGTTCTGGGAAAAGCCCTCAGACACAAAGATGCAGATACAGTAGCAGCTGGAAGTCTGGAGAGAACGGAAGAGGGTGAAGTCTAAAGGTTTTGGGCAGGGCATCAACAGGGTCTGCTACAGGGCCCAGTGATGTGGGCTGGATGCAGTAGAGACGCACCTCCCCATGCACAACGCAGAATGGAGAAGTGTGTGAAGGGTAAATCTGGAGGGACAAATAAAACTTACATGCATATCTAAAGTAACTAGGTAATCACTTTGCTGACAAAGATCCATGTAGTCAAAGCTATGGTCTTTCCAATAGTCATGTACAGACGTGAGAGCCAGACTGTAAAAGAGACTGAGCACTGAAGAATTGCTGCTTTTGAACTGTGGTGTTGGAGAAGACTCTTGAGAGTCCCTTGGACAACAAGGAGATCAAGCCAGTCAATCCTAAAGGAAATCAACCCTGAATAGTCACTGGAAGGACTGATGCTGAAGCTGAAGCTCCAATACTTTGGCCACATGATGCAAAGAACTGACTCATTGGAAAAGACCCTGTTGCTGGGAAAGATTGAGGGCAGGAGGAGAAGGAGGCAACAGAGGATGAGACGGTTGGATGACATCACCAACTCAATGGACATGAGTCTGAGCAAACTCTGGGAGATGGTAAAGGACAGGGAAGCCTGACGTGCTGCAGTCCATGGGTCTCAAAGTGTCAGACATGACTGGGTGACTGAACAACAACAATATTTACCAATACTCTGTAAAATTTAGTAACACTGTTTGCTTTCAAAACTACTTTTCCTTTTGAGTCTCACAATTACTTCCTCTATCACTGTCATGCATCTAGTGTTCTGATTGTGCATTAACCATGGCAGGAATTACTCCAGTACATGGAACAGAAAACAGAGGCACAGAGAGGACTTATCTTAGTAAAACTCAGCTAGGTGCAGGGCATTTAGAATCAGTTCTGCCACTTAGTGGCTGGGTTATCTTAGATAAGTGAACTTATCCTCTTTGGGAGGTTAAGTTAATAACATTGAGGGTGCTGACATTTTCACAACAGAATTGTTGCAATGAATAAGTGGTATGATGCATGTAAAATCCTAGCTACATTGTATGTGCTCTTAAAGAAATGTTTTTTAAGTAAGTAATCTTTTTTGAGAAAAAAAAGCAAAGGCTTTTATTACATATATTTTTCTTGAGCTCATAGTTTACTTCAAAAATTAGTCCAACTGGACTGAGATATCTTCCAGTAATAGGCATTCTCTTCTCTCTCAGCTACATGACTGTGTGATAATTGAACATCCTGGAATTAAGCCATGAGAATTGATTCAAATAATAACCACATTAATGAGACCACATGACCGCCACTCCATTTGAAAGCTATAAAACAGAAACTTTCATTTCCTCTTCTTTATTCCTGTAGTCTCAGAAGCCTGTTTTATCTCAAATTCCACATATTTGGAGAGAGTTATTTCATTTTACCTCCTTGCCTAATCATTAGTTCAGAAAGTTCTTTCAGCTGCAGTTTAAAAAAAAAAATGTTGTCAATTAAAAAATGCTTGTATCTAGTTTTCAGACTAAAAGCATATTTCTTTTCAGAGTTAGCAAGCAAGTGGGGCTTCCCCAGAATAAGAAGGCATTTTGCCCAAGGATCTGTAGAAAGACCTTGAGAATTTTTCCAGGGGAAGGGAAGCGGAGGAGCACAGTGATCAGAGGAACCCTAGTGCCCGGTGCCTGAACTCTGGAAAGGATTGAGCTGTCTGGGAGCCTGTAAAGAGGGAGTTTATGTCTGAGCCAGGCCATGACCATATGTGGAATGAGATGGATCACCCCACATGCATATGCTTTTAACTCAAAACTGTGGTCATCTTATGATCCGTGAGTCTTAGCTTTAAAGGGATTTTGGAAGTGTAAGTGTCTTAAAAGAATACCTAATTTATCTCCCCCAGCCCTTTTGGGGTCAAAAGACCTGGAGAGGGGTAGGGACTCACTGAAGATCACTTTGCAAGCTAGTTAGAGCCAGCAGAAGCCAGAGTACAGTATGATTTAGTGGCAGTTCCATGCCCATTACTTTGTGTCCATGGGGCACTCACTTCCCTCTGACTCCCCGACCTTCCACCATTCCGTTGGAATGGTGTACCTCTTTGTGTACCTCCAATGTAGAGAGCTCATGACACCCCAAGAAAGCTCATTTTGTTCCATTTTCAGACAGTTCAAAAAGAATTCTTCTTTAGAGTGAACTAAGAACTGCCTCTCCTTGGCTAACATTTTGGGTCGAGGCTGGCCCTCAAGATGGCTATCTCTGTCCCATGTACCTTTGAGTTTTGCTCAGAGTCCACGTGGCCTCCAAGAACTCCCCATCTCTGCATCCTGGTTTCTTATAATCCTGTATTTTTTGGACTGCTTTAGAAGCTGAGAGGGATTTTATATTCTCACTTCAGTTCAGTTCAGACACTCAGTCATGTCCAACTCTTTGCAGTTCCATGGACTGCAGCACGCCAGGCCTCCCTATCCATCACCAACTCCCAGAGTTTACTCAAACTCCTATCCATTGTGTCGGTGATGCCATCCAACCATCTCATCCTCTGTCGTCCCCTTCTCCTCCTGCCCTCAATCTTTTCCAGCATCAGGGTCTTTTCCAATGAGTCAGTTCTTCACATCAGGTGGCCACAGTATTGGAGCTTCAGCTTCAGCAGCAGTCCTTCCAATGAGTATTCAGGACTGATCTCCTTTAGGATGGACAGGTTGGACCTCCTTGCAGTCCAAGGGACTCTCAAGAGTCTTCTCCAACACCACAGTTCGAAAGCATCAATTCTTCTGCGCTCAGCTTTCTTTATAGTCCAACTCTCACATCCATACATGACCACTGGAAAAACCACAGCCTTGACTAGATGGCCCTTTGTTGGGAAAGTACACACACAATGACCTAGTTAAGACTTTCGTCAGACTGTGAGAGGCCAGAAGGAAACACAAATGCGATGCCTGATTTTGTGCATCAGCTGGACAATAATACCTAGATACTTGATCAAACACTTCTTGGTGTTGCTATGAAGGTATTTTTTAGATGAGATTGCTAATTTAATAAGTAGACTTTAGTAAAGCAGATTATCCTCCATAACATGAGTGGGCCTCCCACAATCAGTTGAAGGCCTCAAGAAAAAGACTGTCCACCTCTGAAGAAGTGGGAATTCTGCCAACAACACTTCCTCTGGGCCTCCAGCATGCTATTCTACCCCAAAGATTTTGAAGTTTTCAGCCTCCACAAATCATGAGCCAATTCCTTAAAATAAATCAACATGTTTCCTCCCATCTCTCTTTATCACACACACAATTGGTTCTGTTTCTTTGTATAACCCTGGCTAATACATGTTTTCAAGCATAGGACTTTGCCTTTAAGCAGAACTTCAGATCTCTCAGCATCCTTCATTCATTCATTCAACAGAGAGAACACTATTCTGAACCAATTGCTGGTGATAGAAAGGAAAATATTGCAAAGAGAGTTCTGAACTTAGGGCCTTAATAAACTCATGGCTTAGACCATAAAGTGTCTGCCTCCAATGCAGGAGACCCGGGTTTGATCCCTGGGTTGGCAAGATCCCCTGGAGAGGGAAATGGCAATCCACTCCAGTACTCGTGCCTGGAAAAGCCCATGATGGAGGAGCCTGGTAGGCTGCAGTCCACGGGGTCACAAAGAGTTGGACACGACTAAGCAACTTCACTTACCTTACCTTAAACTCATATTCTGACCAAAATCATGGTGCAGAGTGCCAGAATGACACAGTGCAATCAGGATAGTCCTGGGGTCATGTCCAGCTTTGACAATTGCCAGCTGGTGTCCTTGGGAAGTCACTCACCCTCCTTGAGCCTCAGTTTAGTTTTCCCATCTATAACAGGAGGGAATTGGATTAGATGATTGTTAATTTTATATATTCAGTGTCCTAGTTTATTGAAAATTCAGAAAGGGAAGAACTGTAAATAGTATCAGGCAACCAATAAGATGACAAAGAACGCTGAAATGAGACTGATAAAATTAGATGCAAAATGGGTTAGTGTTCTAAAGGGCAATAAAAACATCTACTTTAGGGCTCAGGAAAAAACCTATAGATGCGTGTATAATTTATATCCACTATGTATACACAGTGAAAGGAGTGTGACAAAGCTGTATTGTCACCCTGTTTATTTAACCTCTATGCAGAGTACATTATGCAAAATGCTGAACCGGATGAATCACAGCTGGAATCAAGATTGCTGACAGAAATATCAATAACCTCAGATATGAAAATGATACCACTCTAAAAGCAAAGAAAGCGAAGAGGAACTAAAGAGCTTATTGATGACGGTCAAAGAGGGGAGTGAAAAAGCTAGCTTAAAACAAAAAAACTAAGATCATGGCATCCAATCCCATCACTTCATGGAAAACAGAAGAAGAAAAAGTGAAAGCAGTGACAGATTTTATTTTCTTGGGTTCCAAAACCATTGCAGACAGTGACTGCAGCCATGACCTTAAAAGACACTTGCTCCTTAGAAGAAAAGCTATGACAAACTTAGACAGTATATTAAAAAGCAAAGACACCACTTGTCCGATGACAAAGATCCAAATAGTCAAAGCTATGGTTTTTCTAGTAGTCATGTACAGATGTGAGAGTTGGACCATAAGGAAGGCTGAGCAGCAAAGAACTGATGCTTTCTAACTGGTGCTGGAGAAGACTCTTGAGAATCCCTTGGGCTGCAAGGAGATCAAACCAGTCAATCCTAAGGAAATCAATCCTGAATATTCATTGAAAAGACTGATGCTGAAGCTTAAACACCAATACTTTGGCCACCTGATGTGAAAAGCCAACTTGTTGGAAAAGACCCTGATGCTGGAAAGGATTGAAGGCAAAAGAAGAGGGCAGCAGGATGAGATGGTTAGACAGCATCACCAATTCAACAGGCATGAATTTGAGCAAACTCTGTGAAATAGTGAAGGACAGGCAAGCCTGACGTTCTGCAGTCCAGGGGTGTGCCACGAGTTGGACACGACTGAACAACAGATGTATGCCAATAAGCAGTGTTACCAGTCATAAGCTCTTTCACATTCATGAGTTTATTCTATTTCATCTTCATTAAAACACTTGGAGGTAAGCATTGGCATTCACAGTTTGTAGAAGAAAAATTGATACTCATAGACAGTAAATGCTTTGCCCAAGTCACATAGTTAGTAAGTGCCAGAACTAGGATCTATTCCTAATACTGTATCCTCTCTGAATAGTTTGTCCAAATATAATTTTGAAAATGCTAAAAGTATTCATATATATATAGTGAGCATGTATCAAAGTTTTATTTAGATGTTTAAACAAAGGAAATATAAGATGACAAAGAATGCTGACAAAATATTGCTGTTAGATGCAAAATTGGTTAATGCCCCATAGGGCAGTAAAAACACAACTTTTGGGGTTATCTTTTCTATCAGACAGGAGTAATTTGCATCTCTACTGGACAAACCAACCAACCAACCAACTAACCAAACAATCAAACTATACCTTATCAAACATTCTACAAGTTAGCATCTAACTTTATACAATTATAAAATCTCTGGACCCTAATTAACAGTAAATAGTAAATCAAACAAACACGTATTTCTAGAGAGTCAGATGATCTTTAGGCAGCTTGTTAGGCCATGCTCTTGTATGATGTTGACAAGACATCTGGTCATCCTTTTGATTTATTCCTGAGTTCTGGGTAACTTCATCAGTTCACCTCTATGACTACAAACTTTAAAAATTGTTTATGGTCACAAAAATGGCTGGTTTCATTATACATTGGGGATATTTGACCTGACTCATTTACATAGAAGACTCCTTGTTATATGGTGGTCAGCAAATCTAGAGCACATGGTGCTGAACAACTACCAGAGCTGGAGGACTGACTTCTGCTTGAGATTTCACAAGAAGCTAGGATTGAATGTTCATTACCCACTATCATTACATATTTTAACTTGACTGAGATATAATTCACATATCACACACTTCATTCACTTAAAGTGTGCAGTTCGTTGGCTTTTAATATGTTCACAAAGTTGTGCAACTATCATAACAATAAATTCTAGAAGATTTTCATTATCCCAGAAAGAAAGCTCACCTTCCTTAGATGTTGCTCCCAAAACCCTCACTACTCTGAGCCCTAGGAAACCATTAATATTTCCACCTCTATTAACTCACTTGTTTTTGATGTTTTATGTGAATGGACTCACATAATATGTGGTCCCTTGTGGCTGGCATCTTCCATTTAGCATGATATTTTCAAGGTTTGTCTTGAAGTCTGCATCAGTACGTCAATTTTTTTTTATTGCTGAGTAATATTCCATTGTAAGGTCATGAAGAATTACTCTGATTTCCTTTTAGAGTTCCACAGTTTTAACTCTTCATTTATGCCTTTGATCCATTTTGAGTTAATTTTTGTATGTGGTGTGAGGTGGGGATCCAATTTTACTCTTTGGCATGAGGATATCCTGTTGTCTCAGCACTTATGTTGAAGAGACTGTTCTTTCCCCACTTAATTGTTTTGGCACCCTTATAATCAGTTGACTGTAAATGTGAGGGTTTATTTATGACTCTTCACTTTTATTTCATTGATCTACATACCTATCATTATTCTAATACTACTGCACTGTTTTGATTACTGTAGCCTTGGAAGTTTTGAAATTGAAAAATGGGAATACTCCAACTTTGTTCTTATTTTTAAAGATTGTTTTGGGTACTTAAGGTCCCTTGCATTTTTATATGAATTTAATTTACAAGCTTGTCCATTTCTGTGAAAAATACACTTGGGCTTTTGATAGAAGTTGAATCAGATGTGTATTTATTGAGATGATCATGTTATTTTTGTCCTTTGCTCTCTTGATGTGGCATAGTACATTGATTTTTGGATGTTAAACAACCTCGTATTTCTGGGATAAGTCCTACTTGGTCATGTTTTTGTGTATCTGTGGTCTTGTTGCTAGGTGCATATATGTTTATAATTTCCTGATGGATTGACCCATTATAAAAGTGGCTCTTTTTTTATAGTTGGATGTACACCTGCCATTTCATTTTTTAAATATCTCATATGCATTTTTGTTCTTTTATTCCTCCTTTACTGTTTTCTTTTGTATCAAGTAGTATTTTCTATAATTAATGATATTTAAAAATTGCTCTTCTTTGCTTATCTATTCCAGTCTGAGAAACCCAAAGCTAAGAAATTAACCTCTGTCAGATTTTACTTGCAGTCCCTAAAAGTAAGTGACTTCATCTTTTCTCAAGGCCCCCAACATTTGCTAAGCTTCCTGACCTGCTAGCAAGTGAACTTCTTACTATCTTACTAGCATAATGCTGGGCTCTGTAAGCCATAAAATAGGTTTATCAGACCAGTCTCCTGGGAAGATTCATGGTCTTGCTTCCACAAGGAAGTACAACTCCTGGTCCTTAATGGTTACATGATCATATTTTCTCAAAAGTAAAACTATCTGAATGGCTTTGTTTGTGTAATAGATATGTTCCGTTTCATCCTGATAGAGATTAAGGGCAGATTCTTTAATTTTTGGCCATTATTCTTTGCAAATAATTACTAGGGGCTCACTAAAAGTATTCACTTTTGAATTCCAAGGGGTCAGTGAGAATGAAGAATCATTTTAAAATATTTCCTTTTAGTTTGTATAAGCATAGCTTGCCATATTGAGGGTTAGAGAGATCAGGAAGAAAGCAAAAAAGCAAAAGGGAAAAAAGGGTATTCTCACAGGCACAACAAATATGAAACATTAAAAATAATCCAACGACAATATTCTACAACAAATGACCACAATCCACAATTAAGCTCCCCTCGTCAACTTATTAGACTTATATGACTTATTCTTGACTCACAAATCTTGGACCAGAAGCATACTTCCATGAAGCTTTCACTTGTGGATTAGCAAGAGTCCTAGCAATCCTGCCTCAGTGCTGTGGTTCAGCCTATAGGTATCTACTGTGGCTGCAATGCCAGCTAGTATGGAGAAGCGGTGCCTGGTGCAGTCTTTCCCACCAAGACATTGGGACTGTCCTTGGCTGGAGACTTAAGCATGCAGTAGAGGACTTGAGGTAAGCATGCAAGGAAAGCCAAAACCTCCTGATCTTGATCAGACTGATGGCTCTGTTAATTTATTTGAGAAAACAACTAATACTGATTTTATTCTCAAATCCTACTGGATTGCAGACTTTGTCAGGGTTTCCTCAAAGGTAAGAATATACTGTGGACATGGGGATGCTGATAAATCTACTTCAAAAAATGGACATAGGGAAGACAGAACTTCCTTTTTTGATGGGACAGCTTGTCCCATTTTGTGGGCTTAATATATAATGTGTATCCTACAACAGTATTAAGCCAATTAAGAAAACAGAGCATATCAAACACACCTAGGTAACCTTCTTATCCTTCCTGACTGTGAATGACAAACCATGGATTATAAGGTAAGAGGTCAAGCCTTTGGTATTTTAGTCATCTAAAATAGAACACAACAAAGATGGTTTGACATGTAAAAACACAATACTTACATTTTTGTAAGCTACAAAATAGATCTTGGGAAGATAATATTGAAAAGAATTTTCAAAGAACCATCAGTAGCTTAAAACAGAAGCACAGATGCCTGGGGACAATGAATGGTTATAGCTTGACTACCTATTAAGCAGAGTGACAATGCTTGCTTGCTTGGTTACGCTCAGTCATATCTGACTCTTGCGACCCCATAGACTATAGCTTGCCAAGCTCCTCTGTCCTTGGGATTCTCCAGGCAAGACTACTGTAGTGGACTGCTATGCTGTCCTCCAGGGGATCTTCCTGATCTAGGGATCAAACCTGGGTCTCCTGCATTGCAGGTGGATTCTTTATCAGCTGAGCTACCAGGGAACACTGGTACTAAATAAACATAACTGTAGGTATAATGATAAGGAATTTCAACTGTTTAAAAAATGAAGAACTTCTGCTCTTGCTTCATTTTGAAATAATCAAGGGCATGACAAAGTCAACAGAAAGTACAGACAGTTTCTTCTGGTTAGATATATAATATTTGATATCTGGGCAGATTACACAGAAATTGAAATTAACTTTTACTATCTCTTGTTGAGAACAAGCTGAATGGTGCTGGTGGTGGTGGTTTAGTTGCTAAGTTGTGTCCAACTCTTGCGACCCCCTGGACTGTAGCCCGCCAGGCTCCTCTGTCCATGGGGATTCTCCAGGCAAGAATACTGGAGTGGGTTGCCATTTCCTTCTCCAGGGGATCTTCCCAACCCCAGGATAGAATTCAGGTCTCCCACATTGCAGGTGGATTCTTTACCAGCTGAGCCAGAAGAGAAGCCCACAAACTGAATAGTCCAAGACAAGTCTGTCATTTTAACATAGAGAAAAAAAGCAAATTCTACTCTTGTATTAATATAACAGTTGGCATCAAAGAGCTTTTTAACAAGTCTTATGAGTAACAAGCCCATTAAAGCAGAACCAATTTTGTCAAAAATTTTAACGTATTTCATTGCTTCTTTTGAGACTTATTATTTGTAGGTATTATAAACCATAGAAAACAAAGTTTTCTTTCCCTCAAACTTCTACAGTGTATTCATTCAAATTTTGTCTCTTACTAATCTTTCACATTCTGACACAGTCAGTCATTTATTTTACTTCAAGACAAATTGCTCTTTTATGTTGATAAACAAAACCATGCTCATAATCATACCTACACATTCATATTTCTTTGCTACTTCAATTCTTCATATAGTCTCAATGGCCCATATAAATCAAAACTTTTAAAAATTTATACATTTATTTGAAGAGAACTGACATTATCACAACTAGATTCTTTTCTTCTAGAAAAGTGATAGGTTCATATGTTTGCTTGTATCTCATTTTGTGTATCTCAAAAAGATTTTTCTTGTTTTCATCATATTGAATAAAATGGGATCCTAACAGAATAGATAGCCCAGAAATAAACCCACACACCTATGGTCAATTAATCTTCAACAAAAGAGGCATCAATATACAATGGAGAAAAGATAGTCTCTTCAGCAAGTGGTGTTAGAAAAGCTGGACAGCCACATGTAAAGCAATGAAGTTAGAGCATTCCCTCACATTATACACAAAAATAAACTCAAAATGGTTTAAAGACTTAAATATAAGACATGATACCATAAAACTCCTAGAAGAAAATAAAGACAAAATACTCTCTGTCATAAATTGTACCAATGTTTTCTTAGGTCAGTCTCCCAAGACAAAAGAAATAAAAGCAAAAATAAGCAGATGAGACCTAATCCAACTTTTGTACAGTAAAGAAAACTATAAACAAAATGAAAAGACAACCTACAGAATGGGAGAAAATATTTGCAAATGATGTGGCTGAGAAAGGCTTAATTTCCAAAATATACAAAGAGCTCATACAACTCAGTATCCAAAAAAACAAACAACCCAATCAAAAATTGCAGAAGACCCAAATAAACATTTCTCCAAAGAAGACACATAGATGGCCAAAAGGTACATGAAAAGATGCTCAACATTGCTAATCACTAGGGAAATACAAATCAAAACTACCACAAGGTATCACCTCTCATTGGTCAGAATGGCCATCATCAGAAAGTCTGTAAGTAATAAATGCTGGAGAAGGTATGGAGAAAAGGGAACCTTCCTACACTGTTGGAGGGTATATAAATTGGTGAAGTCACTACATAGGTTCCTTTAAGAACTAAAAATAGAGCTAAGATTTGATCCAGCAACCTCACTCCTAGGCATGTGTCCAGAAAAGATGAAAACTCTAATTTGAAAACATACATGTATCCCAATGTTCATAGCCACAGTATTTACAATAGCAAAGACATGGAAGCAACCTAAATGGCCATTGACAGATGAATGGAGAAAAGAAGATGTGCCCCCTACCACAGAATATTATTCAGTCATAAAAAAGAATGAAATAATTCCATTTGAAGCAACATGGATGGACCTAGAGATTATCACACTAAGTGAAATAAGTCAGAGAAAGACAAATGTCATATGATAGCACTTCTATGTGGAATCTAAAAAAATGATACAAATGAACTTAATTACAAAACAGAAATAAACTCACAGACACAGAAAACAAACTTAGAGTTGCCAAAGGGGATGGGGTAGGAGGGATAAACTAGTAGTTTGGGATTAACAGAGTACTATACACAAAACAGGTGAACATCAAGGTCCTGTTGTGCAGCATAGGGAACTTATATCCAGTATCTTGTAATAACCTATAATGGAAAAGAATCTGGAAAAGATTACACATTTATATATAACATATAAATCACTGTGCTGTACACCTGAATTAACACATTGTAAATCAACTATGCTGCAATTTTTTTAAAAAAAGATCATACCCATTTCTCTTTTTTGCCACCTCTACTGAGATATAATTGGCACTTAACATTGTATAGTTTAAAATGTAGAACATGTTGATTTGATACATTTATAAACTGTAAAATTATTCCCACCATAGCATTAGCTACGACCTCCATCCCATCACATAGTTACCATTCCCTTTGTGTGCTGAGAACATTAGGTTCTACTCTCTTAGCATATAAATTACAACATTTAACCAATGTAACTGCCTTCTATTTCCTCATGGAGATAACTGTAGGCAAGTAACTGAATACAGTTTGAAATACACAAACATTTAACTACTAGCAAAACAAACATTACAAAACCTCCTCTGGCCACACACATCCCTTTGACATATCTTAAGGTGGCAAACTAAAGACATATACCTGCTGCTGTTGTTCAGTCACTCATTCATGTCTCATTCTTTGTGACCCCATGGACTGCAGCACGCCAGGCTTCCCTGTCCATCACCAACTCCCGGAGCTTACTCAAACTCATGTCCATCCAGTTGGTGATACCATCCAACCATCTCGTCCTCTGTCATCCCCTTCCCCCCGCTGCCTTCCCAGCATCAGGGTCTTTTCCAATGAGTCAGTTCTTTGCATCAGGTGGCCAACACATTGGAGTTTCAGGTTCAGCATCAGTCCTTCCAATGGATATTCAGGACTGATTTCCTTTAGGATTGACTGGTTGGATCTGTCCAAGGGATTCTCAAGAGTCTTCTCCAACACCACTCAAAAGCACCAATTCTTCGGCACTCAGCTTTCTTTATAGTCCAACTCTCACATCCATACATGACTACTGGAAAAACCATAGCTTTGAATATTTGGACCCTTGTCGGTAAAGTAATGTCCCTGCTTTTTAATATGCTGTCTAGGTTTGTCATAGCTTTTTTTCCAAGGAGCAAGCGTCTTTTAATTTCACGGCTGCGGTCACTATCTGCAGTGATTTTGGAGCCCAAGAAAATAAAGTCTGTCACTGTTTCCACTGTTTCCCAATCTATTTGCCATGAGGTGATGGGACCAGATGCCATGATCTTAGTTTTTTGAATGCTGAGTTTTAAGCCAGATTTTTCAGTCTCCTCTTTCACTCTCATCAAGAGGCTCTTTAGTTCCTCTTCACTTTCTGCCATAAGGGTGGTATCATCTGCATATCTGAGGTTATTGATATTTCTCCCGGCAATCTTGATTCCAGCTTGTGCTTCTTCCAGCCAAGCGTTTTGTATGATGTACTCTGCATGGGAGTAAATAAGCAGGGTGACAGTGTAGAGCCTTGACATACCCCTTTCCCCATTTGGAACCAGTCTGATATTCCCATCTCTTGAAGAATTTCCCACAGTTTGTTGTGATCCACACAGTCAAAGGCTTTAGTGTAGGCAATGAAGCAGAAGTAGATGTTTTTCTGGAATTCTCTTGCTTTTTCTATGATCCAACAGATGTTGTAATTTATATGCTAAGAGAGTAGAACCTAATGATCTCAGCACACAAAGGGAATGGTAACTGTGATGGGATGGAGGTAGTAGCTAATACTATGGCAATTTGATCTCTGGTTCCTCTGCCTTTTCTAAATCCTTTCTTTGGGATTGGAGTGAAAACTGACCTTTTCCAGTCCTGTGGCCACTGCTGAGTTTTCCAAATTTGCTGGCATATTGAGTGCAGCACTTTAACAGCATCATCTTTTAGGATTTGAAATAGCTCAATTGTAATTCCATCACCTCCACCAGCTTTGTTCGTAGCAATGCTTCCTAAAGCCCACTTGACTCAATAATTATATTAGACCAGAGGAATAGGTCTCATTTTACTATTTTACAAGCAAGGCAACTGAGCCAATAGTGGTTATTTAGCTACTGAGTGACACACTTAGAATTTTGGTTTCCTGATTTCTAATCCAATATACCACATTATTTCTCAAAACGTGTGCATGTGCAAGTGAAAAATATACCAAAGAAAATACACTGAAGAAGAAAATTCTTGCACAGATGTGGTTCAGAGAGAAGGTATCTAAATGGTTTGCATCATAGTGGAGGAGCCTTTAGACACTGTTTTGGTAGAAGCTAATGATATTAGACTACAGTTTCTTTTACTCAAATTCCCTCTACTATGGGGGAGGGGAAGATCTAATAAGTTGAGCTCCTGATGGTTTTGCCTTTGGAGTACTTGTAATGGAGGATCAAGAAAGTGAAATGTGAGTGGTTTCCTGATTTTTGTTGTAACAAAAGCTTGTTGCTGAAATTAGCTCTTCTCCCCCTCCTACTACCCAAACACAGCATCCATTATTCTTCCCTTCCAAAGCCATCTTAGCAAAATCAGCCCAGCTGAGACACCAGACCTAACGTAGGACATCTCCCATACGATACTCAAGCTTCCTCTTCTGGCTTGCTTTTTGGGTGTCAGGGCAAATCGTTACTAAAGAGAGACTGCTGCTGCTGCTAAGTCACTTCAGTCGTGTCCGACCCTGTGCCACCCCATAGATGGCAGCCCACCAGGCTCTTCTGTCCCTGGGATCCTCCAGGCAAGAATACTGGAGTGGGTTGCCATTTCCTTCTCCAAAAGAGAGACTGAGACACCGCCAAATGGGAAGGCAGACTAAGCCTGGCTGTAAGTGGCTCTGTCTGGGGCCTCTGGTGTCCCTAAGAAGGAAGCCAGTGTTCACATAGGGCACTTGGAGTTACCTGCGGTCCACCCAAAGGAACCCCTCCCTCCCTCCACTAGCCAAAGAACATTTTGTGTTGAGATTGTCCTCCCGTAACTTTTTAATTTTTCCCTTTCACCAGTTTTGTATTCAACCATTCAGAATTCTCTGGGTACTTTAGGATCCCTTTTCATTAAAACATGCTGTTGGGTAACAATTGCTAGAATTTTCTTCAAGTCATTTTTCATGTCAGTCCCCTTCATCCTCATTGTTCTCCCTCTAAAAAACTGGCATCCGGTAGGGATGATTTAAAAGTCATTTCTGCTGACCCTATCAGTGACTCAGAGAAAACAGTAGGGGTTAAGTCCAGTGCCTACACCACACAAAATTTAGTCCTGGGCAAGTATGGTTCCTACTGTACATATCTATTGGCCAAAGGAAGAAACTGAAACACATCTTGCCGGGCAGCATTAGAAATTTGAGCATATGCTCCAGGCAAATAGTTCAATTGAGCATTGGTATTTTGGTAGGCCCCTTCCCCTACCAACATTTCATATGTAGTATTGATCCCTTGTCGCTGGTTTAGTTCAGCTATATGGCCACATTGTTCTGTAAATTTTGATTTCCATAATAAATAGTCCCCTCCTGATAAGCAAGCTCTTGCAATTTGTTTCCAATCACTAGGTGGCAAATTTTGACCTCCTAGACTCTCTATCATGGTCTGGGTAAAAGGAGCCGTAGGTCCATATTGAGCACAGGCAATTTTTAATTCCTTTAGTTGTTTGAAAGGTAAAGCTTCATAATACCTTTGGTTTTCATGTTCGAATACCGGGAAAGTAGCAGAGAATCCCTGAACAGTTTTTCCAGCTCTTTGGGCTTGTTGTATAGCCTTTTGCAAGGGGGACAAACTGTGTGATTCACGAGTTATATTCAACAAATTTTCAGGTTTGGAAATAGGTGGAGGATCTAATCCAGCAATAGTTGAGGGTGCATAAGCAGGAGGCGCAGTAGAGATTGCACCAGCGCCTTCATCCCTACCTTCCCTTTTTATTTCTTCCTTTATTGTTATTAATAATTTCTGCATGAGTGCCTCCAGACCCTTTGTCGGAGGGGCAGCTGCTGCCTGCACATTCGAATTGTCAGTTACAAGTAATTCCCGATGATCATCCTTATGATAAGCAGCTGCCTGTTCTTCTAAACTTTCCTCATCCTCTGAAGTCAGCGTTCCCTCATTTTCCTTTAAAGGTTTTGCATATTCTAATTCAAAGGTTGTGGGTCCTTTCCCTTCAGGAGTAGCATAAACTTTAGGAGTAGCATAAATTGGTTCTTTGGGTGGGAGCATGTGTTTTAATTTACTCCCTTCCTCATGTTCAAAATCAAGGCAGTCTCTTATTAAAGACCATAATGAAAATGTTTCCACAGGAACCTTATTAGGTCCGTGGAGAGTATAATATGTTTGAATCTGTTTCCCTATCTTTTTCCATATCTCTAAACTCATAGTCCCTTCCTGCGGAAACCAGGGACATACTTCCTCAACAAAACTAAGAAAAGTCTGCAATTTTGTTTTAGTAACCTGCATTCCCCGATCCTTCAACATCATCTGTAACATATGCACAAACAACTGACGACTATTATCTTGTCCCATGGTTTATACTCTCGACAATATTCCTTCCTGCCCCTCAATATACAAATACACACACTCTTACTTACCTTAATAGTTTCAACGGGCAGCGGCCGCAAGGAACTTTCGTTGAGCTCCACGCTGTTGGGCGCCACTTGCCGGGCCAGCCGGAAGATTTCAGCGAGCAACACTACGCGTTCCTTTAGGCTAAGAAAAAAGGAGACAGAACAGATGGGGTCGAGAGGATCGCTGCAGTCAACGATGATTCTTTATTTCTCAGGGTTACATATATACTAAACCAAGAAGAGAGGCATCACAAAGAAAATTCTTCCCCATGTACATCATCTTTAAGATAACAATAACCAGAGCTCTCTCATGGCGCCAAAGGCATCCTACTTATCTTAAGGGCAGTCGTGTAAAGCCATCTATCTGCACCTTGTGTACATTCAAGGCTCACTAATGGTCTGTTAGGAGTTAACTTGGATAGTAAATTTCAGAGGGGTGGCGGGACAGAGAGCTATGTCTGCGAACAGACCCTTGATAATCAATCAAGGCAGCTCCCAGAGTCAGCTTTTTCAAGCCGCTCCCCGCAACATCTGGGCTCTAAGACTCCTCAAGGTTGCACTGATGGTCAAGCTCTGAGCTCTGTTTTTTAGAACAGTAAGACTGAATAACGCTGTGTGCTGTGGGTGTTCGTGCTAAGTCACTTCAGTTGTGTCTGCTCTTTGCGACCCTATGGACTGTGCCTGCCAGGCTCCTCTGTCCATGGGATCCTCCAGGCAATAATACTGGAGTGGGTTGCCATGCTCTTCTCCAAGGGATCTTCCCGACCCAGGGATGGAACTCGCATCTCGTATGTCTCCTGCGTTGGCAGGCGGGTTCTTCACCACTAGTACCACCAGGGAAGCCAAGAATGCTGGGTTACTGAATTTAAATATTGTAGGTGCCAAGATGGGACTGGGAGTCTCCCTCACTGGGTGGATCACAGAGGCGTGTAGGAGACTGCAGAGTTGGCATTGTCCCCTGGAACCTGGGGCGGAGAACTGGTAGGGCCTGGGAGGCCTCTCAGACACTGGGATCTAATGGGCCTTAGAGTGGGCCCTTTGACTGTTAGCACAAAATAAACAGGAGCCGCCTAGGCATGTTACAGCAGACAACCAATCAACTTCATACTGGCCCTCCAACTCGGTCCCTACAACAGGACTGGGAGGCAGGTGTTACTGCCCACATTTTACAGAGAGCAGCTGTCAGGAAGATGAAGCCTCTTGTTAAGGATCCCATGCTCTGTACATTGCAAAGGAAGAGCTTTGAGTTCTGCTCCTTGATTCAAACATCCTCCCAAACCAAACTCCACCTTTCCCACGTACAGCTGAAAAGGATCACGGAGGACACATTTCAGGTCAACTCACTCTCGGTTTACAACACAAGAGAATGGAGCTCCTCAACAGAAGTGACTGCTAAGGTCACAAGCCTTGCGCGTGACAAGCTGCGCTCTCGGGAAACCAAGCCTCAGTTTCTTGTTTCCAGTGCCGCCTCCTGGGGGGCGGGGAGGGGCCGCTGCCGGGGCCCTGGCGTTCCGGGGCGGTCCCTGGCGGCCGTGCTTTCCACAGCCACCCGAGCGCCGAGCGCCGCGAGCCGGGTGCGGAACTGCGCGTGCCGGCCACTCCTGCGCGCTCCCGCCTGCCCGCCGCGCCGAGCTACCCGGCACGTTGACTGTCGAGGTCCGAGGGCCAGGGGTCGCATCCCGCTGCCGGAGCCCGCCGTCCCCAGGACGTCTAGAGAAGCGTTCCAGCTCTCTCTGCCCCAGGAACTTTTCGCAGACCTGGCACGATCCAGCAGCGGCGGTGGCCGCGGGTTTTCAAAGCAGCTGCGCGGATCTCGGGTGAGTGGGGTCATCGAGTGCCGTTCGTGGGCTCCGGCTCCGTGCTGCCTCTACCCAAGTGCCCTCCCAACCGCCTTCTTTTTATCTTTTCCCCCGCCCCGCCACCTCATTTCTCCCTCTTGACCACTTTAGCTTTTTCTTTTCTCCTTTTGTCCGCCCTTAAGTTCCAGCGACCTTCGGCGCTCGATCTTGGGCCTCCCCGGAGGCCGTAGCTCGTATGGGTGGGCTCCAGCCCTCCGGGAAGCCGGTCTGTTCCGCGTTTCCCTAGCGCTGCCTGTGGTCGCCGGGCCGGGGGAAGGGGAAAGCGCGCCCCTTCCTCGAGCAGGTTCTGCTATCTCTTTGATCTCCAGGCGCGGCGGCGGAGCTCAGCTCCGCGGCCTGAGCACCCGCTGTGGGGCTGCGCTGGCAGTTTAGGTCTTTGCATCCCCCAGAGCAGCAGGCTGTCTGTCTTACTCTTCTCAGAGCCCCGCGTGGAAGGTGCCCGGAGTTGGGAGTCAGGGGTGGTGGGTTCCAGCGTGGTCTGTTACTAGCAGTTCTCTGTGAAATGGAGAAAATACCCTTTTCATTCCGGTCAAATGAGAAAGGGAAAGTTCAAAGTATCTTGGAGACGAAGAAGCCTTCCTCCCAAGCTCCCTCCTGCCTCTTTACTTAGGGGATGTTCCGACTGCCAGTTCACCCGCATCGCTGACCCCCCTCCACGAATTCCTTGAGGGTGGGCTCTGTCTCATCCTCAGCACCCGGCACAGGACGCCCAGTACTGCCTTCCGAGTGAAAGAGAGACATAAATCGTAAAAACCTCATACAACCGTTAAGGTTGCTTTTTGGATGAGTGGCCAGGCTGGGCTCTGACTCATGCAGCTCCACTCGTTTCTTCCTGACTCCCTTGTTCTAGTCTTGTTGGCACCTGGGGGCTCCTGTGCCACCCCTTTATCCACAGATTCCCTCAAAGCTCTAGGCTGCAGTGGTGAGAGCCCCTCATTCATTATGGAAGATTCCCTGATCATCTGCTAGGATCCGTGATCCCACCGTGGGGGGTTAATAGTCCATAGTCCCAAAGAACTGTGAAGGGGTGACGTTGGGGGTTAGGGTGGGAAGAACTGTTTCCCTGGGAGTCAGGAAACACTCTGAGTACCTTGAGGGGTTTCCGTATCTGGACCTTGCCTTCGCCATCCCCATAAAATAAGGAAGTGGAGGTGGAAAAGTTGGGTGTCTGTGGTTAAATGGGATGTGCTTTGGGGTTATTCAGGCCACTCAGCAATCCTCTGAGCACTTCTGAGACAGCCCAGCTGGGCTTCAGGACATCATGTACTTCTGTAGTAACACCCAGGAAAAGCCAAGGAGAAATGCTTCTCTGCTCTAGCCGAGACCTCCAGTTTCCAGCGGTTTAGGGGTTATGAATCATGCCACGGGGGTTATAGGTCATGCCCCATCAAATCTTCCAAACACTTGACCACTCAGAGCATCAGCACTGTGGGCTCTGCCGCAAAAAATGGTCTGGGGGATTTCCCATTTCTGGCCCAGCCTGAGAGTCACTGGACTGTGGTGAGGTGTCTGAGACAGAAAACCGATCAGGCGCTCTGGGGACTGAGTATGGCTGGGTCACATATTGGGCTCTGGGGTGTCAGACTAAGGGGACAATAAGAGGTAAGTACAACCTTAGATGCTTTCCCAGCCATATTCTGACCCTTCTTTTAAGAAGAGTGCTTCTGCTTCTTCTCCGTGAAAGCACTTCTTCTGTTTTTCCTTCTATGCTTTAATAGAAACCCAGAAAATATTTCCAAGGACAGAGGATCTTTATCTTGACTGTCTTACACTGTCGCTATTGGCAGTGGTATCAAAGACAGGCACATGTCCTCCCACTCACAGTTTATAAGAGTAAACACTAGTATTACCACACCCTGCTGATCCCTGCCTGGTTGGCCAGGTAAGCTGAATAATGTAACAATAATCATATTTGTTGTTGTTTAGTTACTAAGTTGTGTCCGACTCTTTTGTGACCCCATGGACTGTAGCCTGCCAGGCTGCTCTGTCCACAGGACTTCCTGGGCAAGAATACTGGAGTGGGTTACCATTTCCTTCTCAGAGGATCTTCCTGATCCAGGGATCAAACATGCATCTCCTGCATTGGCAGCGGATTCTTTACCACTGAGCCACCTGACATTTACTGAGCGCTTGCTATTAGCCAGGTATTATTCTAAGCATTTTACATCTATTAACTCATTTAGTCTTTACGATAATCCTATGAGGTAGGAATCATCATTGCATCCATTTTATAGATGAGGAAACTGGGGTCCAGAGAGTAGCTTACACATATCACACAGGAAGTAAGTGGCAGAGCTGCAATTTGAACCCAGGCAGTTTGGCTTCGGGACCTATGCTCTGAACCTCATTGCAATTGAGGGGATCTAGGTTCAGATCTTGCCTCTGTCAATTACTTACAGGGTGACCTGGGGGAGTTAATTGAGAATTTGGCAGCCTCTGGGCCAGTGAATCACGAGGGCCCTTGGAATCAGTTCAGCTCACTCACTGACAGTGAACCTCAAGTGAGAGTGATGTACATCTGGTGTGAAGATTAAGAGTTAGGGAACCAGGAAGGGTAACAGGTCAGAATTATAACTTCTTGGCATATCAGAAAGCAGCAAAACAGATCCAGTGACTAAATTGTGTACTTCAAACTGCTTAGTTATGTACACATACAGCTTCGTTATTTTGGTGATTTGGATCCTGGTGGGCTAATTGGGCGTGTGAATTGCTGATGACCCACTGCATAGGATAGGATAGGGAAAAAGACATGGAGGAGGGAGACAAAAAGACAGAGAAGACAACTGGGCTCCCCAGATCAGTTACAATTAAGATGACATGTCTGGCACACACATCTTTCCTCCGAGCTCCCTGCCTCAGGCTGACACTGAGACTCAGGACTTTTCAACAAACCTCTATAGGGAGGGAAGATCCTTCTTAACTTGGTGCTCTGGCCTCTGCTGAGGAGCTGTGAAGCATCTGTCTAGCCCTCCCAGACTTCCCGCTTCCTTCTTCTTGGTCAGAGAAGTAACAAGAGGGCAAAACAGGAGACTTTTCTCTTTGAGTGCCATGGTGGCATCTTAGGGAACATCTTGGGGCTGTTTAAAGATTCATCTTTTTCCCTCACTCTTTTCTAGGTTTTCTTGAATGGTTTTTTAACTCAACACCATCTTGACTGGGACAGGACTCTAGGGGCAGCAGAGCCAGTCTTTGAGAGCTGGCCCTTTAGAGGTCACCTTGTCCATCCTCTCCTATTGACCTACAGGAAACTGAAGCTCAGTTTTAAAGAGGAAAATACTCAGGATCGCATCCTGAATTCATTTTCTAATGCTGTAACAAATCACCACAAATTTAATGGCTTCAAATATATTGTAATACAGTTCTAGCAATCATAGGTCTAATATGGGTCTCCTTAGAGTAAATCAAGGCATCTTCAGCTTGCGTTTCTCTCTGGAGCTTTGAGGGGACTTGGTCCCCTGTTTATTTGAGTTGTTGGTAGAATTCAGTTCTGTGGTTGTAAGACCAAGGTCACTGTTTTCTTGCTGGCTGCAAGCTGAGGGACATTCCCTGCTTCTCAGGCCACTGCATTCCTTGGTTCATAGCCCCCTTTCTTCATTTTCAAAGTAAGCAACAGTAAGTCAGATCCTTTTCCTATCATATTTCTCCCACTCTTCTGCTTTTCTTTTCACTTTTAAGGATGCATGTGAGTAGATTGGGTTCACCTAGATAATCAGGCTAATCTACCCATCTCAAAGTCCTTAACTTTAATCACATCTGTAAAGTCCCTTTGCCTGTTCTCTTGGCTCCTCCCTCAGAGTCATGCTTCCTTGTTCATAGTCAAGGTTTTGAGGACCAGGACTTGGACATCTCTGTAGGGTCGTCTTTCTGCCTACCATATACAGGGAGGCCCACTTTAGGAGAGTGACTTGTTCTGGATCACACTCTTGGCAGGAGATTTCCACCACTGTGGTGCACTTGCAGCTCTATCAATGACACCCCTCTTCCCCCCAGCCCCCCAACAGTCCACCTCATGGAGCATCTCCTTTGTCAGCCCAGCAGCAGCAGGCACTTAGTCAGTGGCAAATAGAAATGATGGATGGTGGAGGCTTAAACAGGATACTGTGGATTTGGGCCTGGGTTTCTCCTCTGCTGGCTCCCTGCTGATTTCTAAGACTCTGTGATTGGCTGGGTCAGATGGTACGTGCAGTCTTGAATAGCTCTGGCATGATTTCTGATGTCTTTGAAATATCTTGGTGTTTTTCCATTTTTCCAGCCACAGAAGAGCAGATAGAAACTCAGGCAGGGAACAGTCTTTATACTGTTAAGAATTTTGAAGGCGATAGAAGCCAATTGGGGTAAAATGAGAACAGAGTTCTCCCTAGAGACCTGGGGTCATTGGAGAAAGTCCTCTGGTTTGATTTGTTTCACATTTTTGATACTTGTGTGTCCTGCCCATTCCTTTCTCTGGCCCCTTTCTTTGGAACAAAGGTCCCTGGTGAAATGGACTCCTTGCTGAGTTGGTAAATGCTTGAGGCTAACTATAACACTTGTTTCCAAGAGCAAATATGAGTCTGTGATGGCCATTTCACACTGGACTTGTCATGAGGAATCCCCTCCCCTTTTATCAGGCTCCCTGTCCTCTTTAGAGAACAGTGAGAGAAAACTCCATATTCTGGGCAGCAACTCCCCAACCCCTACCCCTACATCAGTGCCCAGCCCCTGAGCACAAGGAATTGAAACTTGAATTTGAACCACCAGCCCAAGCAAGTCAGGAAGAGGGAAGTCTAGAGGATATTATTCAGAAAGGCCAGTGCTTGTTCATCTAGTACATACAAGGTAAACTGGGAAAGAAAGAGGCCCCATAATCCTTTGGGAATGTACAGAGATCAAATCAGAGGGTGTCATTTCATTTAAAAGATAACGTTCTGGGCGCGGCGCGGCATGGCGGGTGGCGGGCTAGGTGCCATTGAGCAGACTAGCTATGGAAGGTAAACCATTGGTGACATCCAAACAGAAGACTGCAGTGGTGTGTGGAGTCCCCACTCAGGTGGTCTGCACAGCCTTCAGCAGTCACATCCTGGTAGTGGTGACCCAGTTGGGGAAGATGGGTACCCTGGTCTCCCTGGAACCCAGCAGTGTGACTAGTGACATCAGCAAGCCTGTGCTGACCACGAAAGTCCTCCTCGGGAAGGATGAGCCTCTTGTCCATGTCTTTGCAAAGAACCTGGTGGCATTTGTGTCTCAAGAAGCTGGAAACAGAGCCGTTCTCCTCGCCCTGGCCATGAAGGATGAGAACACGGAGGTGGTGAAGGCCCTGAAGGAGGTGATCCAGACGTGCCAGGTGTGGTGAGCCTGGAGCGGCCACCCCTGCCGTCCCAAGGGACGCAAGGATCTGAAGGTCCTCCTTGAGTTAGGAGGAGCTCTCTGGCTGTGGCCCTTGAAGCTAGAAGAAGCACAAACTCCTCAGGCTGACCTTGGTTTGGAGGCTGACGTCCCCTGTGGAGTGAGGACAGGAAACGTGTCCTGAGAAGGTTGTGAGTCCTCCTCCCCAGGTCCAGACAGCTTACCTGTGTGAGAATTGACAGAATGAGTCAAGGCCCTTAAATGTTGGGGGAAATTTTTTTTTTTTAATTAAAAATAAATGCATATCCCCAAATAAAAGAAAAAAAGATATAACATTCTGACTAAGGTCATTGAACAGGGGTAAGTATCCTTTCTGGACCTCCCTCACTAAGTTCCAGGAGTTAAGTCAAATCTAATGTTCCCCAGCCTGTCCATATTTATTTCTTTGTCAGTCTTATATTCATCGGACACTTACTGTGTGCTAGGGCCTGTGATGGGTGCTGAGGGAACAGCAGTGAACAAGAGACTTCTCTCTTCTTTGTATTTGCTTCTTCTCTCTTTGTATTTGCATTTGAGTCAGCAAAAATGGCCAGTAAAAACAAAGAAGCAAACAGGCTAATCTAAGGCTGTGAAAAGTGTGTGAAGAAAATAAAACAAGGTATGAGACAGAGAATGGCTGGTGGATGAAGGTGGTAATTTAATAGGGTCTGGAAAGGCTTTTTCAAAGATGTAACGTTTAAAAGTTGAGGTTGTGGTCATTGAGACACTGCATGTTGAAGGGAAGATCTAAGACGATCTAGTGCATTCTAGGAAGAGCGAACAGCAAACAAAAAGGTCTTGAAATGGGACCAGCCCTCGGGATATAAGTCACTAGGTAGCCCAGCTACTGGGTGGCCAGTGGGATCCCTTCCTGGTACTTGAGTTGCCCTCTCTGTCTGGCCTAAATGCTTCATTCTTTTCTGACAATCTCACCAGCTCTTTCTGAGGGTGGAGCCTCAGGAAGAGGTACTATGGACTAGGCCATGCAGGTAAACCCCCCTAGTCTGCTGTCCTGTGAACCATTACCTTGTTGTTCACATTCTGCAAGATGCTTCAGGAGATTCCTCCAGCATCAGTGACTCAGAGCTGGTCTAGCTGCCTCCTTTGTGGCCTCCATGTCTAGTGGAAAGGAAACGGCAGCACTGGGTGCTCAGTCAGAGCTATGGACTAAGTCCACACCTTCAGGAAGTCACCTGCCTCTATCTGCCTTTTCTCCCACTGTGGCATAATTAAGCTTGAAGCAGCAGGAAGTCATTTCTTTTATTGCATTCTTCCTTGCAAAACTCCTTGGTGGTAAAACCGGTTGGATAGCCATTGGCAGTCTCTCAAAAGTTAACTGTTAGCCGCAGTTCAGGTGTGGAGAGTGTGCACTTCCAGTGGAAGGTTAAAGATGGGAAGACATCAAAGGCTGTTTGTTTATGAAACTATCACTGCAGTTTCTTGATCAGATACAGAGCAGTCATGGCACCTAAACTAAGTGGTAGGGGCGACTGAACTTTGCGTGACTTTAGGAGCTGTGGTCGCTAGCTCAGTTTAACATTTATGACGCCCTTAGTGGTGGCTCAGACAGTAAACAATCTGCCTATAATGGGGGAGACCTGGGTTCGATCCCTGGGTCAGGAAGATCCCCTGGAGGAGGACATGGCAACCCACTCCAGTATTCTTGCCTGGAGAACCCCATGGACAGAGGAGCCTGGCGGGCTACAATACATGGGGTTGCAAAGAGTCGGACACGACTGAGCACACACACACTACTGTGTACCAAGGCACTGTCCAGGCAAGTGCTTTGTATGCATTAGCTCGCTCAACTTCCATGGCGGCCCCATGAAGTTACTATTATTAGTTAATACTACTCCCATTTTTACAAATGAAACTGGAACTTTTAAAGGTTAGGTTTCCTGCCAAAGCCACTAGCACTACATATTCTCCCGATATACCAAGTAACTCATCAGCTCTGGGCTTTGTTGATGATGGTTTTCTACTAATCCTGCCTTTTCCTCGTTTCTTTCTTTTGAACTCCTACATATCTTCAAAGTCCATGTCAAACCCCCCCCCCGCCTTTTGGGTGAAGTGTTCTATTTTACATAGACAAAAACAAAGGCATGAGAATTAATATTTTTTTGAGCATCTATTAATTTTCCAGGACTCCACACATATTAATCTCCTATTATCTTCACAATAGGATGTTGCAGTGCAATGCTTCTAATGTCCTTATTTGGAAGATAAGACAAAGGTTTAGAGATTTTAAATAACTAGCCCAAAGTCACATTTCTATGGGTGAAAAACAGAATTCAAATCAAGTACTCTTTCTGCTTTTTTTCCTGTTTGGAGATGGCATACGGTTTGTAGCTTCAGTCCACTTCTCTGCCTTTTATTGCAATTTGTGATTGTAATTAATGTCTTTTCCTCCAGAAGAGTGTGAGCTTCTTAAGGAAAAACACCGTGTTTATCTCCACACCCACTCCCCAGTGTTAATCACACTGCCATAAATGTTTATTGGATTAGACTGAATTGCTACTCTACTAGTTTCATACTTAGACTGGAAAAATAGGTCAGATTAACCAATGCTGCTGCTGGTTGATTTAAAAAACATCATTAATATGGATTAAGCATCTATCAGCTTCTTTAGCATCTCAGATGGTAAATAATCTGCCTGCAAGGCAGGAGATTCGGGTTTGATTCCTGGGTCGGGAAGATCCCCTGGAGAAGGGAATGGCAACCCACTCCAGTATTCTTGCCTGGAAAATTCCATGGACAGAGGAACCTAGCAGGCTACAGTCCATGGGACTGCAAAGAGTCAGACATGACTGAGCAACTAACACTTTTACTTTCAAGCATCTATCATTTTTGTTGATAAAGTGAAGTACAGTCCAAGTTAGGGATGTTACCAAACTCTAGCCAAAGTGGGTGAATATTTGCTTAGGCCAGAGAGTCCTTATGGTCAGGGATTATTAATCAAAGGATGAACATTTGTAGAGTGCTTACTGTTTGTCAGAACACTACTAAGTACTATATGCGATTATCTCATGTAATTCTCCTTAACCCTATAAGGCAGACTATTGTTTTCCCATTTTTGTTTTCAGCTGAGTAAATGGAATCATTAGGAAGTTTAAGTAACTTATTCAAGGCAGGTCAGCTGGAAAGTGGTAAATTTCTTGGATTTAAAACAGCCACATTTAAATCCAAGCCAACTGGCCTCCTGTCTGGCCTTTTAACACTACTCTGTAGTCTGAGTGTTTCAGAAATATTTCCCTGCTGTTTCCAAGTATTCTCGATACTTCTAAGAGCTTCCATCACCTTATCAGATTACAGTAGTTTGAGAATTTGTTGATTTAAGAAATGTTTATTCAGTACCTATACCACTGAGCAGAGAGGGAAGGCATTCTGTGAGGAGAACTGTGTTGGGTAAAATCAGTGCTGGCGAAAAACTGGAATCCAGGCAAAGTTCATTCCTCTCCCAGTTTTCAACTTCTATGCATGCTGGCTTTCCCCTCCAGTTTGGTGAAATCTCTCATTACAAGTAGGATTCTGGTGTCTCCCTCTCTTCTCTGATGTTCTTACCCATGGTGAGGAGTAAATAAGTTACAAGGTTTAGCCTTACCTTCTTCACTGCGTTGATTTGTATTTGGACCTTAAGTCAAAGAGATGAAATACAAAGGGTGGAATTATATCCATGAGTGATTCTGACAGGACCCTGCTTTGCTTTTTGGGGGTGTGTCTGTGTGTTCCTGGAAAACTTTCTCACTGCCTCACCTTTGAGGAAGTTGCTTAGGATTCTGAGCCTAAATTTTCCCCTAGGTATTTACACAGTAAAAAGGTATAGTCAAGAAGCCCGTGGAAAACAGTATGGAGGTTTCTCAGAAAACTAAAAATAGAATTACTATATGATTTAGCAGTCCCACTCCTGGGCATATATCTGAACAAAACTTTAATCCAAAATGATACATGCACCCCTATGTTCATAGCAGCACTATTCACAATAGCTAAGACATGGAAACAACCTAAATTTCCATTGACAGATGAGTGGATAAGATGTGGTGAGTAAAGTATGAAAGTCCCTCGGTCATGTCTGACTCTTTGTGACCCCATGGACTATACAGTCCATGGAATTCTCCAGGCCAGAATACTGGAGTGGGTAGCCTTTCCCTTCTCCAGGGTATCTTCCCAACCCAGGGATTGAACCCAGGTCTCCCTCATTGCAGGCAGATTCTTTACCAGCTGAGCCACAAGGGAAGCCCAAAGATTTGGTACATATATACAATGGAATACTACTCAGCCATAAAAAAGAATGAAATAATGCCATTTGCAGCAACATAGATGCAACTAGAGATTATCATACTAAGTGAAGTAATTCAGAAAGAGAAAGACAAATACCATATGATATCACTTATATGTGAAATCTAAAGTATGACACAAATGAACCTACCTGTGAAACACAGACAGACTACAAACATAGAGATCAGACTTGTGGTTGCCAAGGGGAAGGAAGTTGGGGGAGGGATGGAGTGGGAGGTTGGGGTTAACAGATGTAAGCTATTGTGTATAGAATGGATAAACACCAAGGTCCTACTGTGTAGCACAGAGAACTATATTCACTATCCTATGATAAACCATAATGGAAAAGAATATGAGAAAGAATATATATGTATAACTTGAATCACTTTGCTATACAGCAGGAATTAACACAACATTGTAAATCAACTATACTTCAATAAAAAACAACAAAGCCTGGCTGGCTCTCTTTCTTTATATTAGTTTATTCTCTATCACTGCTTACTCCAACCTGTTGCCCCACTGTCTTCTCCTGACTCCCATCTGAAATGGGATAGTGATGGAGTTGAAAAAAGAGCGCTGCAAATCTGGAGGCCTGAGATATCCCCTGAGTCCTGCCATTAAATTGCTTTGGTGACCTTGGGTAAGTCATGTCCTTCATCTGTAAAATGGAAGGTAGACTAAAGTAGATAGTCTCTAAATCCTGTGTAGATTTCTAGAATATCATTGGTTTGTAGAAGTTCCATCTCCACAGAACAAACCCAGTAGGATGTAATATTGCTGTATTAGTTTTCTATTGCTGCCATAACAAATTACCACACTTTAGTGGCTTAACACATACCTACATAATCTTAGTTTCCTTGAGTCAGGAGTCCAAATACAGTTTAGCTGGGTCCTTACAGAGATACAGTCAAGATGTCAGCCAGGCTGCCCTGTCATCTGGGGGACCCAATAGGAAAGAATCTGCCTACAAGCTCTTTCAGGTTGTTGGTAGATTTGTTTCTTGCACCTCAAGGCCAGCAGAAAAGTATTGTTGACCTAGGGAAGGTTTCAGCCTTCTTTTAGATTTCCACCTTATTAAGTCAGACCTACCCAAGGTCATCTTTCTGGTTACTTTAAAGCCAGAGGTTCTGGAACCTTAATTACACCTGCAAAATCCCTCACCCCTGTTACGTGACCTAACCTAATCACAGGGTAACTCCAGGGAACAGATTGTGGGAGCCATCTTAGAATTCGGCTTCCTGCCATTGTTTTACAGAAATAGCCTGTTTGCAATTATAACTGGAGCATGTTCTTTCCTGAGGGACTTCCCTGGTGGCTCAGATGGTAAAGCATCTGCCTATGATGCGGGAAACCCAGGTTCAATCCCTGGGTGGGGAAGATCTCCTGGAGAAGGAAATGGCAACCCACTTCAGTATTCTTGCCTGGAAAATCCCATAGAGGAAGGACCCTGGTAGGCTACAGTCCATGGGGGTCGCAAAGAGTCAGACAAGACTGAGCGACTTCACTTTCACTTTCACTTTATTCTTTCCTGAATCAGGTCAAATGACTTAGCATATGAAATCAGTTCTAAAACTTACTTGTTCCTACACTAAAACTACCCTGCTTTGAACTTACTTTTGGAACACAATATATTATGCTTCCCTTTATTCTTATATAATTACCCTCCAAGTTATTTTCTTCCAATACTGTTCATGAATATATAGTTACACATTGTTGTTGTGTTAGTCACTCAGTCATGTCCAACTCTTTGCAACTCCATGGACTGTAGCCTGTCAGGCTCCTCTGTCTATGGGATTCTCCAGGCAAGAATATTGGAGTTGGTTGCCATTCATTTCTCCAGGGGGTCTTCCTGACCCAGGATTCAAACCCAGGTCTCCTGCATTGTAGACAGATTCTTTATCATCTGAGCTATTGAGGAAATAATTTAAATTTAACTTATTTTAAATTAGTTTTTCTATTTGAAATCATATATTGTAAAAAAAATATTAATGTTAAGGAGTCATCTTTGTCCTTAGGTGATTCTTAAAATTATTTTGTTCCATCAATATTTGAGAGAGATGTATTGAACTCCGCCACCATAATTTTAAATTTGTCTATTTCTTCTTATAATTCTGAGAATAGGTATATAAAAATTAAAAATCATTCAATCTTTTGGTATCTCTAGTTATACTTTTTACTTAAATGTCTACTTTGTTCAATGGTAAAACAGCTCTACTAGCTTACAGAATTCATGACAGATGGTATTTCTTTTGTTTCCAATTTCTTTCAATATTTCTGAACCCCCATGTGTCTCTTGTAAAAAGTATTTATATTTTTATATACTCTGATAGTTTTTGTTAGTTTTGGTTTAAATCTACTATTCTTTATGCACTTTCTATTTGTGTCACATATTCTATTTTCCTCCCCTCTTTCCCTTGTTTTCTCTGGAAATTATGTATTCATTTATTACTTTTAAATGGCTACCCTAGAGATTACAATATACATCCTTAATTTCACAAAGTTCAGTGTTTTTGGTTATTTTGCCCTTTCCCAGAAAATAAGAACACTTTGACTCTTTCTCCTTATTTATTATTATTGAATATTTAAATTTTATATTTTATCTGAAATTTTATTTCATCTTAATTCTGTTATTTTTGTTCAATTTAAAGAAATCATTGTTTTCTAGATTCCATTGTTTCTGATGAGATGTTAGCTATCAGTCTAATTGGTTTTCACTTGAATATAATCTTTTTTTCTCTTTGTCTTTGATTTTCAGCAGATTTACTATGATGCACCTAACTTAGGATTTCACTTGATCTAACTAGAACTTTATAGGGCTTCTTGAGTTTGTGAATTCATATCTTTCATCAGCTTTGAAAAATTCTATTTCTTACTGTAATGTTTTTTCTTCCCCATTCTGTCTTCTCGCTTTCTAGACTCCAACTACATGGATGTTGTATTGTGTCACTGTTTCCTCTATACCCCTCACCCAGTTTATTTTTCATCCTTTTATTTCCCTGCATCATTATATTTTTTTCCCTCTGATCCTCCAGTTCACTAATTCTTTTTTCAGCTATGTTTCATCTGCTGTTAAGCCCATTCACTGAATTTTTATTTTCAATTATTGTATTCTTCAGTTCTAGAATTTCTGTTTGGCTCTTTTAAAAAATCTGTTGTGTTCTTTCTTATAGTCTTCAGTTCTCTTTCAAAATTCTCAATCTTGTTTTATTTTCTCCTCAAACATATTAATCAAAGTTACTTAAAATGTGTGTGTCTGACAACTCCAATATCTGGAGCCCCTGTAAGTCTTTTTCTATTGTCTGTTGTTTCTGATGTTTCCATTCTAGTCATTTTGTCTTTTTTCACTGCTACTTATTTTTAGTTATGATTGGACATTATATTTGAATAAGAAATTTGAATAAAAGTTTGAATTGTGCTGTTATCTCCACTACAGTGGATATAAATTTGCTTTTGCCAGACACCTGGAGGTACTAGCCATCTAGAACAAGCTTAATTCAATTTCAAGGACTGTGATGATTCAAAGCTGGGTTGCAGTCTTGGGGATTAGTATACTTCTTGTTCACTCTTGCACTAATAGTGCTCTTTGAAGTCCAAACCCAAAATGCACAGGTTTTACTCTCTCTGTTTTGGCAGTCTTATATTCCTGAGTCTGTCAGAAACACTGTTAGTCTCCGTCCTTCACTAAGGGAGATGCTGCTTCAAATACCAGGGTTACCTCCCTGGATTTGTCTTCTCCTAGATCTTGGTCTGGTAATTCTTCATTATTTTGCTATTTCTTAGTGCCTTTGAGCAGATTTTTTGGGGTCTAATTTTTCTAGTTGTTCTCAGTAAGAAAACAAGTCAAAATTATCTAGCTTGATATTACCAGAATTGAAAATCCTGATCTTTACAGATTCTGTCTCTTTTTCTTTTTTATAATTGAGGTATAATTGGCATATAACAATATGTCAACTTCAGGTGTACAACGTAAATGATTCACAATGTGTATATGCCATAAAATAATCACAATAACTCTAGTTACCATCTGTTATCATACAAAGTTACAAAATATTTTTTGTGATGAGAACTTTTAAGATTTACTCTCATCACTTTTCAAATATGCAATACAATATTCTTGACTATGGTGACCATGCTGCCTACTTTTTAATCATTTTTTTTTGTTGAGTTGTATAAGTTCTTTCTACATTTTGATTATTGACCCCTTGTCAGATATATGCTTTGCAAATACCTTCTCCCATTTAATAGGCTGCCTTTTTATTTTGCTGATAGTGTCCTTTGCTGTGCAGAAGCTTTTTAGTTTAATGTAGTCCCACTAATTTATTTTTACTTTTGTTGCTCTTGCCTTTGGAGTCAGATCCAAAGAATCCTTGCCAAGACCAGTGTAAAGGAGTTTACTGTCTGTGCTTTCTTCTAGTTTTATGGTTTCAGGTCTTTAATCTACTCTGAACTAATTTTTATATATGGTGTAAGATACTAGTCTTGATTATTTTGCATGTGGCTGTCTAATTTTCCCAATGCCACTTGTAAAAGAGACTATCCTTTCCTTATTGTATATTCTTGCCCCCTTTGTAGTAAATTAATTGACTGTATATGTGTGGGATTATTTCTGGGCTCTCTGTTCTGTTCTAGTGATCTGTGTGTTTGTTTTTATGCCACTACTATTTCTGTGTGTATGATTACTGTGATTTGGGGGCTTCTCTGGTAGCTCAGACAGTAAAGAATCTGCCTGCAGTACAGGAGAGCCATGTTCGATCCCTGGGTTGGGAAGATCCCCTGGAGAAGGAAATGGCAACCCACTCCAGTATTCTTGCCTGGAGAATCCCATGGACAGAGGAGCCTGGTGGGCCCCATGGGGCCTAGACAGAGTTACAAGTCCTAATAATGCTCAACCAAAAACCACATTGCTCTATCAGAGAGGTGAAAGTTACTTGTAGGGGAAGGGAGTCTCACAGTTGAAAGGTAGATAGCACAGATGAGACACTTTGGATTCAGTTATTCTAATACTTCTGACTTGTAGAAATTTTTAATTTATGAAATATATATATATATATATACATATAGTTGGCACTAGAAGATTTGCCAGATGATAGAATTAACTGGAAGGATTATTATTATCTTGTAAACAAATTTTCCGTTGCTTAAGAAAAATAGTCCCAGAAGTAAAACTTGATGTTTCAGAATCAGGCAGCAGGGAACCTCCACTTTCCTTCCTGCTGCTGCTGCTGCTAAGTCGCTTCAGTCGTGTCCGACTCTGTGTGACCCCATAGACGGCAGCCCACCAGGCTCCCCCATCCCTGGGATTTTCCAGGCAAGAACACTGGAGTGGGTGGCCATTTCCTTCTCCAATGCATGAAAGTGAAAAGTGAAAGTGAAGTCGCTCAGTCGTGTCTGACTCTTAGCGACCCCATGGACTGTAGACTACCAGGCTCCTCCGTCCATGGGATTTCCCAGGCAAGAGTACTGGAGTGGAGTGCCATTGCCTTCTCTGCACTTTCCTTCCTAGTTTGGACCAAATAGACTACTTGATGGATGGGATGAATAGTCTACCTTTGGAGAAGGTACAATGTTTTCCTCCTTTGAAGGAACTACAATTTTTTACTCTTACACTTAGTTTTGTTAGTAGATACAAAATAGTCCTTTTGAGTTTCTTAACTTTTCCACTGAATTGTCTAAACCACTTAAGTTTGTGGTCTAAAGTGGAGCCAGGATGTCTCCAGGTCACAGGGCAGGTGGTGTAGGGCCTGGAAGGCACCCATGGTTGACAATGCAGTAGCTTCTTTGTCTGTTCAGGGTGACTTTAACATAGTCTTTTAAACAAACATATTGAATATATGTTAAAGTTCATCTTTCATTAATGAGGTAAATAGCAGATAAAGTGTGCCAGTTTGAATTAACAAGAATTTAGGCCTGACTGCTGTTTTGCCTCCTATGGTCATAAAAACATTGTATTTTTAATCAATGATAAGATTAAATTTATGACATGAATGGTTTGTGTCATATCCTCTGACATGACCTATTAATCAGAAATCACAAGTAACATATCTGCAAAGCAAACAATGAGCTTGTTGATCTATAGTTACTCATTAGATGTATCAAGAAACAGTTTTACATCCTCACAAGGCGCCAATCACCCAGATGCCAGAGGTCAAACAGAAGCCAGCTAGCTAAGCTAGCAGCTTAGCTGAGTCCTGCTTTTTGTCAAGTAAAATTTTCTAGCATGCCATTAATAGTGCTGAACATAGGGTTTGTGTAGTTCCTATTTTGGGGAAAATTTTTTTTCTTTCACAGTGGGGAGAGGTGGAAGTGACTGTAGTCTCTGTTACGTGGGAGGGAACAGGTCATCAGAGAACACGTGGGAGGACTAAGAGGATTGAGACGGAGCTGGAGCTCCCAGGGCCCTCTGACACTTGGCCACGTGTACGTCCAGCCTTAGCGCCCCGGAATAGTGGCTCCAGAAGGGTCCTCGGCGAACATTACAGCCTGCGGCTTTCAGTCTGTGTTTTGAGAAGCCCAAGGGGTCAAGAATCAGCTAAACAGTTCTGCTGTGCCAAGTGAGCAGGCTGGGCTAAGAGGGGACACCAGAAAAATAGCTGGGAAAAATTATGTTCTCGGATTTTTTCAGTTACAAGAAAAAAATGACTACAATTTCATCATAACATGTACATTTTGGTGTTACGGTTTAATATTGCTTTTAGTTTGAATTGTATATATGAAGGGGGTGGGCACCCTACTGTCTAGTGTTTAATGTCTGCTCTAAGGATATTTATTCAGCTCTGCTGATATGATAGGACCCCCAACCCACTCTCTCTGGGCCCTCCCCAGCAATCTAGAGCAGCTTCAATTTTATCTGTTTTTGTGATTGGGTTTTAAACAATTTCATGTGTGAGAAAGTAATAGTGGTATAGTCTAGAATACAGATTACAGACTAGAGTTTCTTTTATTCATCTATTTGTTCTGATTTGTTTCAGTTAGTGTCAGTGATCTGATCAGATTTGGGTCTTTGAGTGATTATTCTGAAGGGGGTGGGCTTGAAGTCTAGGGAAAACTTCAGGACCTCAGTTTTGCCACTTAGGAAACAAGGCTGATGCTAGCTTCAGTGGGTTTTGGTTGTGGATCAGCCTTGGAGCTCAAGTTCCTGTAAATGACAGGTTTTCCTTATGAAAATCAGCCAGGGAGATTATGTGTTCCTGGCATTTGGTGTTCCAGAGACTGTTTGATGTTAATGGGTTTACCGGAAAGGGCTTTTGTGGGGTTCTTTTGGCCCAAAGCAAGCTAGCTATTGATGTAATCAGGAGACCACAATGGGTGATTTCCCCCACCCCCTCTCTCTTCAACTGTGTGCTTCTCCTGTGACTCACACGTCAGTACCTTAGACCTTGGAGAAAGTGACCTTGTTTCTGAGGCTGAGGCAGGGCCAGCCTGTGCCTCTTCCTCCCAGGCCTGATAATCCCCCTGCCTGATAATCCGGTGGCCTGGAGAGCCTTGCCAGAGGCTTCTCCTCCATCCTAGAACTTGCCCACATCTGTCCAGACTGAGTACAGAGGAATCAGTTTTGACAACATGGAGCTAGGAAGTGTTGTAGAAGCCATGGAGATCATCTCGTCCAGGGGTTCCCAAACCCAGCTGCACATTCAAATCACCTGGGAAACATGAGGACCAAGGCCCCTCTGGAGTCTAATTCAATTCATCTGTAATGGGACCTTGAATCGACATTTTTTTAAACTGTCCTAAGGTGGTTTTCACTTAGCATGGTTTATGGCATTTAGTGACTTGGAACAATGCATGGTGTGTAGCAAGCACTATATATTTGTTAAATAAATGAATGAAAATTGTTGCACAGTAGTCCATTATATGGATATACTCTACTATATATGGCTACTTCTGTTGTGTTGGTTTCTATAGCAAACGGTGCAAAAACAAACTTCCTGGTATGCATGTCTTGGAGGCTGTACCCTGGGTAGAGTGATCAGTAAACTTAACGCAACCACAGTAGGCATGGGGCCAAAAAGCATTAAAAAGGAAAGGTTACTGATGCAAGTAGAAGCAGGAAATAGGACTGAAATTGGGAATTTTGCCCAGGACCTTGAATCACAGAGTTATAGACCTTTTAGATCTAGAAGGAACCATAGGAGATTGTTCTAGCCTGTGACTTCTGGGCAGGGAATGTATCACACCTGTGGCTTGCAGGTTGCATACTTACCTGGGGAGCCAAAGGGAACTCACTGGAAAAGAGTGTGTCTGGGGGCTGTGGGATCTTTAAAATTTTTGACAGGAATATTGACATTTGACACCTCTCAGACATTGTGCCAACTACTAGCTCAAGACAGTTTACAGTTTGACATTAATCATAATGCATTCCTTTTGGTGGTGCTACATTTTGTGATGCTGAGTCTTCGGCGGTTGCTATGATATGGCAAGCACTGCGCACACATGAACGTGGAAGAGGAAGTGAGCATGGCCCCGTCCCATCTGACTCCAAAGCTCAAGAAGTTGTGCAGTGCCTCACAGTTGCACACATGTCGTTAGGAAGTAACTGGCGAAGAATGAAATACAGACTTTTTTCTTTCAATTTGTGTGTATTACTTTTTTCAAACAGCCACTCATTTGTTAGGACATAAGTGCTTAGTAAATTGAACCTAACTACATAATAAATGGAACTGCTAGGTATTTCTTTTGGCTTGGAGTGCTGTGAGAAAATTACTGACACAAAGGATGCTGTGAATCAAAAAGTTTGGGGACAACTGATTTACGTCTTTAGCTGCCAGTGAGAGAAACAAAACTGACACTGGCTTCAGCAAAACCAGAGTATTATTCGCCTATATACCTGGGATGTCCAGGGTTGCAGATGGTGTCAGATTGGCTGGGTTGGGATGCTCACCTGAGGCTGTCAAGGCTCCACTTCTCTTTCCACATCTAGGACAAGCTCTCACATAGGCGAGATAGCCCCATGCCCATCCTTTCCAGACTCACATCCTTTCATCTTAGCAATCCCAACAGAAAGAATCCTCTTTCTCAATAGTTTGTGCATAAAAGTCCCAGGAGGACTTTGGTTGACCTCGCCCAAGTTATTTGCCTAACCCTGAATAGAGGCTTTGGAGATGTGTAATGGCCAAGCTTAGGTCACAGTCTTTCCCTGTGCTCAGGTGCATGCCTTAACTAAACCACACAGAAAAGGTAGGTTCTCCAGAAAAGAGGAGGTTCTGTTACCAGAAGAGGAGAAGGGGTGTAGGACCAAAAACAATGAATTTTTTTTCCACCTTGCCGATGAGGGAACAGACTGGTGGTATGATAGTTTAATAGTTGAACATGGAGGCTCTGGAGTCCTACCCATCTGGCTTTGCTTCCTTGGGCAAATTAACTACATCTACACCTTTTAAGGCTTTAGTGTCTTCATCTCTAAAGTGGAAATAACTGAAGATAAAGGCCAAGAAATAAAAAAAGCACAACGATAATAGTCCCTACCTCAGAGGGTTGGTGGTTGAAGTAAGGACTGAGTGAGTTAATACACATAAAGTGCTAAGCCTAGGGCCTGGCATATAGAAAGCCCACAGTAAATGAGACTGTTGTTATTATTAATCAGGCAACATCAATAAGTACACAGCAGCTGGTAGGTGACCTACTGTCTGACTCCTAGAGCAGGTTTCTGTCTGACTAGAGAGGCAGGGAGAAGGTACAGAACGGTGATTTGCTCTGTCCTGTTTGTTGCAGAGTGAAGCAGCATGGAAGCCACCAGCCAGATCCCCATGGAAGTTGTGCTCCCCAAGCACATCCTGGACATCTGGGTCATTGTCCTTATCATCCTGGCCACCATTGTCATCATGACCTCCTTGCTGCTGTGCCCGGCCACCGCGGTCATCATCTATCGCATGCGATCCCATCCCGTCCTGAATGGGGCTGTCTGAGAACCTCCCAGGAGGGGCGGGTGAGGGATGAGGACAGCGTCCTGGCCCCCAGCATCTTCCCCTTTCCCAGAAAAGCAGCCGGGGGACTTGGCAGTGTGGACTCTGGAGCCCGATATGTGAGGAGGCCTGAGTTCTGGCTTCGATTCTGCCACTGGCCAGTGGTGAGAGTTCAGTCCAGGGACCTAATTCCATGAGTTCCAGGTTCCATATGTTCCAAACGGGGATTACGCTCCCTGCCGTCCTACCTCATGGGGTTGTGAGAACCCATGACCTGGTGGAGGTTAAAGCTTGTTAGTGAGCAGATTCACAGGTGTTAACTGTTGGATGTTGATAAGCTTTGAAGAACCACAGACCCTTATTACTGATGAGAGCCTTCAAGGTGGTGAGGGAGACACTGGGGCAGAGCAGCCTTGCCAGTGACCCTCAGGTGAAATGAAGCAAAAGCACCCGTCCTCATTCCAAGGGACCAACAGCATGTGGCTCAATGTTATTTTCTTTGAGGTGCCACTCCCTCGAGTTTTCTCATTTGGGAGGCAATTAAGTGTGGCAGGGGGAGGGAGATGGGTGGATCTTCCCAGAACACCAGAAGCTCTGCCCCTGTGAAATCTGGAGGGGGCTTGACCATTTTTTGGCAATGACAAGGGATCTGGGGTGATGGACTTCATTCTGCATTAGAGTCCCAAAGCTTTGACACTCAAGCAGTGTTGGCAAATGCAGAGTGGCTGAGTTCCCTGGCCAGCTTTCAGGAACTCAGCCCCTATCCCCTGTGAGCCCCTCTGCCCCAGCTCCTGCATAACACATACTCACTTCATTCCCTCCTACCAACACTACAACCATTCCAAGGTATAGACTTATATTTTAAGAGATGTTCCCAGGAATTTGAAACTAACTCAAACAGCAATGTTTATTTTTAATGCTATGATTTATATTTATATGTATAGAGAGATTTCTGGACTACTTAAGCTTTTTGCCCAAAACCAGGAGCATCTGGAGATTGGTTAAATTATGTAAGAAGATAGCACAGGTTATCAGGATATTATTGTGTGAAAATGATGCTTTTACTTTGATCTGATTTCATTGATGTACACAATTAATTTCCAATAAAGTGCTAGAATGAGCATGTCTGAAGTCTTTCTTTTTAAACAGCACCTATTAAACTCAGTAAGAGGATTCCACAGAATTTATGGCCTTAGAGACAGGTTGAACATTGGAACAAAAAGGGAAAGAGGACAATCAAATTGACTTCCAGGAGTCTAGCTAGTGGGTGAGCTGTTGTGCAGTTTACACAAAGAATGCAGGGAGAGGAACAGATTTTGGGAAGTAAGATGATGAGTTTAGTATTGGGTTGAGTGTGTTGAGTTTGAGGTGCTTGTGATATGCAGGTAGACCCTTTCAGGATGCTACTGGAAACCTGGGAAAACTTTTATGGCTAGGATTATATTTGGGGGGGATTATCTGTGTATGGTAGATATGCTACACAGGGGGACAGGAATACCCAGACAGAGTACAGACTGGGAGGAATGAGGTGCTAATGCAGTACTTGGAGGATGGTTAAGAGGAGTGGAAGGGGAAGGGGGGAGGCAAAGCAAGGAGACTGAAAGGTCATGTGATATGAACTGACTATGAGAAGGATGCAACCGTACTTTGTAAGTGAAGAAAAGATGGGAGGTTAGGAAGTAGAGACGGTGGGAACAGACAGTTCTTTCCAGGAATAGAATGTAGTATAGAAGTAACAGGAAGGTTTAGGAGAAAATGGTCAAGGGGGAATAGACATATATGGTAAGATTCTGATTGGTTTGCTCAGTACCTATATTCCAACATGCCTTCCTGGGTGGCAGAGGCTGGAAAGTGAAAAACTATACTGAATGTGAAAAACTCCCATTTTCCTAACTAAACTTTAGCCGGAGATTCATATGTGATCTGGTGGTGGTGGTTTAGTTGCTAAGTTGTGTCCGGCTCTTTGTGGCCCTGCCAGGCTCCTCTGTCCATGAGAATTCCCAGGCAAGGATACTAGAGTGGGTTGCCATTTCCACATGCCCACATGTGCTCTTTTTTTTTTTATGGATTTTTTTTTTTGGGGGGACCATGTAGCATGTAGGATCTTAGTTCCCCAACCAGGGATAGAAACCGTGCAGAGTCTTAACCACTGGAGGCATTCGTGGTGCTGATGTGAATCCAATAAGAAGCAGTGGACTGGGAAGCTGCTGGGTATGGGGCCGAAGCTGTGTGTGCTGCCCAGCCTTCCTGACTCACATTCCTGGTCTCTATACTGGAGCGTATCTGAGTGAAGTAATTCAGAAAGAGAAAAATAAATATCGTATATATGCATATATGTGGAATCTAGAAAAATGTTATGGATGATCTTATTTGCAAAGGAGAAATAGAGACACAGACGTAGAGATCAAATATATGGACACCAAGGGGAAAGAGGGGGTAGGATGAATTGGGAGATTGGATTGACACATATACACTACTGATGTCACATACAAAATAGATAACTAATGAGAACCTACTGCATAGCACAGGGAGTTCTACTCAATGCTCGGTGGTGACCTAAATGGAAAGGACATCTAGAAAAGCAGATGCATATATATACGTATATTTGATTCATTTTGCTGATTAGTAGAAACTAACACAACATTGTAAAGCAACTATACTCCAATAAAATTTAATTGAAACAAACAAACAAAAAAAAAGTGGATGGTATCAGAATTAAATGAGAAAACCCTCTAACAGTTTTAGGTTATCTGAACATGAAGACTGTTAGGCAGTCCACCAGATGGCAATACAGCTCTTTTTTCCATGTGGAGCAGTCAGCTCACAGAAGTTTCCAGTCAATCCTATCATGTTTCTAGCAGCTCAAGAGTTTATTTTACACTTCTGATTTCAGAGACTCTGGATGTAACATAGGGACCGTCCAATCCAGCCTCCCCTGAAATGAAGGAATCCCCTTACTAACCACACAGCTGCCAGTCGCTGCCTCTTTGGTGTTTCTCTGTGTGGCCCTGGGCTTCCCTGGTGACTCAAGATGGTAAAGAATCCACCTGCATTGTGGGAGACCTGGGTTCAAACCCCAGGTTGGGAAGATCCCTGGGAAGAGGGTGTGGTGACCCTCTTCAGAATTGTTGCCTAGAGAATCCCCACGGACAGAGGAGCCTGGCGAGCTACAGTCCATGGGGTTGCAAAGAGTCGGACATGACTGAGCAACTAACCACACACACACACACACGTGTGTGGCCCTAGGCCACCTGCATCAGGGTCACGCAGGAACATTTGCTTACACACGCAGCCCTCAGGACCCTGCTTGACACTCACTGAGAGTCCCTGGGAGAGGGTCTTGAGTGTCTGCTTTGTAAAAACAACCTCCCTGGGTGATCAGAGAGCAGGTTAAAATTGGAGAACTGTGTGCCAGGGAAAAGGAATCATTTTCTTGCTGAAACTACTCCTGTTAGAATTCTTCCTTTCAGTGAGAGAGGAGGGGACCCAGGGGCACCAGCTTGACCCTCGTGGGACCACCCTGAGGAGATCAAATGTGTTTTCCTGTGACAGTGCCTGAACATTTTGAAGATAGCTCTCATGACTTATCCCATCATCTTTGAGTGGAAGATTCACATTTTGCATTAGGCATTGGCTGTCTTCCTCCTTCCCTCCCTTTCTGGGAGTCAGTATAGCAGGAGGTTAAGAGCAAGGGCCTGAAGAATATGGGCTTCATGATTCACTAGTTTCGTGGTTGTGGGTGAGTAACGTAAACTCTTTGAGCCTCAATTTCCTCATCTGTAAGATAGATGTTGGAGAAGGCAAAGGCAATGGCATCCCACTCCAGTACTCTTGCCTGGAAAATCCCATGGATGGAGGAGCCTGGTAGGCTGCAGACCATGAGGTCACTAAGAGTCGGACACGACTGAGCGACTTCACTTTCACTTTTCACTTTCATGCATTGGAGAAGGAAATGGCAACCCACTCCAGTGTTCTTGCCTGGAAAATCCCAGGGATGGGGGAGCCTGGTGGGCTGCCGTCTATGGGGTCTCACAGAGTCAGACATGACTGAAGCAACTTAGCAGCAGCAGCAGCAAGATAGATGTAAAATTACACTTACATCACAGAACTGTTATGAGTATTAAGTGAGGTCACAGATGCAAGGTGGAAAGGCAAAACACTGCAAATACTCAATAAATGTGATCTGTATGATGAATCTCAGTTTTTCCACCTGTCTGATGGTCACAACAGCTCCTTCTGAGTGTGGGAAGGACTAAATGAGATAATGTAAGTAAAGGATTTGGCCAGTGTCTGACTCATAGGAGTCTTTCAATAATGGTAACTGTCAGGTAGCCAATAATGTAAAAACACCAAAGGCCTGTGATCCTAATGGGTGGGATTTTAAAAATCACTAGTTAAAACCATGAGATTAGCAGAAAATTTCCCTACCAACCCCCTGAGGATTGGCACTAAATACACTAATGGCCTTAGAACTAGTATAAAAATTATACCTCTCCTCCTTTAAGAAATTATTTCATAACTAATTCACAATTAATAAAATACCAAGTTTTCAATTTCTAAGTTTTAATTCTCCACAGAAATGGCCTTTGAAACTTTTAAGAGCACAATCTTCAAAATCTTTAAAAAAGATTAAACTTTAATCAGGTCTTTACATAACTCTTGCTAAAGAGAGAGAGTGGAAAAAGGATTGTGAGATAATGATGGTAATAATAAATTTTCCTTTGAAACCCTTAATCCCAAAAGTTGAAGAAGCAACTTTTACATTGTCTAAATCACACAAATAATTTAATTCAGGTATATGAAAGACTCTTCAATTTCCATAAAGATTTACATGCTAGAAAAAAAGTTTCTGTGTTAGCAGGTCTCTAACATTATTTATCAAAATTGTAGAAATTATTGTATGTATTTAAATTTGGACAGATACCATTATAGAGTGAATTGTTTACATGCAAAAACTTCCAAGTCAAGCAGACTGAATTCCTCTCTGGCTCCATCAGTATGTTTCTTGAAAGTAGCCGTCTTGGAACTTCACTGCCCTTATAAATAAAAGGGACGATCATGTTTATCTCTACAGGGCCCCTGGAAGAATCATGTCAGGCTCTATACTTAAAATATTTATAGAGAGCCTGGCCTGTGTAAATACTCAATGCTTATGTTATTTAAAAACAAAGGGGGATTTCCTTGGTGGTCCATTGGTTAAGAATCTGCCTTGCAATGCAGGGGACATGGGTTCAATCCCTGGTTATGGAAATAAGATCCCATATGCCATGGAACAACTAAGCTTCTGCACCAAAACCAATCCCAAAGTGTGTGTGTGTATGTGTGTGTGTGTGTGTGTGTGTGTGTGTGCATGCGTGCACATGCGGGAGGCAGGGGGCAGGGAAGGGAGGGGTTTCCTTGCACCAATAAGCAATTCTCAGACACCTAGGTGTCCAATAATTCAACTCAATTCTGGCACTATCTACCTGGGAATAGCATCAGATTCTACAGGTAAAGAACTCAGTCCCATAAGACCACCCTCTACTTCAGATGCCAACTGCAAGCCAAGGTTGTTACCTGTCCTTCTGACTGGCTATAAATCAGAGGTTTCCCTGACCTTCTTGTGTTTGATTAATTTTCTAGAACAGCTCACAGACCTCAGGAAATTTACTCCCTACATTACTCACTTATTACAAAGGATATTAAAGGACTTGAATCAACAACCTGATGAGGAGATGTATAGGGCAAGTTTCCAAACAAAAGTGCTTCTGTCCTCATGGAGTCTGGGGCCAGGTATGTGGGAACATAAAAAATTTCTGGCTTCCCTAACCAGGAAGCTCTCCAAATCCCCTCCATTTGGGTTTTTATAGAGGCTTCATTATTAGGTGTGATCAATTAACTCATTGACCATTGGTGAGTGATTCAACCTCTAGCCTCTCTCCTATAGCCAGAAACGGAGGTGGGACTGAAAGTTCCACCCCTCTATTCCTGGGTTTGATTTCCCTGGAACCCAGCCCCCATCCTTAGCTGCTTTCCAAAAATCACCTGATGAACGTAACCCAGAGGTGGTGAAAAGGGGCTCATTATGAATAACAAGACACCTATTTCGCCTTTACAGCTCTGAAGGGTTTTCAGGAACTGAGAACAAGAGACCAAATGTTATAACAAATGAGTATTGCTCTTACTGCTCAGGAAAGTCCAAGGGCTTGGGGAGCTGAGAGTCAGAACTGTGGATGAAGACCAAATGTATATGAGAAATATATTTTGGTCATCTGAATGACCAAATATATATATTTCTTATAAATTATGATATCACAGCAGCCAAACAGTCTGAGAAATTAGGGTAAGGTAAGCTAGCTACAGCTGAGTTGGAGGGTTGTGGTTGGTGAATGTCGGGATTCCTTGTGGGTATTTCCAGTAAGTGACTGAGGTTTCGATAGGTGATGTAGGCTGGACCATGGGGTCACCCTCCATTTTGTGGGCCCCCATATATGAATTAACTTTATCACATTGAATGTGTATATGTGCTCAGTCATGTCACAACAGTATAAGGAATATACTTTAAGGAATTTTAAATTGTTATTAGTGGCTTTAGAATTTCCACTACTGGGGGGTTTTATACTTATACTTTTAATTAAGATTTATACCTCAGAAAACACACTTAGAATTGTGTCAGAAAAAAATCCAGTATGAATGTTGTGTTGTTGAACACAACGATTACTTGGGTCATGTATAACAAAGAGTGGATATCTACTCTAAAAATGAAGATATTTTGTGATTTAGAAGTTGAACAGCAAATGGCCAAAGAATAATTTATGGAATCTCTGAACATCAGGGCAGTAGATTGCTCTTAATTATTTTTTCTATGTCCATACTTAGTACTGAATTATTTTGGAATTTTGGGAAGTTAAGCTAAATAAAGTACAACTTTCCATTTTGTTGCAAGAAGCCTGATGCTTTCAAAAGGGACTAATTCTCTTTCTTAGTGTAATGGATTAAATGGTGTCCACTTCCCCCCGCCCCAAATAGGATGTCCACTTCCTAATTCTCTGAACCTATGAATGTGAACTTATTTGGTGAAAAGTTCTTTGATAATGTCATTAAGGATTTTGAGATAAAAGAGATCATCATCCTGGATTATTTGAGTGGACTCTAAATCCAATGACAAGCATCCTTATGAAAGCCACATAGAGGAGAGACAGAGAGAAGAGGAAGAAGCAATGTGACCACGGAGGCAGAGACTGGGAAGATGTGGCCACAAGACAAGGGAGGTTCAGAGCCACCAACGGATAGAAGAGCCAGGCAATGCATTGTCCCCCAGAGCCTTTGGAGGGAGTGTGTCCCTGCTGACACCTCAACTTCAGACCTCTGACACCCTACACTGTAAGAGAATAATCTTCCCTTGTTTTAAGCCACTAAATTTGTGGAAATTTGTTAAGGCAGCCCTAGAAAACTAATACACTTGGTAAACTGATATGGGATGACAAAGTTTTTCAACAATTGCATGAGTGGACTAAAAATTCTAAAGAGTAAACATTATTGGATAAGGAGGTATAACATGATAGACACTGAAAAGGGAGAGGAGGAGGCAAGGGGAGAAATAGAGAAAAGAAGGGTGGTAATCAATGTGAATTAAGCCTTGTCAGGTTTCCAGGGATAGTATAAACTGTTGGGGCTCAGGGCAGGCTGCCCCCAGATATGCCACAATGGCATGTTACTTTGAATTACAGTTATTTAAGAAGAAGCTGGCACAAAAGCGACACTTTGACCCTCCTCTCTGTCTCCCTGAAAGCAGGAAATAAACCTCCTGTGTGAAAGGTGCTCTCCCTGTTTCTGGAGGTAGAAGGACACCCTTTTCACCAGAGATGAGGAATTCAGGCCAAGAAGCCTGTGTGAACAAACCTTTTTACCTCCTTAATTCACTAAGCCAAGCCCCAAATCTGTTTAGATTCTTCACTAATTAAGCACTAATTAAACAAAGTCTTGGAAAAGGAAATAGCAACCAACTCCAATATTCTTGCCTGGGAGATCCCGTGGACAGAAGAGCCTGGCAGGCTATATAGTCCATGGGGTCACAAAGAGTCGGACGTGACTTAACAATTAAACAACAAGCAAAGCCTAAGTTTGTCCTGTCAATTCCTCACAAATTGTCTAAAAAATATAAAATCTGCTTCTTTTGTAGAAACATGCTATATATAGTTTAGTCATTTTAGTGTTTATGGACATTTAGTTTGGCTCCCATTTGGGGCTATTATGAACCGGACCATTAATACTCTTGTTTGAAGCTTTTTGTGAACATGCTTTAATTTCTCTTGGATAAATGCCTGAGTGGAATTGTTTGGTCATAGGGTAAGATGCAAATTTAATTATATAACCAACTACCAGCCATATCTCCAAGGTGGCTGTCCATTTTATGCTCCTACCAGCAACGTATGAGAGTTCCAACCGAGTTACATCCTTGTCAGCGTTTGGTGTAGTCATTTTTTTAGCCATTGATTTTATCATTTCTGTGAAATGAGATATCCCTGTGGTTTTAATTTGCATTTCTCCATTGATTGAAAATACTGAGCACTTTTTTAGAAGTTTATCAAACTACTGTTCTTTTCTGAAGTATCTGTTGAATAGTTCAAGTCTTCTGGTTATTTTTAAATATTGGGCTTTTTGTGGACTTCTAGGTATTCTCATACAAGTTCTTTGTTGATACAGGTTTTGCAAATATTTTCTTTCAGCCTTTTCTTCTGGCTTGTGTTTTAATTTTTGAATGGTGCTTTGATTAGAGGACCTCTATTGGAGAAGGAAAGGGCAACCCAATCCAGTATTCTTCCCTGGAGAATCCCAGGGACAGAGGAGCCTGGTGGGCTGCCGTCTGTGGGGTCGCATAAAGTCGGGCACGACTGATGCAACTTAGCAGCAGCAGCAGCTAAATCTGATAAAACCTAACTGAATAATTTTCCTTTTATGGTTCATGCTTCTTGTGTTCTGTCCAAAAATCCTTCTCTATGCCACGGCTCTGAAACTCTTCTGCTGTATTTCCTTTTAGAGGGTTTATGGTTATGGTTTTCCACTGAGGTCTACGATCCATCTCAAATTATATTAATACCTTGAAGCCAAGTGGTGTAAATCTTCCCAACTTCTTTTTCAAAACTGTTTTGGCTTTTCTACATTTTTTTGCATTTTGATATAAAATTAGGAGTCAACACACGAAAAAACCCAGCTAGTATTTTGGTTGGGATTACACTTAGCCCTGCTCTCCTCCCTGGTTCCCCTCATGGAGTGTAGGATGAACAAAGCCCTCTGCTTCCAGCAACTGTAGTCTGGAGTCTTACAGCTGGTGGCTTTTTTCCCTTTTGTATTGGTTGAGAAGTTTCACTGAATAGAAATTGTTTAAGCAATACCCATATCGGGCCTGTAATGTTTATCGGTAAGTGAATGTCTCTGGCATTCTGTTTGAATGGACTGGTTTTCTTCATTGTGCTTGGAGAAGATCCAAATGAAACATGTTATCCCTACCCTAATAACTCTTAGTGTCCTTAGACTTCTTTGTATCAAATTGAAACTCCAAACTGAAGATACAACCATTCCATGCTGGCCCTGGTCTTTTCCCGGAGCTCTCTCACTGCAGCTTAGCACTTTATCAGGAGGACATCTGCGAGCTCCTGGGCCCAGCACTGGAAGGTGCTTCAGGAGCTGTCCCTGACATTGAAAGTCTAGGCCCAAGTACACTGTATTTGGCAGCAGTAGCTGCTGGAGGTTTTCTGTTCTATGCACTGAAGTTCAAGCCACTCCTCATTCTTCCTCCTGTGGAGGTGGGAGGAATTGCTTTTCTCTTTGTATTTGTTGCTGGGTGTGTCCAGCCACTTAGGTCTAGAGAGGCTACCTGGAAAGTGGCAGGTTGTGGAGTTATCTCCCTAAGTCTTGAAACTCAGCTCTGCAACTTGCAATCCTTCACCTTCAGGACCCTGAGAACAGCTTCCAGCAGAGGGTTACTGCTGTTCTTGTCTGGAGACAGAATAAGTTCAGTGACTCCTATATGATGACCTCAGAGAGTAGCCTTTTTCATAAATTCCTCTAATGTGTGGAGCTTTGGGATACTGAATTTTTTTGGGGGGGAGGGGCACACTTATACTAAAGATCCTTGACCAGTCCCTGAACCAAGAAGAAATGATGACCATTAAGGAGCTGAAGAAATTATTTCAGCCAGGCCTATCATTTCTTACAAGCACATAAAGTTACTTATCTGTGAATTTCTGTGAACTAAAGTTTCATTACTGTGAATAATAACACAACCCAAAGAGATTTTAATTGTAGTATATTCATCAGATATGATCAGATGGTAAACGTCCAGCTACTGATGGGAAGATGGGGGACAGGGGTCCTCGGTCATTGATGACACAGACTGGGCTCTCAAAACATGAGTTAATTCAATTACAACTGGACTCCCAGAAAACAGAAGCTGAGAAGACTCTGCACAATGTTTAGCTCAGAGAGAGGTTGGGATGAAGTCATGTGTCAATCTTGCTCTGAGCAGTAAGAGTGTAATAATTAAAACTGGTGGAGGCAAGAGACTAAGCCTCTGAATGCAGGTAGTCAAGGGGGAGGTGGTGGACACAGTGGTGGACAAGGGCGTGAGAGGGATCATCTCGTAGTTCTGTGTTCCACACACACTTTGTCAGTATGTCTGTAAATGCCCCATATGTCATTATCTCCATTTCTTCCAACACTTCAGTTTTGCTTTAATTATATCTCTAATTCTCATTTTTTTCATTTAACTCCTGAATTTTTGGATTTGCTAAGTTATGGTTTTTCAACTCATGTTCAGTGTGATTTAGTAGTTGACCTTGAACATTGACCTTGAACCAGATGGCTTTGCTTTCATCCACAGGCTACTGTAGCTATTAGCTGTGATCCCTGGGAAACTCTCTGTGCCTCAGTTTCATCATCTGTAAGATTAAAATGATGATATTAATAGTATGAACCTCTAAATGGTATATGTGAATACCAAATGAGGCATATACATAAAGAGATTTAGAAGAATAATAGTAGTTTCTATATAAGTGTTTGTGATTACTATTACATTACTTGTTGTTATCTAGAAACGCAAACAGTTCTGGTTGTATTATTATTTTGTCTGGGTCCTGCAAAGAATGCCTATCCATTTGTTGGTCATCTTTATGCAAAGGAAGTGCCGCAGGATAGAGATCTTGGCTGTGGGGTTAAAACAGTAGTAGCTGGATCAAAAGTAGGAGAAAGAAGGAAGGTTCAGAATTTATTTTGATCTTAAAACACTACAGAGTGAACAGAATGCATGGTGGTGGGCCCACGATTGTTATCACCTGCTTTGCTCCCTTGTTTTCTCCATCTTCCTCCCACTTCCTCTCCTTTGATTCTACTCCTTTCTCCTGCTATTTTCCACTTTATATTTTCCCATTCTTCACTATTAAACTCCTAGAATTCCCAAATAAATGAAAACACATTCATTTGACAACGCTGAGCACTAACCAAGCATTAAGAACTGAGCAAACAGTGCTTGAAACAGAATGACAAATAAAGACCTACCTCTGTGCTCTTCTTTCCCTCCCTACTCACAGGGAGAATCTAAAGAAGGTAGACAGACATGCAGATTAACAGTGATGATGCAGGGCTATGCCTTAAGTTTTACAAAATAGATATACACAAGATATTGCAGGGGAACAGAAGAAAAGTCTGTGTGTGCAATGGGCCACATATGGGAAAGTTGTCTAGAAAAAAAATGACTTAAACTTTTTAAATTGAGAAGTAATTCACTAGATGGAAGCAAGAGGGAAGGGCATTCTAGACAGAACAAACAAGCTTGAAGGCACCTATGGATCCAACACCATGGCATATTTGTACAAAAAATTATTGGGACTTTTTGGCTGAAGATAAAAGAAAGTATGTGAAATGGTGTGAGCAATAATAGAAAGTTATGAAGCATCAGTATTACGAAGCACTTTATGTTCTAAGTCTCAGAGTTTTGGCTTTAACCTTTAAGGCAGAGACCAGTTGTTAAGTGACATGCAAACTGAGTGAAATTTGGGCAGCTGCTAGTCAGTCCAGCCAAATGTTGCCATGTAGGAATGTAAGCCCAGTGTTACCAGCCCACCCACGTTGTCTTGAGATACTCAAATCTGGAAGACAAGTAAAACATAATTTTAAAATGCTGGTAACTAAAGTAATATGTCAATTATCAAGAGATTCAAACCAAACTTCATCTCTATTAGGTAGTAGGAGCCATTGAAAAACATGAGTTTTGAGAAGATTACCTGGGGTGCAGTGCAGAACACATATGCATTCAGTGGCCAGCATGGCAGCAGGCTGGTGAGTGAGGTGAACATGCTATGATAAACTCAGAAGGAGGTCCATGGCAGTGGGAATGGAAAGGTTAAGACACTGTATCGTGATGACTGAAGATAATCTATTGATTTATTACCCTGGAATTGAGAGAAAATGTAAAATTGTTCTCAAGACTCTGGATTATTCAGTTAGATGGGTAAAGGTATGGTACACTGAGTTGAGGAATAAAAGTAGAGTTTGGTGGAAAATGAGTTCAGTTGTGGAAATCTGAATCTCTGGTGGCTTTCATTAACCTGATAGGAGATGTCCAGTACTTTCTTAAGATGTATGCTTGGACCTTATCAAAGAGATCTAGGCTAAGAATATAGTTTCTGATTTATTAACATGTCATTTAAAGCTTTTCATTTAAAAAATTTCATTAGGGGCTACATATTATACTTAAGTATTGGTTCCATGAAGAAAAAGAGAGACTAGGATATATGAAACCTGATTTGGGGGAAGCATGTGAAGTGTCAGAAGGATTACATGAAATTAAAGAGTTACCAAAAATGACAGATGAAAATCAAGTGAGAGATGACATACAAAATCCAATGATGATGGATTATCTTTTAGGAAGTATAAGCATCGAATACCTAACAAAAGATGAAGCAACGAATAAAGAAAATGTCCATTGATTTTCTTACTACTAAAGTAATTGATGGACTTAGAAAGAATACTTACAATATTATAACTAGGAACGTAAAAGGACTTTAAGAAATGTGGAATTCTCTAATTCCATAGAACAATACAGAAATTGTACTTTTCAGAGATGGAAAATGATCCCAGAAGGATGTAAGATGTATGAAAACAATAAATTGATGAATGTGTACAAATAACTAACAGAAAGCTCTTTATATAATAGTGGTAGTAACATCTATTATAAGGGACTAAACCAATCTACAGAATGGAAAGGGAAGAAAGGAATGTCAAATCATTATTTAAAATTCGCTGACTTAAGAATATTCACAGACTTCCCTGGTGGTCCAGTAGTTAAGAATCTGCCTGCCAATGCAAGGGACATGGGTTCAATCCCTGGTCTGGGAAGATCCCACATGCCACAGGGCAACTAAGCTTATGCTGCCACAACTACTGAGCCCATGTACCCTATAGCCCATATTCCCCGAATCACTGCAAGGAGAATCCTGAGCACTGCAATGAAGAGTAGCCCCCACTCCCTGCAACTAGAGAAAGCCCATGCACAGCAATGAAGACCCAGCACAGCTAAAAATAAATAAATAAATGTTTTTAAGGTGAGGGGGATATTTTCAATGGTACTGATAGCAATTAAAAAGTAAAATGGTTAAATGTAAACAAATAAAATATAAAAATATACTAAAGTCCAGTGTATTAACATTTAGTAAGATGAATGGTCAGAGTAGATTTTTAAAAGCCTGGACTTCATGATATCTACAGTAGCCAAATAAAACACACATGAACATAGAAAGCTTAAAACTGGAAGGATGGAAAAATATGTATCAGTAGAAAACTAACCTAAGCCAGATAACTGATATGACTACTTTATATTATCAGAATGTTTTAAGATGAAGCATATCTTTAGGCATAGGGGAGCAAATACATAATAAAAAAAAAACTAATTCTTTTGGAAGATACACCACCTACAGACATATATGCACCTAATAAAATAGCTTTAAAGTTGATAACACACAAAATAATAGAATCAGAACAAAACTAAGATACTGCCAGTAAGAACAGGCTAAACATATCTTTCAATTATTGACAACTCAAGAAGAATAGAACCACACAAGTAATCTTATCTTGATCAAATGTAGATATATAGACATCTGTAGTGAGCAATTAAAGAACATACATTCTTCCCAAGACTATAAAGCACGTTTATAAAAATTGATTCTGTAGTAACTAGGTCATAAGCTATTGAGAAATACCAATAGCCTCAGATGTGCAGATGACACCACCCTAATGGCAGAGAGCAAAGAGGAACTCGAGCGCCTCTTGATGAAAGTGAAAGAGCGTGAGAAGACTGGCCTAAAACTCAGCGTTCAAAAAACTAGGGTCATGGCACCTGGTCCCATCACTTCATGGCAAATAGATGGGGAAACAATGGAAACAGTGACAGACTTTATTTTCTTGGGCTCCAAAATCACTGCAGATGGTGACTCCAGCCATGAAATTTAAAGATGCTCGCTCCTTGGAAGAAAAGCTATGACAAACATAGACAGTGTATTAAAAAGCAGAGACATCACTTTGCTGACAAAGGTCCATATAGTCTATACTATGGTTTTTCCAGCAGTCATGTATGGATGTGAGAGTTGGACCATAAAAAGGGCTGAGAATCAAAGAACTGACGCTTTCGAACTGTGGTGCTGGAGAAGACTCTTGAGAGTTCTTGGACAGCAAGGAGATCAAACCAATCAATCCTAAAGGAAGTCAACCCATAATATTCATTGGAAGGACTGATGCTGAAGTTGAAACTCCAATACTTTGGCCACCTGATACAAAGAGGTGACTCACTGGAAAAGACCCTGATGCTGGCAAAGAGTGAGGGAAGGAGGAGAAGGGGGTGACAAGAGGATGAGATGGTTGGATGGCATCGTCGACTCAATGGACATGAGTTTGAGCAAACTCTGGGAGATGGTGAAGGACAGGAAAGTCTGGTGTGATGCAGTCTGTGGGGTTGCAAAGAGTTGGACAAGACTGAGTGAACAACAAGAAACTCATCTTCACAAATTTCAAAGAATAGGCATGTTTATTGACCACAACACAATTGGAAGTTAGTACAAAAAAGGTGAGTTTAATGCCTAATATATTTGAAAATTAAAGGAGCATATTTAAATAACCCAGAGTTCAAAGAAGAAACCATGTAAATTAAAATATCAATAAATTAATGACTATGAAATCATGTATCAAAATCTTTTTGGTTTTGTAAAAAAAACTTTTTGGTTTTGCATATTTTATTGTATACTCATGGGTTATTATCTTAGAAATGGAGACTGCAGAATAAAAGTGAGTCCAAATAAAGAAGGTAAGAAACATCCAATAAAATCATTCCTGATAAAATTATGCGAAGGCACTAAAAACAGATTTAGTAAGAAAACAAAGGAAACCAATAAAAATGATTGATTAGAAAACAAAAGTAAAATGGAGAGAATCAAGAAAATCAAAAGATCATCCTTGGACAGAGAATTTAAAAAGACACATAACTATCAATTCAGTCTAGATTAAAATATGGTAAGAGAATACCAGAAAGTAATTTGTATTGATAATTTCAAGACTATGTCTGAGAAAATATAACTTACTAAAATATATCAAGAATAAAAAACCTATACTCCTATAACAATGAATAAAATTACAAAAAAAGGTTTTTATCTTCTCCTACATGAAACACACAGAAAGTTATATAGGCAATTCTCCAACAATTCCAAAAAGAGTTCATTCTAATTCCTTACAAAATCTCTGAATGTGAGAAAAAGGGAACTACATCCCAAGTTTATGCAGTGAAGCTAGTTTTACTTGGTCACAAAGTCGGATGAAGATGGGATAAGAAAGGCACACTAGAGTGTCTTTTCACACATGAATGTATATATAACAATTAAATTATCAGCACAATAAATCCAACAGTCACTAGATGATTTTTCATTATGACAAACAAAAGTAAACAAGACTGTAGTCCCACGTAGAGAAGAAAGTAGAGAACAAGGCAGAAGAAATATTTGAAGACATAATGACTAAGAATTTTTCAAAAACAATGAAACATCAAACCAAAGTTTCATGTTTGAAAAACCTCAGATAGAATAAATGATGAGCAATATAAACAGCAAAACCCCAAATAACCAACCAAATAACTCCCCCCTCAAATCTAAACTCATTATTTTTGAACTGTTGACCATCAATGATAAAAAGAAAATTTTGAAGACATTGAGAAGATGAAGACATTAAATCAGAGGAATAAGGATAAGAAATACACGTCCTAGCAGGGAGTCAATGGTATGACATCTTTAAAGTTCTGAGTCTTGAAACTGTCCACCCAGAATTCCAGTCAGAATAAAAACACCTTTCAAAGTCAAGGTGTCAGGAGCCAGGTGTTCGAGCAGCCAATGACAACAAGGCAAAATAAAAATAACAGACAAATTTTTAACTACTAACTGTCATAGTACAAGCAAGAGGCTAAACAGGAGAAAACACTGACTCTTCCATTCCATTTTCCTTCATGGAATGGTAACTCCTGTTAAGGGTTACGTGGATTAGCACAGATGTGGGGCTTGTCTCACTGCTGAGGGAGCCCCTGATCTGAAAGCTCCTACAGTTTTATGAACCTGGAGGCCAGGGGCAGGGAGAGCAGGGAAGACTAGACTGGAAAGGTATGGGTCCTGAGTCAGTGTGGACAACATGGGTTCCCTCCTCTGTTCCCAACAAAGGGGTTTCATCAGAAGTGTCTGAGGAAGGCTTCTGCCAAGAGACCCCAATAAAGAGATCTCCAGAGACACTTGAACCAGGAACGCTAATGTACAAAAGAGCACAGGTAGCCGGGTGGACTGTGTCATTGACTGCAATTCCTTTCAGAGACTGCAATGCACAAGCTGTGTGCCAAGTCTAGGCTGGTGTGGGCAGGGCAGCCAGATAAAGTTATAAAAAATTAATAAACAGAAACCTCAATTAAATAGAATTGGGAGACCAGAAAGAGGAGTTCTCACACTCAGCACCACTGCAGAGCCCAGTAGGAAGAAGACTCATCTTCTTTACTGGCAAGAACTCAGGCAGTGAAAAGCCTTGAATTCTTTATTAACTACAGCCCCCCTCCCCTAATTTCCTTTCCTCCTCTATAAACATGTTCTTCTTCTGTGTGGGGACTTGCATGTGGCTCCCCATTGTTGCAATTCTCCGCTGATCCTAAATAAACCCACATTTGCTGGAGAAATATCTGTAAATTTGTTTCAAGTTAAGAAAGACTTTGTAATTGCCTATGGTCAGACCTGGAAAAAAATCACACGTAGGTTTTTAGTTAGAAACAGGACTACTTGCAAGATAAATTAAAGACTCTATGAGACAAATAAAAGTTGAGAGAATTCATTACCAGCAGAATATGCTACAAAAATGTTAAGGACATTCTTTAGGGAGAAGGAACATTATCGTAGACAGAAACTACAACACCAAGAGTGAAATGTAATATAAACTATGGAGTTGGGGTGATTATGATGTTCAATGTCACTTCCTCAATTGCAACAAATGTGCCCCTCTGATGGGAAATGTTAATAATAGAAGAGGCTGTGCATATAGAGGGGTAGGGGAGTCGATGAGAAATTTCTCTACATTGCTCTTTATTTTGCTTTAAACATAAAACTATCTTAAAAAAAAAAAAAAAAAAACAAGGTCTCATAAAACAGAGAAATAAAACACCAAGTCATCACTCTTGCCATCATTTATGTTTTCATTAGTCGTGAGTCACAGAGCCCTTAGGCATCCCTTACATGCTGGCTTTCCTGTGTCGTGCTTTTTTTTGTTTTTTTGGTTTGTAAAGTCACTTCAGTCCTGTTTGACTCTTTGCAACCCTATGGACTATAGCCCGCCAAGCTCCTCTGTCCATGGGATTCTTCAGACAAGAATACTGGAGTGGGTCGCCACGCCCTTCTCCAGGGAGTCTTCCCCACTCAGGAATCGAACCCGAGTCTCTTACATCTACTGATGGGTTCTTTACCAGCAGCTCCACCTGGGAAGCCCTTGAGCACCATATGCTATGTTAGGCAGTTTACTGACATTCTCATTAGATTTCCATGATGACTTATGAGCTGAGTATTATTTCTAGAAAACAGAAGTTCAGTTCCAGCTAACACAAATTGAGCATTTCATGTGTGCCACGCCTTGTGCTATCTACTTTTCACAATTGTCCTATTAAATCCTCACCACTAACCTCTGAGGTCACAGGTTCTATTATTTTCCTAATTCACTGTTGAAAAATCCGAAAGACAGAGTGCTTAAGTAATGTGCCCAAGCACAGACAAGTAGGAAGCATTGGTGTCGATATTCCAAAGACCCATACTCTAGCTACATGATTGCCTGGAAAAAGTGGAAATGACAGCAGAATGAACACAACAAGAAAACTAAAGCATTATAAAGAGAAAAGCAGAAAACTGGGGACTTTTCCACCTGGAAAAGATAATAAGATTAAATGTTGGAAAACAGTACTAGCTATCTTTAAATATTTCCAAATTCTGGAGGGGAGAGCAGTCATGCTCTATGTGGTTAGAGCTGACGTGGGTCACTGGGGGTATATTTTCATTTAAAGAAGAACTGTAAAGTATGGAGTTCCCTAACATCTCAGTGGGGAGCTTCAGTAGGTGTTCTAATGTGCTGGAGTTTACCATAGTGCAGGACGCTATAAAGGGAATTTTTGTAAGTCAGGCATGGATCTTGGTTGACTAAGAAAGCTGGAACTTCTGGAGGGACAACCTGGAACCAATGGCAAAATGCTCCATTTTAGAAAAAGAGCCATGCTGCCACCTGGTGATCGTAACAATTATTATTTTTTATTATTTTGTTTCTGAGTCATTGGAAGAAAATCCATTAATATCCATCAATAATTAAGATATAAAAATTTCCTTAACTTGTTGACCTTTTTCCTTCAGTGTCTTGTCTCTGTAACATTCCCTCCTGAAAAGGGCCTGTTTTGTTTTTACATTTTATTTCCATAAGTAATAAATTTTTGCATCTATATCACTATACAGTTATCTAATAATTTCTCTGCAACAATTTTCTTAGAAAGGAAATGCTGCAGCAAAGAGTATTGTCTAATTTTTAAACTTTTCTTATTTTTTTATTGAAGGATAATTGTTTTACAGAATTTTGTTGTTTTCTGTCAAACCTCAACATGAATCAGCCATAGGTATACATATATCCCCTCCCTTTTGAAACTCCCTCCCATCTCCCTCCCCATCCCACTCTTCTAGGTTGATACTGAGCACCTGTTTGAATTTCCTGAGCCATATAGCAAATTCCCGTTGGCTATCTATTTTACATATGGTAATGGAAGTTTCCATGTTACTCTTTCCATATATCTCACCCTCTCCTCCCCTCTCCCCATGTCCGTAAGTCTATTCTCTATGTCTGTTTCTCCAGTGTTACCCTGTAAATAAATTCTTCAGTAACATTTTTCTAGATTCTGTATGTATGTGTTAGAATATGGTATTTATCTTTCTGTTTCTGATTCATTTCACTTTTTTTGATATGCATTTTCCTATCGTTCTTCTCAGAAATATTGTGCCAACATGCCATCATTTTACAAGGGAATCTTCTTCCCTGCACCCAGTTCTACATAAAATCTTCAAGCTGTTTCTTTGCCTATTCGAGTTTATTCAACTGTATATGGGTAGAACATCCTCTTCTGTAAGTTTGTAGTTTCTAAATACTACTCACGTTGAATATTCAGATACACACTTTGTAAATATTTTTGGTTTTATTTTCTGCTGTTTTTTTAAGCCTGTTCACCTTTATTTATTGATTTGAAGGTTTCTTTATAAAATAAAGTAATACTTTATTATAAAATATTCAACATCTTTATAAGCCAGGCACAGGGCTGGTAAAAACACATGTTTGAAAATAGCTCAAATTCTGTGGGAGTGTTTTTCTTCTCTACCCCATCAACATGTAATCAGTTTTTAAAAAATTAACTATCAAATATGCACTAGGCATATCACAGTGCTGGTGATACATTCATGCCTTTCTGCCCTGTTGCTGTTTGGTTGCTAAGTCATGTCTTTACAGAACAATATTGCATAGGAACTTGGAATGCAGTTGTTGTGCTCAGTTGTGTCTGACTCTTTGCAATCCCATGGAATGTAGTCCACCCGGCTCCTCTGTCCATGGGATTTCCCAGGCAAGAATACTGGAGTGGGTTGTCATTTCCTTCTCCAGGGGATCTTCCCCACCCAAGGATCAAACCCACATCTCCTGCATTGGCAGGCAGGTTCTTTAGCCACCAGGGAAGCCCTTTCTGTCCTGACTCAGAAGTAAATGAGTGGTTAAAAAATAACTGCATTTATGGTTAAATAGGGAACAATAGCTAAGTTTGCCTCCTCTCATGTGCAGAATACCACTGCTATGACACAAAATTTTTTAAAAATTAATAAATCCTTATAAGGGCTAGAAAAAAGAGAAAAATATTCTACAAGGATTACAAAATTTATATGAAGATATTGTGAATCAATTTGACAATAAATTTGACAACTTAGATGAAATGTATTAATTCCTAGAAAACATGACTTGCTAAAACCAATTCATGAAGAAAATAGACAATCTGAACAGGTCTATCTATTAAAACAACTGAATAAAACATTAAAAATCATCCCATGAAGAAAGCTATAAGTTCAGATGATTTTCAAGAGAAATTCTTCTAAACATTTATAATGGAAGAAAGCAAAAATCTATGGCAAACTTTTCTAGAGAATAGAAAAACATGGCCACTCTTCACCACATTTTGTAAAGGCAATTTAACTTTGATGCCCAACTTGATAAGACATTATAGGAAATGAAAATTATAGGATACCAGGGCTTCCCTGGTAGGTCAACTGGTAAAGAATCCACCTGCAATGCAGGAGACCCGGTTTGCTTCCTGGGTCGGGAAGATCCACTGGAGAAGAAATAGGCTACCCACTCCAGTATTCTTGGGCTTCCCTGCTGGTTCAGCTGGTAAAGAATCTGTGTGCAATGTGGGATACCTGGGTTCGATCCCTGGGTTGGGAAGATCCCCTGGAGAAGGAAATAACAACCCAGTCCAGTATTTTGGCCTGGACAATTCCATGGTCTATACAGTCCATGGGATCACAAAGAGTTGGACATGACTGAGTGAAACAGTCTAGTCTATGTTAATAAAATGAATCAGCTTATCTATCGATCTGTGGGATCACAAAGAGTTGGACATGACTGAGTGAAACAGTCTAGTCTATGTTAATAAAATGAATCAGCTTATCTATTGATCTGTGTGTCACAACTATTAAGTTTATTTTCAGAATGAAATGCTGATTAATATTTGAAAATAAATTGTTGAAAACCACCACAAGGTAAGACACAGAAGGAGAAAAAATATGATCATCTCAATGGCTGCAGAACGAGCATTTGAGAAGGACTGGATGCAATATTTATCCGCGAGATAATCCTAGGAAACACCAGTGAAGAAACTGGGAGAGTGAGACTTGGGTGAAAATAAGGTTAAAGAGCAGGTTACTATTGTGGAACATTGGAACTCTCCGAACGAGTGTGAGAAAAATGTCTCAGAATAACACTAACAAGGACAAGGATGATGAGATTTTACCCACTGATTGTCACTCCCTGCACATCCAGCTGCTCCTTACAGCAGCTGAGAAAGCTCCCATGGTGCTTGAGAAAGCGCCCAGGCAGAGAAGAGAGCTCCAGGCTCCCAATGTGGAAAGCTGCCAGGGCAAATATCTCTTGCTGCTACTACTGAACTCAGATGGACCCACGAGATTTGGGGCAGGGCACCGACAGCACATGAATCCAAGGGGATGACGTAAAAGACAAGTCAAGCGTGAAAATTTGATAAAATGTTTAAGGGCTAGTTTTTCCTTAAGGAAAAGAAATACAAAGGTCAACCTAAATGATCAGAAAACATTGTTATGGAAGGTGGCAGCCTCCTACTTTCTATGTCAGAGTAGCTATGGGAATGTATTAGCTTTAGAAATTATGTCTACTGTTTAACAAAATAATAAGTAAGATTAATAGAAAGTATATTTAATAAATATTACTATTAAGTGTTTTTTAACCTGTGATTTAATTAATTATTTTTTGGCCAGGCTGTGCAGCTTTGTGGGATCTTAGTTCCCCAACCAGGGATTGAACCCAGACCCTTAGCAGTGAAAATGTGGAGGCCTAACCACTGGACTGCCAGAGAATTCCCTACCTGTGATTTTAAAAAGCTGACTGTCCCAACCCCATCAGATAATTATGATAATTGCTATTAACCCTTCTCCCCTCCCCTCCCCGCCCCGCCCCCCTCCGCCATCCTTTCCTGTTAAGAAAATGAAGATTAGAGAGGTTTAGAAACATAGTTAGGGTCACACCTCCCTAGCAGCGGCACTAGGAAATGCTTCCAAGCTGCCTGAATCCAGAGCCAGTGCTTTTATCCACAATGCTCTATTATGCATGCTAAATAACTTCAGTCATGTCTGACTCTTTGCTACCCCATGGACTGTAGCCCGCCAGGCTCTGTCCATGGGATTCTCCAGGCAAGAATACTGGAGTGGGTTGCTATTTCCTCCTCCAATGCTGTATTATGGCTTTATGCTAAAAAATTAAGTGCAACTACATAATAGATAAGTGAAATAGGACACAAATACTGAAATGATGGAACTAAACCAAAATAAACATTAATTCCATTGAGTGTAAACAAACTATACTAATTAGAAATAAAGACTATTAGACTAAATAGAATACTGAACTACATGTTCCTCGTGTGAGATGTAACATAAATATGCGCTTAGTCACTCAGTCATGTCTGACTCTTTGCAACCCCATGGACTATAGCCCACCAGCACCTCTGTCCATGGGGATTCTCCAGGTAAGAATACTGAAGTAGGTTGCCATGCCCTTCTCCAGGGGGTCTTCCCAACCCAGGGATCAAACCCAGGTCTCCTGCATTGCAAGTAGACCCACCAGGGAAGTAACATAAATACAAAGCAAACTAAAAAGTTATTTCAGCTGCAGGAAGAAAGCCCCATATAAAGTCTGACAAAAGGAAAACTTGGGTACTGTGCTAAAATTAGTCAGAGTAGGCTTTGTAGAATAAAGAATAACTAGACTTATGAAAAGACACTTTAGAATTGTAAAAAGTTCAGTTCGCTAGGAATATATAATAATTGTTTCAGCTTAAATGGCAGCAGCCATTGAATAATGGCATATTTTTGTTTTCTGTGACAATACACTCATTTTCACTAAATCAGTATTATAAAGAAGATAAAATAAACCCTTGATCACGAAAAGATGTCCTTACGTCCTGAAGTAAAGGCAAGGCATTCTATCAGATGAACTCTGTTGCCTAGCTTAAGTTTGCTGGTTCTGTGACTCTGAGTTTCCATGGTGTTTGAGTCTCTGCTTCTAATCCCAACCAAGTCAGTTGTTCAGGCAGCTAATGTCAGTCTCTCTGTAGTGGGAATGGACTCATCTTGGTCCCAGTGTGGGAGAATTCATAACCCTAACAGCTGGAAACAATGCTCCTGCAAGGTGCCAGGATGACCAACTCGGGACAAGAAGAGGACTTAGCAGTTCATATGTTTTCTCCAGAGCACTGGCTTATCCTGATTTAAGGCTTAGACTGGAACACGTCCCTATGGCGTGACTCGGGTAACCTCACTGGGAGGGCTGTGGGTATGGATGAGTTGGATGATATTAAATGTTGAAGACAGGGCACAGTGACTGTCATGTGTTAACCAAATGTGATTTTAAAAAAAGAAGCTTGACAAAGATACTGCTGATAAACTGATGGAAACTTTACACAACTCTCTACAACCCACCTGGCTGGACAGACTGAAGTTAGGGTTGCTCAGACTGAAGTCAGCTTTAGAGATGGCGGGTTCAGTGTGATCACTGGATGTCACATGTGGGGCTTTGAGCAATGCAGTTCAGACCTGAGATATGGTTTCTTGCACTGCCCACGACCCTCCCACTTCACCCTGTCGGGTCTCCTCTGTTTTCCCATCTGCTCCATTTTTTTCTCCATGCACCACTCTCGCATCTCTGTCCCTTCTTCACTCCTCTATTTCCCCTGCCCCTCTCTCTGCTGCTAAATTCCAGACAACTTTTAAGGAGATCTCCAGGGAGGTCTGGGAAGTGAGGGCACAGCAAGGAGGTCAGGTCTTATTTCACACAGTCTGTGTCCAGCTTCTCCCAGAGCCCTGAATGGAAAGCCAGAGCTTTGCACCAACAGGTTCCAGATCTGCCTCTGCTGTTCACTGACTACCTGCCTCACCAAGGAGTCTCATTTCCCCATGTATGGAACCATGAAAGACCCATAATAGCCAAAGCAATCTTGAGAAAGAACAACAAAGTTGGTGCCATCATGATCCCTGTATTACAAAGCTACAGTAATCATAGTAGTACAGTACTGGCATAAAAACAGACACAGATCAATGAAGCAGAAAAGAGCGTAGAAAATAAACCACACGTGTAAGGTGAATTAATTCACATCAAGAGAGGCAAGAATAGACGGTGGGGAAAGGATGTGTGTGCGTGTTAAGTTGCTTCAGTCACGTCTGACTCTTTGTGGCTCCATGGACCGTAGCCCACCAGGCTCCTCTGTCCATGGGATTCTCCAGGCAAGAATATTGGAGCGGGTTGCCATACCCTTCTCCAGAGGATCTTCCTGATCCAGAGAGCAAACCCACGTCTCATACATCTCCTACATTGGCAGGTAGGTTCTTTACCACTAGAGCCACTTGGGAAGCCCTAGTGGGAAAGAAGGGGAAAGGACAGTCTCTTCAGTAAATACTGTTGGCAGAATTGGACAGCCACACAAAAGAATGAAGCTGGACCACTATCTTACACCATGCACAAAAATTCACTCAAAATAGATGAAAGATTTAAATGTAAAACCTGAAACCACAAAACTCTTAGGAGAGAACATAGGCACTGGTCTTGGCGATGATTTTTTATATTTGACAGCCAGAGCAAATGCAACAAAAGCAAAAATAAACAAGTGGAGCTACATCAAACTAAAAAGCTTCTGCACAGAAAAGGAAACCATCAGCAAAATGAAAAGGCAACCTATGACTAGGAGGAAATAGTTGCAGATAGTTGCAGGAAACATTTATCCACAATTTCTGGTGTGACCTCACAGAAAGTTCAACACATACACTGGTACATCCAATTTACATCATAAGAAGGAGCACTGTTCAGCGGGAACATAGACTCTAGAGTTGCCTTGTTCAGTTTGGAATCCTGACACTGCCCCTTAGCTGTGTAATCTTGGGTAAGCAACAGTCCCCTCTGGGCCTCTGTTCCTGCAGGAGGTAGGTTCTAAAGTGGCCCCCAGAATGGCTGCTATCAAAAAGTCTACAAACAATAAATGCTGGAGAGGGTACGAGGGAAAAGGAACCCTCTTACACTGTTGGTGGGGATGCAACTAGTGGTGGGGATGCAAACTAGTACAGTCACTATGGAGAACAGTGTGGAGATTCCTTAAAAAGTTGGAAATAGAACTGCCATACAACCCAGCAATCCCATTGCTGGGCATACACACTGAGGAAATCAGAATTGAAAGAGACATGTGTACCCCAATGTTCACTGTTTACAATAGCCAGGACATGGAAACAACCTAGATGTCCATTAGCAGATGAACGGATAAGAAAGCTGTGGTACATATACACAATGGAATATTACTCAGCCATTAAAAAGAATACATTTGAATCAATTCTAATGAGGTGGATGAAACTGGAGCCTATTATACAGAGCGAAGTAAGTCAGAAGGAAACACACCAATACAGTATACTAACCCATATATATGGAATTTAGAAAGATGGTAACGATGACCCTGTATGCGAGACAGCAAAAGAGACATAGATGTAAAGAACAGACTGTTGGACTCTGTGGGAGAAGGTGAAGGTGGGATGATTTGAGAGAATAGCACTGAAACATGTATATTAACATATGTGAAATAGATCACCAGTTCAGGTTCGATGTATGAGGCAGGATGCTCAGGGCTGGTGCACTGGGATGACCCTGAGGGATGGGATGGGGAGAGAGGTGGGAGGGAAGGTCAGGACGGAGAACACATGTACACCCATGGCTGATTCATGTGAAAGTATGGCAAAACCATCACATATTGTTAAGTAATTAGCCTCCAATTAAAATAAAAATAAATAAAAATATAGTGGCCCCTAGTGATCCCTGCCTTCTTCTAGTCAGTCTTAACATAATCCCATCCTTTTGAGTAACTTGTGTCTAACCAACAGAAGCAATGATGAGGAGATAATACTTCCACTAGGTTCCAGAATATTATGGCTTTTATATTGCTGGCAAACTTGTTTTTCTTAGTTTGATGGAGCAAGTTGACATGCTGAAGAGGCCCACAAGTAAATGAGATTGCCAACCAGCCAACAGCCAGCAAAGAACAGAGGCCCACAGCCCAGCAGCCCTTGAGGAACTGGATCCAATAAAAACATACGTGAGCTTGGAAGCAGATCCCTTCCCAATCAAGTCTTCAGACGAGTCCTTGGAACTGGCTAACACCTTGACTGCAGCCCTGTGAAAGACTGAGGGCATGCCCAAATTCCTGAGCCCTAAAACTGTGAGATGATAAATGTGTGTTGTTCAAAGTCGGTATGTTTTGAATAACTTGCTATGTAGCAATAGATGAATAACACATTTCCCTCTAATGTAAAAAAGAGATAGCAGCAGTTACTAACATCATATATTTGTTATGAAGATTAAAGAATGCGTTCAAGGATACAGAACAGTAACTAGAGTACGCTAAGCATTATGTAAGTGCTTTTTTGAATCAATAATTTACATTCATACCAAAAAGAGAAGATAAAAATGTAAATGTTCCCCGCCAACTTTATGGACTCCTTGAATTCCATTCATAGACTGCCAAGGGCCTTATGGACCTCAGGTTAAGAATTCCTGGGTCTAACATGTAGCCCCCAATGTTTACTGCAGCAATATTTACAACAGCTAGCACATGGAAGCAATGCAGATGTCCATCGACAGATGACTGGATAAAGAAGTTGTGGTACATATACACAATAGAATATTATACAGCCATAAAATGAATGCATTTGGGTCAGTTCTAGTGAGGTGGACAAACCTAGAGCCGCAGGGTGAAGTGAGTCAGAAGAGAAAAACAAGTGTCGTATATTAATGCTTATATTTGGAATCTAGGAAAAAGGTACTGATGAACCTATCTGCAGGGCAAGAATAGAGATACAACCATAGAGAACAAACTTAGGACACAGTGAGGGAAGGAGAGGGTGGCACAAACTGACAGAGAAGCACTGAAACATATACATTACCATATGCAAAAGAGATAGCTAGTAGGAAGTTGCTATATAACACGGAGTTCAACTCAGTACTACTCTGACAGCCTGGAGGGGTGGGATGGGGTTGCGGGTGGGAGGGAAGTTCAACAGGGAGGGGACATACGTATGGTCATGGCTGATTCACATTGCTGTGTGGAAGAAGCCAACACAGTATTGCAAAATTATTCCCCAATTAAAAATAAATTAAAAAGAATTCTTGGGTTTAGAAAAAATGGAGGGCATTAGGCAAATGTCTTCTCCTGGCTTCTCCAAATCATTTCTGCCTAAACCATCTTTTCCTCCTGTACCAGAGAAGAAAGGTCCTCTTTAGTCCCCACTTTTCTCTAAGCCCCAAGATCCATGCTTTCACCACCCCATCTAATTCATCACCATGTCTTGACTCAATCCCTTTTTGATTCTTGAATTTGGCACCTCTTCTTTTCTCTCAACAATTACTGTCCTAAATCAGGTCACTATATCTTGCCTAGACTGTTGTGGAGCCTCATATTAATAACTGGTCAGATTCCACAGACATTCCTCTTAAAGCCATTTTTTCAAGAAGCTACTGGGACCCTTTTCCTAAAACCTAAATATCATTTGTCACAGCCTTGCTATAAACTCCTCTGTTACCCTTTGGCCTTAAAATGCCTTCTGTGACTCAATGCCTGCTGACTCCATCCTCAACACATCCTCCGGTCTATGTGGTAATTTCTAGCAATCTTACACAACTTTTGCCTCCTGACCCATGGCCCCATGGTATTCTTCCTGAGGCCCCCAGATCTGTGTTCACTTCATTATCACTGACCTGTGACTGGCAATAAGCCTACTGCTTGTGGTGGATCCAAATGTTGAATGCAGTACACCTTGTGAGTTCCATTAATATCTCCCTCCTTCCAGAACCTTGGAAGAGTAGACTTAGGCTCCCGTATCCCTCCGGAGGGTCACAGGGTCTATTGCAGGGTGGCACTATGTTTTGGGGGAGGGAGGTTGTTGGGGGCCAAGGACACATGGGTGTGAGATGGTGACAGTTCACAGTGGACAAGAGAGGATTAAAAGCAGCCAGCCGCAGTGGCTTAGGCTGAGGCGGAGGCTCCTGAGCGCGCCAAACAGTTGCAGCATTGCTGTTGGCTGCTCACATTGCAGCATACAGCAAAGGCTGCAGGGAATTGGTGTATCAGGCTATATGGCCCTACAGACTGCCCACCATGGTTCCACACCCTGCGTGGGGACCAATCTGCATCCATGGGCTCGATCATCTCTGGTACAATAGGCTAAGCAGTCCACAATCACTGACCCCATTCCATCCTCAGTTGCTGTGGGCTGTCCCGCCCTCTGGGGGTTTGAGGCTAAAAGGGGATTAGTGTGAGGTATGTGCATAGGAAAGCATGAGGGAGCCCCAAGGTGGTGGGTCCAAAATGTGGCAGTAATGGAACTGGACCCAGACAAGGAAGAGCTGAACCAGCAAGTTCCACCTTCCTTTGCCTATGGTTAGGATCCACACACATTCGGTACCCTACGCCAAATTCTCCATGCACTTCTTACAAAGGAAGGTGCTGAAACCCACTCCCATCTATTTAACATCCTACTGGATCTATCTATGCTGGAACTGAGTGTATTAACTCATATGCTGCTCATCTTCTACCATCTCCAGCTTATGCCTGAGTAAAGTGAGGTTCCCAAGGCTACAGGCTAGTAAGGAGCAACGATGGATTTCATACTAGGTAGGTGAGCCCCGGAAGCCCTAAGGAACATATGCCCTTGCTCTGGTTGTTTGGACAGAAGAGCAGAGACCAACCACAAGTAGACTCTCGGTAATAACATAAAATACATGGGATTTGGAGGTGCTTCTGGTGAACTAAGTTCCAGACACACAGAGGTTTTGGATATGGTAGGCAAACTTTTTCTGTAAAAGGCAAGATAATATTTTAGTCTTTGTGAAGCCATATGGTCTCTGTTACAGTCACAACTCTGCCACGGAGGCACAGAAACAGCCATAGAAAACATGTAAAAGAAAGTTGTTTTCCAGTAAAACTTTATTTCCAAAACAGGTAGTGGGTTGGATATGGCCCATGGTTGGCTGACCTCTGGTCTACAAGTAAAGCTAAGCTGCTCAGATTGATGAGCAAGTGAACTTGAGTAGGCCTGGGGGTAGGGAAGGGTGGCAGAATTCAAGTCTGAGGTTTGTGAGTCAGTAGGTAAAGCATCTGACTGCAATGCAGGAGACCCGGTTTCGATCCCTGGGTCGGGAAGATCCCCTGGAGAAAGAAATGGCAACCCACTCCAGTATCCTTGCCTGGAAAATCCCATGGACAGAAGAGCCTGGCAGGCTGTACAGTCCATGGGGTCACAGAGAGTCAGACATGACTGAGCGACTAACAAGGCTGTCCCACACAGTTCTGCAGGTAGCTCACTGCACAAGGGCACCTGGCTCACCTGGCTCAGAGCTGAGGGCAAGAGTACACAACCCAGGCTGCATTTCTTTCACCAAGCTGCATAGTCATCACAGTGCTGGCTTGCCTCAGCCGGGAGGAAAGGGCAATGATCTACTAGCTAGACTGTCTGAGGGGCTATGTCTGCCCAGAGGGCCCCTTTGTCTAAAAGGGCACTATGCATGGGTTCACTGCGTTCACCAGACACTGTGCTTGTAGGTGCTAGGGAAACGGATCCTTATGAGGTTGATAAGGAAACTGGGACAATGTGTCTTTTCAGCTGTCTTCACAAAAGATAGCCTTAAGCAACAAATCTGTGTTGCTGCATTACATGGTTCAAATGGCTCGAGCCTACAAAGACCTTAGAGCTGACCAGGTGAGTCTAGGCATTTCGGGCCCTTGCTTTGAGAATCATAGGGCAGAACAAAGACAGCGATGCAAAGAATACACTCCAATGTGGAGCTGAAGCTGTTAGGGGGTCTCTGTGGCAGGACTCCCAAATATGGCATGGATTCAAAGGAAGGAGAGATATGACATGGCCCCAGAGCCTTTGTGGAGGAAGAGACCTTCGACTGAGTATATAAGGGGGATTGTGGAAAGTAACACCAGACAGGGTGACAGGGGATGTTCAATGGGCCTTGCATGCCAGAGGGAGGGAGGGATTTGCATGTACTTCTTTTAGCAGATGGCAGGGAGCCATCCTATGGAAGAGGAGCCTGGTGGGCTACAGTCCATGAGGTCAAAAACAGTCACGACACGACTGAGTGACTAATATAATGAGATCAGTGATGTACTTAATGTACTTAATCCAAATTAGGGCTTGGCCTGTCAAGAAAAAGAGGTGGATGTGAGAAGTGAAGTAGGATGCATAGGACTTGGTCCCTCTTTGAACAGGGCGAGTAGAATAAGGCTAGGCCAAGGGTTAACAGCCCTGTTTGAACTTAAGATATCAATCCACAGGCCCAGATCTCCACAGGCAATCAATCCACAGGCAACATCTCCATCTGAAAGTTGCCACCAGTTGCTCTTTTTACCTTCAGGTGTGTTGCTCTTTCAGAGAAGGCAATGGCACCCCACTCCAGTACTCTTGCCTGGAAAATCCCACGACAGAGGAGCCTGGTGGGCTGCAGTCCATGGGGTCACATAGAGTCGGACACGACTGAGTGACTTCACTTTCACTTTTCACTTTCATGCACTGGAGAAGGAAATGGCAACCCACTCCAGTGTTCTTGCCTGGAGAATCCCAGGGACGGCGGAGCCTGGTGGGCTGCCGTCTATGGGGTCACATAGAGTTGGACACGACTGAAGCGAATTCGCAGCAGCAGCAGCAGCAGCAGTGTTGCTCTCTAAGTGCTGGAGATCTTTCCATTTACTGAAAAAACCTCCCGAGACTATCAGAGAAGAGCTCTAGCAGTGCTCAGGCCATCCCAGCTGGGACAGAGTGGATTTAGCTGCCTTTGAGGCAGAGGACAAGAAGAGTCTACTTAGGATTCGGCAGAAAATCTGGAAAATGGAGCCATGGTGCTTTGCTCCTACAAAGCAGTTGGTGCTGTGAGGCTCATGTGAAAACATGAACTGCCTTTGGAATCTATTCTGCAGCTGTATGAACAAAAAGTGCACAAAAATAAAGGTGTATGAGGACATTCACTTGTGCTCTTTTTAACTCAAACTGTTCAAGCAAAACATGAATCACTACCATTTGACAGGGTGTTGAGATTGGACTTGACATAAAAAATTCTTCTAATTGTAAGCCCTTGAGTTATTCAAGGGAGAGGGAGAGGCCTTTCACTCATTTCCTTCTCTATTTGTTTCTCCCCCTCAGCACAGGTCATGAATATCTACGGAGAAGAACACCAAGGTCAGGTCAGCATCAGGTTGACTTCACATCATCTCTGAGATATTTAAAGTCATCTCTTCCAGTTATGCTTAATGGGGAGTGAGGAATCCAAGAGTCATCCTAGCACTCTTATGGGAGCACATACTCTCGCCATCATGAAACTTGCGACACCTGACAGAAGGATGGCAGCAGGGGCAGGGGAGGCAGCAATAACGGGAGCCACGGCAGGTACTATGACACGGCGTCCACCAAGTCTTCACGCCCAGGGCAGATCAACCAGCACTGGCAGGAGCAGCCTTCATGAATCCAGGAGGAAGCAGAGCCAGCAGGGCCAGGGCAGGTGCTTCCAGCATGTACCCACCTATGAGGTAGCAAGGCCTGTGAGCATCTCCTTGTCCTCAGAGGGCAATTCAGCATGTTGGCAGGAGGTGCCAGTCTCTCCCCAGAAGGCAGCATGGGTGTGGTGCTTGCAGGAGAAGATACCACCAGCAAGCCTGTATCAGAACAGCTAAAGTTCCAATGGTGGGATCCCTCATCTCAAGTTTGCAGACTGAAAGCTGAATGATTAACAGGATGGAAGCCAGAAGGTCTCCCAAACCATGCTGAAGTCTAGAGGAAAAGAAAGGAAAATGACACAACTCCTGATAAAAGGCATTCCCATCACCTTATTACTGGAAGAAGACAAATCAACTCTTAACATGATCCTTCTGCTGGCCCTTTGCCTGGCACGGAACCACTAGGAGAGAAAAAGAAGGGAAAAGACTGCAGCAGCCCAGGATGTAGGGGACACAGATCCTCCTTCAATGGAAAGCCAAGCGAAAGCAAAAAGCCATCGGCCACAGCCTCATTCACTGGGTGTGTGGTCAGATTCTCTTCCTTTCTTACTTTCCACTGACTTCAATACAATTGTGAAAAGCCCTATACTCAGGTCTGGGTGGTGAATCTGGGAAGTGAAAAACACTAATCCTCTTCTCAAGGAGTTCACTGTATAGTAGAGTGTATAGTCATCTTCTCTGTTACTCTCTTTGCCTGCTCATGAGAATCATTAATGCTGAATCACAAACAGTACAAGGTAAACTGAGATGTGTCCTAGGATAGGAAATCATGTACAGTAAAGCTGAGATGATCAGAATGTTTTTCTGTCTGGACTATGGGCTCCAAAAGAATAGGGGCATAGCACACAGATCAACTCAACTGTGCAGTGGGAAGAAACACAGTCTGCGGCCGCCTCCTATGTGCCAGGCGTTGTACTTGGCCCATAACCTACATACCTAATTCTCGTAACAATTTTATAATTAAGGTATCAACATCTGTTTTACAAATTAAGAAAACAAAGCTTCAGAGGACTTGAGCAACTTACCCAGAGTTACATAGGTAATAAGTGATAACCTAGGTTTGTAACCTAAGTCTTTTTTACTACCTTAACTATGGCAGCAATTCACAAAAGCTAATAGGCAAAAACTGACTTACATTTTAAAAAACCTTATTTTGACCTACAGTAAAGTTGCAAAAATAGTGGAGAGTTTCCATATACTCCTCACCCAGCCTCCCCTAATTTTAATATCTTAATACTGCAGTACAATGATCGTAACAAGGAAATTAACATTGGTAACAATATTACTAAAAACTAAAACTTTCATTTGTTTTTCATCAGTTTTGCCACAAAAGTCCTTTTTTCTTCCAGGATTCCATTAAGGATCCCACACTAATCATTTTTTTTTCCACAGTAGTTTCATGCTAACAAGGATATGAATAAGCCACGTACCTTATATTTTGCTGAAATCTTTCTTAATTTTATGATACATAATGTAAAATAATACTTTGTAAATGGTCTATAGGCACTTGAGAAAAAGTTATATTTGTACTCTGCTATTGTGTTGTGGGATGTCCTATAACTGTCAATTAGGTGAAGTTGGATGAGAGTCATGTTTAAATCTACTGTGTCCTTAATGATTTTCTTTCTACTTGTTCTATCAATTACTGAGATAATGACATTCCTGAGTATATATTGTAGATGTGTCACTTTCTTCTCACAGACCTATAGGGTTTTTTGCTTCATGTATTTTGAAACTTTGTTATTTGGTGTATAAAGAATTAGAATTGTCTTATCTTCTTGTAAAATTGGCCCTTTATCATTTCTACATGGTCTCCATCCCTGTAAATATTCTATACTCTGAAATCTAATTTGATTGCTATTAATATAGCCACTTTCCATTTCTCTGGATTAGTGTTTGCATGCTATGTATTATTTTCTATCTTTACTTTTCAGCAACATTTGTATTTTTATTGGGTTTCTTATAGACAACATACTGTTGTGTCTTGTTTGTTTTTTTAAATCTCATTTGACAATCTGGCATTTAGTTGGGTCTTTTGGCTTCCCTGTGGCTCAGCTGGTAAAGAATCTGCTGGTAAACCTCTTTGCATTCTTTTTCCTATTAGACTATTTTTAATTATGTTTTATAATTTTGCTTTACATTATGATGACTTCTTAGATAACTATTTATAGTATACATCTTTAAATACAGACCACCTTCAAGCAATATTAAACTTCATGGCACTTTGAGGACCATATAATAATACACTTCCATTTACCTCATTCTTGTCTAAATACTATTCTTATCACTCATTTCTATATACATCATAAAACTACAAATGTCATTTTTTTAGCTTTAAATAGTCAATTATTTCCTGAAGAGATTTAAATTGTAAGAGGAAAAAAGTCCTGTATTTGTTCTAGATTTATTTTCAATGAATTTCATTTCTTGTACAAATCCAGATTTCCACAGGCTCTATTTACTTGAGATTACAGGCTTTCCTTTGACATTTGCAGTGAAGCTCTTTTGGCAATTTATTCTTTAACCTTTTGCAGGGATGAGTAAGTATTTTACCTTTGTGTATGAAATTTATTTCTGGTGGGTAGACTGTAGATTGACAGATTAAAAAAATTTTTTTTAATACTTAAAAGAAGTTACCCTTACTCTCCTCTGACATGCATTTTTTTCCACTGACAAGTCTGCTGTAATTCTTATTACAGGATAAGAATAATGCATCTTTTTTGTGTTTCTGGACTTCAGATTTTCCTTTTATCATTAGATTTAAGTAATTTAACTACAGTGTGATTTTGTGTCATTTTCTTCATGATTCTCATGCTTTCGGTTCACTGAGCTTCTTAGAGCTCTGAGTTTTCACTATCAAATTTGAAAAACATCAGCCAATATTCTTTCAAAGAACTTTAGCACTATCTCAACACAATGCACAATTGACTAACAAAGTGAAAGACGGATGGCTAATGCTCATGATTACAATGCATTTACATGCACAAAAGTCATATTACTCAGACCGATGCAACAATAGGTGATTCATCACTGTGAACTGCAAATCATGATTGCCAATATCAGTAATCAGGGGGAAAAAAAACAGTGACAGTGACTAAAAAAGGTAGATAATCTAGGCTGTATTCATCTGGTATTAAAAATATTGCTTTCAAACCTGTTTTGGGGGGCTGTTGCATTAGTTTTGTTTTCCTCCAACCTTCTGTACCTATGATAGAAAACTGGGGATTTTCATATCTTGTAAAGGTTTCCTGAGATACATGACTTTCATTACTGAAACCAGGCTAGTCCCAGGCAAACTGGGATGATTTATTACTCTAGAGCCAAGCTTCTTGGAGCCTGACTGGAGAGCACCAAAGCTACCAAACCATGTTTTCACCCACCTCCCCACGAGACTTGATTCACCTAAGGAGAGGATTTGATATGGATGGCAGGAATCAGTATCACACAGGGGCAAGAGAAGCTCAGTAAAAGAACCCAGTAAGGGAAGGAAAAGAGAAGAACCTGTATTACAAACTGGAATCAATGTGGATGAAGTTTTGACCACAGTAGTGGTCTCCACTGTTCTGATAAATCAACTATATGATGGTCCGTTCAAGTGGAATTTATTATTGTACTGATGGAAACCTGACAATATCAACTCTAATCCCCAGGAGACTTTAACTTTCATATACTTCTAGCACAAAAAACAGTAAAGATAATTTAAGAGAAAGGAAAAGAATCCATATTTTTCAACAACTGAGAGACAGGATTTGAATGGACAGATCAGAAAGTATCCAGAAGTTTGAGTCATATTTCCACCAGTGTCAGACATATAAACTGTTATTGGTAATAAAACTATGCAGTGTGAAAAATAGAGGCCAAAGACTATGACAAAAATATTCTGCCAAAATTTACTGTTTCAGATAGCCAAATCGTGGTAGAAACTCAACGTACTGAAATGTCTATAATTTTACTCTAGCTAAAAATAAGCATATTAGAGAGATTGATGAAGAGTAAAAAGATGGGAATTATAGATTTTCAGAACAAGGTTAACTATGATGAAGATGTTCCTAGTAGAACATGGAAATTCAGAAGACACAGAGAAATGAAGAGATAGGAAAAAAACAGCACACAAGTATGAGTAATTACTAGCTCTCTGCTACTACAATTAGCAAAGTGAAGCATACTCTGAATTCCTGGAAGTGGTCTCAGTAAGTTCCATAGAGAAATTTATTTTGATTATGTCTTAAAAGTTATAAGATTGTGAGTCTAGATATCAAAATTGTAATATTATTCATGGCAAACAGATGATTAGATCATAAACTACCTGTGATGTGCATTCAATTGAATATGTGGTTAAAGGGAAAATGGGCTTTCATACCAACTTGGCTGTGGATGAGAGAAGGTGAGAGGAAGGAAGGAAGCAAGGGGAGAGGGAAAATATTTCAAAAATTGTTCAATATGGTTTTTATGAGCTAGACTATGAAAACAAAGCTTTTGAATAAAATGTATGGAAAAATGCAGACAAAAATTGGGAATACAGAAACGTTCCAGGTGTTAATTCCAAAGTAACAAAGGTTGGACAATTTTGGAGATGTGTTAGATAAAAGAAGAGTCTTAGGGAGGGAAGAATAAATGCTCTAATCCAACAGGTACTCTCCAAGCACATTCACCCTTGAGGCCAGGCAAGCCCACACCATGGAAAATGTTCATGTCCTCCAAAATTGAAGAGAAAGAATTTGGGCAATGCCAGAGAGAGGTTTGCTCCAAACTACCCAGAAACCAAACTTGAGAAAGATGCAACAGAAACTATGCCTTGGGTAAAAGGATCAATCCCAGATTAAAGAGTTTTGAGTCATTTTATTACAGAACATTTTTTCTCCCTATAGAAGTGTGATAGGGAAACTGCACTGATCTTTACCCCATCACTGTTCTGTTAAGCTTTGCTTAATATGAACTACTTAGCCAAATTGGACAAATTAAATATATGTAGTCCTCAATGGGTGATGAGTGGCAATGCCAAGTCATGTCCTCCTGGGTGACTGTTGAGGATGACTTCACCTATTTTCTAGTTGTCACTCTGCACAAAGTGAGCACTGTGAAATGTATGGGTCTATAGCAGGTATATTAGATCTAGGAGGAACTGAGATTAGGAAAATGCAGCAGCATTTTGGGCATAGATTTACTTAGATCATGGAAAGAAGAACAGTCCCAATTGGCAGCTGGCATTGAATACAAATATTAACAACATTGTATTTCAACTCAAAATTGTCCTTGTTTAAGATAGATATCATGGCAGAGAAAAGGACTGCAAGACTGGAAACTGGGTGTTCAGAATCCCAATCTCAGTTCTGTTAACAGGACTAAATTCATCAGTGAATGTCTTTAGACCTCAGTTTCTCCACGTGGAAAACAAGGGATTGGGTTCAACATGTAATTCAATGTAACATAAATCAAGTGTCTCATATGCTCCAGGAATTTTACTGGAATAAGAAATTGTTAGGATTCTTACCATTTGGGGGCTCCTGTTACAATTCTCCTTAAAGAGGGATCCTCGCCTTTTGTCTGATTGATATGCATAGAAAGTATTGCTAGGGAAGAAAACTATCAGACTGTCTTTTCTAAACTTTTTTTCAGAGTACTATACATTCTTTATAATGCCTAACTGGGAGGATCAGAAATACATGGAAAATAAATATCATCCATGGATATAAAAAGAAAACTAATTCATTCCATCTGAAGTATTTTTTCACATTATATATTTACTTTTAAAATATGGACATTTATGTTTTTAACTTAGTATTTTCTGAAATATTCATTCATGAAATTAAATGCTTTCAGAGATTCATAATTCATATTGTATTTCATATCTCTGATTACTTTTAAAGTAAGAAATTTTAACTTTATTTAATTAGGTATTCTCCTAAATTAACACTGGGGAAAGTTTTCTTCAGGAGAACATTTGAGAAAGTTTAAATTATCTCTAAGTTATCCCCTTATTTGAAAGTGAGCTGTATCTACACTTTGGGTTTCTTTCTACTTTACTTCTTGTGACAGTTTGTCTTTTGCTCTAGTGTTACCTAGTGGTGTCCCATACTTCACTGGTGGACGTCTCACCTGCTCCATTATGGGAACCAGGCTACGCAGGGTGGTAGAATTAAGGGAAAGGGCCCCTACATTATTCTTAACTGAAGGCAGACTAAGGGAGGCTGAAGTTTAAAGTCCACATGGGAATCTATTGTATCGGGCAAATAACATCTTTTTTCACAACAGAAAGATTGAGAATAATAAGTAATTCAGCCAAAATAAAACCAAGATTCCTAACCAAAGTAGTGCTACCAAGAAATGACCCTTCATATTCCTGCTTTCCAAGCCTTCAGTCTCTATTAAATACATATAAAACTCTTATAATCATTTACTCTTCCAAGTTACCACATTACTTCACCAGGCCCCAACAATAGGCAAACTCAAATGACAGTCATCACATTGCCCCAGCCCACTTACATTTAGATCTTCCTTGTACCGCAGTGAAGAAAACAACCATGGAAATGCAGACCGCAGTTAAAATAATACTCAAAGTTATCCATATTATTATTTCTGTCAAGAAGGAAAATACAGACATCAATTAGGATAAGCAGCACTGTCTGTCAGCACATACTCAGCTTCTCAGAAGAGCCAGATATCTAGTTCATGCTGACCTTAAAGCATATTGCCATTTCTCTGTCTTTTAGTTTTGGAAAACACTTTCTTTACTGTAGCCCCTGTCTACACTAGAGGGGGTGGCCTAGTACTAATCTGATCATGCCACACATGCCCCTACCATTTTTAAATCAACCAGTAATTAAATCACCTCCCTGGTGTCTTACAGACAAAACAATCATTTTAATGATTTTAATATAATTTAATTATTTACTGTGTCATTGTATAAACATTATGAATAAAAGAGGAACTTATATAGGGATAACAAAAAGCTGCTACTTCACTGTGTTGCCAGTCAACAGTTTGCTGTTAACAATTACTATATTCATTATTTAAAATCAGACTCTGCTAAGAAACCCAACCTCAAGAAAAAATATTTTGAATTTAATATCACACCTCACACTTAGTAGCAAAGATATGCTAACAACCCTAGTCCAAGTAAGCCTTTGAATAGAATAATTCAATTTGGTATTAGTAGGTTGCCTAAAAAGTATAGTGCAGGGACTCAATCATTTTCTTTACTATTAGAAATTCAACATTACACAAGAAACACAGCTGATAAAATACCACTTAAGGCAATGAGATGTAATAACATAGAAACTAACCTGCCAATAGAAATAGTCATTTCCTTCTTCTGGTTGAGTCTGGGGTTGAGGACCAAAAAGGTCACAGTTAACCAGAACTGAAGACTCATTGGAGAACATGCTGTTTCCGTCTGCTCTGGTATTTTCAGAGTGTGGCTTTAAATTCTGTCCTTAGGGATCTCTCCAGCTTGCCTCAGGTTCTAGGTACCAGCCTGCAGCCGGACACACCAGATGGACTACTCTGGCATCACTGTTCTTGATGAGGGAAGTGTGGGGAATTTCCTAGTCCTATAAAATGTGAAAGGGACAAGGAGCTCAATTAAGTAAGCAACATCCAAAAATCGTTTTGATCCTAGGTTTTAGACATCTAACCAAAAAGAATGATTGTCCATCTCTTGTGTAACTTAGGTAAGAAGAAGATTCTGTAAATGATTTTCTCAGAATGAATGATTACCCTAAGAGATCAAAGGTAGCTGAAAAAGAATAAGAAATCTTGAAGGAATGAGGTATTAACAAATAGTCAAGGAAAGAAGGTAATAATAAAAAGTTGAGTGTTAGGATTTATAGTAATCTCAGAGGCTTGTTGAGGACAGTTCTGATTAAGTCATTACTGCCACAGATGTTGAACTGTCAGAGCAGATTCACTGAGAAATTCCCTGGGAAAAAGGAGCTTTGCAAAGAAATACAAAAACAACCAAAATTGTCTAAGAGAATCCTGAGCCCAAGAAACCAGGAATCAGACCTCTTGAAACTTTTTGGATTCAAGAATATCATTTGCTACTTCCAGAAAACTGCTCCAAATTAAAAATTTTCAAGCTCCTTTTGCATTAGTTCAAGCTTAGAAAACATTCGTGGATTCCAAGTCCATACCTACATAACTCCAAACATTCAGCCAGACTGGAGTGACGCGTAGTATAATTACAATAAGCAATTAAGTTTGAGAACCATATTTCTAGATGATAACCAAAATTTTTATAAGAAATTAAAGGCAGAAATTACTCTGTATTTTGATTCATTTAGCTCTTATCTATGAAAAAAAGATATTTTTATTGATGGAGTCATGATACTTGGCTTAAGAAAAAACCATATATTCTGGAATTCTACTTTCAAGATCCAAAAAAACTTGTCTTACTCTTGGGACAAATGCAACTTAAAAATTTATTTGTACTTTCCTCCATAGACTTTGCACTATGAATCAGTTGCCAAAGTAATGCTCTTATAACCCCACTCCCTAATGATATGGCCGTCAATGTCACAAAGAGCCTCCTCTCAGGTCAGCAACAGCAGGTCTGATTCATGGAGCTTTCTGGTCGACAAAGAGGGACGGTATCATGAAGATAAATTTAAGTCATTACATAGGTCAATTAACCCGCCATAATCAGTGGGTGATTCAGTCCTTTCATAGCTGAATTCTTATTGATTTCATCTCTATTCTCTCAATCTCAACAGATGTTCAGACTCTCAGATTACTACTGCTGAGGTTTCAGGTCATCCTTTCTCCCAAGTCCTGCCTTCTTAGCTGTATGGAATCCCAGGTCAAGTTCTCTGCTCTGACAAAATTTATGTTAAGGCACACTTAACTTCAGCTACCAAAATCTCCATGTTCTCACTCTCATATGTGAGAGATTTTATTTATTCAAATCATTCAGCCAATTATTATTGGACACACACAACTATAGATGAAAAGTTTGTATCCCTTCAAAATGCCTATGTTGAAAACTAGCACCCAAAATGATAGTGTTTAGAGGTGGGGCTGTTGTGAGGCGACTAGGTCATAAGAGTGGAGTCCTCATGAATGAAATTAGTGCCCTTGTAAACGATACCCCAGAGAGCTCCCTCACCTTTTCTGCACTATGAGGACCCAGTGAGAAGACCATCATCTATGATTCAAGAAAAGGACTCTCATGAGACACTGAATTGGCCAGTGTTTTGATCCTGGACTTCCCAGCCTCTAGAACTGTGAGGATAAATTTGATTTTAAGCAGTCTATGGTATTTTTGTTAAAGCAACCTGAATGGACTAAGACATCTACTATATGACAAACATGTTCCAAGTCTTAAGAATACAGCATGTATTGTCATGAACAGTAAGGAGGTCAGTGTGTCTGGAGCACTGGCAGTGAAAGCAGGTTGGCTAGTTACAGCTTATTCCTGTTATGTTTCCTTCAAATAATGCCAAGTCACTGTTGCTATTCCTTCAAGCACAGCTGAAATATAACTGCAGCACACTGTCTGTCCTCTTGCCTGGACTGTTACAGTACAATTTAAATGTTTTCACTGGAAGTCTGTGGAATTACTACAAGGTTTTCCTTTTGGAAGTGAGACACGATCTCAACTCAAGGACTTTGAAAATTCAGTTCCCTCTGTCTGTAAGCACTTTTCTCCAGCAGGGTTCACTCCTTCACAATCTTCAATATCTGAAAGTCATTGTAGCAAATACATTTACAATGAGAGTACAGAAACAAGAGATTGCTCTATTTGTGGTGTGTGATCCCACTGGAAAATATATGCATGTATATAGCCCTGGGTAGGCTAACAGACTGCCAGTTTGAAACTTTTATCTTAGTCCCTTTTGCCAGATATTTTTTTGTTTTTTACAGATTTCTCTGCTAAGGCTATGAGAAAGGTGAGTACCATCATCCTCATTTATAGTTGATAAAACAGATAGAGGGAAGCTAACAGATTTGTTTAGTGTCTTCTTGGCAAAGAACAGGGATTCTGATCCTAGCTCTTAGCCTACAGTTATAACTAATTAGATAACCTGTATAGGAAAAGCAACCAAGCCAAACCAACCAGCCAAACCAACAAACAAAAGTCCCTTGAATTCTAAGATTTCATCATCATTAAAATTAAAATAACTGATTCTGGGGTTATTGAGTAGAGACAAAGTGGCTTCCATCACGAGCTGGGTAGGGCCAACCATACCACTATCAGAGTGGACCTTACCCTGCCTATTCCCAGATGCTACTTCAGAATATTGGGTCATTTTCACCATAAGTGGTAGAACTTCCATCACACACACACACACACACACACACACACACACACACACACACACACACACACAAACGTACACCTCCCAAAATGTGTGGTAATCCCTTATTTTGTATAGATAGAAAAAAGGTGAACGGACTCAATATCTTTCTCTTCTGCTGGGTCTGGGTTTTCTTGAATATAGATAGTATTTAAATAATATTTCAAAAATGTTCAGAGTTTTGGAGATGGAATGGAGCAACTCCACTGCTGTTGGCTTGTTGTCTCTGAGAGACACCAGAGAAGAGGTAAGTGCAAACAATGTGGTGAGGGACCGTTTGGGTCCTCTCAGCCCGTTAGATGCTTTTCCACACTCTAAGGGCACATTTTAACCAACACTGCACCTTCTACTCAGTACTAAAACCAGGTCTTCAAATGGATATGGAGGCTCAAACAATGACTCATATATAAGGTGAAAAATACGTTTAAATACAAACAATGAACATTCTTTGTAGAAAAAAGGGGAATGAAAATAAGAATAAAGCAAACATTATTTCTTTTCTTAGAAACAAAGTGAGAGAGGTGAACTATTTCAGCTGGAGGAATATAAAACAAGCAACTGCCCAGAAGTGGTTTTGTGTAGATGATTGGAGGTCAAGGCATACCACTACTGGGGAGGGAAACTTGCATCACAAAGGGCAAGAGGATACCACTACTGAGGAGGGAAACTTGCATCACAAAGGGCAAGAGGATACCACTACTGGGGAGGGAAACTTGCATCACAAAGGTAATTAGGCGTTGAGTTGACAGAGAGCACTAAGTGTCAGAACAAAAGTTTTCAATCTACTTTGAAATCCTTAGGGAAATATTTTTTGAAGAATTATTGCACAAACTTGTGACTTCATTTTGTAGGTTTAATGAAACATATGTTTGCATTCCCACTTTGGTCATCTAATTCAGCAGGTCACTAACAATAATGTAACAGGAAGTCTATTACAAGTAGACTGAAAGGAATTGAGAAATTACTTAAAACATAAACAAACAAACCAAAAAAAAAACAAGCAAAAACAACAAAAAAATGTGTTCAAGAGTTGCTATCCTTCCCTGTTTCCTCAAATTTCAATATTGTTTAAATAATGCTGTATTTGAAACAAGTAAGGCAATAAAGTAATAATAATACTTTACAGAGTACGTAATGAAAGGTCAAGACACTTCATTAGTTGGGACCTGGTCTAAATTTTTGTCTTATAGGATGAAACCTCATTAAAATATTTTATATTAATAGTTGACTGTGCTTCAGTGGGAAAAGTGTTTGGATTTCTACAGAAAATGATTTTATTTTAGCAGTTTGAAGCATCATCCACTGGAAATCAAAACTGAAGTTCCTAATTTACAAACTACTTTACAAACTACTCATAGAGGTTACCTACCTATATCCACATTGTTCATTTGGTACTAATTCCCCTGCCCCCAACGACATTCTCTGAGAAGATAGGAACAGAAGCCTGACAGGGCATACTCTTGAGAAGACCTCCTCAGCCCCCCAGAGCCAAAGTAAACCACCAGGCAGACACAAAGCTGTTGCTGTTGGATGTAACATGCTGGGGATGTAACATGCTGGGATGTAACACGTAGGCAGACTGAGGGTTAGACAGAGATGCACAGGGGGAGAGAGAGATGGACGGGGAGACTGAGATGGCAGGGTAGCATGGATAAGAGAAAAAAAAATTGCTTTAACAATGAAAACTTGGTGTAAGAGTGAAAAATTGGTGTTTCCAAGAAGTTTTGTGATACAAATAATGGAAGAGGGATGCTGATTTTAATAAAGTTGTGGAATCCATACTTCTATATTACTTTAAATATTTTCAAAATAGATGATTTTCAAAATATGTGAGTTTTGGCTTACCAGCAACGATAGGGATCTGTATCTGTGATTACATAAACTGTTCCAGAATATAACTTCACTGAATATCTTTTCTGTGCCAAATACCACAGGCTTTTGAAATAACTGTGAAAAACTTACACTGTCATCATTCCCCTCTGAGGGTGAATGGTAGAAAATGCAGTCTTGTTTTGTTTCAATGAATTGTTATCCCAGTATAAGCAGCACTAAGAGACCACAAGATCCAGGAATCAGCACATGGAAGCTTCATAGCCTGGGTCATGACATACTGGTTGTCCAGAAAATGAAACTGAAAATTGCAGCAGAAATTGCAACTGAAATCAGTTGCAACTGCAGGGTGATCAGTGAGAGAAGATCCATTCCACTGTCTAGGATCTTAAGGGAGAAACATGGAAGAGACTGGGAGGAAGGTCTAAGTTAAAACTGTAAGTATGGGTTCACTCTGTCACATTATAGACCAGATTGTCTCCATTCTGACACAACTGTCTGAAGGAAAGGAGGGAATGCTGAGAAAGAATTTCAGATTGTTCTTGATGCTCAGTGAACAAGAAACCGTGGTCAACTAACTACATACATCCCTTCCTTCCCCGTGACCCAAGTCCAAACAGAGGTCTAGTGGACTTTCTTGGGAGCTTCACCTCCCAGTACTGATTACCATCAGAAAACCTCTCTTCACTCATTGTAGACACCAGAGTTTCAAAGTGTTTCCTGTTCTCTGAAGGATGATGCTTTCTGAAAATGGAGAAAATCAGTTTCCTACCAATAAGCATAACAAAGTAGGGATCCAAAATTACACACATTTTGAAAAGGAAGGTCATCTTATGTACTTTTACTTCCATCCATGAAAAGGTAACAGCCTCACAAAAAGTTCTCCCATCCTAAGTGAGTGAACTGAATAAAATTTCTGAAACAGCTATTTTAGATAATGGACAAGAGGTAATACAGGCTTGTGATTGGTGAGGAAGGGAAACAAGCAAACCAAGCCCTAAAATCGCCCCAGTTTTCTACCTGGTGATTTCCAGGCACCTGCATAAAAAGTGGGGACCAATAGAAACCCTGCCATTCTTAGGGAATTGTGTCCAAAATTCTTTAAAGGAATAAAGCAAAACCTGTCACTCAATAATGTAAAAATCACACATCCAGCATACAATTAAAATACATAGAAATGGGAAGAAATAGGCATATGTGACTGGTAACCACAGGAGACAAAGAAGAAAAAGCAAAAACAGAATGAGTGGACAAGGGATTTACATGTATGTTCAAGTATTTAAAAAATAAACATAATGAGATAGATGGACAATATAAAGAAGAATGAAATGGAATTTCGAGATATGAAAAATATCTGAAATTATGTCACTAAATGGAACTAAAAGCACCTGTAACTCTAAGGAGGAAAAAAAAACAAAAAAAACAGTGAAATTGTAGGTGTAATAGCAGGCATCACACAAAATGAAAGATTTTAAAACAAATTTACCTAATGATGAGCGTCTCAGGACGTGTGACATATATCAAGCAGGACATGGAACTGGAGTCTTAGAAGAGGAAAAAGAAAAAATAATTGTTGAAAATATTTAAAACAAGTTGAAAACTATAATAAAATTCTATACATGAGATAAAAAATTCTAAAGCATCCAAAGGAAAAAAAGAAATCACACATAGAAGAACAAAGGTAAGAATCACTGCAAACTTACTGTCACAAATAATGAAGGTCAGCAGAGAGACAATTTTATAGGGTTAAAATGGAAAAATTTCTATCTAAAATTCTATATCCAGCAAAAATGTTGCAAAACACTTTCACTTCCAAATTAGTTCAAGTTCAAACATCTTTAGAAACCAACTGAAAATGTGTACAACCATGAAGAAATAATAATTTTTTAAATATATTCAACATCAGCTATACTATACACAATTTAACTCCTCTATGAATATAAAAACATTAAAACCTTTCTTTGGACTATTGGAGTCTTGTTTTGGTGGAGTATAGCAGCTTGTTAGAATGAAAAATGAATTTTGTGTGCATTATAACTGAAATTTTCTCATGCGTTTCTTAATTTAGTAAAAATACAGTTTTAACTATGACTCCAGTATTTTTATTTTATTACCATCATAAAACATACAGTTGGGGAATTTCCTGACAGTCCAGTGGTTAGGACACTGTGATCTTGCTGCAAGGACCTGAGTTCAGTCCCTAGTTGGGGAACTGGGATCCCACAAGGCATGTAGCACGGACAAAAATACAACAAAACAAAAATACAGTTGATCCTTGAACAACACAGGTTCAACTGTACTGGTCCACTTATACACAGATTTTTTTTCAATAAAAATATTGGAAAATATTTTTGGAGGTCTGCAACAATTTGAAGAAACTTGTAGATGAACTGCACAGACTAGAAATATTGGAAAAATTAGGTATGTCATGAATGTAATATATATTATACAATGTGTTATATATTGTATAGATTTACATAACAGTAGACTACTTCAAATTAAATTCTGAGGGATCAAAAATTATACATGGATTTTCTACAGCAAGGGGCAGGGTGGTCAGCGCCCCTAACCTTTGCACTGCTCTAGAATCAACTGCAATTTCACAGTCAATGTTAAACTTTTGAGCTAAATTTATACTTTCAATTATGTAACTTGTCTCATATTCAACAAAATGAGATTCCAAAATTTTTTTACTGTGTGAACTGAATAAAAGAAACAAATTGTTATTAGAATTAACTGATTTCCTGGTTGATGCAGCTAAAGGCATTGATAAAAAACTGGCCTCATTCAAACTCTTGGCAAAATTCTTCCAGTGAAACAACACAGTAACATTAGAATGGTGCACAAGAAAACTTGAAGGAAAAATGAACAAAACTGTTTTAGAAAAACAGTGACTAAATAAAAGGGTATGTGTCACAAACTCACATTTAAGCCCCCTTCTGCTGTCTTATATGTAAATTTATCATCTTTGGCTAAAGTCTTCTTAGGAAACTTACTTTTTAAAAAAAACACTGAAGCTTCTTCAGCTAATTATGTCTTCTAATTTTCATGGGGTCAGTGATATCACTACTGCTCTTAAGGGATGTGGAAAATACTTCCTGCAAGGAGCACATACACGATCAACTCTCTTTAAAAGAAACACAATTTAATCATCTAATATTTTATTAAATGTAAACTTTTCAGGTTTTCTGCCTCAGTGTTGCCCAAAAGATTCATTGCCAAATGAGAAAATGTTTAAGCCATAAAATAGCTGAAGGTTTAAACCATAGAGTTTGTGACAAAATCATCCTAGCTAGTGTTCAGGCTACTCTTTATGACTCTGCACATGGGAGATCACTTATCTCCTGTTTCCCACACACATCTCATTACAACTGTTGTGTAACTGCCCACTGGTAGTCAGGAGCTGAAGGGATACAGCTCACACAAAGGGCCAGTCACGTGCTTCAGTCTGAAATCACTCTGCAAGGCCATTCCAGCTCCAGAGCTCCTTGTGGGATCAAAGTCTCTCTCATCACTGCCTCACAGTTCACCTTGCGCTTTCCCCACTTTCTTCCTAATAAAGGTGCACTCAAATGTTCATCTCCAATCTGCTTCCCAGAGGTCTTGAACTAAGACCCAAGAGTCTTTCTGGGATCCAGCATGCCACATCTCTCAAAGGCTAAAAAGAAACTGTGCAGGTATAGGCTTGCCTGAGCTGAGAAGAAAATCTGGGTAAGTGTTCATGGAAGCTGCCATGCAGGATACTGAGGTGCAAAGAGATGTTTGGGCCAGTCAAGGCTGCCATGAGCACAAGAATGCATAGGTGGTAGACAGCTGAGATCTAGAGACCTGCTGGGAGTTAGAAAGAGTAACATGCTTTCTACTTAGACTTATGAATTCAGTTTGCTGACTGCTGTACAGAGGATTTAGCAATCTTATGTGGAGAGGGAGAAGAATACAGATAGGTAATAATATAAGCTTACAGAAAGTAAGAGAGTATTATCAAAGGATGCTATGTTTGGTTGTAAAGCTTTAAAGAGTGATTTTCTTTAAGCCTTGTGATGCTACAGTTAGCGTGAGAGAATGTGTCCTGTGTTTTCAGAAGCTATACTTGTTAGAAAAGAGGTATTCAGAAAAGGTCCCTCCTTGTGGCTATCATTCAGAAAAGGTCCTTCCCTTGTGGCTATCAGAGATTAAGGCACCTCAGGTTTAAATAAGACACATCCCCAACCGGCAGCTTAGAAACTTTCACAGGATCTACACAGAGAAGAATTGCTCTGAGCAGGGATCTCTGCAAGCTTCTGTTTCAATTATCTGTTTCTAGGTAACAGATCACCTTCAAATTAGTGGCTTCAAACAGCAACAATTATCATCATGGCTCAAGAGTCTGGATGAGCGGAGTCCACCCGGTAGTTCCTTCCTAGTGCGGTGTGAGCTGTGGCTGCAGTCATCTGAAGGCTCAACTGGTCTGGAATGTCCAAGATGGCTCACTGGAGGCTCAACTGATTTGGAATGTCCCAGATGGTGGCAGTTGGTGCTGCCTAAAGGCTGGGATTTTTTGTGGGGCTGTCAATCAGAGCACTTTGATCCTCCTTTATATGCCATCTTCAAGTGGTTCATCACTTGGGCTTTCGTAAAAGTCTGGTAGTCTCAGGATAATCAGACTTCTTCTATGGTGACTGAACCCTAAGAATACAAAATTAGAAGTAGTCATGTCCTCCTAAGTCTCAGGACAGGAGTAACATAATACATAGCACTTATGTCACATTCTATTCTATTAAAGCAAGCCATGGGGCCAGATCAGATTCAAGAGGAGGGGACCAAATGAGGAGACTGCCAAGAGTCATTCATTCCTGGTCACTGATGTAGAGATTGCCACAGTTTCCCAATCTTTCTATTTTCAAACTGAAGTGTTCACAGTGGTTATCCTGTCCCTCTTTCTTCATTGGACATTATGTGTGAGTTTAGTCTCTGGATTAAGAGAGGCAGATCTGAAACTTATGCAGAAATTATCATGTGATGCTGAACTTTGAGACTAAGCCAAATGATAGGAATTCTGGTCACCTACCTTAGGGAGGATATTTTGCACATTAAAAGAAGGAAGGTAAATATTTATCAAAGTAATGTATTAGATAATTTAATACATATTACAATGTCAATATAGTATAACATAAAATATATTCTATAATATATAAGCTATATAATATATATACCTTAAATATATACTATATTATCATATACTATATATTAATATAAGTAATATTAAGAATATTTTAGAGATAACGTTCTTAAAATTGTTTGAATTCTGAAGAAAATTTTTAAGGTAAGTTTTGTGAAGGAGCCTGAGCTTGTGTCTGATAGGAAATTGCTTTCTGACTTAGGACTACACTACAAAGCTACAGTAATCAAAATGTTAACCAAATTCGCAAGCCCATGTGCCTGACACACAGTGAGGCCCATCAATACTGAAGATTAGAGTTTGGAACAGAAAAGGGTTTATTACAGATTCATACACGGAAACGGGTGGCTCATGCCCTAAGAACCCCAAAGTTACTGAAAGCTTTCAGCAAGTCCCTTTAAAAGCAAAAGCTGAGGGATGGGTGTGGTTGGTTGTTGCAGACTTCTCCATGTCAGAGTCTTTGTTCTTGAGGTCTGGTCGTAGTCAGGTAATGATGTTCCTGTAAATTTCTACCAGATGACTGTTATTCTCTCTCTTGAACAGAAAGGGCGAAGTCCCAAGATGCGACTTTTACCCTCCAAGGTCCCAGTCCTGGCTCAGAGGAGACAGATCTCAGTTGGCAGCTCGTTCAGGGCCAGGTTCCCACATCCTGCCAAGCTGTCATCCCTGAGGGAACCAGGCACCCAACCCAAATGGCCCTTAGTCTTCTCAGGCTGCCCAAAGAGGGAGACTAGGGCTCACAGACTGTAGCCCATACAGACAGCCACTGCTATTAGGCTGTAGAGACAGGGACAGGGGAGAGGCTCACTGCTGCCTCAAGGCCTGGGCCAAAGCTAGTGGAGGGCCTTAGTGAAAGGTTCTGGAGACCTGCAGCATGTAGTCTCTAGTTTGTTCCCCAGGGCCTCTAGTTCACTCACTGGCCCAAGGCTGGGTAAGCTGGAGGGCCTCCAGGAGAAGGCCTGAATCTGTCTCTTACCTCACTCTCCACCTGATGACCACCATACTACCACCCCTTGGCTGAATCACTTCCCCAGTGGTCCCTCATTGACAGTTACCAGGGGGCAGGGCCCACTGCAGTGCTGACCAACAGCTGAGCAGGACAGCTAACAGTCGCTCATTGACAGTTGGTTGCTTGTGGGTGTGGGGCATCGACCAATGGCTGGGCAAGACCTAGTTGCCTAGTAACAGAGTGCAGAGTAATTAGGTATAGCAATGCTACCTGCTAAGGGCTGTGCTCTCCCTGTTCTGTTACAAAAACAGTATGGTATTGGCACAAAACCAGACACAAAGATCAATGGAATAGAGTAGAGAGCTAGAAATAAACCCACACATTTTCAGTCAATTAACCTATGACAAAAGAGGCAAGAAAAGAAAAGGGGAAAAGATACACTCTTCAATAAGCAGTCTGGGGAATTTAGACAGTTACATGTAAAAGGATGAAATTAGAACATTTTCTCATACCATACAGAAAAATAAACTCAAAATGGATTAAAGAACTAAATTAAGACTGAAAACCATAAAATTCCAAGAATAAAACATAGAACACTCTTTGACATAAATTGTAGCAATATTTAAAAAAAATCTGTCTCCTAAGGTAAAGAAAACAAAAGCAAAAATAAACAAATGGGATCTGCATAGCAAAGAAAACCACTGACAGAATGAAAAGACAGTCTACCAAATGGGAGAAAATATTTGCAAATCATATATCTTATAAGGGGTTAATATCCAAAATATATAAAGAACTCATACTATCTCACAACAAAAAGCAAACAATTCTATTTTTAAATGGGCAGAGGAGCTGATAGGCATTCTTCCAAAGGAGACTTTCAGATGGCCAATAGACATGTGAAAAGATGCTCAACATTACTAGTAAAAGAAATGCAGATCAAATAATAAGTTCCCCTCACATCTGTCAGAATGGTTATTTTCAAAGATACCACAAATAATAAATGTTGGTGAGAATGTGGAGAAAAGGAAACCTTTGGACACTGTTTGTAGAAATGTAAATTGGTACAGCCATTGTGAAAAACAAGATGGAGGCCCCTCAAACTAAAAACAGAACTGCAATAAAGATCCAGCAATTCCATTCCATGGTACGTATCTGAAGAAAACAACACTAATTCAAAAAGATACATGCATCCTAATGTTCATAGCAGCATGAATTACCATAGTCAACAACAGATGATCAGTCCCTCAACTGATAAAGAAGATGTGGTGTGTATACACACACACCCCCACACACAAATGGAATATTATTCAGGCATAAAAATGCAATTTGGGGGATTTGTTTGGCAGTCCAGTGGTTAAGACTTTGTGCTTCTAATGCAGGGGGCACAGGTTTACTCCCTGGTCAGGGAACTAAGATTTCACATGCCATGTGACCTCAAAAAGAGAAAAAAAAAAAGAATGAAATGGACCTGGTAGGTATTACGCTTGGTGAAATAAGTCAGAGAAAGACAAATACTGTATCTTATCATTTATATATGGAATCTAAAAAATAAAAAGATGACTATAACGAAACAGAAACAGATACACAGATATAGAAAAAAAAAGTAGTAGTTACCAAAAGGGAAAAAGGTAGAAGATACAGAGGTACAAACTATGTACAAAATAACAAGTGACAAGAATATATGCTAGAGCATAGGGAATAAGAGGGTTACAGGTGGGAAGGCCAGAGGTCCCTAAGTGGCAGGAAGAAAAACTGCAAGTGGCAGACACTTTCTTGTTTTTTTTTTTTTTACTTCTCTACACAAAATTAAAAGAAGCTTTTAATTCTGTGACACCTGGTTCTTCCTTGAGCTAACCAATGCTTTTTTTTTTTTTTTTTCATGGAAATGTTTTTCTTAAGCTGTGTAATGAAACTATGTATTTGCTTTGGAATCTGCCTTTCTTCAAAATGGTTCTGCCTAAGACTAACTTTTTCTCTTTTCTCAAACCTTAGGATGATAATGGCTCAACAAACCAGCATTCATGTCAATTGTATGGCCGGGGGATGACATACCTCGTGCCATCCTATCTCAAAAATGCATATTGTGGGGAAGGGGCCTGGTAAAACTCCCTCAGCCTTGAGGTGTCTTTCTTATCTGATTAATAGCTTTCTAACAGACATAAAACACCTTGCTAAAAACTAGCAAAGGGGCATTCTTTCTGTCCCCTTTCTGTCTATGTCAGAAGCTTTCCCTATCTCTGTTATACTTTAATAAAACTTTGCCACACAAAAAGCTCCAAGTAGTCAGGCCTTGTCTCTGACCCTGGATCGAAATACTCTCCTCAGGGGATAGGATACGAATCCTGGCGTAACACAGGCTTGCAGCAACAACTTTTCAGGAATATACCCAATATTTTATAATAACTTTAAATGAAATATAAGCTATAAAAACTTTGAATCACTACGCTGTACACCTGAAACTAATACTATCAGTGAATTATATCTCAATTTTAAAAAGAGAAAAAAAGATACAGATTAAAATTAGATAAGGGCCCCAGAGGAATCGGGTGGAGAGGGAGGTGGGAGGGGGGATCGGGATGGGGAATACATGTAACTCCATGACTGATTCATGTCAATGTATGACAAAACCCACTGCAATGCTGTGAAATAATTAGCCTCCAACTAATAAAAATAATTGGAAAAAAAAATTAGATAAGGGGGACTTACCTGGCAGTCCACTGGTTAAGACTCCATGCTTCCAATTTATGAATTGGAGCAAACTCTAGGAGATGGTGAAGGACCAGGAAACCTGGCATGCTGCAGTCCATGGGGTCACAAAGAGTTGAACATAACTTAAGAGACTGGACAATAACAACAACTCCCAGCTCAGGGGAGATAGGTTTGATCACTGTTTCGGGAACTAAGATCCCATATGCCACACAATGCAGCGGAAAAAAAATTGGCCAAGGAAAAGGAAGAGTCTAGAAGAACCATCAATGCAGATTTTGTCCTCTCCCCGTGAACTGATACAGACATTTAATTCTAGCAACAATGACAGACAACATGCACAAAGTATTACCAACCCACAAAGTTCATCTGAGCCAGGTGTCCAGAGTTTTTATTTGGGATCAGTCACTTAGAAAAGGAGTGACATGGCTGACCTTAGTTACTTAGTCTGTGGACTCTCAGATGTCAAACTGATGTCAAGTGTACCAAAGCCCTATGTAAAAAATGAGCTTTTATCAGTCAGTATATCCCAAAAACTTAGAGGTTAACTCCTGGGAGCCTGGCAAGGGTCAAACCTTTCTTTGGGACATGCAGGTTTTAAGACAACCCAGGCCTACTGAATTTATCCTTTACTCCAGAGAAGCAAGCACATTCTTTCTTGTAATCTAGAAAACGGTGGGGCCTAACAACAACAGGGGTAGCATTAGCAGTGACAACACTTACCACGCACTCACTACAGGTGCTATAAACATGAGAGGATGAGGATGCAGACATAGGACAGTTAATCTCAGGTCTGGCCAGAGCAGCCTTCATGTACCCAGGAGGAAGTGGAGCCAGCACGTCCATGGCAGGCATTTGTGAAGTATACTAAAAAATGTTTAAAATGGCTATAGAAAGGGCTCCAAGCCTGGCCTTGTCATAGAGGGCACTTCTAGTATGTCACCAGGAACTGCCAATCTCCCCCCAGGGGGCCTATGAGTGTGGTGATCATAGAAGCCTGTTGCAGTGTGATCCCCCCATGCCAAACTCACAGGGTTAAGGCAACACGACTGAATGGCACAGAAACGTTTATAGCTGTAAATGCTTACATTTAACAAGAGGAAAGATTTTAAGTCAACAACCTAACTTTATCTCTTAAATACCTGGAAAAACAACCTAAACCCAAAGCTAGCAGAAAGAAGGAAATTATAATATAGATTAGGGAAAGTTGCCTAAGAAATACAGTACAGGAACTCAATATCATTTCTCTTCCAACTAGAAACTCAGCAGTGTGCACTCAGTCTTAGAACATTTTTCCAGGCAATGAGGTATAATTATAGACAAACTAACCTGAATAAGAAATATTTATTTCATTTTTCTGGTTAAGTCTGGTGTTGAGGTTGGAAGAGGCCACAGTCTTTTTTAGTTCAGTTACCAGGACTGAAAACTCAGCGGAGAACAGGTCTTTCCCATTTGCTCTGTTATTTTCAGAGTGTGACTTTAAATTATGTCTTTGGAGGTCCAGCTTGCTTCAGGTTCTGGGACCATCCTGCATCTTTACAAACCAGATGGACAACTCTGGCAACACTGTTCTTGATGAGAACATGTGAGGAACTTCCTGTTTCTGTGAAATGAGAAAGGAATAAGCAGCTCAATTAAGAAATCAGAAAGTGATTTGATTCTATTTTCAGTATTCTGATAATGATGGACTAAATGGAAGGACAGCCCATCTCCTGTAGAGTGCTTAGTCACTCAGTCAAGCCTGACTTTTTGTGACCGCATGGACTGTAGCCCACCAGGCTCCTGTGTTCATGGGGATTCTCCAGGCAAGAATGCTAGAGTGGGTTGCCATGCCCTCCTCCAGGGGATCTTCCCAACCCAGGGATCAAACTCAGGTCTTCCCCATTGCAGGTGAATTCTTTACTGTCTGAGTCATTAGGGGAGCAACAGTGAAAAATTTTCTTTAAAATAAACAATTATTCTAAGTAATCAAATATAGAAGAAAAAGGCAAGAACAAGTAATTTTTAAGAATTGAGAGAACGAAAATATGAAAGAAGATAATAATGAGAAGCTGAGTAAGAATTTACAGTAATTTCAGAAGCACCCTAAAAGTTGGTTGAATGATACAGTTCTAATCAAAAGTCATTATATTATACTACAACAGAAGTCAAATTGTCAAAGCAGAGAAATTATGCACCTTAATGGCAAATTTTACTAATTATTAATTATGGATACAAGCAAACAGCAAGCATAACATCTATCTCTGGAAGGGTCCAAACTACCATATACACCTCCAAAAAACAGATTTTTGTTCTAGGATGTATTCTGGTTTCAGAGTTAGAGATGATTGTTCACTGTGTGTGACGGACATGTGCTGTACTAGTCAGTTCTAGGGAGCCATTTAAGTCTAGAGCGTCTTATTTTTATGCGTTCCATCAGTCACGCGGAGAGGGAACCTACAAGACTGACCTCTGCTCTCTAAGTTTTGCTCTATAATCAGTAAATTGCAAACTTCTCACAATAAGCAATGGAAAAATTCGGATACAAAACATTCTCAGATGAGAACTTCTTTGGTTATCGTTGTACTTGGAAATTTACATTGAGGGTTACAGAGCTGCTGTTAATTCTTCTCATTTTGCAGGGATCTGCATAAAAGGAGCTGCGTACTGAGAGTAGCAGGGGAATGAGTCAGCATATGTCAGATCACTCCCAGAGGCACTCCACAGACATATTGTGCAAGTTCCACACTGTGGAACTTGGCTTCTTTTAGGTCACCTGGTCAAAGACAATAACATGCTACTGAGCATGCATGAAAGGATGTTGGGCTCCAATGAGAATGTTTTTGATCCTCACCTTTATGAACTATCCTCTGGACTCATAATTCTTCACAGTTTCAAACTTCTTTTTATACATTTCCCAGCTCTCTGTTTCTGATCCATATTGAGGACCAAAAAGGCATGCAGTGCAGTCAGGAAAAAAGGCTAGAGGCAGAAAACGTGAAAGATGGAATGATCTAATTTAGAGCAAATTAGAAATAGAAATGATACAATCAGTTTGCATCTGATGAAATTCAAGCGTGTTTCAATATATGCATTACAGCAGACTTCAATGAGGCAGAAAATTATGAACAATGGAGACAAATTAGAGGAAGCATGCAGAGATGCACAGATGTGCCAATGGCCCTTGATATCCAAATTTTCAGACTTGGATTATATATACTATCTTCTCAAAAGAACACAAAAAGCTCAAACATATACAAAAATTTTATATATTATATAAGTAAGATTAAAATATATTCAAGGAAATGAAGAGAAAAAATTTTTTAAATCTGTGAAAGGAATATAAAAGCATGATATAAAAGATACAATCAATATAAAAGATACAATAATGATCAAAAATTTTAAATTTAACAATATTTATAGTTACCTATGTTAAAAATAACCATAAAACAATAAAAATTACAACTTGTATCAAGTGAAAGCTATATTCACTTACCATTAAGAAGCTCTTACGTATCAATTAAAAAAGTGTGAAAGTGCAAGTGTTAATCACTTCGTTGTGTCAGACTCTTTGCAACCCCATGGACTGTAGCCTGCTAGCCTCCACTGTCCATGGAATTCTTCAGGCAATAATACTGGAGTGGGTTGCCATTGCCTTCTCCAGGGGATCTTCCCAACCCAAGGACTGAACCTGGGTCTCCTGTACTGCAGGCAGATTCTGTACTCTCTGAGCCACCAGGGAAGCCCACAGATAAAAAGATGAACATTATATATGAAACCATTATACTTTCCCTCCAAAACCTGTTTCTCCAACAATTATCCCAGACTCAATGAATAGCAGTTTCATCATTCCAGTTAGATTGGGCCAAAAAACATCAAGCAGTTATGAAACTTTTGTTTCTCTCATGCTTGTTTCAGGAAATCCTATTTACTCGACACTTAACAAAATCTACAGAGTATATGTGCAATACATACTGTCTGTTTGGTGTTCTAAATGAATCTGGGAACAACAGAGTTCAAAATCTTGGTACTTGTTGGCTTCAGCATAACTAGAAAGACTTATCACTTGCTATTTCCAGAAAACATCTCCATATTACCATATTTCAAGCTTTCTTTCCATTAGCTAAAGCTTAGAAAACATTTGTGGATTTTGAATTCATATTTATATAGCTCCAAAAATTCAGTTGGATTGGAGTGCTGTGATTCATGGGGTCGCAAAGAGTAGGACACGACTGAGCAACTGAACTGAACTGGAGTGAACCTAGTATCCATAATGAACACTAAACTTTGAGAACTATTTGCATAAATGATCATCTCAATTTCACAACAACTAGAAAACAAAAATTACTCCATATTATGATTAATTTGGTTCTTGCTTATGAACTAGATATTTTGTCATGGAGCCCATGATACTTGGCTTAGTTTTCCATAGAGACTGAACTTATGTGTCAAATGTCATGCAACACTATTCAGATTTTGAATTTAAAATCTAAGGGGATTCAGCACAAGAAAGAACATTTGGGGCAAAGTAAATCATTCAACTGGGATGAATCATATATATCTATATATAATACATATAATTACAGTGAGTTAATAAGCATTTTAGAGATATGCATTTAAAATGTTTATCCCATATAAATACTTTCAAAATAAATTAAAGCAAAACATATTAAAAAAATTAATTAAGATGTAGAAGAAAGAGTTGTCAAGTAGGTCACCTACACTGTTATTTAATTTTTCTTGCCAGTCTTTAACCTCAAGTCACATGCTGATTATAATTTTTGAGAGCTTTGATGTTTGTTTCTCAAAGCATTCAGTCCAGTATCTTAATAATGGCCATGACAACTTAAGAACTTATTCTAGACTTTTCTCTACAGACTCTGTCAACTGAATGAAATGTCAAACGAATCCTCTCATGATCTCACTCCCTGGGATATGGCTGCAGGTATCACAGTAGCCAATATATTCAGAGGCCAGCATCAGCAGGTCTGATTCACAGATTTCTGGCTAATAATGGGGGAAAACACCATGAACACAAAGAAGTTATAAGAAGTTATAAATTAACCTATCAAAATTACTGGGTGATTTAGTCTTTACATAGTTGCTATTTATCATAGAATCCATCTCATTTCTGACAATCTCAACTAATGTTCACTAACTCTTACAATATTATCTCTAAACTCCCAGGCCAACCTTTTCTCTAACAACCACCTTTTCAGCTATAGTCAATCCTAGGTCATCTTCTCTGCCCCTACAGAATATGTAATATTAAGTAACATTTAATACACTTACTGGGCTTCCCAAGTAGCTCAAACGGTAAAGAATCTGCCTGTAATGTGGGAGTCCTGGGTTCAACCTCTGGGTCAGGAAGATCCCTTGGAGAAGGACATGGCAACCCACTCCAGTATTCTTGCCTGGAGAATTCCATGGACAGAGGAGCCAAGTGGGCTACAGTCCATGGAGTCGCAAAGAGTCAGACACCACTGAGTAACACTTTCACATTCAATACACTTAATAGCTGCAGCTACCTAAATCCTTTTCCCCAGCACAGAATGAAGAAATTCTTATTCAAGTAATTCAGCAGAATTGACAGAACTGTTCTAAATTTGGGGGACATCTCCAAGAACAGCAATCAGAGAGTGACTTAGAGTACTAGGATCAAAACCAAGGTTACAATAACTGCTGCTGCTGCTAAGTCTCGTCAGTCGTGTCTGACTCTGTGGGACCCCATAGACGGCAGCCCACCAGGCTCCCATCCGTGGGATTCTCCAGGCAAGAATATTGGAGTGGGTTGCCACTTCCTTCTCCAGTGCATGAAAGTGAAAAGTCAAAGTGAAGTCGCTCAGTCATGTCTGACTCTTCGCAATCCCACAGTCTCCTCTGTCCATGGGATTTCCCAGGCAAGAGTCCTGGAGTGGGTTGCCATTGCCTTCTCCCAACAATAACTACTGGAGAGGAAATGTAGAAAGGGAACCCTCTTGCAGTGTTGGTGGAATGTAAATTATAGCCACTATGGAGAATAGTATGGAGATTCCTTGCAAAACCAAGAATAAAACTACCATATGATCCAGCAATCCCACTACTGGGCATATACCCCAAGAAAACAATAATTTAAAAAAACACATGTACCCAGTGATCATTGCAGCACTATTTATTTTTTTTTTCTTTTAAATTTTATTTATTTATTTTTCCATTTATTTGTATTAGTTAGAGGCTAATTACTTTACAATATTGTAGTGGTTTTTGTCATACTTTGACATGAATCAGCCATGGATTTACATGTATTCCCCATCCCGATCCCCCCTCCCATCTCCCTCTCTACCCGATCCCTCTGGGTCTTCCCAGTGCACCAGGCCTGAGCACTTGTCTCATGCATCCAACTTGGGCTGGTGATCTGTTTCACCCTATAATATACATGTTTCGATACTGTTCTCTTGAAACATCCCACCCTCGCCTTTTCCCACAGAGTCCAAAAGTCTGTTCTGTACATCTGTGTACATCTGTGTCTCTGATGGGTTATCGTTACCATCTTTCTAAATTCCATATATATGTGTTAGTATACTATATTGGTCTTTATCTTTCTGGCTTACTTCACTTTGTATAATGGGCTCCAGTTTCATCCATCTAGAGAACTGATTCAAATGAATTCTTTTTAATTCTTTTTAATAATCTGAGTAATATTCCATGGTGTATATGTACCACAGCTTCGGTATCCATTCATCTGCTGATGGGCATATAGGTTGCTTCCATGTCCTGGCTATTATAAACAGTGCAGCACTATTTAAAATAGCCAGAACATGGAAGCAATGCAGATGCCCATCGATAGATGAAGATAAAGATGATGTGGTACACGTATACAATGGAATATTACTCAGCCATAAAAGGAACACATTTGGGTCAGTTCTAGTGATGTGGATGCACCTAGAGCCTGTTATACAGAGTGAAGGAAGTCAGAGAAAAAGAGCTACTGTATATTATTAACACATATATATGGAATCTAGAAAAATGGTACTGATGAAACTATTTGCAAGACAGGAATAGAGATGTAGATAAAGAGAACAGAGGGCTTCCCTGATAGCTCAGTTGGTAAAGAATCCACCTGCAATGAAGGAGACCCTGGCTTGATTCCTGGGTGGGGAAGATCTGCTGGAGAAGGGATAGGCTACTCACTCCAGTATTCTTGGGTTTCCCTTGTGGCTCAGCTGGTAAAGAATCCGCCTGCAATGCGGGAGACCTGGGTTTGAACCCTGGGTTGGGAAGATCCCCTGGAGAAGGGAAAGCCTCCAGTATTCTGGCCTGGAGAATTCCATGGACTGTATAGTCCATGGGGTCATAAAGAGTCGGACACGACTGAGCAACTTTCACCTCACTTAAGAGAACAGACTTGTGGACACAGCAGGGGAAAGAGAGGGTAGGACGAATTGAGAGAGTGGCGCTGAAACATATACATTACCGTATGTAAAACAGATAGTAGAAAATTGTTGTGTAACACAGGGAGTTCCCCCTGGTGCTCAGTGGTAACCCAGAGGCCTGGGACGGGGTGGGAGGTGGAAGGGAGGTTCAAGAGGGAGGATACGCATATATACTTACGGCCTGATACACATTGTTGTATGGCAGACATCAACACAATATTGTAAAAAATGGATCCTCCAATTAAGCTAAAAAAAACCACAGGGTAGTAGGAATTCTTGTTATTTTCCTTCAAATAGTACAAATTACTGTTTATGTTTCTTCAAGAAGAGCTGATATACAACTGCAGTGTGCTCTAGGCATATTATCAAATTTTAGGATTTTCTTAAAGGTATGCAATTTTATAAAATGCATCAACATATAAATCTACTGAAATACTAAAACAAAATATATATGCTTTATAAATGAAAAATTTTATTACAAAATAAAAATAATTGAGTAAATAGGTGTGTGTGATATATTACATAATCTTAGGTTCCATTGCAAAATGGTAACATGGGTACCCTGTTCAAAACTCAAAGAAAAGATTACTGAAAATACTAAAATATAAAGATTTTACCTTTAAAATGTTTATTACTTAGAAAATATAATAGAGGTAATAGTGATATTTTTAAGCTGTAAAATTAAGTTGTAAATTTTTAAGTTGTAAAAACTACTATTTAGGCATTATAATTTAAATAAAATAATGAATAAAATACTATACTCTTGTGACTTCTTGATTGATCATTGATTTTTTGGCTTACCTTTCTGCAAATTTATTAGGTCATCACAATTCATAGCTTTAGCAACTTTACTTTCATATGGATATAACTGAAAGCAACATAAGGTAGCTTTAGTAAATGTAAGATTGTACCTAATATCTAACTTTGAAGAGGATATTTCTGCTACTAGAACTGTTACTGGAGCTGTGATGAGTATTTTTTTGGTGGTGACAACCCTGGAACATGTTTCTGATAAACTATTTTGAAGGATAAACTATAGTTCATGTAAAGTTGTTAAGTCTGACATAACACTTTCTCTGGAAAGATTTAACTCTTTATACAAGTGAGTTTCTTGTCTGAATTGAAAGGTTATGCAATGGCAATTTAATGAACTACAAGGAAAAATTAATTTTCAAGGTGCCTTCTGAATAATTGGTTTATGCCAAGTTTCATATAAAGATAGTGCTTTTTTCTGTTAAATTGTGTGATCTTTAAATTTAATTTCTATCTTTAAGCCTATGGGCACTTGCTTTGTAATGACTCAGCAATTTCCAAAATCAGAATAATACTAATAACTTTCTGATATGTTTTATTGCAATGTCCATGTATATGATGTTATTTTATAATAATTTACTGACAAAGTTTACAGGCTGGGCATCTGCAGTACCTGTCCCAGTGCTCAGCACCAAGAGTTAATCATTGCAAACTCTTAGAGATGAGGTCTGGAAGCAAACAGCCTACCACCCAGGTCCCTGTGCTGTCCCATTTGAAAGCTGTGCCCCTTTTACTCTCTTGGGGCTGTGCCCACCGCCACCTCTGCTGCTGCTTTGGGGCCTCCCATCTTAGGGCCCCTGTACACATACAGACACAACCAGTAGGCCAGGTACTCAGGGACATTGTACCTGCCTTGCTCACTGGCTGCAACCAGCACCCACCATTTATTGCTGCTCCTGACTCTGTGGACTAGTTGGGCTCACCTGAATGGTTTTTCTCTGTATGGTGTGAACTGTGGCTGCAGTCATCGTAAGGCTCAACTGGTCTGGAATATCCAAGATGGCTCACTGGGGGTTCAACTGATTTGGAATGTCCCTGAGGGTGGCAGTTGGTCTATGCTATTGGCTGGAATCTCGGGTGAGGCTGTCATTTGATGCATTTTGCTTCTCCTCCATGTGGCCTTTCCAGGTGGCTCACATAGGTTTCCTTAAAAGTATTGTAGTTTCAGGATAATCACACATCTTCCTTATGGTGGCTGGACCCTGGACCCTGGCAGTATACAGTTGGAAGCTGTCAGGACTTTTTAAGGCTTAGGACAGGAGTTAGTCCAAATGTACTTCTGTAGTTTTCTACTATTTAAACAAGTCACAAGACCAGTTTAAATTCAAAAGGAGGGGACTAAAAGAGGCACACTCTAGGAGTTGTTCATTAGTGGCTATCAGTTTAAGAGACAACCACAGCCAACCAGTCTTTCTCTTTCAAAATGGGGAATGTTCACTGTGGTTGTTCTGTCTCTGTTCTTTCACTGAACGCTGGATTTTGGAGGCAGGTAAGTTGTAATTTTTAGTTTACAAGTCTCTGAATTAAAAGAAGGTGTATCTGAAACTTACATAGAAACTATGATGAAATCTTGACCCTTCAGCCTTAGGGCAAAATGACAGAAATTCTGGTTGCCTCCTTTTGGGAAGGAGTGAGGATATTTTGCATGCTAAGTTAAAGGAGGTAATACTTGTGGCCATATAAGTAGACCAGGCAAATTTAATTATTTTTCAAAAATATTTTCTATCTTATCAGAGCCTTTGAACATTGCTATATTACGACTACTATTACATTAAAAATTACCCCAAGCTCATGATTTGAAAAAAAATATACAGGTTTGCTATCTCATAGATTTTGTAGCTCAGAAGTCCAGGAACAATTTAACTGGGTCTTTTGCTTCAGTGTTTCTCATATATTGTAATGAAGTTGTCAGTCAAGGCTGGAGTTCATTGAATGTTCACCTAGACAAGGATGTACTTCCAGGCTTACTCAAGTTATTGGCAGAACTCATTTTTTCACGTTTTCTTCCTTGTTGGCTGTCAGGTAGACCCTCAGGTTCCCTGTCACGTGGCACTCTCCCCTCAGTGCAGCTCTCAACATGAGCAGAGTACTTCATCAAAATTAACAAGGAAGAACATCTACTAGTATGAGATTTTCATCTTTGTTACATAATAACAGAAGCGACACCCTGTCACTTTTGCCACAGTCTATGTTAGAGGCAAGTCACAGATCCTGTGACCATACTCAAGGGAATTGCACAAAGGATGACCATATAGGTGTTGGTATAAACAGGGACTGTCTTCAAGTCTGTCTGCCACATGACGTCCCTCATTGAGGGATAATTAGACTTTTGTACCATACATTTAAGACCTGAACATATGACTTATTTCAGCTACTGGATGTGAATTATGTGCTCCTTTGAAGAAGGTCTTTAAGAATCATCATCATTTACCACTTTCTCTTTTTTTTCCTTCCTGCTAAGACTAGCAATATCCCAGATAACCCATCAACCTGAATCCCGGAGCTGATGCACTCTAGGTATGTAAACGGGGTAAGAAATAAACTCTTAGTTGCAAGTCACTAAGATTTTGGGGGAGGTGTTTATCTGCAACATAACTTAGTTGAAGCTGACTGACACAGCTGATCCAAGAGAGACATCCCTGGAGGAGAAGCATCCTCTGGCTAGGAACAGGGGAGAGCTACTACTTTCCAAGACCAGGAGGGATGTGGGAAGTTGGGGAGGGACAGAAAGCGTGAACACATTGGCCCACTCTCTGATCTTGGACTGAGGCTGCCCCTTGACAGAAAAGGACTGAAAGTTAGAGTCTAGCAAATGCTAAATAACCCTTCTGGGACAGATGAAGGAAGGAAGAATATTATCGGGGAGCTGAGAGGAAATGACCAGAGAGGAAAAAGGAAAACCAAAGAGTGATGGGATGGAAAAGAATGATAATGGAATGAATATACAATCACACTGAAAGACTCTTCTCAGGGTTGCATTAATTTAAGGTTAGTGTCTATCAGATTTGGAAAATAAGACTCTTACATGTGACACAAAAAGAGAGATATGTAATTGCCATGAAACAGAGTATGGTGATATGATGTATTGAAATGACTAGTCAATAGAAAGTAAAGCTGTAGAAAGGAGTTCTAGACCACTTTTTTAAAAAGTTTGGGAAGAGATGCAATGATTACCCTTGGATAATTCTGAGACTGGAGAGAAAAATAAAATGATTGGTTTGCAGACAATTTTGTGTGTTAGAAGATGCAACATGAATGAATTCCATTCCTGAACACCTCTATTTTTTTCTTGAAGAAACAAAGTAGGCCATCTGCTAGATAAGGTAGAAATAATGTCTTAGAACTTAAATTGAAGAGCAAGTATGATAAAAGTAGGTTACTGTGACATGTGGAAAGTTAGGAAGATGTACTCAAGAAATGTAATGTCAGAATATAAAATAACAAATGTGGAGCAGTAGGGTAAAAGATAGTATTTGGAGGGTAGCCACAAGAGTGGGAAGCTAAAGGTGAATTGAGACAAAGATCATTGAAACTGAGCAGAAAGATACGGATTCAGATTCACTTTCAACAACACTGATATTAGTAATGCTAGTATTATTAATAATAGCAAATACTACTGAATGCTGGCTCTGATGCCAGGCACTATGCAAAGAGATTAACATCTATTATTTAAGTCTTCATAATGTCTATAAAATTAATATTATCCACATTTTACAAATAGTGATAGTGAAAGTAGCTCAGTCGTGTCTGACTCTTTGAGACCCCATGGACTATGCAGTCCATGGAATTCTCCAGGCCAGAATACTGGAGTGGGTAGTCTTTCCCTTCTCCAGGGGATCTTCCCAATCCAGGCAGTGAACCCAGGTCTCCCACACTGCAGGTGATTTTACAAATGAAGACATTGAAATTCAGAGACATGACATAATTTACCCAAAGTCATAAAGATAGAAAATAAAGAACTGGGATTTGATGACAAGTCTGTTTGATAGATATGAAGTGTTAACACTATCCTTCTTTCTAACATTAGCTTACTTTGGGTGAAATGGGTCTACTGGGCTAGTTTAGGAATGACAGAAAACTTGTTGATGGAAATAATGCAGATATTACTTTTATAGACATTATAAGAACTTAAATAATGTTAATCTCTTTGCATAGTGCCTGGCATCAGAGCCAGCATTCAGCAGTATTTGCTATTAATAATACTAGCATTACTAATATCAGTGTTGTTGAAAGTGAATCTGAATCCGTATCTTTCTGCTCAGTTTCAATGATCTTTGTCTCAATTCACCTTCAGCTTCCCACTCTTGTGGCTACCCTCCAAATACTATCTTTTACACTACTGCTCCACATTTGTCATTTTCTATTTTGCTTTCAGGGCTTTCTTTAAACTCTCTTGCAGTGCATGTCTGTTGGTGATAAATTATTTCAGCTTTTGTGGTTTTGAAGACATTTTCATTTAACCTTTGTTTTTAAAATATATTTCTAATGGGCCAAGAATTCCATATGGACAGTTTTCTTTCTTTTAGTAATGTAAAGAAGTTACTCCACTGTCTTCTGGTTTGCATTATTTCCACCGACAAGTTTTCTGTCATTCCTAAACTTGCTCATCAGTACATAACATGTTTTTATTCTCTTTCACAGTCATTCTGCCTATATATCCAATGTTCTTTTCTCTCTGTTGAATACTCCTAAGTTAGTTCTTATTGCCAGTCATGCAAGATTGATAAAACAACTCAACACTAAGAAGCCATTCAGAGAAAGCATTTCTATTATCTCCAAACTCATCCAATTGTATATATTAAATATGTACAGCTTTTTTTTTTTTTGAGTCATACACAAATAAACTGGTCTTAGGGAAAAAAACACTATTTTTCATTTCTCTTTTGCAAAGAAGTAATATCTCATTAATACTTACCCTAGATCAGTATCAAGGGGGGAGTATCAAGAAAGACAGGATATAAGGGAAGAGAAATTAAATGTATTGATGGCAACTTTTATGTCACTTATAAGGTAAATAACAGTTGACCTTATTTAATAAAACTGTCGTTTTGGGAGTAGTCACACTATCAACACTATTTTACAAATAAAGAAAGCTGGATCCTGAAAGATTGAATGATCTATTCAGGGTACAAACCCAGTGACTTGCAGAGCTATGATTTGAACCCAGCTGTGCCAATGGAAACACTTAAGCCCATAACTCTTCTCCAAAGGTTACTGTGGGCTCTAAGGACAGGTAATGTGTTCACAAGTAACTGCTACCAGATACCCTGATTCACAGACAGCCTCTGCCCTGCTCACCCTCTGCCTTATTCATCTCCCTAATTCTCTTCTCATTTTCTCATAGCACCTGTCTGGTCTAAGAAAATAACTCCTATCGCCTGCATGAGTGCTGTCAAGAATCCTGACTCCCCCCAAGGAGTCTGAAGGGTCAGGTTTCAACCAAATATTCAATACAGAGTAAAGGACTAACTAGGACTTTGTACAAGTGTAGCAAAAACCACATGTAGAGTAACAAGCTGGACCAGCTGGAGATAGGCCACTGCTACACATTTAACCTCTCCTGGCCTCAGTTTCCTCTGGGGCTTCTGAGAAATGCAGAAGAAAACAATGCACCCTAATTTGTTGTGGGTTCAAATCTGTCTCTGTGCTTTAACATTTGTGACCCTAGGCAAGTCCCTCCTCTCAGAGTCTCATGCCTTTACACTGTTCTGAGCCACTAGTGAAAGGTATCAGGGGTACATTTGAAATTCCTATGCAAAGTGCTAAATGGAGATAAGTGGTCATCCGATTGTATTGATTTGGACTGTTGATCCATAAGGCCACGATATTTTACACGACACAGTCTGCTGGTAAAGAATGTGATGGAGCCGAAGTCCCGAGCTTGGATGCTGGCTCTGCTATTTGATATCAGTGTAGCCTTGGCAAATAACATACATTATATGCTCCCTAGTTTCCTTTTGTTTAACAAGGGGACAATAATAGTATTTAAATCATTGAATTATAATTGAGAATTACATGAGTAAGAACATATGAAAGGCATAAAAGTGTTCCTGGCCAAAGCAACCAATTATATATTTATTTACATGAAATTTATATAAATCAATATAACATATATAATATGCTGAAACCTCGTTGGCAGTAAATGGAAAAACCAGGATGATATAGGGGCTCATGATGAGACCTACTAGGCTGGGCAGTGGAAGATGAGGATGGAGTTCACCTTCCTCATTTTCCCTTCTCCCACACTCCAGAACCCTTTGTGATTGTTCCATAGCTCTGTGAAGCAGGTCTGGAAGTCCAGACCAGAGTGGGTATTTTCTGTGTTCAGCTTCCTTGGGTAGAAGTGCATTTTAGGTGATAGGAAACTTTGGCTGGTTGCAGAATTTATTGAGTCCTGGTGCATTGGTTCCATCCTTTATTTTTGCACAAAGTTGGGGTTTCCTTTCTGCCTTGATACTGCATCCAGTGGTGTACATAATTAGCAATGTTTGGAAAAAAAACATATTTGTCAGGTAAGGGAACTCTAGGCTCAGTTAACAATAGAGACTGACTTGACTCTTATTTTTCCTTTTCCTATTCCCACTATTCTAAATCAATTATTGGAATGGAGAGATAACAGGAATGGGAATTCTCAGGAGAGATTAATATATATCATCTGACTAACAAGACTGGTTGGATGGACAAGAGATATAGTGGAGACTAGGGTTTCTATCCAAAGTTCACAGACCACCTACTTAGATGTGGTAACTGTGATTCATGGGCCATGGATTGGTTCCTAAAGAGAGTTCAGAGCACCTGAAGAGAACAGGCCTTCAATGCTTATTTAGCAGGTGCCTTCCTATTATAAGTGTTACCTGGCCAAGCCTCTCCCTTGTTTTTGGGCTGACTCAAGAGAGCAATGTTGAGCCTCTAAAAGCCTCTAATACAGATTCTACTCATGAAGCAGAATCCTACAGAATGGAGCACACACATTCCAGAAAATGTGAGTTTTAGTGTCCCTTTACAGTAGACTACTATTTGAAATATCAACTGAGGACCAAAGGCAGTAAGTAATTCTTTGAGTTTGACATAGAAGAATCAGTTGAAAATACACACCTATGTCTGCCTTATGTATGCAAATATGCAAATATGTACCTATGTCTGCCTTATGATTTTCTCATAACCTTTTGACATTAAGTCTTAATTCCTGGGGCTCTCAGGGCAAATTTTGAAATAGTCTTTTCTCAGCTGAACATTCTACAAAGCTTCCTATAAGATCTCTTTCTCCTCCTTCCAACATGGAAACAGTACAGAATTCAATTTTATCAATATAGAATGTCACTGTACTCATTAATGAATGTCTGCTGCTTGCTTAGAATTGGAAGTATAAGAAATGGATCCCCTTTTTCATTTTTTCCCTTGTCTTTCACATCAACTCAGTGGCAGGAGGAGAAAGTGGGAACTTAAAAAGCTAAGGTTTTGCTACTCAACTCAGGCCTCCCCGAGGGATATCCTTTTAGCTCCTTTCATGAGATCTCAGGTCCACAATTGTTGGGACATCAGCTCCTAAAGCCAGCCCTCAAAAAGGATAGCCCCCTGAGGAGAGCACATTGACAGTAAATCAGAAACTGGCACACTTCTAATTCCTTCTCTCTTCTCCACAGGAATTTCAGTGGAGCTGGGCAGTGGGTTGTGCCCATGGGGTGGTGGTGTGAGATGGCAGAAGCAGTATAGGTTGTTTTGGAGGAAACATTTTGGGACCTGACTTTGTACAAGTTGTTAACTTTCATGATACTCAGCCTCATTCCTTGAGAGAGCATCTGGCTTGCCACCCTCACAGGAATGTTGTGACTGTCAGTTGGGATCAATGTGCATGGAAGCACTTTGTAAATGACACAGCACGGCACCTATGTCTGCCTAATGATTTTCTCATTGACCTTTTCACATTATGTCTTAATTCCTGGGGCTCTTGGCAAATTTTGAAATAGTCTTTTCTCAGTTGAACATTCTACAAAGCTTCTTATAAGATCCCTTGCTGCTTCTTTCAACCAATAGGCTATTTTCCTAACTTGAGAGCTTCCCTTAAAGGCACCAATTTTCTCTTTAGAAGAAAGTAATCTCTTATTTTTCCATATATCCTTCTTCCTGGCTTGTTTCTGGAAATCCCAGGACCCCATAGGAGTTGGGATGGCACAAAAAGGGGACATATGGAGAATGGAAAGTGAAAGGAAACCTTGGGTTGAGATAAGGGTACCAGGAAATGTGGAGAAACATGCCATTTGTCAGGTCTGCTCCCTAGCCTGTCCCCATTCTGCTCCTGGATGCTATTTTTACCTCTTGTCTCTTACAGGCACCTGCACAAGCTCTTTTGATGTGGCTTTTTAGAGCCATCAGAGCAAGATCCTGCCCTGAGGAGTGTGAGAGAGCAACTGCAGAAGGAGATACTCTGTTGCAGAAGGATCTGGGAGAAGTGCTATTCTGACTCTGTCTCCTCTGGGACTCATGAGTCATCACTCTCTCTGGCCTCCATCTTCCCACTGGACTGAACTACTTTCTTGGTTTCCTTGTTTTCACCATCAACACTGGGTGCCCAACTTCCATCAGAGTTCCATTTCACGCTGAATCCAACAATATAGATGGATATTCTTTCACATCACCTCTTCCCTTTTCCTTCCTACCCTTCAAAACACTCAGATTCTGGACCCTATTTCACAACTAGACCCCTTATGTCTCTGTACCCTAACCCCTCACCTGACCCCACACTTTTGAAGAGACCTTTCCCTCTTCAGCCATCTATATTTCAAAGGCTGACTATATACCTGAAGCTGCAAGCCCCTTGGAGGAAACCCCTTAAGCAGATCAAGGAGAAGAAAAATTTCATCTCCTGCATGCTTACCTGTGGGTGAAGAGGGCCAGATGGCCACATAGTCATCCCCCTAAGGTTTTGCTCATTGGCTTAGGCTGGGGAGGGGAGCAAACAGGACAAGAATCTATCATCAACTTAAGAGAGAGAAGATCCTAAGTACCATAGGAAACCCTGAGCTAGAGAAAAGCAAAAAGGGGATGCAGAATTGGAGACCTTAAACAGGACAGCCTCTACACAGGACAGTCTTATAGCAGGGACTTCTAGTAACATGCCATCCTACTACCTACCATAAGGCTGACAAAAGAGTACTTAGAAAACAGGAATAGACATGTGTTCCAGTGGTTTTATCCACTGAATAGAAGACAGATTCATGGCACAAAACCAAGACACTGTCAACTTCTGTGCAGAGCTCAGATTCACTAGAAATCAGAACTGCATCTATGGGCAAAGGGGATATTGAAACTCAGAAGAAAAGTCAGCCACTGGCTAGATCCTAAAGAAAAACTGAGATTAGATACAGAATTAATCAAGGAAAGAAAGTCTGCCTGAGTAACTCAAGGCCCAGATTGAGTTCAAAGACATTTTCCTGTGATTACAAAGATCCCTACATCACTGTGGAAAAGAAAAGGATGAGGAACACAGCCTGACCCCTTCAAGTAGACTCTTACATTGCTAAATGCTCTAAACAATAGGCAGGTCACAGAATCATAAAACTCATGAAAATTGTGAGCTTCCAGAATGAGCTACTGTGTTTGAACCTTGTCAGGGAGCCTGGACCAGGATGCCAGGTCCAACAGACCATTCTTATACCTGCCCCAGGACCTGTCTCTGGAGGTGGGGGGGTGGGGGTGGTATTTCTTCTGGTCAATCATAAAGTCCTTCTCTATTCCCTTTTTGTTGCCAGCAAAATTTCTCTCAAATGTTTCTATACAGAGGAAATTAGCTGGTTCTCTCACTACTGAAGACATTGTGCTCAGTTTTTCATAGTCTCAAATATATTTATTCTAAATGAAGAACGGTGTCCTTTGTCTCTGCTGCATTTGTGAGAAGTTTAGAGTATCCCAAGAACTGGAGCTTAGAGAAAAGCAAGCAGTCAGTTTTTCTCTCTGACTGAGAGCTGGCTTAACTTCTTGAAGCTGATGAGAGTTAGGGAGTGCCAGTGATGGTGGCATGGTACCCACTACCATTTCAAGTTGCTCCATTTATCTCTGAAGATACCCTGCTTAATACTTTTTATAAAACTACCTTTATAGAAAAAATTCAGAAGCTTTGTAAAATGAGAAAACCCATTAATTCCATGCCCAAGAGCTGGACTTAGCTCTCCCCCTGTTCCATCATTATTTTGAACTGTATACTACCATGGTTGGAATGGCTGGGGTTACACAGGCATCAAAAAGGGCCAACATTTCCTACTGAACCTCCAGGAATAATAAGCAACAAACTTCACATGCTCCCAAAATGGAACTGGAGTTTGGGAGTCCTAAATTGAGAATGGTAAGGAGGAATTCTCCATGACCACGAATACTTGGGTGGAAAAATCTTCCACCTGTACCCCCAGAACTCTTTACATTCCTGATGTAGGTTACAGCTTCCCTGGTGGCTCAGAGGTTAAAGAATCTGCCCTCAATGTGGGAGACCTGGGTTCAATCTCTGGGTCAGGAAGATGCCCTGGAGAAGGGAATGGCTACCCACACCAGTATTTTTGCCTGGAGAATTCCATGGACAGAGGAGCCTGACAGGCTACAGTCCATGGGGTCACAAAGAGACATGACTGAGCAATTAAGCACACACACACACAGGCTGGGAGAATAAGCATTGCTCTCCACTTCTTATAGTTGATCTTAAAATGTACAATGGACCACGAGTTACCCTTTCCTCTCTCCATGCAACAGGCTCTGGAGCAGCAAGAAACACAGAACCCCTAACTGTTTTTAGTGAGTGGGAGACCAGAGGAAAGTAGAGAGTTAAGGTCTCAGAAAACCTGAGAATTGAAGAACATAGTTTTATCAGGCTTGGAAAAGAAACACCCTCCCCCGCCACCTCACCCCATATTTTCAGTAAGCGCTCAGCTCACTCTCCAGCCGGTGGAAATGAGCTGAATTCAGACTGATAGACATAAGCATCGATGCATGTCCTGAGTCAACTTCATCCATTCTGCAGAAGACAGCCCCACTCTGAAAGTGTTTGACAATGTGATTGTTTTCCAGAAAACAATGTTTTTTGAATGCTAGAGAAACTAAGCCCATCCTATGTACACAGAACTGGATGAGCTTGAAGGTGTCTGATATCTGGGAGTTATGCAGAGGTGGATCATTACATGGGTATGGTAAGACCAAGGAACAAATTAAGGACTGAGTCTATGGAATTTACTGGTCTCAGAAAAAACCTTTGAACTCAATTCTCCCTGCTGAGTGGAGATCTTATGGAAGGAAGCCCCATTCTACAGTGCTTGACTTGATGATTCACTGCAGGGCAAACAGATCATACAGCCATACAATGAAGGGATGATTCATGGGGCTGTCACACAGCATCTACAGAAAAATGACAAGCGTAGGGAAAGGTTGGGCAATGACTGCAAAAGGAAAAAATAACCCAGCTAGTGTGAAAGAACGGGAACGTTTCATCATCATTAATCATGACACTCCCGACCCCACCACACAACCCACAAACACACACACCCCCCAAGCTGTTTATGAGGGTCTCAGACACCACAGAGTGTGCCTCAGAGCATGGAGCTAATGTATCACAGAAGGTTAGAAGGGAATTTAGATTTATCACAAGGAAATAAGCATTTTTATCTTTCTAAGTTAGGTGCAGAACATCAAATTTCTAAGTGCTTCATTTTATTAGGCTCCAAATTTATTAGGATCCATATCTGGGCTGGATGAAGCACAAGATGGATGAAGCACAAGCTGGAATCAAGACTGCCAGGAGAAATATCAATAACCTCAGATATGCAGATGACACCACCCTTATGGCAGAAAGCGAAGAAGAACTAAAAAGCCTCTTGATGAAAGTGAAAGAGAAGAATGAAAAAGTTGGCTTAAAACTCAGCATTCAGAAAACTAAGATCATGGCATCCGGTCCCATCACTTCATGGCAAATAGATAGGGACACAATGGAAACAGTGACAGACTTTATTTTGGGGGGCTTGAAAATCACTGCAGATGGTAACTGCAGTCATGAAATTAAAAGACGCTCCTTGGAAGAAAAGCTATGACAAACCTAGACAGCATATTAAAAAGCAGAGACATTACTTTACTAACAAAGGTCCGTATAGTTAAGGCTAAGGTTTTTCTAGTAGTCATGTATGGATGTAAGAGTTGGACTATAAAGAAAGTTGAGTGCCAAAGAATTGATGCTTTTGAACTGTGGTGTTGGAGAAGACTCTTGAGAGTCCCTTGGATTGCAAGGAGATCCAACCAGTCCATCCTAAAGGAGATCAGTCCTGGGTGTTCATTGGAAGGACTGATGTTGAGGTTGAAACTCCAATACTCTGGACAGCTCACGCAGAGTTCATTCATTGGAAAAGACCCTAATGCTGGGAAGGAGTGGGGACAGGAGGAGAAGGGGATGACAGAGGATGAGATGGTTGGATGGCATCACCAACTCGATGGACATGGGTTTGGGTAGACTCCAGGAGTTGGTGATGGACAGGGAGGCCTGGCGTGCTGTGATTCATGGGGTTGCAAAGAATCGGACATGACTGAGCAACTGAACTGAACTGAATATACCACTTCATATATAGTATAAAAGTCTTACAGTAAGTACGTGGTCATGTTTTGCCATTATATGAACATATGACCCCTCCAAAGACTGGCTTGGCCTACCTCTGGCAAGTACAATAGTGGATGTGACACTCTTCAGACAGCCATATCTGGGAGCTCTCCAAGAATCTCCTTACATAAGGAATCCCAAAGCAATATGAGGCACTGAATTTCCTGTTGATTATCTCAACAAAATCTGGAGCCAGTATCTGCTGGTACCACCTGCAACAGGGTATCAATCAGGACACAGTTCCTAAGGGACTATATTTCTAGATGTTTCAATTTTAGAGGGCCAGAACTTAGGAGGGTCACTGAATGCATAGTATCAATGGCTTTACCTATGTTCTTCAGATTCTGATTCTCTGAGCTCTTTTAAAAATCCATGATTCAATTTCCATGTTTATCAACAAGCTATCTCATTTCTAGGATTTAGGAGAGCTCCTTTCTGAACATCAAAAATTAGAATTAAATCTTTATCAATTAAAAGTGACTTTTAAAGGAGATTTTTTTTCAATAATTAAATTTGGCTAAATAGAAGGGGAGTACCTTTGAGCAGGCATCAAAACCCATAAAATAATAATAGTTCAAGAAAGAGTCTATAATGGAAAGAGGAGCAGTCTAACACAGTGGTTAAGTGTATAGACCCTGGCATCAGAATATCTGGGTTTGAATTATGATTTCTGATGAGTGGAAACCAAGTTACTCTTTGTTCTGCTTTTACTCTTAATATCTCGATTTTCTCTTATGTATAAAGGAACTAAAGACAGTTTTTCTGTTTTTCTTTTAAAGATGGAAAATGTGTGCTGACCTTTAAAGCAGTTTTCTGGCTTTAAAATATTGATACCAGCCTTTGCATAAAGATGTTCTTCAGTTTGGTGATGATTCTGAGAGGAGGTTGTGGTGACAATGGCATGCACTGGTAAAGAGACAGGCCATGATGAGTGTGCTGCCTATTACCAACAAGGTGATGAAGCTCCAGGTGGTGAGAAAGTAGTTCAGTCCTTTAGGAGACTGGAGATGATCCCGGATAACCATCTCAAGGATTACCTGAGATCCCTCACAGCTCTAAATTCACAAAACTAGCTGCTGGACAGTAACAATGACTTCCTAGAGAAGTCTATGAATTTTCAGTCTCCTCACCAAGTCAGAAATTCAGTATTTCCCTATCACAGAAACATATTAAAACCTCTGTAATTCAGTTAGAGCACCAGCCATAAGAATGCAGAACCATCAAGTTGCATCATATGTTGTACCACTGAAAGTCCTCATCAAAATGATTGAATGGGTCCCTCCGGGGCTACTGCAGATAAGGACTCAAACATTGAGAGACTTAACCAGCACAAGAGGAAGGTGAAATTCCTGGCTATAACTACATGAATAGAAATGATACTAACCTGGCTGTGCCTGGTGTGTAAGTATTATGATGTAGAGCTGGCAATAACAAAACAAAAATGATACCTAAAATATTAAGAATCAACATGGGGAGGTATGTCAAGAATTCATCTGCAAAGATAACATAAAGAGAATTTTATGGACATTTCATGCTCATGATTTTTTTCAAATTGATTTTTATATGAGTATGAACTAGGAATCAAAGGGTTTGGTTTTGTTTTTGCCAAATGTTTTGCCAGTGGTCCAAATGTTCCAGCATTGTCTATTGAAAAGACTACCTTTTGTCTATTGAGTTACCTTGACAACTTTGTTAAAAATCTATTGTATGTGTGGTTTGATTTCTAGATTATACTATTTCATTGACCTATTTATTCTTATGACAACACTATGTACTCGATTACTCTAACTTTATAAGCCTTGAAATCAGGTAATACGAGTTTTCTTTCTTCTCAAAGATATCTTGTTTATTCTAGGTCTTTTACATTTTCATATAAATTTTGGAGTCTGGCTGTCAAATTCTACACAAATGTCTGCTGAGATCTTTTCTGTGGGTGATTGCAATAAATATATAGATTAATTTGAGGAAAGTTCATAGCTTATCAATATTGAATCTTTTCATCTGTAAATATAGAGTATCTCTTTGTTTACTTAGATACTTTGTGAAGCCCATTTATCAGGTCTAGTAGATTTTTAAAAATTAACCTACTTTTCAGCCACCTCACGAGGCATGCAGGATCTAAGTTCCCCAACCAGAAATCACACCTGTGCCCTCTGCATTGGGAGTGTGGAGCACTGGCTCACCAGGGAAGTCCTTAGAATTTTAAATAGCTTCTGAAATCTTCTGTGTAGAAGACCATGTTGTCTGTAAATAAAGACAATTTTATTTTCCTTTCCTGACTATACTCCACTCACCTATTCCACCCCACCCCCTGTCTTTTTGCTTTCCCTACTGCACTGGCTAAGATCACCAGTACAATATTCGCCAAGGAAAGTAGAGCAGACATCTTTAACTTTTTCCCAATCTTGAGGCAAACAGTCTTTCACTATTAAATATACTAACTTTAGATGTTCTATAGATGTCCTTCTACTATTTGAGGAAGCTGGCCTTTATTCTGTTACTGAGTTTTATTCTAAATGGATATGGAATTTTTGTCAAATAATTTCCCCCTATATATAGAAATAACCATATAGTTATACTTTCTAGGCTCTTGGTATGTGGAAGTATACCAAAATCTTTTCTTTGTATACTGGACCAACTTTGCATTCTTGAATGAAACTCTACTTGGCCATGATGTACCTTTTAAAAAAAATATTTCTAGATCTGATTTGCAAATAGTCTATTAAGAATGGCTATGGCTATATTCAGGAAAAATACTGGTCACTTAGAATTTTCTTGTAGTATCTCTGGCTTTAGCATCAAGATAATGGTAGTCTCATAAAGTATGTCAGGGAGCCCTCCTCTTTTCTGGAATAGATAATATAGAATTGGCTTTTTTTCTTATTTAGTTGTATTCAAATCTTTTCAATAACTTAAAGTCTCTGTAGAACCTGAATATGCTTATGATTTCTTTTTCTTGCCTAACTGTACTGGCTAGCTCCTCTAGTAAAACGCTGGGGAGAAAAAGAACTGGTAAAGGTTAAACAAGAAGGCAAAGTGCTAAATCTGAAATGAGATTTTATAGAAATCTATTATCAGATCAATGAGGCTGCCTGGGAGCTGTGATGGTGGAAGGATCAAACGGGAAGTCTATAAGGTGGGAACTGTGAAACTGTTCAAACCTACATAAGGTCCAAAGCTGTCACTATATAAAACACCCTCCTCACTAAATTTCCCTATATTCTCAATATGATCCCTAGTCTTTCTCATGCCTCCATAGGAGCAGTTAGGACATGTTTCAAGAGGAAATTTCAGAGTAGCTCAACCTTTGACCTTCTATCTAAGATATGAATGGTCAGTTATATCTGATGTCAGTGCTCTCAACTCAGTGTTCATAATGAGATCAGAAATTTGCCCACACAGGTTCCACATCCCTCTCTGTCAGGTATGCCTTCTCCCCCTGCAGAAATTCTCATCCAGTTTTATAATAGATAATTCAGCCATACAAGAAACAGATAAGGTGGGCATGAAATGTGAAGGAATCAAGTGGAAACTGAGGGACAAAAGATAAAAAGAACTCATGTTAACTGAAAATGTGCTCTACTCTGTATTTCTACTTACCAGTAAGAAAAAATATTCAGATAGGTAAAGCAGGCTTGCCTGCTACAATCTTTTGAGTAGTTGAGCCAGGATTAAAACCCAGACAATGTGGTTCAGTACCAAAGTCTTTCTACGATACCAAATTTTCAGTAAGGAAAAGTAAATAGACTTTTCAAGAGGAGTAGGAGACATGGTCAAGAAGCAACAGTTTCAAAAGGATCCTTCCAAAAATACAGATCAACTTATATGCTTGAAATGGGAAAATGTGCAACTATCACCTTTGCTGAATCTGATCAACCTATCCTTCCATCTTTGTATAAGAATTTTACATGTATCTTTAGGGGTCATGCTAAGCCCCTCACCCCACTTTTTTTTCTTGGTCACACTGTGCAACTTGATCTTAGTTCCCTGACCAGGAATTGAACTTGGGCCACAGCTGTGAAATTGTTGAGTCCTATTATTAGGGAACTCCCAAGCCTTTCCTTGTTAAAGCAGTTTCTTGGAGTTGATTTTTTTTAATCAAGCATTCTTCATGTCCTTTATAAGGAATTAATGTATATGACCAAAATGATGCCAAGTTAATATTAGCAATTTCACAATGTTTATTGTTATGGGGCATAATAAGGAATATGTACTTTGACAACATTATATATACATAATTTGTTCTACTAACCATTCAATTCATAACTTTAAAAGCTCTACATGCTATGGTGAAAATGGCCTTCATTTATGTAATTATTTTCCATCATGTCTGCTGAGTTAGGTATCACCACACTACAGATATGTATTCTCTTGTAAAATTTTCTCTATAAAGATGCTGTCAACAAAGTTATCGAATTAATCAAGTTCCTGTTATGTATTAAGCATTGAGCTAATACTGAAAGCTTGTCTGTGTTTTTAGTTCACTATGATTTTTACCACTGCTATGAATTCTCTGATGTACAGTGAGTTGTGATTTCTGGATGAAAGCTTTCCCACATACAGCACACCGATAGGGTCTTTCCCCAGTGTGAATTCTCCGATGTAAAACAAGATCTGACTTCTGAGAAAATGCCTTTCCACATTCAGCACATATGTATGGTTTCTCTCCTGTATGAATCCTCTGATGACCTGGGAGGTGAGACTTTTGAGAGAAGGCTTTCCCACATTCAGTACAAACATAAGGTTTTTCTCCTGTGTGTATCCTCTGATGTCCAATGAGATGTGATTTCTGACAGAAGGCTTTTCCACATTCATTGCATTTATAGGGTTTTTCTCCAGTATGCGTTCTCTGATGTATAATGAGCTGTGACTTTCGGGAGAAGGTCTTCCCACAAGCAGTACATTCATAAGGTTTCTCCCCAGTATGAATTAACTGGTGTGTAATGAGTTCTGTCTTTCTGCTGAAGGCTTCCTCACACTGAGCACATTTGTAGGGTTTCTCCCCAGTGTGAATTCTTTTATGTATAATGAGGTGGGACTTCTCACAGAAGGCTTTCCCGCATTCAGTACACTCATAGGGCTTCTCTCCAGTATGAGCTCTATGATGTATAATCAGTTGTGACTTCTGGGAGAAGGCCTTACCACACTCTCTACATTCATAAGGTTTCTCTCCAGTGTGAATTCTCTGATGTATAATGAGAGGTGATTTCTGGGAGAAGGCTTTTCCACATTCACTACATTCATATGGTTTTTCTCCAGTATGAACTCTCTGATGTATAATAAGAGATGATTTTTGAGAGAAGGCTTTTCCACATTCAGAACATTCATAAGGTTTCTCCCCAGTATGAGTTCTCTGATGTACAATGAGGTGAAACTTCTCACTGAAGGCTTTCCCACATGCACCACAATCATATGGTTTTTTCCCAGTATGAATCCGTTGATGTACAATGAGCTGTGACTTCTTAGCAAAGGCTTTTCCACATGTAACACACACACAGGTTTTCTCCTTGGTTTCAACATTCTGATAATGAATAATGGATTGTTTCTTGCTGAAAATGTTTCCATGCTCAATATCATTACAGGGAATTACTCCATTGTGAATCTTCTCAAGGTTAGAATTGGCCACACTGTGGATGAATGATTTTCCACATCCAAAACTCTCATCAAGGTTTCTTCTTGAATTGTTCTTATTACAACTAGGTAGGTCAATATTAGATTTCAAGTTCTTTTTAAAGGCATCATAGTTATAGGGTCTTTGTCTTGAAGCATCTGACTCTATACACTCTTGAAATATTTTCCTCAGTGCATCATATTTGTAGTCTGACTCTACAGTCATTGTTTTGTTGTTGATGACTGTTACTTTCGTGGAAAGTCTGTTTTTCTGACATCTCTGTAACTGGCCATCACTTTGACAGACTTTTAAAATGGAGTATAATGAACCATCCTTTGTGACTCCTTTCAATATCTTATTATGGAAGGAAACAGACCCCAAAATACATGATTGGGGGTTGTCAAGGTTACTCTTCCTGTCTAAAAGAAAGGAAAATTTAAAAGTCATAAAGAATAATTAACAGAACACAGAGGAGTATAAAAAATGATTGATCTAATAAAGGTGATGAACCCAAACAGGGATGAGATGCCATTTCAGAAGACAGTAAAACATACACTATGATCAGGGGAATGAATAGACAAAGATGTTAAAGAGAAATATTCATGAAAAAACTAGACCTGAAGGAGACAGAAAACTATCTGAGTTATTATCACTCTAATCTTGGATTACTCTTTTAGAATCTTCCCATTTCTCCTGCTTTCAGAGTGTAAATGCTTTTCACCATTCAAATTCATTTATTTTATAAACCATCTGCTATATACTTGGCTAGTATTATCCTGCCACCTCTAGCTGAAGAAACAAGGTCTCTTCTGTACTCAAAATATTTTATCTCCTCTCATTCTACTTTCCTAATTAACAACTAATATAAACAAGAGAAAAACCCAAAATCATGCTGTGGATTCAGTAGCAGAGTCACACCAAGAATCCAAGCTTGAATTGCACTGTTCCTTCTATATATTATCAAATAAAACTAGCAAAGTTCTCCCAGAAAAGCTGTATTTCCCTATCTTCTAGGTTTTGTTCATATATTCTTCTCACCCACCTTCATCAACAGTTTGCTTTCACCTCCCTTTCTCATCACCAATATTCAATTTATCTTTCAAAGCAGCTACAGATGCGTGCTCTGAAAAATGCCTTTTCAAATTCTGTTGCATTTCTTTAGACTCTAATTTTCTCTGAAATTTTAAAAACAGTAGCAGTATTTGACATTTAATTTTGTAATGTAACCTGTGTTTTTAGAAGAAATTTGCCTTCTATTGCCTATTAAGCCTTTTCATAAAATGCATTAAATATATAAAACAATATACATTTAATACAAAAGATATACATATAGAATCAATAAGAAATACCTACCCCCTATAAAGGTTCACAATTATTTAATTGATTAATTATTTGTTGAGTGCCTACTAAATTTTCAGCACAGGAACAAAGAGTAAGAGAATTCATTAAGGATAGAAACATACGCCTCAGGCATCAATCAACCAAAATAAAAACAAAACAAGCAAACTGATATTTCACTTACCTAGTCGCCAATCTGTCTGACCTTCATATGGACAGATCCAATTTGGTATGTCTCTTTTAATGATCCATGGATCTTCTCCTTGCTCCAACTTGGAAATGACATCTGGTTTGGAAACTGGATGCCCTATTAAATAGAAATCAGAGGAATTGGGAGAGACTGCACAGAAGGCAAAAGAGAAGATGCAGTTTAAGGAGGCCTACAATGAAGTAGTTCATTTAACCTTCAGAAAGTAATGACCTCCATCAGGGAAGGTATTAAGATCATCAAAGTCATTATATACACATCAGGAACCACCTAACTATAGTGACTGGTAAGTAAAGGTACTTGACTGATCAAGTCTGAGTGACACAGGGAAGTCACTCTTACCCATCGAGACCAGGTGGCTATAGTTCTCCAGCATCACATCCCGGTACAGGGTCTTCTGAGCAGGGTCTAGTTGCTGCCACTCCTCCTGGGTGAAATCCACAGCTACATCCTTGAAAGATACTAATCCCTGTAACAGTAATATTCCTGTTCAATCTAAAGTCATCATTCTTTTCATTTCTACTATACCATGCAAAACTATACCTACACTTAGTTTTGTATCAGAGTATTTGGGAGAATCAATGTCAAATCCTGCCTTTAACAAGAGCCAGACAGGACAGGAAAACAAAAAAGGTAAATCATAAAATGCCTACCTAATACAAATGGTAATTTAGTAAGTGATAAAGCAGCATTATTGAAAGGAAGATGTATTAGCCAATGAACAGTACTGAAACAACTGGAAATTTCACAGGAAAAGAATAATGTTGAATCCATATGTGAGAAACTGAACTGTATACCCTGGAAATTCGTAAGTTGAAGTTCTAACCCCTAGAACCTCAGAATGTGACCTTATTTGGATACAGGGCCATTGCAAATATTATTAGTTATATGAGGCCATTAGGGTGGACCCTAACCCAATATAACTGATATCCATAAAAAAAGGAGATGCTTGAACAGAGTCACACACACATAGAATGAAGACACTTGAGGAGAAGATAAGTTCTCTATAAGCCAAACAGAAAGACTTAGAACAGATCCTTCCCTCAAGCCCTCAGAGGGAACCAACCCTGCTGATAAGCTGAATTTTGACTTATAGCCTCTAGAACTGTGAGATAAAAAATTTCTGTCATTTAATCCATGCAGTTTTTGGTATTCGGCTAAGCCAGTTCTAGCTGTCATAACAAAGTATATCAATTATAATACAATGATATCTTATGTCTTGGAGAAGAGAAATATATATATATTCTGAATGAAGAAAAATTTTAATTTTAAAAATACCAAAAACTATAAAATAACAACAAAACCTGGCTGGGAGGACTTTTATTAATAATTATAGAGAAGGATTTTTAAAGTATAACCCATAAAAAATTTTTGAGAAGAGTCACATTTAGAGAGTCAGAGAATGTCAGAGTTATTGAAGGTTCTAACCATATCTCCTCATTTCATAGAAAAGAAATCTTAGCTTCTTCTAAATCTAACAATTCTCCTACATATATGCAATAGCTAGGAATATAACAAAATACATCAATTATAATAGCAATATTGAAAAAGAACACACTTAAGAAATATGCAGGAAACATTTATGAAAAAGCCAAAACAAAGTATTGACATGACACTGAAATAAAGGACTTGGGTAACTGTGGAACCATAGACGTTTCTGGAGGGTAAACTAATGATTTTAATCATGTCACCATTATGTATGTTCACAATCAGTCAGTTCAGTTCAGTTCAGTCTCTCAGTTCAGTCGTGTCCGACTCTTTGCGACCCCATGAATCGCAGCACGCCAGGCCTCCCTGTCCATCACCAACTCCCGGAGTTTACTCAAACTCATGCCCATCGAGTCGGTGATGCCATCCAGCCATCTCATCCTCTGTCGTCCCCTTCTCCTCCTGCCCCCAATCCCTCCCAGCATCACGGTCTTTTCCAACGAGTCAACTCTTCGCATGAGGTGGCCAAAGTACTGGAGTTTCAGCTTCAAGATCAGTCCTTCCAATGAACATCCAGGACTGATCTCCTTTAGGATGGACTGGTTGGATCTCCTTGCAGTCCAAGGGACTCTCAAGAGTCTTCTCCAACACCACAGTTCAAAAGCATCAATTTTTCGGCGCTCAGCTTCCTTCACAGTCCAACTCTCACATCCATACATGACCACTGGAAAAACCATAGCCTTGACCAGACGGACCTTTGTTGGCAAAGTAATGTCTTTGCTTTTTAATATGCTATCTAGGTTGGTCATAACTTTCCTTCCAAGGAGTAAGCATCTTTTAATTTCATGGCTGCAGTCACCATCCGCAGTGATTTTGGAGCCTAAAAAAATAAAGTCTGACACTGTTTCTACTGTTTCCCCATCTATTTCCCATGAGGTGATGGGACCAGATGCCATGATCTTAGTTTTCTGAATGTTAAGCTTTACGCCAACTTTTAGTTTTCCTCAAATTCTCAGCCTTTTCTACTTTTGCAAATGCTGTTTCTCATCCTCGTCCTACTTCCTTCATGATCCAAAGTTCAATCATTTTTTAAGCCTCTTATCCTTGCTTTCTCTATAAAGCCGGCTGCTCTTCCTTCTCCACTATAACAGTTCCTTGCTCTCATGTCTATTATAGAGCTTTTATGTATTATTGTTAGTTTCCACATCTGTTTGCCCCATTTTTCTCTGTATTCTTCCCAAGAAAGAACCATGCCTAAATTTTGAGTTATTTCACAGCTAGCCAGCATCTGTGACATATACTGAATATTCAAGACATGTCTGCTAAAAAGGAATGAATGACAATTATAGAGAATAAAGTTCATACTTAGTTAAAATGGTTCTGCACACTTTGAATAATATTCTTGTGATCTAAAGAACAGTAGCATGAGAAAGATAATAAATGTAGAAAAGAGAGGAAATCCATTCTGATAAGAAAATTCATAAATATAATGCTAACATTCTAATTTTGCTTTATCAATAACACTAGAATGCTTTATACTATATATGTATAAATTTTGTTAATTTCAAGTAAAATACAGCAGATAATCAGTGGAAATGTATCAGTGGAAAATTATATTTTTTGTATCAGTTACAAGCAATTTTTACAGTTTGAGTGACTGAGACAATGGAAGAGATGGAGGAGATGGAAGGGGAATAGGTGTTAGAGGGAGAAAAGATAGATGTGTGTGAAAATGATGATTTCTACTTCTGGACTGTATGGAAAAAATACAAATCTTTAATCCTAAAGGAATAAGCAAGTTACTAGCCATGGTAGTTGAATCTATTGGGCCAATAAAAAATCCATACTCATCTTCAGAACATATTCAACTTCAGAACATCAGGGACCCCTGCTTTCCAAAGCTTTGAAAGACAATTATATATTTTTTAAAATTATTTATTTATTAACATTAATTGTTTAGATGCCATCTATTCATACAAGAAGGTAAACTTCATATAAAGTTATGATTATCTTTTTTATTGGAATATAATTGCTTTACAATGTTGTGTCATTTTCTGCTGTATAATAAAGTAAATCAGCTATATGTACACATATATTCCCTCCCTCATGAATCTCTTTCCCACTTTCCCCCAATCTGACCGCTTTAGGTCATCACAGAGCACTGAGCTAAGCTCTCTGTACTATACGGTAACTTCCCGCTAGCTGTCTGTTTTACATACAGTTGTGTATACATCAATCCTACTCTACCAATTTGTCTCACCCTCCCCTTCCCACCCCATGTCCATTTTCTACATCTGCATCTCTATTCCTGTCCTGCAAACAGGCTCATCTGTACCATCTTTCTATTAACAGATTCCACAGAGATGCATTAATATATGATATTTGTTTTTCTCTTTCTGACTTAGTCCTTCCTATGACAGACTCTAGGTCCATCCACATGACTACAAATGACTCAGTTGTGGATCTTAGTTCCTCAACCAGGGATTGAACCTGTGCCCCATTCAGTGGAAGCTCAGAGCTCTAACCACTGCAAGGGAATTCCTGACAATTATAAGAACTACTTTTTGAAAGAAATGAATATTTTGGAAGACCGTTCAAAACGTATCTACTCTGTATTATCTAGACTTTGTTGATAGATAAAAGTGGACAACAGGAAGCCTCTATACTCTATCTAGTCCTTTAAAGCAGAGGTCAACAAATTTTTTCAGCAAAGCAGATATTTTCAGCATTTCAGGCCATATGGTGCTTATCCAACTCTACCACTGTAGTACAAAAAAAGCCATAGACAATATGTAAACAAATGACATGGCTGTGCTGCCAGTAAAACTTTATTTACAAAACAGAAAACTGAATTTGCCCCACAGGCAACAGTCTGATGACTCCAGCTCTAAAGGATAAAGTTAGAGAGTTAGGCTATGATGCTATGATAACTTCCTTCTAAAAGAAATCACTCTATGATGCAGTTACAAATTTATTATTGCATTTACCACAGGAGGGTTGGTGAGAACACTGCATATCCCATTACTGAAAGGAAGATCCAAAACTGAAAGTTGTTTTAGTTTTATATGGCAAGAAATAATTTCTTCCTATGGGAAATGTATCTTCTTTCTCTTTAGAGGACTGCAAATCATGTAACTGATGATGTCAGCAAAAAGATAAGAAAAACTGTACACCAACTTTTTAAAGTGGTTTCAAGCCAAATTATCTGCATATTACCTAGCAATTCTTTCTAGGTCTGGACCTTTATTTTGACTATCTTTCCCTGATCTAAATTTTAGCTCTCTTCACTTTCCATTTGATTGCACTTAGAACCAAAAAATGAAATTTAAAAAATTAAAAATTAAAGCAACTAACCTGGGACTTCATCTTTTTCAGCTCTCCTCTAAAATGGCAGATGCCTGAAAAGGCAAAATTGGTGATCAGAAGGGTATTTTCACAGATCGGCTGCAAAATGCAGCTTCTATATTCACCAGTCTAGAAACAACAACCACATAAGTTAGGTAGATGACAACCAAACCTGTGGGAGAAGATAGTTTGGTCTTCATAGAAAAATCAGCAAGTATAATGTAAAGTAAGCTCTCTTGTAACTACATACTTTGGTCATACAGAACTTGAACAAGGTTTTTTAATTGTATGGATGTGAAGATATGTTTCTTTTTGATTTATTAACAACTTATCTGCCCCTTCCCCCGCCACCATTAACTAGCAATTCCATTCGCAGGAGTTCATAAGGCAACACACACACACACCAAGATAAACACACACACACACCCCAAGATAAGTTCCCCAGCAATGACCAAATCAAAAACAGAAATTTTTCCCTTATTCCCCAGAAAGGAATAAGCAGCTAACATCTAATCTCCCAAGAGCTCTTATATTTTCCTTGCAACTCAGCAGATACTCCTGCCAATCAATATGTTTAAACTTTTATTGTTGATTTCCAACAGTATGGATGTCTGCATATAAAAATGGTAGTAAGTTGGGACCACTGATACAAGAGAATATACCCTAATACAGGAAGGTACATACCTGGTAAATCCTTCTCAGTCCCACAAGGAGTTAGGTAGACAAGATTTAACTGGTTCAGAGAACCTGAGTACTCCTGCCACAGGGATACTGTTTTATATGGGGTATTCTAAGCTTTGTCAAAATAGATCTGTAAGGAAACAATTTGGAGAAATAGTCATACTTACCTCCAGGCACCCAGCAGGTGTTCAATAAATGTTTCCTGAATAAAATATAAAATGATTTCAATAAATTTAGATAGAGGTAGGACAAAAATCATAATTTTCATAATAATCCTATCCTTTCTGACTTGTTTGTTACTGTTTCAGAATGATCATTTTTGTTAGGGCTGCCAGGTTAAGGGCATAGTGACAGGTTGAGAAGGGATGTGACCTGGAAAGTTGCCTATGACCTGTGGAAATTTTAATGTATGTAAACAAAAACTAGGCTATCTTCCAAGACACCCTGGTCATTACTTCTCCCTCCAAATCTCTGAATCCTGGGGCCTAGCAATCACGTACTCCACAGAACTCCCCCATACCCACCACATCACTGACTGCCACACGGATGCCCTCATCTTTTAGTCCACAGCCTCCCTCATCAATCAGAGTCTTCAGAGTCCCCTAGATCCCTGACCCTGTCCACACCAGTCAGTCCCCCTACACACCATTTCTGATCCCACAGATAATCCCATAACTGACACACCGTTATCCAATTACTAATCTTACAGCTAACCCCATCCCTGACTCCCAAATAAACCCAACCCTAATCCTACATACACCTACCCTAGTGACTTTGTCAGTCTCCAATCACTGACGCTCACGGACCCCTCTCATCCCATTACCAATCCAAAAGACACTCATCACCACACATGTCCGCCTTCTGACCTGCAGTTCCAGAAATGCCCATCACGGCTCAACCCAAGACGGCTGTCACATCCATAGCGGTGAATTCTCCCGCTTCCTGTGCGGGGCTCCCCGGCGTGCACTGTTCCGTACAGCGGAGTTTTACCCCCTCTGCACCCTGGGCGGCTTTGTTCAGGAGGCAACATGGCCACTCCCGTGCTATGTGTCTCAGTGGGAGCCGCCATCTTGCTAGATTGGTCAGTTCCGTACAAGCAGAGGAATTTAGTTTACTCAGAGCGTTTGTCTGGGATGTACCACAGAGGCAGCAAGGGGAGGGGGGGGAAAGATAATATAAAAGAGGATTATACAAACCTGTAACGTACAAAATTTTCCAGAGAGATTTTTACAGGATTGGGTAAGAAGTGTGAGTGATAATGTCCTCCATTAGAAGGCTGCATTTGGTAAAAGAGGAAAATTTGGAATAGTAAAATATTCCCACTAGCGACTTCACTTAAAAGTGTTTGTAAATGGCGCAACCCTATACCAGGAGATTCTACTTGCTTAGAAGGGTGAAAATGTGGAATGGAAATTCCACTGTAGCGGAAACCCGCCAAAGTGATGGAAGAGTTCACCGAGGAGCAAGGAAAGAGGATACACATTAATAATGAAATTTACGTTAAGAACGATTATAAGGAATTCTCTAGGGTACACTACTACTGCATAACAAGTTGCAGAGGCCGAGTGAAGAAAATAAAAGTGAGAGAAGTTGAAGGGAAAGGAGGCCTCTGTCTTAATGAAAGAAATAAAAAAGCCACAGTGAGATATTATTTCTCTTCTATTACCTTGTTTTTTAAAAACAGTATTCTAAGTTTGGAAATACAGAGTGTTAGTAAGAATGCCATGGGAACTTGGAATTCTCATATATTACTGATGGGACAGAAAAATGACATAGCCCTATATAGAGCTGAGCTTCCCTTGTGGCTCAGCTGGTAAAGAATCTGCTTGCAATGCTCGAGACCTAGGTTGGGAGGATCCCCTGGAGAAGGACAAGGCTAACTAACCACTCCAGTATTCTGGTCTGGAGAATTCCATGGTCTGTATATTCTATGGGGTCGCAAAAGAGTCGGACACAACTGAGGAGTTTCACTTTCACTATATAGAAGACTTGGCAATAGGGGCTTCCCAGGTAGCAGCAGTGGTAAAGAATCTGCCTGACAATGTAGGAGACCCCAGAGATGCAGGTTTGATTCCTAGGTCAGAAAGATTCCCTAGTGTAGTAAATGGCAGCCCAGTCCAGTATTCTTGCCTGGAAAATTCCATAGACAGAGGAGCCTGGAGGGCTGCAGTCCATGAGGTCACAAAGGGTCAGGGTCGGACTAGACTCATAACTATGTGTATTTGTTACCTATTGCTGTGTAACAAGTTACTAGAAAATAGCAATTTGAAACTATAAATGTTGTAGTTAACTGTTTCATTGCTTCTGTGAGTTGAGACTGTAGGAACAGCTGAGCTGGGTGGTTCAGATCTAGTCTGTCAAGAGGTTGCTGCACTCAAGCTGTCGTTAGCCAGGACTGTAGTTATTTCAAGGCTAAATAACTGTAGTTATTTAAACTAAATTTCAAGGTTATGCTTCTAAACTCAATGAAGAAGCTGGTGATAAGCCTCAGAATTTCAATTTCCAGGCTCAATTGCCCATCATGAGGGCATTTCCTTCAGCTACTCAATTATCATCATGACATGGTGGGTCTTCCCTCTCTCAGGCCTGCCTCATAGTATATAAGCTGGCTTCTATGCAGACCAAATGAGTCAAGGGAAAGCCAGTGAGAGAGCACACACAAGACAGACACCAGTCTTCTTATAACCTATATTAGAAATGACATCTCATTACTTCTGTATTCTGTGTGCTGAAAGTGAATCATAAAGGGTGCCCACAAACAAAGGAATGGGAATTAAGCTCTACCTCTTAAGAGGAGGATTAGCGAAGTCTAAAACCACAACACTACATGTAAGCTTTTGCGCCTGAACTCAGAAACTCCATTCCAGGAATATATCCCAAATATACCTTGTCCCCCTCCCCCACAAAAAATAGGTTACTCACTGCAGTACTATTTTTAATACCTAAAAACAATAGTCAACCCAAACATTTGCCAACAGGTCCAGCTGTATAAATTACAGTATACACATAAAACAGTACTATTCAGCTGTGAGAGAGAGACAGAAATATCTCTATGTACTACTATGGAGGTAAAGAGGATATAATGTTCTATGAGGGGAAAAGGTAGAAAAAATGAGAATAGTTTGTTGTTATCATTTAGTTTCTAAAATGTGAATATGTATATAGTTAATCCTTCTTATTCATGGTAGCTATGTTCAATTAAGTTGCTGCAAACACAGAACTAGTGAATACCGAACGATATCTCCAGAGGGAAATAAATCAATATAAAACAGATTACAATCTTAAATTACAACTTTGTATAATTAAGATTATAACCTTAAAAACAACTCATGTTGGTGGGTTCTATTGTCTTTATTTTACCAGAAAAGTAAAGTTCAAAAGAATTAAGTAATTTGCCTGAGGTCCAATAACAAAAGCCAGAGTTATATTCAAACCCTGTCTGGCTGGCCCCAGAGCTGGAGTTTCTTGCACCACATTGCATTGCCCCTACCATCCTCATTATCTGTTCACCTCTGTGTAAGAGCTGGAACAAGAATGCAGAGCATTCCCTTGTTTAAACTCAGCTGGCAATGTGTGCATGGGGCAACTCAAATTTTTGGTACTCTGGGCATGTCTGCCTATGACTGAAAAAGCACTGAGTTTGATTTTTGAGGTTACAAATACATTTTAGCAAGTAGGTGAATTGGTAGATACAGAATCTGTGAATAATGAAGATCAACTGTATATGTGTTTACCTTAAAAATAAAAAGTAAATAATGGAAAAATAAGTCACCAAATAAAATATAATCTACAAAAAGTATTATTAGTTATCTTTTGAAATATAGCAACTTACCCCAAAGCTTAGTGGTTTTAAACAACACACATCTATTGTTTCACAGTTTCTGTGGGTCAGGAATCTGGACATGGATTATCTGAATCCTCTGCTTTGAGGTGTTCTACAAATCTATAATCAAGGTATTGATCCAGGCTGGGGTCTCTCATCTGAAGACTCAAATGGGGTAAGATTCATTTCCAAGCTCAATTACATGATTGTTGGTAGAATTTAATGCCTCAAAGATTGCTGGACTAAGGGCATTCATGTCCTTGCTGAGAATTGTGAGGAAGCCACCCTCAGTATCTTGCCATGCAGGACTCTCCAACTTGCAACTTGCTTATCTAGGGAGTCAAGAGAGGAGTCTGTAAGCAAGATGGAAGTCACAATCTTTTATAACCTTATTACATACATGACATCCCCTCAATGTTGCCATATGCCGTTGGTTAGAAGCTGCTTACTTATGTAGAGTATTTTATCAGGAGGTGGGACTCATTGGTGGCTATCTTAGACACTTCCTACCCCGGGGAGGAAAGAAATAAGACAGAAGGGACACAGATCACATCTTATATTCTTTGAATATACCATAGTTCTGTTGATTTGACTATGTAACCACAAAAAATTTTACATATTTATAAAACAAAATTAAATTTGATAATCAATTGCAAATTTCTGCTTCTGACCAAAATGAAGTAATAGGGAATGGATGGGAACATTCACCTGAACCAATGGAAAAACCAGACAAGTGTATGAAACAATGATTTTAAAGGTATTAGACATCAGGCTGTGAAGGACAGTGATCCTTGAGAGATGGGAAACAAACTGAGGTGACCCTTCTGATTGCCCAGTTTACTGCCTTGAGAACATTTCCAGGTATGACATGAAAAGCGAGTCCAGGCAGGGGCCAACAGACTTCCAGAGTGGTAGAAAAAGAACTAATAGTACAGAGAGAACAAGGCAGCTATAGTCATAGAGCAGAGATCAAAGAGGAGAAAGCTGCACATAATGAGAGCTCCAGAGGCTTGCAGAGGGTCCACTTCAAGTATTCAGGAGAGTACTGGTCAGTGCATGTGTATAAGGAAAATTAGCATCTGGGAAAAGAGACTCTGGAGAGGAAGGAGGAAGCAGTAACTGGAGTTTAAGAATAAGCCAAGATTAATGCCTGCTCCCGTCAGCCAGATTGGAAAATTTCACAATTTACTGGGAAGAATACACGGAAAGGTCTTGCCTCAATAGTGGGAAATCATTAGTTCTACCTTTAACTCTTACTCTGATGCCAGTTAACAACTGTTTCCAAGTTACTCAGCTGAAATACAGAAAAAAGTATCAAAATAGGTACTGGAACACTAAAGTTATCTATCATCCAATATGATAAAATTTACACTGTCTGCCATCAAATCAAAAATTATCAGGCATGTATAGAAACTGGAAAATGATACTCATAACGAAGAGAAAAATAAACCAAAGGAAAAAGAAACAGTTCAGAATTTTAAAAGATGTTGGAAATTGTAGAACTATATATTAAGTTACTATAGATCTTACACTCATTAAAACAATAATGTGAGAATATTATGAACTTCAGCCTCATAAATTTGGCAAGGTAGAAGAAATGGACCATTTCTTCAAACACCAAAACTCAACTAAGATTAAATAGATCATCTGCATGGCTCCATAACTAGAATTCTACCAAAATTTCAATATTCCAAACCATTTTGTCAGGAAATTGTTACCAAAACCATACCAAGGCAGTACAATTTAAAAAAAAAACTACAGACCAATGTCTCCCATGAACTTAAAACATAAAAATACTCAATAAAATATTAACAAACCAAATCCAGTAATATAGCAAAAGAATTATACACTATGACCAAGTATAATGTATTTCAAGTATTCAAAGCTAGCTAAAAATTGAAAATTAACCAACAAGATGCAAAGAAAAAGTAAATGATTATATCAATTGACAGAGAACAGGCATTTGCTAAAAATCTAGTACACATGCATGATTAAAAAACACAAAACAAAAAACCTCTCAGCAAAATAGTAATAGATAAGAATTTTCATAACTTAATAAAGAACATCTACCAAAAAAACCCCACAGAAAATATAATACTTAATGATGAAATACCGAATGATTCCACTCTTAGACCAGGAACAAGAGAATGATGTTTGCTATCACCATTTTACTTCAACATAGTAGTGGAAATTCTACCCATTAAAATAACACAAGAAAGCAAAATTAGAAGTGTACAGATCAGAAAGTAAAGGAATTAAACTGTCCCTACATACAGATGACATAAATGATTGTTTATGTAGGCAATCCAAAGGAATTTACCAGTGTTATGCCTAAAACTAGTGAGTTCAGCAAAGGAACAGGATACAAGATACAAAAGTCAATCACATTTCTATATACTAATAATAAAAACATTAAAACAGAAAGGAAAACATTAATATCATTTTTAATCACTCCAAAGAAATAGAAACACTTAGACTTATACTTATCAAACATGTACAATCTTTGGGAATAAAATCACAAAATGTCATTAAAAGAAATAAAATAAATAAACATTCCATGGTCACTGATTTGAAGACTGTAGATAGTAAAGATATTAATTATCCCCAAACTGATCTAAAGATTTAAAGCAATTTGTCTTAAAAATGACAGCAAGTTATTTTTTGTAGACTTAGACAAAACTATTTATATGGAATTCCTTAAAGAACTAAAAACAGAGTTACCATATGATCCAGCAATCCCACTCCTGGGCATACATCCAAAAAAGATGAAAACTCTAATTTGAAAAGATATATGGACCCTAATGCTCAGAGCAGCACTATTTACAATAGCCAATTCACGGAAGCAACTTAAATGTCTGTCAACAGATGAATGGATAAAGAATATATGGCGTGTGTGTGTGTGTGTGTGTGTGTGTGTGTGTGTGTGCGTGCGCGCGCGCGCGCAAAATGAATTGGAATATTGCTCATCCACAAAAAAAGAATGAAATAATGCCACTTGCAGCAACAAGGATGGACCTGGAGATTATCAACTAAGTGAAGTAAGTCAGAGACAAATATCATAGGATATCACTTTTATGTGGAATCTATAAAAAGATACAAATAAACTTATTTACAGAACAGAAAAAGACTCACAGACATACAAAACAAACTTACAGTTACCAAGGGGAAAGAGAGGAAGGAATAAATTAAGAGTTTAGTATTAACAGATAGATGCAACTATATATTAAACAGATAAACAAGGACCTACTGGGAACTAGGGAACTAGATTGTCACAGGGAACTAGATTCAATATCATGTCATAACTTATAATGGAAAAGAATCTGAAAAAGAATATATTTATATATACACATATATATAAATTAATCACTTTATATATATATAAATCACTTTATATATATAAATTAATCACAACTGAAACACAACACACAACACTCAACTACACTTCAATAAAAAGTTGGTTTTTGGAAAAAAAAAACTTACATGGACAGGAACAGGCCCTATTATAGCTAAAATAATCTTGAAAAGAATAAAGTGGAAGGAATTATTCCCACAACTTCTATTAAACATTGTGTTGGAGGTTCTAGTTAGCACAATAAGGCAAAAAATATATTAAAACTATTTAGTTTGGAAAGGAAAGAGTAAAACCACATTCATTTGTAAATAACATGATCTTCCATGTGGAAAATCTAATGCATTCTACAAAGAAAATGGTACTAGAACTAATCAGTAAACTTAGAAAGGTTGAAGTATACTAGATCAATATGCAATAATTAGTTGTACTTTCATATATAATCAATAAATAATCAGAAATTGTGGGGGGAGGAGAGGGTGAGATGTATGGGGAGAGTAACATGGACACTCACATTACCATATGTAACATAGACAGCCAATGGGAATCTGCTGTGTGGCTCGGGGAACTCAAACAGGGGCTCTGTGTCAACCTGGAGGGGAGGGGCGGGGAGGGAGATGGGAGGGGGGTTCAAAAGGGAGGGGATATATGTATACCTATGGCTGAGTCATGTTGAGGTTTGACAGAAAACAGCAAAATTCTGTAAAGCAATTATCCTTCAATTAAATAATAAATTTTTTTTTAAATGAGATAATAACATTTTAAACCTCTACGACAAATTTTTAAATATGAATGATTTGGGGGCAAATTTGACAAGAGATGTGAAACACCAATACACCGAAAACTATAAAACAATACTAACAGAAATTAAAGAAGACTTAAAAGAGCTATATGACATTCATGTGTCAGAGCCCCATTGTTATAATGTCAAACTCTGCAAATTGAGTTATAGCTTCAGTGCAACCTATTCAAAATGGCAGCAAGCTTTTGAGAAGAAACTGACAAGGAAAGAAATAAAACTGTCCCTATATAAAAAGGACAGTTTTATAATTCATATGGAAAGGAACAGGACCAAGAACTGCCAAAACAGTTTTGAGGAAAAAATTAAGTTTACAGATTAACACTACCTGATCTCAAGATTTATTATATACATGCTACAATAATCAAGAAAGTGTGGTAAAATGTATAAATGAAACAGAATAGAATAGTTCAGAAATAGATCCAGCTGATATAATCACAAATACAATTCCATGGGGGGAAAGAATAGCCTTTTCAACAAATAGTGCTTGAATAATTGAATATCTATAATTTAAATTGAATCTTACTCCATTCTTCATACTACATACAAAAAAAAAAAAATTCAAAATGGCTTGCAGTCCTAAATATAAAATGCTGCAGTCCATGGGGTTGCAAAGAGTCGGACACAACTCAGCAACTGAACAACAAAAACTATAAAATTCCTAGAAACAAATATAGGAGAAATCCTTTGAGACCTAGATGGGGCAAAAATTTCTTAGATAACACCAAAAGCATGAACCATAAAATAATAAAGGGTAAACTGGACCTCTGGTCTTCAAAAGACACAATTTAAGAGAGTGAAAAGACAAGCCACAGACTAGGAGAAAGTTTTTTCAAATCATACATCTAATAAAGAACCATCAGCTAAAATATATGAAGACCTCTAACAAGGAAATTATTTAAGACTGAGCAAAAGACTTAAATATGCACTTCACCAAAGACATACTGATGTCAAATAAGCACAAGAAAAGATGCCTAACATCATCACTTATCAGGGAAATGCTAATTTAAGAGAGTGAGATAGCATTAATCACTTACTAAAATGACTAAAATTTTAAAAACTAATTATTACCAAGTACTTGGAAGGATATAGAGAAATGAACTTTTACACACAGCCAGTGGGAATGTAAAATGCTGCAATCCCTTTGGAAAACAGGCACTTTCTCAGGTTAAATATTCACTGACTATATGGTGCAGCTATTTCATTTTTAATGTTTATCCAAGAGAATAAGTATTGGGCATGTACACATACAACATACAATATCCAAGACATAAGCGTGCAGACATCTGTAGAGGAATGCTCATAGCTTCATCTGTGAAAGCCAAAACCTAAAATTAATCAAATGTCTATCATAGGCAAATGGATAAACTATCCATACAGAAAAATACTAATCAGCAATAGGAAAGAATGAACTCTTGATACACACAGAAAATTACATTAAATTCAAAATAAGTGTGCTGAAAGAAATCAGTAAAAATAATAGTGCATACATTATGATTCTACTTACATCAGACTCTAGAAAATGCAAATGAATATATAGTGGCAGAAAAGAGGGTTAGTGGTTGACTGGGGATGAAGCAGAGAGCCAGTCAGGGAAGAGGAATTTCCAAATGATAAGAAGAAACTTTGGGGGATGATGAATGTTTTCATTATCTTGACTGTGGTGACGGTTTCACTGGTGTATGCATAAGCCAATGTTACCAAAATAAATGCAATTTATTATTTGTCCATTAAACCTCAAGAAATCTGCTCTTTTAAAAATGCTATAGCCTTAAAATGCCCTATATTATCTTCTTCAAATATTTGGACATCATTATAAACCACTTCCCCTGATTCATTTAACATCAGACATTCTGTTCTTCCTCAATTCACTTTCACCTTAGGGCTTTTGAGAATGCTTCTCTTACTAGTATGTAGATTTGTCACTACTCTCACCAATTACTGTAGCAAATAAGGCATATTTAGATTATCTCACCAAAATGAAAACACCTTTTTCTTCTGGTCTTCTCATCTTTCTTACTCCCAGCTTACCCACACTTTAAAAGCTTCGTGATGCATGGAATTTTGGAATGTAATTTCACAAAGATTATTAAACCAGTAAAACCGTTCATTCATTCTATCATTTAGTTGTTCAGCAAGTACTCAAAAAACACCTACTATTTGTCATGTACTCTTCTAGAGCTTGAGCTGTATCATCTTAATACAGCTAAATATTCCTGACCCATTTGTGCTTAAATGATACCAAACTGAATAAACAATAAACAAAATAAGTTACAATATGATAAAAGTACTATTTAAAAAGTGAAATAATCAAGGAAAGTTGGGATTGCTTAGGAGACCGTTGCTGTATCACACATGCAGGTCTGCTAATCTTGAGAGAATTCTGATCTAATCAGTCATCTAAGAACACAGACTCATAATACAGTGTAATTCTACAGTGATAAAATACTATGTAATGCGACTTCCCTGGTAGTCCAGTGATTGAGAATCCACCAGCCAATGCAAGGGACACAGATTCAATCCCTGGTCTAGGAAGATTCCAAATGCCATGGAGTAACTAAGCCTGTGGGCCACAAGTACTGAGCCTGTACTCTAGAGCCCACAAGCCACAACTACTAAGCACACATGTCACAGCTACTGAAACCCATGCACCCAAGACCCTGTGCTCTGCAACAAGAAGCCACCACAATGAGAAGCCCACACATCGCAACTAGATAGTTGCAACTCAATGCAACTACAGAAAGTCCATGCACAACAATGAAGACCCAGCACAGACAAAAAAAAAATAACAACAACTATACCGTGATAATTACAAGTGAATGTTCCCCAAGTCTACCAGAAGAAAGAATAATGAAGATTAGAGCAGAGATAAACAAAACAGACGATAAAAACCAATAGAGAATATTAGTGAAATGAAGAGTTGGTTCTTCAAAAAGATCAAAAAGATTGTCATTTAACTAGAATGACTAAGAAAAAAGAGAAAAGATTCAAATAACTAAAATCAGAAATGAGAGGACATTACAAATGATTTTATAGAACTAAAAAGAGATTGTAGGAGAGAACCACTAATATGAACAACTGTACACTAACAAATAATCTGGATGAAATAGATTCCTACACATTCAAAGCTTACCAATACTAAATTATGAAGAAAATCTGAATAAATTTAAACCCATTAAGGAGACTGAATAAGTAATCAAAAACCCTGCAACAAATAACCCTGACTACAACTGTTGCCGACACTTTCTTCTACATTAGAAGTCAAGGAAACATGAATATCATACTTCACCCTTGTTAGAGATGAAAGGTTCTGAAACCCAAAGAAAATCAAGATCTAGACAAGCAAGACAGTCTCAAAGATCAACATAGGCTAGAAGATCAACATAGTATAGACTGATCTTTAGGAAGCTGAAAAAAAAACAATATGAGGAAGTCATTATACCCAAATCATGTGTGTGTGTGCTAAGTTGCTTCAGTTGTGGCCGACTCTGCAACCCCATGGATTGTAGCCCATCAGGTTCCTCTGTCCATGGGATGCTCCAGGTGAGAATACTGGAATGGGTTGCCATTCCCTTTCCCAGGGGATTTTTCTGATCCAGGGATCAAACCACATCTCTTATCTCTTCTGCACTGGCAGGCGGGTTCTTTACCACTAGCACACCTTGAAAGTCCCAAATCACAGAACAAGAAAATGAAGAAAAAGGGGGGAAATAAAAGCAGGATAAAGAGAAGAAAGAAGAAAAGAAGAAAGCAGAAACATCTAGAGCGGATAAATATACACAAAAGTACTTCAGAACATGACAGATTTATTAGCCTTGTCTCCCAACACAATAGAAATAAAAGCAAAAGCAAGCAAATGCAATATAATCAAACTTATAAGCTTTTGCACAGCAAAAGAAGCCTTAAACAAAGTGGAAAGACTGGAAGAAAATATTTGCAAATGATGTGACTGACAAAGGCTTAATTTCCAAAAGATACCTACTGCTCATATAATTCAATAACCAAAAAAGAGACAACTGAATCAAAATATGGGCAGAAGACCTAGACATTTCTCCAGAGAAGACATACAGATGGCCAACAGACACATGAAAAGATGCTCAACATCACTAATTATTAGGGAAATGCAAATCAAAACTACAACAAGGTACTACCTCACACCAGTCAGAATAGCCATTATTAAAAAGTCTACAAGCAATAAATGCTGGAGAGGGTATGGAGAAAAAGAAACCCTCTTACACTGTTGGTGGGAATGTAAATTGGCACAACCACTATGGAAAACAGTATGGAGGTTCCTTCTAAAACTACAGTTGAAATATGATCCAGCAATCTCACTCTTAGGCACAAACCCAGACAAAACTATAATTGAAAAGATTCATATGCTCATAACAGCACTACTCACAACAGTCAAGACAGGAAAACAACCTAAATGTCCACTGACAGATGAATGGATAAAGAATACACACACACACACACACACACACACACACACACAATGGAATGCTCAGTTCAGTTCAGTTGCTCAGTCGCGTCCGACTCTTTGTGACCCCATGAATCACAGCACACCAGGCCTCCCTGTCCATCACCAACTCCCGGAGTTTACTCAAACTCATGTCCATTGAGTCGGTGATACCATCCAGTCATCTCATCCTCTGTCGTCCCCTTCTCCTCCTGCCCCCAATCCCTCCCAGCATCACGGTCTTTTCCAACGAGTCAACTCTTCACATGAGGTGGCCAAAGTATTGGAGTTTCAGCTTCAAGATCAGTCCTTCCAATGAACACCCAGGATTGATCTCCTCTAGGATGGACTGGTTGGATCTCCTTGCAGTCCAAGGGACTCTCAAGAGTCTTCTCCAACACCACAGTTCAAAAGCATCAATTCTTCGGCGCTCAGCTTCCTTCACAGTCCAACTCTCACATCCATACATGACCACTGGAAAAACCATAGCCTTGACTAGACAGACCTTTGTTGGCAAAGTAATGTCTTTGCTTTTTAATATGTTATCTAGGTTGGTCATAACTTTCCTTCCAAGGAGTAAGCGTCTTTTAATTTCATGGCTGCAGTCACCATCTGCAGTGATTTTGGAGCCCCAGAAAATAAAGCCTGACACTGTTTCCCCATCTATTTCCCATGAGGTGATGGGACTAGATGCCATGATCTTAGTTTTCTGAATGTTAAGCTTTAAGCCAACTTTTTCACTCTCTTCTTTCACTTTCATCAAGAGGCTTTTTAGTTCCTCTTCACTTTCTGCCATAAGGGTAATGTCATCTGCATATCTGAGGTGATTGATATTTCTCCAGGCAATCTTGATTCCAGCTTGTGCTTCTTCCAGCCCAGCGTTTCTCATGATGTACTCGGCATATAAGTTAAATAAGCAGGGTGACAACATACAGTCTTGACGTACTCCTTTTCCTATTTGGAACCAGTCTGTTGTTCCATGTCCAGTTCTAACTGTTGCTTCCTGACCTGCATACAGGTTTCTCAAGAGGCAGGTCAGGTGGTCTGGTATTCCCATCTCTTGAAGAATTTTCCACAGTTTACTGTGATCCACACAGTTGAAGGCTTTGGCATAGTCAATAAAGCAGAAATAGATGTTTTTCTGGAACTCTCTTGCTTTTTCGATGATCCAGAGGATATTGGCAATTTGATCTCTGGTTCCTCTGCCTTTTCTAAAACCAGCTTGAACATCTGGAAGTTCTCGGTTCACATATTGCTGAAGGCTGGCTTGGAGAATTTTGAGCATTACTTTACTAGCGTGTGAGATGAGTGCAATTGTGAGGTAGTTTGAGCATGCTACTCAGCCATAAATGGAATGCTACTCAGTCATAAGAAAGAATGAAATAATGCCATTTGCAGAAACACAGACACAACTAGTAAGTCAGAAAGACAAATACCATAAGATATCATTCATGTGGAATCTAAAATATGACAGAAATGAACTTATCTAAGAAACAGAAAATTCTGCTTTGTGGAAAATTCTTCAAGAGATGGGAATACCTCACCTGCCTCCTGAGAAATCTGTATGCAGGTCAAGAAACAACAGTTAGAACCAGACATGGGACAACAGACCAGTTCCAAATTGGGAAAGGAGTACATCAAGGCTGTATATTGTCACCCTGCTTATTTAACTTATATGCAGAGTACATCATACAAAATCCAGTTTTGATGAAGCACAAGTTGGAATCAAGATTGCCAGAAGAAATATCAATAACCCGAGATACGCAGATGACACCACCCTTATGGCAGAAAACAAAGAACTAAAGAGCCTCTTAATGAAAGTGAAAGAGGAGAGTGAAAAAGCTGGCTTAAAACTCAACATTCAAAAAATGAAGATCATGGCATCTAGTCCCATCACTTCATGGCAAATAGATGGGGAAACAATGGAAACAGTGACAGACTTTATTTTGGGGGGCTCCAAAATCACTGCAGATGGTGACTGCAGCCATGAAATTAAAAGATGCTTGCTCCTTGGAAGAAAAGCTATGACCGACCTAGACAGCATATTAAAAAGCAGAGACATTACCTTGCCAACAAAGGTCCATCTAGTCAAGGCTATGGTTTTTCCAGTAGTCATGTATGGATGTGAGAGTTGGACTATAAAGAAAGCTAAGTGCAGAAGAATTGATGCTTTTGAACTGTGGTGTTGGAGAAGACTGTTGAGAGTCTCTTGGACTGCAAGGAGATCCAACCAGTCCATCCTAACGGAAATCAGTACTGAATATTCATTGGAAGGACTGATGTTGAAGCTGAAACTCCAATACTCTGGCCACCTGATGTGAAGAACTGACTCCTTGAAAAAGACCCTGATGCTGGGAAAGATTGAAGGCAGGAGGAGAAGGGGATGACAGAGGATGAGATGGTTGGATGGCATCACCAACTCGATGGACATGAGTTTGAGCAAGCTCCAAGAGTTGGTGAGGGACAGGGAAGCCTGGCATGCTGCAGTCCATGGGCATGCTAAGAGTTGGAGTCGACTGAGTGACTAAACTGACTGAAGTGAAGAAACAGAAATAGACTTACTGTCATAGAGAACACATTTGTGGTTGCTAAGGAGAGTTGGGGGTTGGATAGGGAGGGATGGGTTGAGAGTTTGAGAATAGCAGATGTAAACTCTTATATATAGAATGGGTAAACAACAAGGTCCTACTGAAGTGCACAGTGAACTGTATTCAATATCCTGTAATAAACTATAAAAAAAAATATCAGCCTTACAAACCAGAATCAACTTCAACCATTCCATCCTGTTCACTTTCTACCATGAACATTTAACTCTATGATTCAAGTCATCTAGACAGGTCAAACCACCTTGTAGGTATAACTTCTGCTTATTCCAAAAGATTAATAAAAGAAAATGAAAAAGAGGGAGAAAAGAGAGAAGAAGAAAAATGAGAAAATAAATTAGAAACTAAATCAATCAGAGAACAACAGTGACAGAGAAAGAAAAGATGTATAGGAGTTTAATTTTGGACACAAGAGAGAAATTAAAATGAAAAAGAACAACATCCAGATACAGATGGGAGATCCAATAAGAAAGAAATTCAGATGAATTCCATTTCCAGATGTGAAACAAGTTCCATATCATCTAAGGATTGGTATAATTCCTTGCTGAGTTGTTCTCGATCATACAGTTATTAGAAAGACTTACAGTAGTAGGCTAGAAAAGGATGACTCAATTGACTTTAAAAAGCTTTGTGAAAAAATTATAACTAAATATGAAAAACTGAAAGCATAGCTACATGATACATATATGGAACTGACAGATCTTAAATTGCAGTTGGAAGAGGCCACGCAGAGACAATAAAGATTTCCATATAGGTCACTACTAGAAATTGGGAGAAACTGAGGACAAAGAGCTCTAAAAAGAATTGATATGGTGGTTTAGTTGCTAAGTTGTATCTCACTCTTGCAACCCCATGGACTGTAGCCTGCCAGGCTCCTCTGTTCATGGGATTCTCTAGGCAAGAATACTGGAGTGAGATGCCATTTCCTTCTCCAGGAGATCTTCCTGACTCGGGAATCGAAGCCGGGTCTTCTGCATTGCAAGCAGATTCTTTACCAACTGAGCTATCTGAAGTGAAAGAAGAGCTCAAAATGTTACCAGACCTAAAAGCATCCAACCAGAGGCTAAAGGATGAAAACAGGGTCTTAATCGGTCATAAGCAAAATTTCCAAACTAAATAAAAAGCAGCAAGTGATGGAATTACACATATTCAGAACCCAGTGGACCATAACTAAAAATCACTGGAAACTGGGAAGAATCCTTGAAGACTATCATTTTTTAGATATCCTGTCCAATTAGGTCACCACAGATCATTGAGTAGAGTTCCCTGTGATATACACAGGTTCTCATTAGCTGTCTATTTTATACATAGTAGTGTATGTATGTCCATCCCAACCTCCCAGTATCTCCATCCCAACCTACCCACCCCTTCTCCCCTTGGTAACTATAAGTTTGTTTTCTATAGCTATGATTCAAAGACTCTTGTTTTAATATTTCAATATATAAAAATATATTCACATCTGGATTAGGGAAGTAAATAACTAAAACAGTGCAAACTGCAAAAGACGAAAAGAAGAATTTGGGATCGGATATGGTGGAGGAGAATGAAAGCACATATGAAAAATTAAACTTAAAATTCAAGAATGAGACAGGGAAATACTTCTAAGTAAATAAAAGGATTTTTGTTTTTTGGGTTTTGTTTGTTTATTTTGGTCTCCCAAAAAGACACCAATGCTGAGTTGAAAATAGTAGCTGTTGAATTAGACAGATCACTCCTAAAGGTAACCCAGGCAGCAGTAAAGAAATCTGTCAACAGGCCCAAAGTGCTCTCAACATTAGACACACCTCTCACTTGGTTGAGGTTGCCTACCAGGTGTTTAATAACCGAGATATAGAGGGTTAAAGGGTCCGGAGGCAAATCCACCTACTAGTTGTGAGGCACAAAGTAGATGGGCCTCCTGCCCCCCCAGGGTAAAGCGATTGGAGATTCATTCCCTATGGATTGAAACTCCAAGAAGAGAATAGCAGGACAATCAAGGGAGAAGGCTGGGCCCTGCTCAGATCAATTACTTTCATTCTTGAAGTCAGGAGATCTCCATGACCACACACACACAGAAAGGCCCCTTGGAGGCCAAAGGGGAGTTATGTCAAGGGATGTTCTACCAGATGCCTTTCAGAAAAATCCATCTTGGTTAAGAGATGCATGCACACACATGGGAGGATCCTGAGATATACCAAATATGGACTGTGAACCAGGCAAATCAAAATGATTGGTCAAAGGAGACTGGAAGAAATGCCCCATAAATGTGATTCAAACTGTCATGAGGTCATGACTCAGCAACTTTCTCTCCCTGACTCTGGCTATGTGTCTATCCACACATACTTTACTCTTTTTCCTCCTAATAAATGATTCACTTGCTTTACTACTTTCCATCTTTGAAGGAATTCTTTTCTGCAAGGCTGAAGGCCAGGGCCCTTGTCACTGACCACTGATCTAGTGGTTAGGATCTGGTACTTTCACTGCTGCGACCCAGTTTCAATTTCCGGCTAGGAACCCAAGCCCCGCTCCAAGCCACTGCATGTCGAGGCCACCCAAGTGATCGGATGTTGTTGCCCTTCAATGTTAACCAGGTGGGAAGGGAATCTGGACTAAGTGCCCATGGAGATTCTCAACATGGTGAGTAGCCCCCTCTGCCTCCATTAAGGGATAGCAAGTCAAGGAAACTAGTACATGATCAGTGCCACATGTAAACAAGACAGACACTGGAAAGGAGAATGCCCTCAGCGCCCCCAAAGGGGGTTAGAAACTGCAGATCCCAGCCACTACTCTCAAATGCAGATGGTCCAAATATATGAAGAATGATGGGGCCAGGGGCTCCTAAGTCGGCACTCCAACTGACCCGTTAGAAGCCCCATCTAAGACTGGTCATAGAGGGAAAGTTTGTTGAATTCTTAGTCCATACTGGTGCCACCAGTGTTCTCATTTTTAAACACCAGATAAGGCAAACTCAGTTACAAGAGTTGTAAAATTATTGGAGTATCAGGGAAGGCCCAAGAACAGGTTCTCACAGAGTTATTAAAATGCAAACTGGACAAATACAGTCTCACCCATCCCTTCCTATACATCCCCAAATGTCCTATATCCCTGATAGGAAGGGATATTCACCTACTGGGAGACAAACTGGAGACTGGCATTCCCCTAGACAGTGGGCACAAAATGTAAATGTTAATGGCTGAGGACAAACTTCTCTGGACATATCTAAACAATTAGATCAAACTGCTAAGGGATGGTCTCTTTGCCTATAGGCAGTAGCAGCTACTGGCTAAGGAAGGTTGAGAATTTAAATGTTTTGACAGTCAATCATCATATGAAATGCACACCAGTTTCAAGCATTAATAAGCTCCAAGGGAACAGAATGGGCTTCCCAAGTGGCTCAGTGGTATAGAATCTGCCTGCCAATGCAGGAGACACCCCTGGATCAGGAAGATCCCCTGGAAGAGGAAGTGGTAACCCACTCCAGTATTCATGCTGGTAAAATCCTATGCACAGAGAAGCCTGGTGGGCTACAGTCCATGGGGTTGCAAAGAGTTGAACATGACTGAAATTGTTATTACCCAGAAGGTCAATTCAAGTCCAGGCTACAATTTTGGACAAATCAGTGGTTACTATAAAACCTCAGGAATTCCCTGGCAATCCAGTGGTTAGGACTCAGCACTTTCACTGGGGCATGGTGTGGCAGAAACAAACAAAAATCTGTCAATTTTGCTGTACACTAAATCCTGTCATCTAACCACCTACAGAAATAGGGCCCTTGAACATGAGGGTATAGAAACAATAGAATCAGTCTATCCCAATTGCCTTAACCTAGGAAGTGAGTCTCTCCTGAATGCTGAAGAGGATGGGTGAGGGGAAAAGGCTAGTGGGATATGTGGTAACCTCCCAGACCCAAATCATAGAACCAAGAGACCTATGCCCAGGGACTTCGGCCCAAAAGGTAGAGCTGATGACCCTTACCTAAAACTTAGAGCTCAGGACAGAGAAGATCTTAAATATTTACACAGATTCCTGATATGCATATGCCATCCTACCCAGACATGGAGCTATTTGGAGGGCAAGAGTTATGCTTACTGCAGAGAATAAACAGGCAGTACATGTCTTAAGCATATTGAAGCAGTGAAAAGTGAAAGTATAGTCACTCAGTCGTGTCCAACTTTTTGTGACCCCATCAACTGTAGCCTACCAGGCTCCTCCGTCCATGGGATTTTCCAGGCAAGAGTACTGGAGTGGGTTGCCATTTCCTTCTCCAGAGGATCTTCCCGACCCAAGGACTGAACCCAGGTCTCCCACATTGTAGGCAGACGCTTTACCGTCTAAGCCACCAGGGAAGTCCCTACTGAAGCAGTACAGTTCTTATAAGTACAACTGTCATAAGTAGTACAGCTTCCAAAAAAGGTAGCAATGATTAATTGTTGGAGTCACCAAAAGGAGGATGCAGAGGTAATAATGGTGTACATAACAACATGGTGGACATAACTGCCAAAGTGAAAGTCGCTCACTCATCTGACTCTTTGCGACCCCATGGACTATACAGTCCATGGAATTCTCCAAGCCAGAATACTAGAGCGGGTAGCCTTTCCCTTCTCCAGAACTGCCAAAAAGGGTGGACCTAGAACCAGTAACTTGGCAACTAACCCACATACTTTGAATGTCAGATTATTCCCCAATCTACACAAAAAAGAATTACACAAAGCCCCAAAATGGGGCTTCAATAGGGATTTGGGGAGCAATAGGTGGCTAGTTAATGCCCTAAACTGTAGCTTGCCAAGCCATCAGGGAGGACCATTAAGGCTCTCACTATGGGAAGGAAGCCCTATATATCAATTATTAGCCGGTTGAAATCATGGAGACCCTAGCCATGAAAAACATAATCGGTTGGGTAGTTGACACTTGCCCCATTGGCACAATAAATAACTCCAACACCAGAGGCCCCAGAGACCCCCAAAGAAGACCTGTTCAAACCAGAGGGACATACCCTGGAGAACACTGGCAGATTGATTTCATTGTCATGCTGAGAGTACCAGGCAATTTCAGATATATGCATTCCCCTCTAGAACTGAAAGGAAAGCTGAAACGACTAAGGCATTACTAAAAGAAATAATCCCCAGGATTGGGCTCCTAGGAGCCCTACAAAATGATAATAATTCAGCATTTGTGTCTCAAGTGATGAAGGGAATAGTGTGATAGTGGACTTTATACTCATCAGAGAAAGCAGAGAGATCCAATCAAACCTTGAAATGGTCCTTAGCAAGCAAACTATGCCAGTAAACTCAAGAAAACTGGATTAAGGCGCTTCTGATAGCTTTGCTCCACATATGGTTAGTTCCAGGTAGGGATAAGTTAAAAGCATTTGAATTCGTGTATGACAGACCCATTCCCCAAGTCCAAGAAGGGACACGTAACCCCCTTGGAATGAAACAACTCAAGTTCTCCAGGTAGGAGAAACCGTGAAAGGTCTCACAGAATATGATAACCAGGAGGACCACACACACTGACCTGGCCCTACACCCCTTTGGGCCAGGAAACTGGGTGTACCTAAACACATGGAAAACCAGCAGCCCACAAGAACAGTTCACTCCTAAGTGGAGGGGACCCCAGAGTGATCCTAACCATCCATTCTTCCTTGAAGTTGTAGGGGAAACACTCTGTGGGTACATCACACTTGAATGAAGAGGGATCCTGAGACCCAGCCTCCAGAAAAATAACCCAAGACAACAGAACCAACCTCCCCCACTCTCCCACCCCCGACAATGACCCTTGCGAACCACTCTCCAACCTGAAACTCCTTTTCTGAAAAACGGCAAAAGATAAGTTAATCCTATATGCCAAGCAGCAGGGATTTTAGGACAACTGGATTGCCCTTGATTATCAGTTAGCTGACCAAGAAGGAGTCTGTGAGAAGGTCAAAATGTCATGTTGCTTTTACATCAATATAAGTGACCTTATCGAAGAAAGTGTAGACAGGCTACTAGAAAACCAACTTGGTTTTTTAACAAAATCCATGGGCTTCCTTGATGGTAAAGAATACGCCTGCTAATGCAAGAGATGAGGGTTCAGTCCCTGGGTTAGGAAGACTTCCTGAAAAACAAAATGGCAATGCACTCCAGTATTCATATCCTGGAAAATCCCATGGACAGATGAGCTGGGGCGGGTTGGGGCTGCTGCGTGGTGGGAGCTACAGTCCATGGGGTGTCGGCGAAAGAGTCAGAGATGACTTAGTGACCAAACAACAGCAACAAAACAAGCCCTCACCTACATTTCCTGGGCCTCTTAATAAGTACTGTCCTCTTGCTGACATTTGGGCCATCTATTTTAAATTGTCTGCTGTCCTCAGTCTCTAAAAGATTAGAATCTATAAAACTTCAACTGGCGGTCGCTCAGGAATACGAAGAGTAAGGGCTGAAGCCCGTTAACAATATGACATACCTATCTCAAAGCAGCACAGACGCCCTGCTCTTCCACACAGAAGACAACAGCCAAACTCAGCAACAGTTACAGAAGTCAGACCATCTATCGTCCCTCAGCTCCCCTCAAGCATGAGGAGAAAGTCAAAACACGGAGAAGGGATTTGCCCTCAGTAAAGGCCGCTAGGGTCCCTGGGAAAAATAAAAGGGAATCTAAGCTGTAAGGTCTAACCTCTTCTTTTGTGCCTAATCTAGTTTCACTTACCTGTACAGGACACTCTGCAGAGGCCTTGCACATTGCAGCTCCCGGTGCAGAACCGCTATGCTGAACCCCAATTCCGCCTGTGGTGAGCAGAAGCCTGCACAGGCCCTGCAACCCAAGATGGCGGCAGCAGCGTTCGAACAGGCCTGCACCTGACCCTGGAGAACTGCTCCAGACCCGCGAGAACTCACCTAACCTCCGAGAACACCGCTGGACCGCAGGCCACCCCTCCCACCACTGACAAGAACCCCAGAAAGCAGCACCATTAACGGTCTTTCCTGGAGAACTGTGCTCCACATGTGCCCTGCAATACCAGATTGCACCTCTCATTCTCTCACCGAAAAATGGAGAGGTGCAACCAGGTGCTTCCTTTACTTCTGAAGTGGACCTTCTTGCTGCTGTCTCCAAAGGACTGGTAACACATCTTCATTAATATTGAACTGCCCTGAAAAGGAAAACGTTGCCCAAGCATTCTCAAATTTTTCTCTTTAAGTATTACTCAGGCGAGTTAGCTCTTGGTCATCATATTTGTGTAATCAGTATAAATTTGTGTGTGTGTGTGTTCCTAGGGATTATCCCACTCGCTCAGTACTAACTTCAACCATTGTTAGCTTCGATTTGCAGGCATTTTAAGGAAGCCTCTAAGATGTATCTCTCATTTTGTAACGTCATACTCACAGACCCACAAGGAAAGGCCTTGGACTCAAACTCAAATTCCAGAGTTAAGTCCTTAAATTTCTAGTGAAATATGATCCTGCCGGGAGAATGCTTAAAACAGAGTAAGTCCGCAAGGTTCCCAGCGCACTGCGCCTGTGCCTCGTTCTCACGGAGACCCAGGCGCCGAAGCACGGTGGACTCAGACAGAGCTAGCCGGGACCACGCCTCAGGCGCACCTCGCCTCGCGTTGCGCATGTGCGGCACGGCAGCGCGGGCATTCTGGGAGATGTAGTTTGCAGTCGGAGGGAACCTCCTCTAGCGATCCCGGCGCGTGGCGGCTTCTTCTGTTCCTGTGCGCCCTCCAGGTCCTGATGATGGTGGTCCCCAGACAGGATTGAGTCAAGAGGGGTCGAGCCACTCACTTAGCTGGCCTTCTTCGGGGCTGGAGGTTGAACTCTGTGGAGAAAGATGGCATGGGTGTGAGGGAGCCGTGGTGAACAATGGGTCTCAGCCAGGCTTTGGGGTAGAGGCGTGGACCTGTTGCAGGAAGGGTTGCAGCCCTTCCAGGGCCTGAAACTGGGCTCTTGTGTAACACTCGAAAATGAATTGTCCGAGGAGACACATATGCTGACAAAGCGAGAGATTTTATTGAGAAAGGGCACCTGGGTGAAGAGCAGTAGTTTAAGGAAACCCAGCAGAACAGCTCTGCCATGTGACTCTGCAGTCTCAGGCTGTATAGTGATGGGATTAGTTTCTGGGTTGTCTTTAGCCAATCATTCTGACTCAGAGTCCTTCCTGGTGGTGCAAGCCTTGTTTAGCCAAGATGGATGCCAGCGAGGATTCTGGGAGGTGGTCGGAACATATGTTGTCTCCTTTTGACCTTTCTTGAACTCTTCCGGTTGGTGGTGGCTTATTAGTTCAGTGTTCATTCCCAGGACCTCTTGTCGTTAAGCAGCTCATGCAGATGGTTACTATGGTGCCTGGCCAGGGTGGGCGGTTTCAGTCAGTGCACGTCACGTAACAGACCGGCATGTGTCAAAAGCTACATGTGGCATGTGACATGTGGCTACATGTGGCACGTGTCAAAAGCTTTCCCAGCCCGAGTTCATGAGTTCCAGGTGAGTGGGCTCCTGGGATTGGACAATATGGGGGCTCTGCAGGTGTGGCGCCCCAGAGAGCAACCTGTGGTGGCCGGGGCATACAAGTGTTTGACTCCACGTTGAGAAGTGCCCTTGGGGACGTGAAAAGAAAACCAAGCTTTACTGAAGGTCTGAAATGTTGCTGGTGGAGTTGTTCAGTAAGTGAGTCCTGTTGGCAAATTTGTGAGTAAGTTAAGGCAAATTTGGCCTTGGAGTACAGAATGAAGCAGGGGAAAGGCTAATAGAGTTTTGCCAAGAGAACACACTGGTCATAGCAAACACCCTCTTCCAACAACACAAGAGAAGATTCTACACATGGACATCACCAGATGGCCAACACCGAAATCAGATTGATTTTATTCTTTGCAGCCAAAGATGGAGAAGCTCTATACAGTCAGCAAAAACAAGACTGGGAGCTGACTGTGGCTCAGATCTTGAACCCCTTATTGCCAAATTCAGACTTAAATTGAAGAAAGTAGGGAAAATTACTAGACCATTCAGGTATGACCTAAATCAAATCCCTTATGACTATACAGTGGAAGTGAGAAATAGATTTAAGGGATTAGATCTGATAGACACAGTGCCTAATGAACTCTGGACGGAGGTTCGTGACATTGTACTGGAGACAGGGATCAAGACCCCATCCCCAAGAAAAAGAAATGCAAAAAAGCAAAATGGCTGTCTGAGGAGGCCTTACAAATAGCTGTGAAGAGAAGGGAAAAGCAAAGGAGAAAAGGGAAAGATATACCCATTTGAATGCAGAGTTCCAAAGAATAGCAAGGAGAGATAAGAAAGACTTCCTCAGTGATCAGTGCAAAGAAGTAGGGGAAAACAATAGAAAGAGAAAGATTAGAGATCTTTTCAAGAAAATTAGAGATACCAAGGGAACATTTCATGCAAAGATGGGCTCAATAAAGGACAGAAATGGTATGGACCTAACAGAAGCAGAAGATATTAAGAAGAGGTGGCAAGAATAACAGAAGAACTGTACAAAAAAGATCTTCACAACCCAGACAATCACGATGGTATGATCACTCACCTAGAGCCAGACATCCTGGAATGCAAAGTCAAGTGGGCCTTAGGAAGCATCACTACGAACAAAGCCAGTGGGGAGGATGGAATTCCAGTTGAGCTATTTCAAAAGATGATGCTGTGAAAGTGCTGCACTCAATATGCCGGCAAATTTGGAAAACTCAGCAGTGGCCACAGGACTGAAAAAGGTTAGTTTTCATTCCAATCCCAAAGAAAGGCAATCCCAAAGAATGCTCAAACTACTGCACAATTGCATTCACCTCACACCCTAGTAAAATAATGCTCAAAATTCTCCAAGCCAGGCTTCAACAGTACGTGAACCGTGAACTTTCAGATGTTCAAGCTGGTTTTTAAAAAGGCAGAGGAACCAAAGATCAAATTGCCAACATTCACTGGATCATTGAAAAAGCAAGAGAGTTTCAGAAAAACATCTATTTCTGCTTTATTGACTATGCCAAAGCCTTTGACTGTGTGAATCACCACAAACTGTGGAAAATTCTTCAAGAGATGGGAATACCAGACCACCTGACCTGCTTCTTGAGAAATCTGTGTACAGGTTAGAAAGCAACAGTTAGAACTGGACATGGAATAACAGACTGTTTCCAAATCAGGAAAGGAGTACATCAAGGCTGTATATTGTCACCTTGCTTATTTAACTTATATGCAGAGTACATCATGAGAAACACTGGGCTGGATGAAGCACGAGCTGGAATCAAGATTGCTGGGAGAAATATCAATAACCTCAGATATGCAAATAACACCACCCTTATGGCAGAAAGCGAAGAAGAACTAAAGAGCCTCTTGATGAAAGTGAAGGAGGAGAGTGAAAAAGTTGGCTTAAAACTCAACATTCAGAAAACTAAGATCATGGTATCTGGTCCCAACACTTCACGGGAAATAGATGGGGAAACAGTGGAAACAGAGACAGACTTTATTTTTGAGGGGGGGCTCCAAAATCACTACAGATTGTGATTGCAGCCATGAAATTAAAAGACACTTACTGCTTGGAAGAAAAGTTATGACCAATCTAGACAGCATACTAAAAAGCAGAGACATTACTTTGCCAACAAAGGTCCATCTTGTCAAGGCTATGGTTTTTCCAGTAGTCATGTATGAATGTGAGAGTTGGACTATAAAGAAAGCTGAGCGCCAAGAATTGATGCTTTTGAACTGTGTTGTTGGAGAAGACTCTTGAGAGTCCCTTGGACTGCAAGGAGATCCAACCAGTCCATCCTAAAGGAAATCAGCCCTGAATATTCATTGGAAGGATGATGCTGAAGCTGAAACTCCAATGCGTTGGCCACCTGATGTGAAGAACTGACTCATTTGAAAAGCCCCTGATGCTGGGGAAGATTGAAGGCAGGAGGAGAAGGGGACAACAGAGGATGAGATGGTTGGATGGCATCACCGACTCAGTGGACCTGAGTTTGAGTAAATTCCCAGAGTTGGTGATGAACAGGGAGGCCTGGTATGCTGCAGTCCATGGGTTCGCAAAGAGTCAGACATGACTGAGAGACTGAACTGAACTGAAGTCCTGTTGGACTCTGGGACCCCATGGATGCCAAGCTTCCCTGTCCTTCACTATCTCCCAGAGTTTACTCAAACTCTTATCAATGATGAGTCAGTGATGTCATCCAACCATCTCATCTTCTGTTGCCACCTTCTTATCCTGCCCTCTATCTTTCCCAGCATCAGAGTCTTTTCCAATGAGTCAGCCCTCCCCATCCAGTGGCCAGAGTATTGGAGCTTCAGCTTCAGCATCAGTCTTTCCAGTTAATATTCAGGGTTGATTTCCTTTAGAATTGACTTGTTTGATCTCCTTGCTGTGGAAGGGACTCCCAAGAGTCTTCTCCAGCACCACAATTCTATTCCATGCTCAGCCTTCTTTATGGTCCAACTCTCATCTGTACATGACCACTGGAAAACCATAATTTTGACTAGAGGGAGGTTTGTTGGCAACATGATGTCTCTGCTTTTTAATATGCTGTCTAGGTTTGTCATATCTTTTCTTCCAAGGAGCAAGAGTATTTTAATTTTGTGGCTGCAGTCACAGTCCACGGTGATTTTGGAGCCCAGGAAAATACTGTTTCCATTTTTTACCCCATCTATTTGCCATGAAGTGATGGGACCAGATGCAGGTGGAGTGCTACCTGCCTTAGCAAAGGTGTCTAGCCTTAATTCCACAGCAACCCATAAGTCAGTTTTTCAAACTATGGGTTGAAACCCAGTACAATAGTAAGTGGGATGAAATCTTTGTTAAGACTAATATTTTTTTATTTGCCAGTTCTTTTTAAAAGTTGGGTTAAATTAAAAAAAATAAATAAAATAAAAGTTGGGTTAAATTTTAAATAGAATAATGTGCATGTAAATCACAGAGAATAAAATATAAAATTTGTTGTATACCATGCCATCAAAATATAAGACATTTTAATATCCCCAGAAAATTCTGCCCCTTTCCAATCAATCCTTTCCCCTGCATGTTGAGAAACAACCTATTTTCCCATTTGTATCTTTATAGGTTAATTTTGCCTTTCTGGAACATTGTATAAATGGAATCTTGTATGTGACCATTTTAAAAAATAAAATACTGTAAAGTATTACATATGTATCCCTTGTGATAAGCATTGTTTTATGAAACATACTAAAGCTACATATATATTTTTTTCAATGACTAGCATCTATGATGGAGAAGGCAATGGCACCCCACTCCAGTACGCTTGCCTGGAAAATCCCATGGATGGAGGAGCCTGGTAGGCTACGAATCCGACAGGACTGAGCAACTTCACTTTCACTTTTCACTTTTATGCACTGGAGAAGGAAATGGCAACCCACTCCAGTATTCTTGCCTGGAGAATCCCAGGGACGGGGGAGCCTGGTGGGCTGCTGTCTATGGGGTTGCACAGATTCAGACACGACTGAAGTGACTTAGCAGCAGCAGCAGCAGCATCTATGAGCCAAACCCTCTTCCTGGTTCTGGGAATACAATATTGATCAGACAAAAACCCTTACCTTTATGAAATTTTATTTTAGTAAGTAAAGATAGTCAATAAACAATAAGCACAATATATCAGTAAGTTACATAGTATAGTAGAGGTGATGTGTTGTACACAAAGAAAAAGTAGATGGAGTAAGGGAAATGGGGAGAGGGTTAAGTTTAGATTAGGTAGGCAGGGAGGCCTCCTTGATCTTTGAGGAAAGTCTTAATGAAATAGTGGAAGTGTGCTGGGCAGAGGGAACAGTTAGCATGCATGTGTGCACCCACATACATCCCTACTTTAAATTAGGTTGTTTTGTAAAATATATTTGTTTCCTTAATTTTTTAAAAGCGGGGGGGTGGGGGGTGGGGAGTAAAGTAACTAGTACAACACAGTTATTATTTCCAGTTTTACTGAGGCTCATTAAGGTGAAGTGATTTGCCCAAGGTCAAATAGCCAGCAGGTAAATCCTAGCCCAGATATTTGTCTTCAAATCTCCTATTTCTTACAACATCTCCCAATCTAAAACACAGCATTTGACTGAACTCTGCTCCTCCTCAGCTGAAACCACAGGGACCTGCATCTCAGTTTTCCTGGGGAACATTCCAGAGAGACTGCTGAATGTATCTCACCATGTGCACATTGTATTTCCAAGACTATTGATGTCCTTGCCGGTTCCTGGGTCCTGCTGAGAACCTGATATTGTGCATCCTACCTTCAAACTCTAGCCTGTCTCTATTCCTGTAGCCCTGGTTAGAGTCCACAGAAGGCGTGATTAGAGGGTCAGAGAAGGTGTACTAATGTTGAGGTATACTCGGCTACCATTTACATTTTGATAAGTATCTGGCAACATTGTTTTTGATCATTACAAATTTATTTGGGATATATGTATCTATTTGTTTAATCAGTTCTTTAATTTGTTCCAACTTTCAATTTGTTAAAAAGTGCTAGAACAAATATCCTTGTAGCTATATCTTAGTGCAAATCTATGGTTTTCTCTCAGTGAGGTCTGGAGGACCCAGGGGACATTCTCCCTCAGTGGCTTCTTCAACCCTGTTGATCCAGCTGTATGTGGGTTGTCATGGTCACCTGTGTCAGGGTTTATTTACTTATCTATGACATGTTGCATGGCTTGCAGGATCTTAGTTCCCCAGCTAGAGATTGAACTTGGGCCAGAGCAGTGAAAGTGTCAAGTCCTGACCATTGGACCGCAGGGAATTCCCTATTTTTTTTTTTTTTTTTCTTTTTACGAAGTATGAATTGTAATGAAACATAGGGCATCCTAAAGAACTCTTAAGTATAAAATAAACTTTTTTCCTGTTATTTTCTTTTGCATATATAAAGGACTTCTGCTACTTCTTGATCAATGAGAGAGTATGTAAATGTATTGTTATTTACATAAAGTATATAAATATGAGATAGAGATCATGGGAGAGTGAGCAAAAGAAAACAGTCAGGGCCTCTTATAACACTCATTATAATTTAAATAGTTGTTTTGGGGGGCTAAATTACCCCCTCTTACAACTGTTAATTGCCCCCCCAATCCATATGTTGAAGCCCTAACCCCCCAGTGCCTCACAATGTGACTGCATATAAAGAACTCCCATTGAAAAGAAAAATAACTCAGTTTAAAAATAGACATAGGATCTGAAGAGACATTATTTCAAACAAAATATACAAATAACCAATAAGCACATGAAAAGATGCTGAACATCATTAGCCATCAGGGAAATACAAATCAAAACCCCAGTGAAATACGATCTCATACCCACAAAGACAGCTGTAATTGGAAAGATGGACAACAGTAGCTGTTGGAAAGGATGTATAGACACTGGAAACACTCATACTCTACAATGCTGATAGAAATGCAAAAGAGTGCAGCTGCTTTGGAAAACTTTGAAATGTACACTTTAAATAGGTGAATTAGATGTATGTGAATTAAATCTCAATAAAGCTGTTATATAAAAATGAAACCAAGATATGAACACTGGGTACGCTTGCTGCTATTGGAGTGTCAGTTTCTGGCCCTCCCAGCTGAGAGAGCAAAGAAACATATATGTTTATATTAACCCATGCATGTAAGCATACCTATACATCTCTCTATATGTACTCATCTGAGTCTGCATGAAGCTAAACATCATTTCATACTGACATCTCCAAATCTAATCCAGTATCATGTAGGTCATTCTAGCCTTCCCCACTAGCTTAACAGTAATCTCTCACTCCAGGGTTTCACCATCTGCCCTTCATTTATTTAATTGTTCAGTTCCAGTATACATGTGTAGTAGCTTTAGGATTACTAACCTGAACCCCTGTGGAAAACAACTTTAGCAACCAGAGTACACTGCTTATATGTAGTTTACTTGACTCTAGTCTCACTTCACTCATTTCCCAAGATAATTGGGTCAATACCTTTTCCTCTCACCCTATTTGGTGAGGTTATTGCATAAATATGTAATATACTTTATTTTATCAAAGTTTAAATTCCATTATGAGATTCCCCCTACTGCATAAATTATTTTTTAAAATTGAACATAGTGTTCAAGGTTTTTGCTGTAAAGTTTCTATGGGTTTTGACAATTTCACAGTGCCATGTATATCCATAGTTATAGTATCATGATATTAAGTATGGTATTAATATAATAATTAATATCATGATACAAAATAGTTCAACACCTTAAAAAACTACTGTGCTTCACCTATTCAACTCTCTCCTCCTCTCTCAACATCCCTGAAAACCACTGATGTTTTTACTCTCTGTGTAGTTTTTCCTTTTTCATAATGTCATACAAATGGAATCATGCGGCAGCATGTTGCCTTTTCAGACTGACTTATTTCATTTAATAATATGCATTTAAGAGTCATAAGCAATTATCCTTCAATTAAAAAATAAATTTTAAAAAGTCATAAGTTTTTGTGAAAACAAGCTCATTTCTTTTTGTCACTGAATAACACTCCATTGTATGGATGTGCCAGTCATTTTTAATAAACTTGATTCTTTAGAGCAACTTCAGGTTCGCAGCAAAACTGAAAAGAAAGGACAGAGTTTCCCTACATAGGCACAGCATCCAATAGTCTTAACATCCTACCAGAGTGGTACATTTATTACAATTGATAAACCTACATGAGCACATTATATTCACTCAAAAGTCCATAGTTTCTATAATGGTTTATTCTTGCTGCCATATATTCTACAGGTTTCCACAAATGTATAATGACATGTATCTACCATTATGATATCATACAGAATATATTTACCCACCTGTAAAATCTTTTATTCTCTGCCATTGCTTCCCTCCCTCCCCCTAACCCCTTGCAACCACTGATCTTTATTACCGCTTCCATAGTTTCACCTTTTCCAGACTGTCATATAGTTGGAATCACACAGTATATAGCTTTTTCAGATTGGCTTCTTTCACTAAGCAATATACACTGAAGTTCCTTCCATGTCTTTTCAAGACTTGACAGGTGATTTCTTTTTAGAGCTGAATAATATTCCATCATCTGGATGTGTCATTTCCCTTCAGTTCTTAGTTTATCATATATAGGTGTTGGATTTTGTTGAATACATTTTTTGCCTCATACCTTGATCTCATGGTTTTTCTGATTTAGTCTGTTAATAGGATGAATTACATTGATTCATGAATACTGGACCAGCCTTGCATTCTGGGAATGAGCTCCCAGGCTTGCAGATATTATGTTGGTTTCTCAGTGTTTTGGACATAAGCAAAGGACAGGAGGACACTGTGTCATAAACTCTGGAGAGTAGCCTAACTCTGCTGCTTGTACAAGTCTGTGACTTAGAACTCCAAGATCACACTTCCTGTTTAATGGGGAGTGAGGTTCTGTTTGCAATGAAGACAACCAAGCACCTACACTTCAGCTTGCCTCGTATTTTTCATGGCTCTCTAAATGGCTGTTCTCTTCCAAGGCCCTGAATGTAACTGTCAGTTTTGACATTCATTTACCCTCTGGTGCTATTGGAATCAGCTTTTGTCATTCTAGTTTAAAAGTTTCTGTCTCTGGACATCTGGGAAGGTAGTGTGGCTCAACGGTTAAGAGCACAAGTTTGGTCCCTGCTTCAGATTTTTTAGGTCTATGTGTAAACGTGGAATTGCTGAATCACGTGATAATTCTGTGTTACATTTTTTTGGGGAACCACCATACTGTTTTCCACAGTCACTGATGACCTACAGTTTTAAGTTCAGATTTTTCTAATATAGCAGAAAGAAAAAGAAAAGAGAACAACGAGAAGTAAAATTGACCTTCCCTCAAGGAGCCAGATATATACACTTTGGTTGAAGACTAAAAGTAGTTTTGTCCTTTTCACTGATATAAGAGTTTTACTTCTTATATTGTTTAAATTTTAAGTACTAACTAACAAAAAGCTTAAAATGTACAGTCTTTGTATGTTCTGGCTATCCATCCATTAGGTGGTCCTTGGGTGCTGAATCATTGAAAACTCCTGGGTAAAATGCTGAACAAATGTGTATCCAACTTATTTGCAACCTCTTCCAGGAACCTTCCCTGCCCCTGAACTGCTGGGAGGTTCTTTCTGTCCCCAGAGTTCCAAAGGCGCTCCTGGTATCCAACACTTACCACACTGGTCCTCTTTCACGCTCCGGTGCTCCCCCAGTCTAGACTAGAGCCTCAGAGGATACACTTACTCACCAGTCTGTGTCTCCCGCAAGGCCTGGATGGTTTTGGCATTTTGCCTTTGTCTGCATGTCTGGCGGCTGCTGGGAACAAAGGGTCAGTTTCAGGACCTCAGATCAGCCTGGCCAAGAACAGCGGATACACAGCCCCCATCGGCCCACTTCTGAGAGGCTCCCAGAACTCCAGCCCAAGATCCTTTATTCCCCTTGGCTTTCCATTCCACCCTTTCCTGCCTGGGCTGTCTACATGCAGCAGGCCCAGGGAGCGCATATTGATCTGTTTTCATTTATCTTGGAATTTCCTTATCAATGGAATTCCCTGGTAGCTCAGCTAGTAAAAATCTGCCTGCAATGTGGGAGACCTGGTTTGTTGCCTGGGTTGGTTAAGATCCCCTGGAGAAGGGATTGGCTACTCACTCCAGCATTCTGGCCAGGAGAATTCCATGGACTGTATAGTCCATGGGGTTGCAGGATTTGGACTTTTACTGCCTCTCAACGGGATTCACATACTTGGGGTTGACTCCAAGTGAACCCCAAGTGAAAAACAACTGAATTTCACTATCCAAAATAAGCACTATTAACATTTAATGTATTATCCTTCCATATATGTGTAGACACTTACAAAATTGTACAAAGTTTATATGTGTATAATTAGAGTTTTACTTATAAGTACCCCCTAGACATCTATTTCATTATATTCAAATGGCTCGATTATTTCCCTTTGTATGGTGTGCGCGCATGCTAAGTTGCTTCAGTCCTGTCCGACTCTTTGTAGCCCTATGGACTGTAGTCCGCCAGACTCTTCTGTCTATGGGATTCTCTAGGCAAGAATACTGGAGTGCCTCTTTTTCGTGGCACCTCGAAGGCTGTCGGCCACTTCAGAATGAAGCTGAACATCTCTTTCCCGGCCACTGGCTGCCAGAAGCTCATTGAAGTGGATGATGAATGAAAACGTCATATCTTCTACGAGAAGCGTATGGCCACAGAAGTTGCTGCTGACGCTCTGGGTGAAGAATGGAAGTGTTATGTGGTCCGAATCAGTGGCGGGAATGATAAGCAGGGTTTCCCCATGAAGCAGGGTGTCTTGACCCATGGCCGAGTTCGCCTGCTACTGAGTAAGGGGCATTCCTGTTACAGACCAAGGAAGACTGGAGAGAGAAAGCACAAATCTGTACGGGGTTGCATTGTGGAAGCCAATCTGAGTGTTCTCAACTTGGTCATCGTGAAAAAAGGGGAAAGGGATATTCCTGGACTCACTGATACCACAGTGCCTCGTCGCCTGGGTCCCAAAAGAGCTAGCAGAATCTGCAAACTTTTCAATCTCTCTAAAGAAGATGATGTCTGCCAGTATGTTGTGCGAAAGCCCTTAAACAAAGAAGGTAAGAAACCTAGGACTAAAGCACCCAAGATTCAGCATCTCGTGACTCCACGAGTTCTGCAACACAAACGCAGGCGTATTGCTCTGAAGAAACAGCATACTAAGAAAAACAAAGAAGAGGCTGCAGAATATGCTAAACTTTTGGCCAAGAGAATGAAGGAGGCCAAAGAAAAATGGCAGGAACAGATTGCCAAGAGACAGAGGCTGTCCTCTCTGAGAGCTTCTACTTCTGAGTCCAGTTAAAAATGAGATGTTCTATGAGTAACAAATAAATAAGATCAGACATCAAATCTCCCTTCTTGACTTTTAATTGATGATCAAATAGATAAATGAAGGTCCACAAACTCTTATCATGAAAAAGTACGTACTGTATAATCTAGCAGTGGATTAGGTCTACAAGAGATACTTGAGAGTGATAGTCCTTCAAATTCTGAAACAGTCTATATATGATAGTGGAAGAAATGGCCAGAACAGAGTTTCTTTTAGTGGGTGTCTCAGAATTCTTATATTGATTGATTGACTTTTCAGCAAGGCATGGGACAAGATGGGGGAAATAAATGACTTAGGACTATTAAAAAAAAAAAAAAAAGAATACTGGAGTGGGTTGCCATGTCCTTCTCCATGGAATCTTTCTGACCCAGGGGTCACTGTTAGAAAAACGCCACGGGAGGAAAAAAGCCGCCTCTAATGACCGGTGGTAAAGGCTTTATTGAGCGGTCGCTCTTGGGCAGAACTCCCGGGGGTGGGTGAGTGAGGAGACAAAGGGAGTCTGCGAGGTATGAGGGGTGGGGAGGGGTTTTATAGTCAGGGCCGGCGTCCAAGCCAGGTCTTTTCATATAAGGAAGAAAGCACGGGTTACAGCGGCAGTCAGTGTCTAAGGGCTCTGTGTTGGTACATGATTGGACCAGGCTGCAGGGGGTCGGTCCCCGGAAGTTTAGCCAGCCTCCGGAATTTGCCTTGCAGCACTTTCCCGGGGCATGCCCCGACCTTTCAGTCACACCTGGGTTTCTTACATCTCCTGCATTGGCAGGTGGGTTCTTTACCACCAGTGCCACCTCCTATTGGAAGGCCTGGTTGGTTTTCAGTTTTTCAACGATATAAACAATTCTGAGATAAGCTCTGGCTCCCAGATTATTTATAGACTCATAGAATGCAATCTGAATTTTTTCCACAAGGGGGAGGCCAGCTACTGTGAGCAGGCAAACTAAGATTCAAAAAACAACTAGAAAGTTCTTACTATTTTGCTTTGGGGATGGGTTGGGGGATGTATGGTTATGTGGCACACAGAAGCTCACCTCAACCTTGTAAGGCTGGTAGTAGTATTTTCCTCATTTTATAGATAAGGAAACTGGGGGACGTGTATGGATTCTCACCAACCAGTGAGTGCCAAGGTGTAATCCAAAGCTGTCTCCTGATTCTGTATAAGTGGCTCTCTTTCCTTCTTAGTACCTCCAAATGGAGAACAGTGTGTTATTCTCCCTACATTCAGTTCAGCTCTAGACACTGTGCTGGGGACACTCTGAGGCATGCAGAAATGAATTAGAGGATCCCTGACCCTCAGGAGGTCATTATCAAGTGTGAAGACAGACTTAGACATAAGAAGTGGAATGGCTAAATGTCCACTAGAATAGAGAGCCCTGGAAGGTGGGAAAGTCCATTTGACAGTGAGACCAGGCACAGCTTTGTAAAAGAAGTGTGATGCCAATAAGAGCTAAGGTTTATTTAGTATTTACTCTGTAGGAGGCACTGTGCTTAGAGCTTCATATGTATCATTTAACCAGAAGTTCCTCATGGATCTGGACAGCATCAATGTGCTTTTTATAAGGAAGAAAATGGATGATTAGAGAGGCTAAGAAATTGGCTACTTGTGTCAGACCCCTTCAACTCAAATTTTTAATGTGTATTTGGCAGGACCTAGAAGGATTGATAAACCCTTAATAGCCAGAGCTAGGAAAGAGACTTCTAGGAGAGGAAACAGAGAAACCAAGTCTTGGAGGCAAGAAATACAAGCACATTTGGGAATGCAAAAGGATCGGTGTGCCTAGAATGTGAAAGAGGAGGGATGTGAAAAGATAAAAATTAGAGGGAGAAAACAGCCAGGTTGGAGAAGTCTGTGAAGAGCAAACCAAGGAGATCCTACTGTGTTTTATATTGGTAGGAACCAACCAAAAGAGAATGACATCAACTGTGCTTTATTAAGATACATATGGTGTATTGCATAAGGGAACAAGGAGACTATTAGATTTTTTAAATAATCGTGGCCAAAGGTAATCAGAGGAGAAATGAGAATCAGAAGACATTACTGAGATAAACTCCACAAGATCTGACCTCTTACTAGACACGGGAGAGAGGAGAGAACCCTGAACAGTTTCCACCCTTGGGCAACTGGGAGAATGTAGCATGTACACCAGCAGGGGGTGCTGTGGGGAGGGACAGTCTCTTCAGGTACAGGTTTGAGGAAACTCAGGGACCTCTGGGTAGAGGGGAGTTAGGAGCAGGAAGCTGGTGATTTAAATGTGGTACCCTTGGACCAAAAGAAATGACTGGGAGTGGCCAGGGAAAATCCATACTTAAGATTCAGCAGGCGTTGTTCATACCCTGATAACCTGCATTTCTACTGTCAGATTTCTGCCGTAGAGATATAAAATCACATGCGCACAAGAAAGTGTATGAAGGATGTTCGCAGCATCATTGCTTGTAGCAGTGAAATGTGGAATGAGGGGAGAAATGAGTAAATAAGCCATAAAACAGCCACATTGTGCAGTGGTTAAAAATTAAGTAGATAAAAAATGCTAACATGGACAGATCTCTACAACATATAGTGGGTGAGAAAAGCAAGTTATAGCACAATAATAATGTGTAAATCTACTTATGAAAAAAAGAAGAAAAGAACCCAAACCAAAAAATGTTGTCACATATATTTTAAAGGGTGTGTGGGTATGTGTGTGTACACAGAGAAAATTCTGGAAGGAGAAACATACTGTTAATTAAGCTGTAGGGGAAGAGTCATGACAAAAATGAAGAGCAAGAGGAGTGAAATGGGATTTTCAGCCTTAGTTGCCAAGTTTTAATTTTATAAGAAGAATGCAATTATAATTACATGAATAAAAATTCCCAAACTATTAAATATATATATATTCAAACTATTAAATACATATATATATATACAAACTATTAAATATATATATATATTCAATGGGAATAAGAGAGAATGGAAGAAACAGGGACATAGTCCAAGGCTCTGGATAAGGCAATATTATTGTAAACACTGGGAGAAGTTTCTGAAAGTGCAAAGTGGAGAGGGGATCATGATTCTCACTGACTCTGCAGAGGCAACCAGCAGGATGAGACTTGTGAGCTCAGAGAGTTTTCAACACCTCGCAATTATAACCACAAGCTCCTGTGTCCCTGAAAGGTCACCATGTCCCACCACTAGCCTTGGAATGAGATGGTGTTTGTTCTGTTCTTTCCAGAGTTGTAAATATCCTATGACTTTTCATCCAATTTTTGTGTTTGCACATGCCCTCCCTTTCCCAGAAATTCCAGCATTCTTGGTGTTGTCATTCCAGTCCTTCAAGCTGCCCGTAAAATCCACTTCCTCCCCTTCTGATCCTGGCCAATTCTTGCCTCATCTCTGGTCTCCCATTCAAAAATATTCCCACTCCTGTTTACTTATACGAACATTGTGGGAGGCCTTTTGCAGAACTTAGAGTCACCTGGTGATAGATGAAGCTATCTGATAGATGAAGATACTGATTGAGCATGTAGAGGTGCTAAACTTCAGAGAAAGTATATCATTTAATTCCTCCAACAATCAAGTAGGTATATACGATTACAACCCTCATTCCTTAGTGTGTGGTGGTAAGCCTGTGGTGGGTGAGTGTTAAGACAAACTAGTTGAATGGGGGGGCATAGAGTTTGGGGGGCTGGGGTGGAAGGGACTGGATGAGGGGATAACTTAGGTGCTGAAGTGGGAGTTGGAGGGAGTTCAATTTATCAAGTGCCTTTCTAGTCATGATTTCATTTGGTGTCACCACAGTGATCTAATGATGGGGATCATTAGGGAAAATAATGAGTCAAGCTTTAATTCCCTTAAAGTGGCAATCATTGGGTCCAAGGCTTTGGGGGCTTATTAACCCATCATGCTGCCTTGAGTGAGTCTGCAAGGGGGTGGACGCAGACCGAATGGGGGTTCTCCATGGCCTCTTTTGGCACGGCTCTTTAGTGATCATCAGGTTTCTAGCAGCCGCTCCTCCCAGTCTAGAAACTCTTGGCCAGGCACCCTCTGCTCTCCAAGCCTGCCCATCCCAGGAGATAAGGCTAAGTGACAAAAGAGCCAGTTTCCTAGGGTTAATAAATAGGCTGTTTATATCTAGAGGCAGTCACGGGGCAGGCACAGACAGGCTGGGAGGTCACGCTCCGGCTCAATGTGGAGGATTCTGATAAACATTCTCCCAGTGAGCCTTCTGAGATGCAAGAACAGCTCTGGGGTCATTGCCCTTGCAGAGTACCAAGGTCCCCACACCTCACTCCCTCCTCCTTTCTCCCCCCTCCCTTCCTCTTTCCTGTCTTCTCTAATGGAGAGGGGATACATTTTCACTGTAGACACACCCCATAACTTGGGGCAGGTAATCCATCACTCTGAGACCCAATTTTTTACCTTATAATATGAGGGTAATGACAGGGCCTTCCTTGCAGGAGGTACGGGAAGGTCCCTAGCCCTGTGTCTGGTACATATAGTGGGTATTTTCCCCCCTCCACCCCATCCTTTCCCCTAATCCTGGTCCCTGCCCTTTTCCCTTTCTAATAAGTTTTCCTGATTTGCTCCCACCCTCACCTCCACCGCAGGCACTTCCATCCCCTCTGACTGTGCTTCTGGGTGGATGGGAGAGGCAGCCAAGCTTAGCCCTGAGGAGGGCTGACCACTGTGGGGCCAGTCTGGCCAGGCCAGCCTTGGCACTTACCACAAGGCCACACCCTAGCCTCTCCACTTTTAGTACACAGCCCACAGGATTCGGGGGTGGAGGGAGTATGTAGAAAGGGAGAGGCCAAGATATTTTACTCTTAGGCTTATTATTTATTGCCCTCAGTATGACTCTTCCAGTGGCTTAACGGTCAGAGATCACTGAATAAGCTGCTGTGTGACTTTGAAGTTCCCATTCACTCTCTGGACTCAGCACAGTGTTGGGAGAAAAGAGGAGAGCACCAGGCCCTGGAGCCAGCTTGTCTGAGCTGGACCCTCATCTCCACCACTTACTGGCTTGGGTTACTAACCTCTCTATCCCCCACTTTCCTTGATTTTAAAATGGAATTTATATGTGTTGTATATATATCTGTTATAAGGATTAAATAAGTTAATCTCTTTAAAACACTTAGAACAGAGCCTAGCCCATAGAAGGCACTCAGTTAATCTTAGCTCAGCCATTCTATGTAAATGGGGAAGTAAAGCAGGGGGTGTGTGCACATGGGAAAAGCAGGACACCCTCTCAGGATATTCCAAAGTCCTGAAACCTCACAGTCTGCCTCCGTGTTGACCTCTGGATAAGAACATTTCAGGACCTTGTACACAAAGTACTTAACTATCCCAGAGAGACCCTAGGAAACTGGACACAGAATTTCAAAGCCAGATGGAGCCCTTAGAGGTCATGTGGTCCAGCTTCTAATGGTTCAGAAAGGGCAGGGAGGACCAGGGAGACTACAAGGACTGGTCTGAGATCACAGAGCAGTGCTGAGTTGTAGAACTGTGGGTGGTGATTTGAGGGGGCAATGGGGCAGTTAGATGCTGAGGGTCAGAGCCCCAGCCTCCATGCCCTCAAGGATGCTTGGTTCAGGAACGGACTGCATGGCTGGGATACTTGTGGTCATCACTGACATCTTTAATAATAATGATAACCATGGGAATATATTCCACACTCTGCACCAAATGTTTTCTCATGTAATCTCTCATCCACATAAAATCTCCATTTTACAAGTGAGGAAAGATGTCTTTCTCAAATAACTAGAAAAGGGCAGATCTGGGGTTTGAATATGCATTTCTCTGATGCCCAAATCAGCAGGAGTCTTCTATGCTTCCCAGTGCCTAATTGGGAGCTTGAACACACAGCTCTCAAAAACAAGGATCTTTGGCTTGTCTGACAGAGCTGGCCAAGCAGATAACAGGAGTGGATGAGCCTGGACTACCAGCCATCTTTTCAGCCCTGTCTATTCTGATCCACAAGCCACAAGGAGAGCCCAAACCCTGTGTGAGAGAGGTGGATCCTTTCTTTCAAGGGCCCTGCCTTGATGTTGTCTGTTCCCACTAATTTTTCTTTTTTACAACTTTGAAAGATTATAATATATTCTCAGGAAAACACTCAGCAGTACAAAAGCCCTCCCTGAGCCCTCCTACCCTGTCATAGGTCCATCACTGGTGGAATGACCCAGAAATTCTTGTGCTCTGGAAAGGTCCCTGGTTGGTCCTGAGGGAACACAGGTAGTTATAGAGGAAAACCCTGCTCAAGTAAGGTTCCTGATGCCTGGAGAATTTTGAGGGCAGATCACTTCAAACTCAACCATGAGTTTCCCACATTTCTTGGACATTTTGGGGGAGGAAGAGCTCTTCTCTAGGAAGTTTCTGCTGCATGCCAGGCTTGACATCCTTGAACATGATGGATATGGTCCTGCTGTCTAGACTTGGGGGAGAAGCAGGAGCAGGTTTTTGGAAGAGGCGAGGAAATAGGGCTTAGAACATGGAGTGAAGCATCAGGACCTGACTTGCTCAGACTTCACCCAGGGCAGGATTACAAACAGACGGAAAGTGGGAGAAGAAGCAGGCAGGGGGTAGCCTGAAAAAGAACTTCTACCTCTCAAAAGCATAAAGTCTATACAGTAGCTGACATGAATTTGTCAATTTAACATTAAGAAGCACAAGAGCAGGGTAGGTGGTAGTGGGAACGTCTGTTAGTAGAGTCTAAGGACCTAAGACACTGGGAATCCAAGGAACTAGGTGACCCCCAAGGACCTTCTGGGCTGATAGTCTCATGAGGTTGAGAGATCAAAGCCTGGGAAGTAGGACAAGACCTGATTCTGACCCAGATGCCCTAAAATCTTTTGGAGTTCATTGTGAAGGCCAGGTTATTTCCCATGGATCACAGAGCCTTAAGGAAAAGGAACTTGGTGTCCAGACCTCAGTTAGGCTTTCAGTTTCTGGGTCAGCTCACCCTGATCCTTCTCCCTAGCCCTTTTCTCACCCTCATCTGCACTTCACTTCCTGAAAAGACAAAACTTGTTGAGCTGCACCTCTCCCCTATGGAGGGTGGGGAGGGGAGGCTTTCCCCTCAATAAAGGCAAAGTACACGGGACACTCCCAAATCTATGTCTCTCCTTTCCTTTTTCTCATTAGTTCATTCATTCACTCTTAAACAATTATTAATTAAATACCCTCTGTGTGTGCCTGGTACTTTTCTAGGGCTGAAGTTATAGTAGAGAATAAGACATAGTCTCTGACATCATGCTGTTTACATTCTAGGTGGAAAAAGAATGGGCTAGACCATAAGTAGGTAAATAAACCAGTGAGAGCATTTAAAATTGTGAAAAGGAATAAAAGAATAGCAAAACATGATGCAGCGGGGAGCTTTCTTCTGTCTACTGTCCTCAAAATAAAGTCCAAAGCTGGAAATTCCACTCCATCTGCCCCTATTTACCTCTCTAGCCTTTTATCTCTTGTCTCTTTTCATCTTGAGCTCTCTGTTTTAGCAATGAAGAACCTGCGTATCAAAGTTGGAAGGGGCCAGTAGCCCCTTGACCTGGTGGTTCTTTTAGCTTCAAACACTGTCTCTTTTCACTACCTCTCTCATGTCTCTCACCCCGCTAACTCCTGCTCCTTCTCGGCTTACTAGCTACTTCCAGCTGGAAGCCGGTCCTGCTCCCACGAATCCAGATGCAGTGCCTTTCTCTGTGCTGCACTTTCTCCTTCGAGAGCATCCATCGTCCTCTGCAGCCAGTTTGCTGTTTTCTCCACACCAGACTGTGAGCTCCTAGAAGGCAGGAATCATATTTTGCTCTCCCTGAATCATAGAGGCCTCAACAGTTGGCACAGTGCACAGAACATAGCAGATGATTAAGAAACACCTGTTGAATTAATTAACACTTCATTTAGTGCATTTTGTTATTGTTGTTTAGTTGCTAAGTCGTGTCTGACTCTTTTGTGACCCCATGGACTATAGCTACCAGGCTCCTCTATCCATGGGATTTCCCAGGCAAGAATACTGGAGTGGATTGCCATTTCCTTTGCCAGGGGATCTTTCTGACCCAGGGATTGAACCCAGATCTTCTGTATTGGCAGGCAGGATTCCTTACCACTGAGCCACGAGGGAAGCCCTTAGAATGTTTAAAAGCTCAGCAATACGATGAAAAGGCATCGATGAAGCATGGCTTTGGAGACAAATAATTAATTGGGAAAAAATATAACCATTCCTCAGTCCTTTCTGGAGTTCATATTCCAGCATCTTTCAGCTCCAATACTTTACTAGAGCCTCCTAAAAGGCTGACCAAGCAGGCAGGATGGAAATTATTGACCCTACTTAACAGCTAGGGAAGATCACATCCAAGAAGAGTGAATGTACTTCATCAGAAGTTACTCAGCCAGGTGGTGGTAGAGTGTATCTAGATAAGGTTGGGGCCCCAGAGACATCATACCCAATCTCTGCATCACGGAGGGAATGTGGATGGAGGTGCTCATAGGCTGACTCTGACCTAAGTGTCCTGGCTGATCTAAAACTCAAAATAACTGCTTCAGGGTGGCAATGACGGTTGCCACAAAGGAGAAGACATCGTGATTGACCCACAGTCTACCCTCACTCTGTAACGCAACTCCGACTAGGCAGATTCTCCAGGCCACCATTCCATTTGTCCTTAGGGACTCCTCCCTGGGGTCAGTTCATGAGATACTGTATACTCATCGACTGACTAGGATGGAGAAAACCTCAAAAGTCTAACTTCCTCATTTCATAGTTGGGAGAGTCAGGGCTCAGAGAGATGTGATTAGTCTCTGGCATGGATAAATGTAGGATCAGGAGTCCAGACTCTTGGTCCAAAACTTTCTCAAGTATCCCCTTGACATGACCCTCTGTGTTGGGAAAGGGGTGATGATGCTGTGGACCTGATCTAGCCATTTGCTAGCTGTGGTCATCGTGGGGAAAGAGAAGCAGGAGGGGTGATAGGCTACCCACCCCATCCAGTTGTCCTACTCTAGAGTTTATTCATTCCCCAGTAGTTCTCATTGGTTTTATGCGTTGTCAGTTAACCAGAGGAAGTAGAATATGGGTAGTCCACTGTTTAGTGACTGTTTATGAAGATCATTATTCCTCCAGAAATAGTCTCCCAGCCAAACAATAACAGAGCGGATGGAGGGCAGGAGGAATGAGGCCAGCAGATAGCATAGGTAGGGCTCCCTGCTACTAAGAATCGGGGGAAAGGCTATATGTGTTAGGTTCCACTGACACATAAGAACTTCCCAAAGAAGGGAAGCGACACTTTGAAAGTTTCGGACTGTATCCAGCCCAGATGTGACTCTTTATTTACTGTGGGATCCTGGACAAATCATTCGGCCTTTCAGAACCTCAGCCTCTCAAATGAGAGGGTTGAATGAGATGGTTTTTAGGGACTCTTTTCCATAACTCTCCCCACAAATGAAGTGAGTTTTAGAGGAAGTGAGAGTCAGTAACTCCATTTCAGATAAACTCAATAAACCTAGTATTTGCCAGGCCAGATCCTGTTGAAGTTTAATTGGGAGATCTGAGGAATAGAGTTAACACAGCAGGCCTGAGACTGCTATCCTTAGAAAGATCTGTTTGCACAATTGGCCCTGGGTTGACATTCCGGAACTTTGATTTCAACGGATTCCCACAATTCCCAGAACTGATAACAGTGGCTCACTTAAGCCTAGACTATTTGGATAAACAATGTGGCTGGTGCTGAACACCTGTTTTTCTTCTGGGAGTCTGGCACTTTGGTACATGCTAGGTGGAGGATGCCTACAAGGCCAGCCCCCAACAAAAACTGAGCACTGGCCTTCCCTGGCGGTCCAGTGGTTGGGTATCTGCCTGCTAATGCAGAGAACATGGGTTGGATCCCTAGTCTAGGAGGACTGCTCATGATGAAGGGCAACTGAGCCCACATGCCCCAACTACTGAGCCAGCACTCTAGAGCCCATGAGCTGCATCTACTGAAGCTCTGCACCTAGAGCCCATGCTCTGCAACAAGAAAGCCACCACAATGAGAAGCCCACGCAGTGCAACTTGAGAGTAGCCCCTGCTAACTGCAACTAGAGAAAGCCTGTGCACCGCAACCAAGACCCAGAGCCACCAAAAATAAATAAAAACCAATCACTGAATCTAATGGGGTTCCTCAGAGGACACTTTACATGTATTGTCACAGTCTACTGCTAGAGAATTAAGTACATCCTGTGTGATTCAACTGGGAGAGGCCTCTTGGAAGCTTGTGCCTGGTTTCCCTCAGTCTTTTTCCCATGAACTTTTTCCTTTTGCTGATTTATTCTGTAAACTTTTGCTGTAATAAAGCATAGTGTGGGTATGATTATATGCTGAGTTCTGTGAGTCCTGATAGTAAATCATTGAACTGGTAGGTGGTCTTGGGAACTTCAGACAGGGCATAAGCCTAGATTTCACAGAAACAACCATAATCCTAGCAATCTTTTAGGAATATACAGCTTAAACTAGCACTATCCAACAGAAATATAGTATCAGTTGCATGTGTAATTCAAATTTTTCTATCAGTCACATTTTACTTAGTAAAAAGAAACAAGTGAAGTTAATTTCAATATAACTTCTTTAACCCAAATATAAAAATATTAAATGTTACCATGTAATGATATAAAAATTTATTCAGATATTTTAATTTTTTTCTTTTCTAACTAAGTCTTCAAAAACCAGTGTGTTACTTTATACTCACAGCACATCTCAGTTTGGACTAATCACATTCCAAGTGCTCACTAGCCACACCCAGCTAGTGGCTGACAAGTGAAATAGCACAGAGTTAGAGATTAGCATCTTGTCAGAATCTTGGTTTTGCCACCCACCAACTGGATGGCCTTAAGCAAAGTCATTTAACTAATATATTAGTTTCTTCATCTCTAAAATGGGTATAATAATGTTAGCTACCTCATTAAGTTACAGGAATTCCATAAGTATGGGATTGCAAAGAGTCAGACACGACTGAGCGACTGAACTGAACTGAGTGCCTAGTATGTATAGGATGTTGGGTGAATGTTGACTGTTACTCTTATCATCCAAAAGGTTGGCCTTTGAGATTAATTTGCTCAATTCTTCATTCCATAGATAAAGAAACTGAGGCCCAGAGTTTGGAAGGCACCGATTTCAAAAGCAGAGGCTCCAGCCACCTCTTTTCCTGTCCCCTGGCTAGCTCTAAGATTGCATCTGCCAATTATTTAGGAATCCAGCAGCTTCGGGGCCCTACCTGGATTCTGCCATCCCTTCTTGATTATAAAAATGGGCCACCATTGGAGTTGGCATGAAGTGGTGGGGCCTGGGCCTCCCTTCTGCTACCCCCTGCCCCCCATCTGGGTTGGGCTGGCTGACCTCATCACTGAGTCCAACTCTTACTCAGCACTGATAGGGTTGGTTTCCATTGTTTTCACTTTTCACTGCCCTTCTTGTTTATTAACTCATGTACTATCTCCTTCTAAGACACAGAGCATCAGCACTTTTTTTAAAACCTCCTTTTAATCATCTACAGTCCCTGTTCACCCACCAAGCAGGTAGGTAGTGAATGTGCCTAAAAAAGAGAGTGAAGAGGGACTTGGTGCTCACTTATCTGAGATGCAGTAGAGCAGCTTCTCAGGCTGGAAGCAAAACTGGCTTATGATTCCTCTGCAACATCTGTCTCCACCCTTCCTTTCCTGAAACCCAAATGCAAATCATCTACTCTCCTCTGACAAGCTCACTCAGCATAATTCATGGTGTCTCAAATCTTCCCAGCAGCTGGAATCAGACCAGTTTTGTGGGCTCAGAGCTAGACTAAAATTCTACTTATTCAATTTGCCAAATAATGTTTATTTAGCATTCATTTATTTAATATTTACTGAGCATCTAATGTGTATTAAGCCCTCTGCAAAGTGGTGAGAATGAGACTTTCGTGGACCTTATGATTTAGTGTGAAAAGGGGACAAATAAGAAATAATGGTAAGGTAAATGGTAAACAAAGGTTAATGTATAAAATGTCAAATGCTCTAGGAATTATAATAAATCAAGGGGACCCGAACAAAACTCTTTCCTTAAGAAATGACATCTGCACTGAGACCTGAAAATGGTAGGAGAGAACCAGTAAAAGAGAACATAGAGAGTTCCAGGTAGAGGCAACAACATAGCTGGAGATGAGAGAGAATGGCATGTTGGAACAACTGGAGAACAGTCCAGTACAGCTGGGTAGAGAGAGCAAGAGGAGTGTGGCAAAAGACAAGCAAGTGGCCAGATTTGGAGGATATTGTCCTAAGGGCTAAGGAATTTGGACTTTAACCTGAAGGCCAGGGGAAACAGCCTGGTGCAGAATAACATCTTTCAAAACAGGATTCCAGGGAACAAATCAACCAAATGTGCTAAAAAGGCTGATGGTAAAAAAGCTAGCAAGCATGATATTCATCCTTGTCTTCATGATCTTTGTACTGAGGTTCGAAACTCCTTTGAAAGTAGTATACAACATGAAGGCCCAATCCAGTGGCAGGCTATGCTCCCTAACCTCCCACCCACTGTTCATGAGATCAGTACTCCCGAGTCTGGTTTAGCCCAGGTTTTCCTTAGACCCTTGGAGCTGCAGAGCCCACCATGGAGAGATTGCCAAGGACCCCTGTTTAACAGATGGACCAGAGAAGGAAAGTCACTTGTCTGTGGCCCCACTGGAAGCCTAAGGCTCTGACTCCTTGTTTTCCCCAAAGAAATTGAACACAAGGGCTAGGATTAGAGTAACGCAATTCAGGCACTCAGGGTGCACCATTTAAGCAGGCACTCACTCACGGGTGCCATCTCTGCACTAGCCTCACCCTAGTCCTGGCTCTGTTGGACTCACTTTGAAGGCAGGGATTGTAACTTCCAGAAAACTCTCTGGCATCTTTCATGGTTTTTTTGTTTGTTTTAAGATTTTTTGTTTCGATGTGGACCAATTTTAAGGTCTTTATTGAACTTGTTACAGTACTACTTCTGTTGTTTATGTTCTGGTTTTTTGGCTGTGAGGCATGTGGGATCTTAGCTCCCTGACCAGGGATCGAACCCATGCCTTCTGCATTAAAAGGTGAAGTCTTAACCACTGGACCACCAGGAAAGTCCCCTCTTTCATGGTGTTGACAAGGTGCTAGGCACATATTGCGAGGAATCCTAGATGCCTACTGATGCAAATGAATAATGGATTTCTGACAAACTATGTATACAGATGTTTGTATCTTTGGGTAAATATGACCTTAAAGATACAACAGAACAAAGTCCAGAGGGCCCAAGAATGTACTCTAGGCCTGGATTCTGGTCCCGTCTCGGCCACCAATTTGCTGTGGGTAAATTGCTCCCCATCTCTAGGCTTCAGCAAAATGAGGCCATTGAATAAATAATATTTGTTGACTACATACACTGTGTCAGACACTGTTCAAAAGCCTTTGTGCTTTAACTCACTTAAAGTTAAAGGCCTTCAAGACTCCCTTCACTTTAACAAGCTGTGGTTTGAGGTAAGGAAGGCTTCACAGAGAATGTGGGATCAAGACAGCCTTTCCAAATTCCCATGGGGACCATACCATCTTAAATCATGATAAAGCCATGGTATCTCAAGGCACTTGTCCATCAGAAGACACAGAATCACCTGCCTCAGAGTCAGCTTTAGAACATGGCTGAAGGTGGAGTCTCAGTCTTTGCCCCTAGAAATTGTAATGCAGTGATTCTGAAGGGGGACCTAGGTATCTGTATGAAAAGCTTCTCAGATGACTCATTTAGTCTGATTTGGGAAGCACTGACTCCAACACATACCGTTGTCTATGGATAGAATCATGCATGGACCTCGAACTGCCTGACCTGGTCATCAGCATCTCAAAGCAGAGAAACAAATTCATTGATTTTTTTTTTTTTTTTTTTTGGCATGTGGGATCTTAGTTCCCTGACCAGGGATTGAAACTGTGCCCCCTGCACTGGACATACAGAGTTTAAACCACTGAAAAAGAAACTGCAGTCAGTCATGTCTGACTCTTTGCGACTCCATGCACTGTGGCCCGCCAGGCTCCTCTGTCAATGGGATTTTCCAGGCAAGGATACTGGAGTGGGTTGCCATTTCCTTCGCCAGGGTATCTTCCCAACCCAGGATCGAACCTGGGTCTCCGGCATTGCAGGCAGATTCTTTACCATCTGAGCCACCAGGGAAGCCTTAAACCACTGAACTATCAGGGAAACCCCCAAATCCGTTGACTGATTAATGCCACAAATACTAAGCACCTGATGTGTCCTAGGCCCTGTGCCAGCTGTTGATTATGGTCCCTACTCTTAAGGGACTCCTGGTCTAGGTCTGTCACTTATTTTTAGGAGCAAGTCATCTAGCTAGAACCAGAAGGGCCTTAGACAGCATCAACCAATCCCATCATGCAGTTGGGGAAACTGAGACCCAGAGAGGGAAAGCAATATGTTCAAGACTACACAGGGAGTAAATGTATTTTCTGCTCTCAAACCAGCTGAGGAATCCCAATGTTTTTCTAGGGAAAGGGGCTGAATTCAAAAATTCTAGAGCAGTCGATTCGTTGCTGTTTAAGCACTAAGCCTGCATAGAGTAAATATTCCTGGAGGTCTCACTTCAGATCTTGCTGACATTTTAAGTCCTTGATATCCCATATCTACCAGAATGCAGGCAGGAGGAAACAGGGAACACCGAGGGAAGTTCCATCAATTCTTTGGTGCTTTTTAAAGCCCCTCCTCTGGCTGGGCTGAGGACACGGTGCTTGCCTCTTCCAGCACTTTGGAGTTGAAAGAAGAGGGGGCTGCCTCACAGGTTCACAAGCACCTCGCTCCCATCTCTCAGCCCAGACTTGCTTATGTCACTGTCGCCCAGCGGGGGAAGCGGAGGGGAAGTCTTGCCCGCCCCTGAAATGCCAGGCGCCTTGCGATTGGCTACAAAGGCTCCGGCCCGGCCGCGGATTGGTCATCGCTGAGGGCTTGAAAGGTGGATGAGAGCAGACGACACCTCAGACGGACCGTGGCCCGGGATCAGACAGTGTCTGCAGCGAGCCGAGACGCGCCCCCAGCCCATCATGGCCCGGCTCTTCCGGGCATCCTGCCTTCTCTCCCTGCTCCTGGCCGGCTTCATTCCGCCGAGCCAGGGACAGGAGAAGTCGAAGGTGAGTGAGCCTCGGGGTGGGGGGCCAGGGAAAGAACACAGCCCGCAGGTGTCACCATCTCTCGGTGAGGGCTTCCCTCAAGAAGGGTGACACCTAGGTGCGAGAGACGCCCTTAACTCCCGTTGCCTCCCTCTTTGGCGTACTCAGACTGTCGTCAGACTCTTCGCAGTTTTATCTGCTGGAGATCAGGGTGCCCCGGGTGGGCGGAATGAATGAGGGAGGAAGGTTTGTCTCTCCAGAGTTCACACTTTCTTCCCCACCGCTACCTCCGGGCCGCCTTGCTTCATCCAAACCACCGTATGTTTCTGAGACCCTTCCCTTCCAGTGGACCCTGAAGAGGGTGGGGGGGCCCAGAAAATGGCCTGGAGACTCGGAGTCTGGGTGGCTGCAGAATTCCCAGGGAGAACGGCAGGCAACGTGTGGTGCCCAAATAGCCCAAGCCCGGGTAGGATTCTGGGATACTGGTAAAAGAGGCTGACAGAACGAGCTCTGGGCTCACAGCAAGAACGCCCAGGGCACTGACTAGACCTCTCATCCTTTGTGGACCTCAGTTTCTCCATCCGCTGGAGGTGAGAGCACAGGGCACAAAGAGGCTGATGACTTCAGAGGGGATGCTTGGAGAAGCTGCAAAATCCACACACCGTTCTCTGAAGGGTTTCCTGTTTGGGGCAGCCTCAGTACCCACCAGCCACAACCCCTATTGGCCTGCTGGCTCCATAGGAGAGGCAGAATTCTCTTGAGCTTGGGTCTACCCTCAGTAGAGTGTGTGGTCCTTAGCTAGAGTGGGGGTGCTGAGGTCAGGAGCAGGGGTGACCCAGCATGTTTAGACCTCTCCTCTTCCCCAGGGTGGGGAGTCAGGAGCCAGGCATAGACCCAAAGAGAGAGATTTCTGGTTCCAGCCTCCCAATACATACACACACCAACACACACACACACATACACACACCCCTCACCTGCATAAAATCAGGAAGCTTTGAGCTTCTGTGTTTCTCAAATCTTCCATTCTAAGATCTTATGACTCCACAATTCTATTTCCTTAATCCTATCTATTGTTCAGGAAGCCCATTAAAAATGCAAGGTTACTTCTGCTTGTTTCTATCCCCAGTCCTGTTCTCAGCCTAAATTCTAATCGGTCTGCCTCTCCTGGGAGTCAGCCTAGAGACTGAATGGTTATGGGGCCACTTCCTCCTAGCCTCTGGCTTTGTATCCAGTCTTGTTCATAATCTCCAATTCAGAAGGTATTTTCCAGGGCAGGGATGGGTCTGAGTTTTGATATTAGGGTGTGGAACTGAAGTGAGGGCAAACCATGGGTAGGGCAGTATCATGGAGTCAGTCCTATAACCTCAGTTTGGGGAGAAGCAGAGATGGGAAGATGGAGCCCTGTTTCAAGAAGGTGGAGCTAAGAACATGGATCCCATGAATAGCTCATCATAGCCATGTGTTCTCTGTAGAACTCTGGGGAGGAATAGATGGATTCAGAGAAAACAGGATGGGTATGGTCTAGAAAAGCCTTAGGGTGGGGTGTGATCATATCAGATGCAACCAGCTAGGACTTGTTAGCCCATGACAGTCTGGTCCTGCCCCATCTTTCCTCCTAGGTCTTGAGAGGGTTGAAATGTCATAGCGTCTGGTTCTAGGACTCAATCACTACTTATCTTACCCCCAGCTCCAGGGCCGAGGCAGGAGGCCAGGGGCAAGTGGAGAAAAGGATGGACAAAGGGCGACAGCCCCAGAGGGATATTTGCCTCCACCCAATTCAAAGGGAGGGGCTGGGGAACAAAGCCTTTCCTCGCTGTCCCCTCTCCAGTCCATCCTAAGGCTGCCCAGGCTCCCTGTCCTTCCCTTACAAAAGGACTTCACAGAGGCTAGAGAGAATAACAGCTGCTGACGTGCGTGGGCTCCTAGTAACCGCTGGTTTCTAGGTGACTAAATCAGGCAGATAAAATGAAGGAACCACTGGCTGACAGTCAGAGCTGAACAGCCCTCTAGACAGCCCTGAATCTGACCCCATCTCATAATCAAGGAGCCAGAGCCCCAGAGAAGGGACAGGACTAGTCACATGTAGTCGCATGGGAGGCCCGGCCAGGCCTAGAACTCAGGTCTCCTGCCCCCAGTCCAGCTCTCCCCTCATACGTTCACACTGTTGGGAGTGGTAAGAGGAGTGAGGAGAGAGACACAGGACCAGCAGTGCAAGCCAGCCGGGGTCCTGGCAGGGACTCACCTCCCACTCTCAAGCTATCTGAACTCTCCTGTCTTATGCAATTGTGGGAGAACTGAGGTAACCTCCCCACCCCCATCTCCTCTGACCTCCTGGTTAAGGTGCAGGGTTCTGGGACTCCAGGGACCCACTAGAGGAGGGGCAGGGCCTATAAGGAGGTGGGGCGCATGCTCAGTACTGAGAGCAGGCTGTGGCTCTTTCCCCTACCATGGTCACTCTCCGACCCCTCTTGGTCTGCACCCACAGCATCAGCATTGCAGCCCCAGTAGAAAACAGGAGGCTTTGTCACAGGTCCCTTTTCTTGGACATACTCTGCCCAGTGCATCAGCTTCCTCATACCGGCTGGGGAACATCCAAGTCTTCTTCACAGTAACACAGCAGCGTCAGGGCCCTTTACCCTACCCCTTGATGGGAGAATGGGGGCTGGGTTTCTTTCCAAGAGGCTTTCAAGATGGTTTTAATCTACTAGCAAATTCCCACAGCCATTTTGGGAGACAGGTGGTTTTTCCCTCGCCCGTCAACAGATGAAATCTCAGATTGAAAATGACTTGCTCAGGGACACACAGCCAGCAAGACTCAAATCTAATGACAGGAGAGTCCCCTTGCCCCACCCCACCCTGAAAATGGGCTTAGAAGCTGAACCTCCCACTGTTTTCAAGCTTCCCTTATTTAGACACCCTCTTGGCTTTTTTTTTTTTTCCTCCCTATTTCACTGTTTGTTTTTGGGCCAGGGCGGAGTGGAGAGGCAGGCAGGAGGCCTGCCCTTCTGGCTGCTAGACCCCTGTGACCAGTTAGGGTGTGTTTGTTGTGTCCTGGCTGTTTGCATTTGGAGCTGGAGCTGACCCCAGCTGGGGCCCAAGAGGCCCAGGGGCTGGAGGAATGTCTGAGGCCTGCCTCTGGCACCCACCAGAAGTCACGGGGCATGGAATATTAGACTCACGTGAAGCAGGGAATTCATACCCGAGCCAAGAAGAATGCTTGCAGCAGTCAGGGAATGGCCATGTGGAAAGAGTCCAGCTCCGCCAGCTCAGCAGGCCTACGGAGTCTCCAAGACAGAGTGGCTTTCTTACGCCTGCCCAGGGCTACACCCTACCAGCCCAGACGGCTCTCTTCACTCGGTTGGGCCCAGGTGCACCTCACCTTAACAGCAAGTCTTCCAGGACTGGCCAGAACAGAGTGCGTGAATTTGCCTCTCTTAACTCCAACCACCTGCATCTGGTCTATAATACTAGCTTGCATTCAGTTTGTTTATTGTCTTCCCGCCTCTCCTCAGATGTCCAGGCCAGGACTGCCAGCCCACCTGCTAATTGTGGTAGTGATGCAATGATGCTCTCTCAAGAGTAAACCCAGATTTTTGTAGTCTGCATCAAAAAATGGTAGAGATGAGATGAGGCTAGAGTGGGGGGTGGGGTGGGTGTAAATTCAGCATCCCACTTGCTGGCAGTAATCCATTCCCTCTTCTCCCACCGAGAGCGATGCTGTCAAGCCATCATGGTTCAGAACAGCTGGTCCAGTTCAAGGTTCTCACTTTATAAATGAGGACACTGAGGCCCAGAGAAGAGAAAGGGCAAGTCCAAGACCACACAGGGAGTTAGAGGCAGAGCTGGTTCCCCAACTCACAGCCCATTGTGCACTGACTCTACTAGTCTGGAGGTGGACTGTGGAGCAGCAACTGGTCAAAGAGGAAGGCCTTAAGGTCACTGTCACACTGCTCAACGCAGGGAACATTGGATCTATGCCAGGCACTGGGCTTTATCCTGACCATCCCATTTAATCCTCCCAGCAGGCCTGGCCCCATTCCTGGACCCCTCCTACTTCCCTATTTTTGAACAACAGCCTCAGCTTTCCAGTTCTCCAGATTGGAAACGCCTGAATCACCATTTTCCACACTGTTGTTTCCTCATTTCTGTTCAGCTCTTCCTTCATGACGGTCTACTTCTGGCTCTCATCACCACTTGCCTGCGTTATCCTAACAGCTTCCCAGTCTCCACCATCCCATCCAATAACACCGGCATGGGGGTAGTCTCCCTCACAGCCTGCCTGGTGGCTGTCTAAATTGACAAGTGATGCAGAAATAATGACCATAGTTATTTCTCCAAGTTTCCATAGCACTCTCCAGCTTATTAAATGCTTTTAACATTATTATCTTATACAATGAATTAGAAGACTTCAGTTCTAGTCCAGTTTGAATTCTTGGGCAAGTCAAGACCACGTGGGCAAATGTGTTCCGCCACTCCCTGGTATCTTGAAAATGGTGGTGTCCGAGTTCCCTTCAGGGTCTAACCGCTCCCTGGTACTGGTCTTGTCTTGCAGACGGACTGCCATGCTGGTGTGGGTGGCACCATCTATGAGTACGGGGCCCTCACCATCGATGGGGAGGAATACATCCCCTTTAAGCAGTATGCTGGCAAATACATCCTCTTCATCAACGTGGCCAGCTACTGAGGCCTGACAGGCCAGTACGTTGGTAAGAGCCACTCCTTCTTCCCTTGCTGTGTTTGGGGCTGTTTCTGCCAGTTGGGCACATTCCAATCACGGGAGCTTTTCTGGTGCAAGGAGAATGGGGGTGATGGTCATCATGAGATTTCAAACCCTGTACCTGAATCCTACTGTGTTTTGTGGTTCTGTGAAAATAATTATATAACCTGAGGTCTGATCCCCTACAAACATGTTCTAGAAGATTCTCAGTTATCCTTCATCCCTGGGTATCTCAATTGCCCTAAAAGAAAAAGGATGGAGGAGGTTAGGTTTGTGCTTGGAACTTCCTTTCATTGGAGTAAGAAACAGTAGCTTCCTCTTGCTGAGAAATTCTCCCCTATCCTCAGCCCATCTGCCTCAGTGCTTCTCTTGGCCCCTGGCCTGAGTCCCCAGAGTTTGTGTGTTAGTGATAGAACCAGGTTTCATGATCCCCGGGATTCCCTACTTCTTTCTCCTTAGCTGGGTCAGAGTCAAAAGCCAGGGGACAGGCAAGCCAAAGGCATCTGACAGCACCCACCAGAAAATGCTTTGAGGGTGTGGGAAGGAGGCAAGAGCAATCTAACATAGAATGTTCTGCCTGACAGTCATGGGCAAATTCCTGGAAGTGGAATGACAGTGAACTGGACGACCCAGTGGGTAGTGAGCGCTCTGTCTTGAATGTTTCCATGACGTAGCCCTTGGAATAGAGCAGAGTGCATTTGGACAAGAGGTGGGCTGAGCGTAGATTCTGCACAAGAGGCCTGGAGGCACTGAGAGGAGTGAGAGCTGGGCCAGGATCTCCCCTGGGCCCCTAAACACCCAAAGTATAGGAGGGGTGTAAGGGCTCCATCCCACCCCAGGGAAGTCATCTGCCTTCTGCCCAGGGATGGATGATTCTCACTCCAGGAAACTCAGTCCTGAGAGTCCTGAAGGAGCCCACAGCCTACAGGCCCAGGTGGTGGGTTTAGGCAGTGGGTGACTGATTACTAATTTGAGGAAGCACATTGTTCTCTTCTCCCCCAAACCTCCAACCCATCCAGGTTGGACTCCGTAGGACAGGGCTTGAATGCCAGCAATGCCACACTCAATGGATTATCTTGGGCAAGTCCCTTCCCATCAGGCCTCAGTGATTTCAGCTATACAATGGGATGGGTAGGTGGATGGTACATGGGAGGTGGGACTCCTCACCAGGCTATCCCCGTCTCTGCTCTCTCCCTGTTCCAGAACTGAATGCACTGCAGGAAGAGCTTGAACCATTTGGTCTGGTCATTCTGGGCTTCCCCTGCAACCAATTTGGAAAACAAGAACCAGGAGAGAACTCGGAGATCCTAGCCTCCCTCAAGTGAGTGCTGATTCAGTGTCCTGAGAAAGCTCCTCTAGCAAGCCCCTCCCACCCTGTGCCCCAGCCCAGGCTCCAGGTATCTTTTATGCTGGCCTCTACTCATGGCCTCATCCACTAAGAACTACTCTCTCCTTCCAGGAACTCTGTTTAGTGGAACAAGCGGAAGGGGTACCAGGAGAGAGACAGGGTCAGGGATGATGGCTGTCAGCCACGTTGGGGGAAGGGGAGGACAGGTTGAGGGCAGGGGTTAATGAGAAGTTACCAAATTGTAGGAAGACTGCAGACCCACATTATACCTGTGCCCATTTAATAGTCACAGGTTCCCACTGCCCATTATAGCATAAAATCTAGATTCCCAACCCCTCTTCCCCAGTTCTGTCCCCTCTTATGTCTGAGCCCGTGTCCCTGGGACCCACACAAAAACATTCCTCTTAGGTATGTTCGACCAGGTGGGGGCTTCATCCCCAATTTCCAATTGTTTGAGAAAGGCGATGTGAACGGGGAGAAAGAGCAGAAGTTCTACACGTTCCTGAAGGTGAGTACACAGCCAAGCCACATTCCTGAAGGTGAGTTCACAGTCAAGCTCCGCAGAGCCTCTCTCCCTGGGTGATGCTGGCTCCGGATGGGGCTGCAGCTGCTCCTGGCCCCAGGAGCCTGTGCCACCCTCCTTTGTTCCTGGGCTCTTGGGGAGTTTCCTGCATCTGATTATTATTCTAACTAGAGGGCTTTGTAGGCCCTAGGGGCTCATCAACTCATTTTACAGATAGGCCCCAGAAGGGACAAGTTAGGGTCTCACAATCTGCTAGAACCAAAGCTGGTGCTGGGATTCAGTTTTCTAACTCCCAACCTGGTGCTCTTTTCTCAATGCCAGGCTATTCTCCTTCCCCTGAGAAGTCCTGGGAAGGAGGAGGGATAAGCGGGTGGGAAGGGCCCCAGGCAGAGTTGACACTTCTCTTGTCTCTGCTCCAGAACTCCTGTCCTCCTACTTCGGAGCTCCTAGGCTCACCTGGCCGCCTTTTCTGGGAACCCATGAAGGTCCATGACATCCGGTGGAACTTTGAGAAATTCCTGGTGGGGCCAGACGGCATCCCCATCATGCGCTGGTACCACCGCACCACGGTCAACTCTGTCAAGATGGATATCCTGACCTACATGCGGCGGCGGGCAGTCATGGAGGTCAAGGGGAAGTAACTGAGGCCCATCCCACCCCCCACCCCCCATGTCCACCACACGGGCTAGGGAGGACTCTGTTCAGGAAGGAACCCATTTCTCCAACTACGCCATACTCCCGTGCTAGACCCTTTACTGTTACACAAGGCCCCAGCCTGAGATGAACGTTTGTGTCTGTACTGTTCTGCACATGGGCGTTTGCACACATGCCTACAGGAGTGTGTACACACGAGTACAGGGCCACATGTGTCAACCTGCACAAGTGTATAGGTCGCAACAGCTGTGTGCCATGGAGAATGCCAGAGAGGAACTTCCCTTTCCTTCCAGTTCTCTGTTCCAGTGATAACCATTCACTTTCAGCTGAGTCCAAACTGAAAAGCCAGCTCTAGATTCAATTGTTCTGCTTTAACCAGGACCTCACCCTACCAGGCTGGCATCTCTCACTGCCTCCAAACACCACCCAGAAGTGCCCAGAAGTTTCTGGGTCCTCCGCACTGCCTGACCCCCTCCTTCTCCACCACACAGACTCCCTCCTTCCTGAGGGCCCTCCCCCGCCCCCCACCTCCCTCAGCGTCCCGAGAGTCACCAAGGCAGCCGTGAGAGCAGGGGGCCACGTTCTCTGTGTCAGGGGGTGGCATCGCCATGAAGGAGGGGCCCGAAGCCCTTATGGGCGGACCTCCCTTGAGCCTGTCTGAGGGGCCAGCCTTTAGTGCATTCAGGCTGAGGCCCCCGGCCAGGGATGCCACCCCACTCCCTCGGGGAGTGTGTCCTCTCCCCTCACCCTGACCCGCTGGCATTAGACTCACCCCTGTCTGCCTAGTAAAGACCTTTCTGCAGCAGCTGAGCCGACTGTTGTGCTTCTTCCATGGGGCTGCCCCAGCATGGGGGCAGGAAAGCTGGAGGTGGGAGGAAGGAATGAACGGAGGGCTTTGGGTCCTTGCTTTTTGGTTTCTACCTAGGCCCACTCTGCTTCCTCACTCAGCATTTGAAGTCTATAAAACCAGCTCACATCTGCTGTCACCCCACAGTTCTCTCTAAGGCAGCTAGCACTGAGATGAGGTGTTCCATTTGACAGATGAGGAAACTAAGGCTCACAGAAGGGCCAGGCCTTGCCCAATGTCTCCTGACAAGTGAGGGGCAGGACTGGAATGTAAACTCAGGTAGCCTGACCCCCAGCCCCTGGATGCTCCACCCTCATAGAAGCTCTGAGCAGGATCCCAGGGGATACCTGCCAAGAGTAACGGCGGTGCTCTTGTGGGGGTGGGGGTGGGGGGGGGTGAGTCGGGAGGAAGAGGGCAGAGGGAAGGGGGACCAGGAAAACAGCACTCTGGTTGACAAGGAGGAGCACATTAGCCAGGGCATAAAAGAAATCCGGTCACAAAATGCTGATCTCCAACTAGGATTTATGTCCAAGATTCGTGCAAACAGCTGTCCAGGGATCAAGAACCACCCCAGTCCAGGCCTCCACACCACGAGCCTCCAGCTGAGGGCCTGGCGGCTCCAGGCTGGAGCCCCTCGGCCAACGGGGGTCTCAACTGCACCATCTGGAGATTGACATCTGCCAGCAGTGTCCGCAGAAGACGGCAGGTCCAGGCCAGATGACACCTCTCTCCACTCGGGGGCACAGTAGTGGGCTTTTCCCAGTCACTCCAAAGGAGAGGCCCAGATGGACACCTTCTGGATGGAGCCTCTCTAGTCTGCAGACCGTCCAGGTTGGGGCCAGGGCTCAAGCCGGCCATCCATCTCAGCCTCCCGAGTGGCTGCAGCTCTGGCCACACAGAGCCTGTGGCCTCTAGCTTTTCAGTAATCTGAAGTCGGCTGGCTCTGTGAGACGAAGGTGGAGCCAAGGGACTGGTTTCACTGAGGTCCTTCACGGTCATTTTTGGTGGACTCTAAATAAACAAATTTAGGACTTAAAGATGAGGTGGTACAGTAGGTTTCAAAGTCCTGTGGAAACGGATACTGTAAGAGTGGGGGAAAAAACCAGGGTTGTTGGGTGTTAATGAGTGCCAGACCCTGGTCAAAGCACCTTAGGTACATTCGTCATTCAATCCTTGCCCAGACCTAGGAAGCAGGCAGATTATTACCCCTTTATGGGGGAAGGAAGTGGGGCACAGGGGAATTTTTAAAAACTTGCTCAAGGTCCCAGGTCTAGGAGTGTTGGCACCTAGTCAGTCTGGTTCCAGATCCCAGAAATGGAGTGGCTCTGGGCGAAGGGACAGTCCTGCCCATTTGACCACCCTCTGCCCTCATCAAAGCGGGCTCCTACTGCTCCACAGCACCCCCAGGGCTCCAGGGGGAAACACGCGAAGTGACTGACCAGCCCAATGCCTCCTCCTCCCAGCCATGAGAGCCTCCAAACCACACCCTCCCTGAGTTGCCCTGCAGCCCCTGCCCACGCTACCGCAGAGGGGCCCTCGACCACCGGGCATGGCAGGCTCCATTTCTGCACAGCTGTGGCCTTTAGAAAACTCCTCTTTGTGCTGAGATGGACTTGGCCTCCCCATGGCTCCCACTAGTTGCGATTCTGTTCCCAGAAGCCCCCACAGGCAAGGCCCCATAAAAGCCTCGCAGAAAGTGAGGGAGAGACTAAGGGCCCAGAGTCCTTTCGCAACCAGCAAACAGGCCATTTTAAAATGTCCAAGGCCTGCAGGCTATCCTTAGGATAAAGACCAGCCCTCCTGTTGGGGCCTACAAGGCCCTTGAGGTGGGACCTACCAACCTCCCTCACCTCACCTTGCCTGCCTCCCTTCTCCATCTTGTTCCTGGCTCCAGCCAAGCCAGACTTCTGTTGATCCTCAAGTCAGCCACAGTTCTTCACTCCCTCCCACCAAGGCCTGTGCACTTGTCTTGGCCTCCCCAGCATCTTACACAGAGCATGGCATTTAGAACATTAAACTATAATCAATGGAAGGAATGGTTTCAACTCCTTCATGGTACAGTCACCACTCGTTTCTTCTCAACACTATTTGAGAAACCTGGGCCTCTTCTCCACTGAGATCAGAAGGTAGCAAGACTGCTCCCAAATTGGGACGACCCTGGCAGATTAAAAAGTTCTCTTTTTATAAACCAAGGCCCATTACCAGGGGCCACACTCACCTGGTTCCGTAGGCCTGGCCGTAGGTAAGTCCATCACTTGGGAGCTCTGATTACGTACCCCTCCACAGGGCAGCCGCCAGGTGTATTCTGGCTGCAACAAAATTGGTGCTTAGTAATCAATAACCATGGTAGCAATTACTGTGCCAGAACAGTACTAAGTTCATATTAATCAACTATAACTGAATTCTTACAACAACCCAGGTTACCAACCCCATTTTACAGGTTGGCAAACTGAGGCTCAAAGGGGTGGAGTAACTTGTCAAAGGTCATCCAGCTTGGCAAGTGGTCAAGCTTCGATTTGAATCCAAGGCTCACAGTCCCATAGTACACTCCAGGGTTTAAAGATGCATGTAAGGAATGGTCATGGGGGAGAAAAAGGGGGAGAAGCAGATGGGATGGGGGGCAGCTGGCACTGACCAGGTTGAGAGGGGGATGCCTGAAGGGCTGTGACAGGTGCACTGAAGAGAATGAGAAAGGGGTCAGAAACTCTGGAGACAGAATGATAAGAAGGAAAAAAGCAAAAACTTTTTTTAAAAAAAGGAAGAAAAGAGCAAAGGTAAAGAAACTGAGAAGGAAAAGAGAAGAAAAAGCAAAGGGAGAGAATGCATGGTGAAGACCTTATACCTGGTAACACGTGGAGGTCATGAAAAAGGTCAAACTCCTGGCCTGGCTGGCAGGAGAGAGCCCTCCTGCCGGCCCCGCTCCCTTACCCGGCCTTTTCTGTCCCATACCAGGGCCCTTGAGCCACCCTGAGCTGGAAGTCCTGCCCCGGGGATGGCAGGCTGCACAGCAGTCTGTTCCCAAGGGGCCAAGGATGCAGCTTCTGACATTCTCACTTGACCCTGCCCTTGGCATTTGTCTGGCTGGCCTGTGTGTGCGTCCTGGAGTGAGGGAGCGGGCACGGACTCACCAGACGGAAGAGGCGTGAGTTGGCAAGTGGGGGCGGGTGCTCCATGGCCGTGGGGGGTGGGGGGTAGCGGACCTGGGACCAGTCCTCAAAGCCGGGGTGCGGCCCAATGGGGGGCATGGGTGGGTAGGCATAGGGGCAGGCCCCGCAGAGGTGCTCCGGATGGGGCTCCAGGTGGTAGCGGTCTGCAGAGGTCTGCAAGAAAGGTGGCATCTGGCTCTGGTCTGTGACAGGCTGCATGGGCCACCCCAGTGCCATTCATCCCATCTCCCATTCTCCACTTAGGGTCTCGGTTCTCTGAAGACTGGCACGTGGCCAGGGAAGGTTGTACATGAGCCCAGAATATCAACTATGATGACAGCTGGTATGTCCTGAGCACTTGTTCTTTACCACGTACTGTTCTAAATGTTCTAGCTGCATTTTTTGTTTTATTTGTAAAGCACTTAGCACCACAGCTTAAATAAAGGGACAGAGGACCTGACATGTAGTCGAGCTCATAATTCATTCTGTCACTTGCTGGGTGTGGTGTGTGCTCAGTCACTCAACTGTGTCCGACTTTTTGTGACCCCATGGACTGTGGCTCTCCAGGCTCCTGTGTCCATGAAATTTTCCAGGCAAGAATATTGGATCAGGTTGCCATTTCTTTCTCCAGGGGATCTTCCCAACCCAGGGATCGAACCCGAGTCTCTTGTGTCTCCTGCATTGGCAGACAGATTCTTCCCCACTGTGCCATCTGGGGCCTCATTAGTTAGCTGGACACCTGAGCAACCAATGCCTCCCCCGTCAGACTGCGGCTCCCTGAAGGAGGTAAAATGCAGTAAGTACTGCCTCCACCCTCAAGCCTCCTCACCTTTGCTTTCCTCTTCTGCTGTCTCAGGGCATCTTTCGCCTTTTCCTCATCTTTGAAGGCTTTTAGCTGAGAGAAAGAGGGAGGGAGAGAAGTCTGTCAGCAGAGGCGCTTCCTGGCCAGGCCTGGATCCGGGCCTAAGCACCCCCAGGGTGGACTGGCCCTGCCTGGCCCAGCGGCAGGAAAGGGCCCTGGGGGGCAGAGCACGGCCCAGGCTGGGCACTGCGGGTGAGGACTGCTCACCACGGGCGGTCTGAACACAGGTCAGGACGGCTGCGTGAGCCTCACTGCAGCTGTGCTTCAGCATTCACGCCTTTCAGCTTCAGTGTGGGAAAGAGTAGATGGCTTAAGAGCTAATTCCTGCTTTTGCTCTTTAAAGGCATCAAAACTGATTGTGGAAAATCAGGGTTACAAGTGGAGAAGGGAAAGGACTTTCTGAGGGCCATAGAAATGTGTCAGCAGAGCTGGAAGGAGAATTGGTGAGCCTCCTGCCAACCAGTGTCACCAGGGCCCTCCAACCCATGCTCCCTCCCCATGGACACAGCCAGCTGCCCCCTCCTGGGTCCCGCTTTTCTCACCTGGGCGTGGGACAGGGTGACCTGGGCTTGCAGTTTCTCCACCTGCTTCTTCAGCTCTTCCTTCTCCTCATTCATGCGCTCCCGGTCACTACGCTCCCTCTGGAAGTCCTCCTCAAAGATCTTCACCTAGAGGGGAGGTGGAGGGGAAGGGAGAAGGGGGTGAGGGAGGAGGAACAGTTCTGAGTGGGGGCTCAGACCTGCTCAGACCCAGAATCCTGGGCCTCTGATAGGAGTCAGACATCAGAGGTGGCTTTACCCTGTCTTGAAAATGCCTATGGGGAGAGGAATAGGTGTACCTCTGGCCCCAACCCCAACTGCAGACAGAGTAGTTCTGGGTCCCTCGATCTTATATTTTGGGCTTCAACCTAGGGCTCTATTTGAAAAAAAGATCCATGGCTAAAAAACACAAAACTGGTTAACAGCCATCAAAACCAGTCCCATCCTTCCATTCTGCCAAGACCCACAGAGAGGTGGAAACCACAGAAACATCTGAGCGGAGGCCTGGAGTTCAGGTCTCCTGGTGCCAAGAGCAGGGGGCCTACAGAACCCTCCCGAGGCTCTGGGGTGGGGACTGGCGCCCTGGCAGGGAAGGGGCAGGCGGGGCCCTGTCTCTGCAGTTTCACATCCTCACTGCAGATCAGTGAGAAGCTGACCAGGCTTGAGACAATTTAGAAGGACCCGAAGCATGGCAGCAAATAGCACAGAAGCACGTGTGAGAACCAAAGCCTTCTCATCTTTCCTCACTCCTCTGTGTCCCTCAACGAGAAGGTCTGCATTTTATGTGTTTAAGCACCTTTCTAGTATTTAATTTCCCTTAAATAAAGGGACAGAGGACTCCAGCACAAAGCCGTGATCAGGCAGAAGTATCTAGCTAGAGTTTAACAACACAGTTTTGCCTTTACTGTATTTATTGCTTATAGTTACTTTCTAATTATGACAAATAATAAATGGCTTTCCCATTTGCAGGAGAAATCTAAAGTTCCCTTTTAAATATATTTATTGAGTTTATTAAAACATTTGCTTTCATGACACACACACGACTATACATAAACAGGTAACTAATAAGGTTCTATTGTACAGCACAGGGAACTCTGCCCAATACTCCATAATGACCATATGGGAAAAGACCTAAAAAAGAGTGGATATATGTATATGTATAACTGATTCACTTTTCTGTACAACAGAAATTAACAGAACATAGTAAATCAAATATACTCCAATAACAGTTCATTTTTAAAACATACATTAAAAAATTTTTTGCTTTCAAAATATTAGGGAAATAATAGCAGAGCTGGGGCATAGAAATGTTTAAATCATGACAATGGTAGAGGAATGACCTAGATAGGGATACACTGCTGGCAAGGATAAACCTATACGAGTCAGGAATCCTGGCCGATGGCCAGTGGACTGCCGATTACAGCTTGCATGACTCAAGGTCCATCCTAGGCCCTCAGGGATGCTCCAACTCCCACTGGGCACCACCTACCTAACCTGTTCCCCTCAAACCCACCTGCTGTTTCAGCAATTCGTTCTGCGTGAGCAGCTCCTGTTTCCTTAGCAGGCCTCCAGCTCCTTCTGGGCTCCCGAATGCTGTTGGAGAGGACGGGGAGGCCTGAATGCTCAGTGCTTCCTCCAGGGCCTGGAATCAGGAAGAGAGGAGATGGGCCCGTCAGCAGAAGCCCCGGGAAGTCAGGTCCCATTGAAAGGGTCAGGCCCCACTGAAAGACCCCGATCATGATAAGGATAATAATAATAACCACCACTATTTAATAAATGTCATCTTATAGATGAACACTATACACACATCATTTTACTGAATCCTGTCCATAGTCCTATGAAGAAAAATTGTGACCTTCACCCTCATTTCACAGATGTGAAAACTGAGGTTCAGACACCTGAAGGGATTTGTCCAAAGTCAGACAGCTAGTAAGTGTCAAAGCAGGTATTCAAAGCCAGTATGTGCTCTTAACCAGCAGCCTAAACTGTGGTCTTTATGTAGAAGGGAGAAATCTCCCTTTCCCTGAGGATAAGTGGCTCAATTCTTAGCACCCAGATGTAGAAAGAACACAAAGTCCTTTGGAGGAAGAAGCTCAATCTCCTGGACCTGCCCAGAGATTCTCCAGCTTCCGTAACCTATTCCCACCAAGCTAACCCCTCCATCCCCAGGTCTTCTGTAGTTAGATTAGCCTGGATTTTAATTTTTATGTAATTAATATTTTACCTTTCCAACCCTGAAAATGGACTGGAACATCACCAAATAACATTGAGTTTTTTTTGTAAAAGCCCTGTTTTTACTACCTTCACAGAATACTTTTCCTTGCATAAATAATGTGCTCACATTCTCTTGAAAGTTATTCATTAACTGGTTTTCTCCTTCCACCCTGTTAACATGTTGCTTGAGAACTTTGGAACACCTCTCAAGATTGGCCATCCTCATCACAACCTGGACTTTAGTGCCCTGGACAGCAGGGCCTCTGCTGGCCATGTGACAGCACTGCCCACAGTGCCTCCCTGGACCCTGGGGAAACCTTGGCCAACTTGGACTCAGGCCCCTCTTTGTCTCCTTGACTCCCCCCAGCAACAAGAGGAAACTGCAGATCCAAGAGTAAATTCAAGGGACTTTCCTGGTCCAGCAGCTAAGACTCCAAGCTCCCAATGCAGGGTGCCTGGGTTTGATCCCTAGTCAGGAAACTAGATCCCATATGCTGCAACTCAGAGTTCTTACGCCACAACTAAAGATCCCACATGCTGCAACTAGGCCGTGGTGCAGACAAAGAAAACTTATGTACATATATTTAAAGCGTAAATTCAGACTGCTCGAGGGAAGGCTATGACTGCACCTCCCACTCCATCTGTCCCATTTTTCTGATGAGCAGACTGAGGTCGAGGGACAGGGAGAGCCTTGTGTTAGTCATCCTTACAAGTTTCTGTCCCCAGCTACACCACAGAAACCCGGACAGCAGTGATCCTGCCTGGGTCATCTCTACAACCAGCAACACATATAACATTCTGCCCGGATTTAGAGCCCCAAGTCCCCCAGCTTGGGATAGATCCTTCTTTTCACTGAGAACAAGCCCCAAGGCCCCACATTTGGCGTCATCAATGCTTACCCAACACCAAAACCAAGCAGAAAGAGTCACTCAAGTAGGGCTGGGATCCAAGGAACACAAACTCACAACAGAGTCTGCTGTGAGCCGAAAGAGCAGGCAGACAGAACAGGAGGAAAACCTGAGCCTTCGAGAAAGTTTCCTTTCAAAGCCTCTCCATCAGCTCACTCCTTTAACCCCTGCACTAGAAGGTGGGCAGGGCTAGCATGATTCCAGCCAGGGTTCAGATGGCAAAACTGAGACCCGGATAGGTTACAGGGGCTATAACTGGGACTAGAACCATCCCCCAGGCCAGCCCACTGCCCCTCACCTTGGCTCAGAGCAGAGGTGTCCCTTTACCTGGGCGCCCCTAGCCCCAGCCCCGCCCCGGGCCGCATCTCCCTGGATCCCCCTTCTTGAGGGCAGGGACTCAGGCCAGAGCTCATCCACTCCCTTCAGTGAGTTTTTCCTGAACACATGCTTGGTGCCAGGCGCTGGGGGTATGTGCCCTGGTGAAGACACATACCTCCCAACACTGGATGGGAGGACCGACTGTCAGTAAGTAATCACAAGAAAATGCCAGAAGGGTTTGAAAGAAGCTGCTGGTGCTTTAGCCATAGAACAGGGAAACTCAAAGGAGACTCGGGAAGGCGTTCCTGGGAAGCAGTGTTAGAGCTAAGCCGGGCACTCAGCGTGCGGGGAGCGGGGCAGAGGCAGTAGAAACCCCGGGGCCGCACCCAGGCCCTCAGCACCCTTACCCTGACCCAGGAGTCACCCCTCCTGAGCTGAGGGTTGGGGGTACTGGCCATGGGGCGGGCTCTGCAGCAGGGCTCAGGGAAGCCCTGCCCCTCCCCAGACCTTGGCCACACCCACCTTGTTGAGCCGCTGGATTTCCTTTTCCTGGTACTCCCGCTGCCGGGTGAGGGGGCTCAGCTGGTCCTGCAGGTACTTGACCTTCTGGCGCAGCTCCTTGGCCTCTGCGGTCAGGTGCTCCCTGTCGGTCTGCAGGGAACATGGGTCTGGTGTGCATGGAGTCTCTGCAGGAGGCCCGGACCCCACGACTGCCTGCCTCGTCCCTGGGTGACCGCACCTCCCCCCGTCGCTCTCACTCCACAGCCCCACGATGCTCATGCACAATGCCCTGTGCAAGGCACCCGCCTGAGAGTAGTAATGTCCACATGGTCCTGTCCTCAAGGACAGGGCGGCTCAATTGAGTGGAAGGCCCCAGGTTCCATCACCACCTCCTCCAACAGCGAGGTGAGCCCTCGGGCATTGTCACAGCCTTCTCTGGTCTAAGCTCATCTATCTGCCATAGGTAAGGGGTTTGTAACAGGAGTCACAGATGGGCTTTAGGAGATCTGTGAGCCCCCACACCGAGTGCAAAATTTTGACTGCAATTTATAGAGAGAAAAGTCACAATTTCTACCAAGCTCACACAGGGGTCTCTTACGACACACAGAAAGTGATGTCACTGAAAGTCTCCAAAGGACCTCTCAGCTCTTACAGTCTCTAGGTATAGTGGAGAAGACCCTCAAAGAGATAAACACAGCATGAGGCGGAAAGGAGTCCTCCACAGAGAAACAAAGTCCTATGAGGTTAAAGTAAGAACACTCCTGCCGAAAAGAAACTGGGGAAAGCTTCAAGGTGGAAGCCCCGCTTCCATACATACTATGGAACAATCCAGGTTCTTTACTGCTAATAGTCACAGCTGGAAAGGCCCTCAGAGAGCATCAAGTCCTAGCCCCTTTACAGGACTATCCAGAGGTGACTTATCCAAGACCACACAGTGAGCTAGAGCTAGACAAGAATCCAGGTCTCCTAATTCTTGTGTCCTCTGTCCCCTTGCAAGCCAAAGGGAGGGTTTAAAATAGAAGAGGGCAGTATGGTACAAGGGCCAGGCATACCCACACGAAACTATTTCTGTGTGTTTATGTGTGCTAAGAGGCCTGGAGAGATACACCCAAATGGAAACAGTGATGACCACTGGGGAGGGCCTGGAACTGGGGGATGGGGTGGTAAGGAGAGATGGCCTGGGGAAACTCCCGACTGTAACTGTTGTGTGAACATGTCAATATTCTACAAACTAGCTGGTGAGATGCTTTCAGCTGGAGATGACAGACAGCAGCCTTGGCTGGATCTTGTGGGAGTTGTTACAGGCTCCCATGTAAGAGGCCCTGGTCTGCACGGCCTCTATGGCTCCGTGTTCCTATCCACGGGGCCACGCTTTGTTCTGAAATTCCACCTTTCCCCCAGCTGACCGGAAAGAGCATCAGGAATTTAGCCCACCCACTGACGGGAGCCAGGGCCAGGCTGACTGCCCCAGCTGTGACTGTGCTCTCACGAGAAAAGACAGGCAGTGTCCCCCGTAATACACATCCCCAGGGACGGGGCAGTCACCAGGGCAGGCTGACTGCTCAGAGAAGGCCCCAGCTGACGGGAGCAAACTCTGAAATGCAAACCATGTTGGAAATGGCCATTTCTAAGTCAGGCAAAAGCAGCCTCTGCCTAGTTCTCATGAAGGTGGACACATGGTGACACAAAATCTCCAGAGAGCCTGGGGGTCAAATGGCCTTTCCTCTTGACGCTGCCCCAGGATCAGGGCCTTGGCTGGTGTCAGTCACACACACGACAGGTCAGACGCTCCTTCTTCAGGGACCTGTTTCTGCTCCCCCGCCACACCCACCGAAGGAATCTGACCTCCCTTCATGTTCTCTCCCTGTAACTTCCCCTGTGTTGTACTTAACACACATCTGCTCATTTACTTCTGTCATTAGATGTTCTATGTCTCTTCCCCCAGGGGCGGGGGTGGCCGTTTACTGTTGACTCCATGTACCCAGCGCTGTGCCTAGTGCATCACTGTTGAACAGTGACCGGATGAAGGACTAAAGGAAGCTCTGTCTAATGCTGGAGCCCCTCCCTGACAACAGGCATCACCACTGTGCAGGTTCCAGAGCACCTGCCCCCATCAAGTGTACTAGAGCTGGCCTGGGGAATCTTTTCACATTTTGTGCTTCCCTATACAGTTCCCTAGACCATGTGACTTTCAATTAACAAAAAGCTCTCCATGTGAAAAAAGAAAAAAATGAAAAACATGCCTAATCCAACCTCGATTTTCAGGTGGGAAACTGAGGCAGAAGGCAGGAAAGTGCGTTTGCCTCAGGCCACACAGGCCTTGAGTCCCGGAGTCAGAGAGGGAACCAGGTCTCCCGACCCCCACCCCCAGCTCCCAGCTGATGGGGAGGAGAGAGCAGGCCTCCAGAGGTGAGTCTGCGAGACCCACAGTCACACTTGCCTCCTCCATTTCTATCTTGGACTTGGCCAGGAGCAGCTTGCGGTCAAAGTCGCGCTGCTTCTGCTCCCGCTCAGCCTCCAGGTCAGTCACCTGCTTCTGCAGGTCCGCCAGCTTCTGTCGCAGCTCCGTGATCTGGGTTCAGAGGCAGAGAGAGGGATCGACTGAGGGCCGGGGCGGACACCCACAGTTCAAGGCTGCGGCGAGGGAAGCAGCATGCACAGCGCTGAGGATGCCCTGAGAGCCCCGTGGAGAAGCAGGGGTGTGGCCTGGAGTTCCCATCACCCTCACAATACCTTCTGCTCGTACTGCTGCTTCATGGACCGGAAATGCTGGTCCCATTGCTTGTTCACTTCCAGCAGCTGCAGGGGAGAGACTGGGGTTAGCAGGAGATAAGCAGAGGAGGACCAAAGACAGCCAACGCCACCACCACCAGCTTTGCAGGCACATCGTGCAGCACGTGTGGATGGTGGGTCCACACACTGCCTTGATCCCGTGTTTCTCACAACCTTTCCTCCAGTGAGTCACGTTTATCAACCACCACATTTTACCCTCACCAGGAAAGCAAGACTAACACCAAGACACAGAAACAGTACATAATTCTGGTAAAGAATTATGGGACCCACACCCATGCAGAAGGGCAATTCAGGACTATGTATTAACTTCAAGTTCTCTTTAACCAAATAATTCCACTCTGAAAGATGGTAACCAAAAGAAGCACTTGCACAAGTGTGTAAAAAATATGTGGAATAGTGATCATCTCAACAATGTTTATACTGCAAAAAGACCGAGGCAAACTTGAGCACTGGAAATAGGTTAAGAAAATGATAGAATTAAACAGAAAACGGAGCACTGCACAGCTACTCAGAAAGTTGGGCGCCTGATACATTGCCTCTGCTCTGAGATGACACTAATTACTTGCCATAATTTTGATGTATCGACAATTCTTCAGTGAAGGAAAACAATCCAACACCATTAAATTAATAAAACAATGGAAAGGGCATCCTTTCCAATTCCAACAACATTAAAATAGGATAAAAAGTACTCAGAATTAAAGAATCACAGAGTATGCTTTTATATACAAATATAATAAATACCCTCAAATATACAGCTAATTTTAAGAAAGGAAAAAACAACCTGCAATGTGGTATTTTGATATCATTTTTACAAATGTCATACATTAGTAAGTACACAGACAAAATTCAGGAATATGCAAAGAACTGTTATCAACTGTGGTCATTTCCAGGAGGTGAGATGCTACATCTTTTTATAATGAATATTTTTTATAGTATCTTTCTAATAAAAAAAAATCTTATAGCAATACAGAAAGAAAACCTACATGAATATGCACCTAAACAAAAGACCAATGGAGCCTAACTTTCAAATGTGCTGGAGGACCAGGGAGGGCAGAGAGCTCAGGGATTGAGACAAAGGCCTGAGCTGTGAGGAGAGGAGGGGCTTGGTCAATGGAGAAGATTAGGTTCCCACCTCTGGTCCAGAAACATCAGGGGAGGAATATGCATGAGACACAAGGGAAGAGCCTCAATTTCTGGAGACCCTCGGCTAATTGGAGCAGTGCTACAAGCACGTATGGGGTCTCTCCTTCTGTGACAGACCCTTCCTGAACCAGCTTCGTGGTGACAGCTGAACCCCAGGCTCCCCTTTCCCGATGCTGCATTTGCCTTCTATCACAACCTTTCACCACCATTCAGGGTTCGCCACGGGAGACTTTCTAAACTCCCCCCCTCAACAATTATAGGCCATGCCCCGAATGCCATGTCCTCAGAGTGACTCCTATGGGCAGGGGGACTGATCAGGAGACAAGAGCCCAGGGCAAGGCAGCATGTCTTATCCTTGGGCAGGCGGTTCAGTGGTCACCATGACAACTCATCACAGAGACCAGTCCGAGCCCGGGGCCAGGAAGGGCCTTTGCCCTGCTGGTCCCGGAAGGCGGAGAGGATCTTCCCCGGCACCCCCACCGCCTCCAGCCACCTACCTCTGCGCGCTGCTGTTCCAGCAGCCTCACCTTCTTCTCAGCCGCACCCAGGGCCCCCGCCTCTGGGGTTTTACCTGTCGTCACACCAGCCTGAGGAGGAACACAGAGGGGCCTTCAGCAGGGCCTCAGGCAGCACTCTCTCACCCACTCAGTGCTCCTCCAAGGCCACTCACCCCCGAGACCCAGCCCCCGGTCTCCTGCCTCTCCACCCTCTCACCCACCAGTCCCAGCCATAACTGAGCCTCTTAGGGACGTCCACACAGACCGTTATTCCCCTTCCCTGATCCTCAGTGGCTCCGAGGCCCTTCTTACCCCTGCCCGCTCCCCACAGACACTTCTTTCCCTGTTCAGGCTCTATCTCTATGGCACTGCCGACTGCCCTCCCCTCCTCCACACATCAGCCAAAAGTCCTCTGAAGACAAGAGTTACCTACTTTTAAAAATATTTTATAAAGTGTTTATTTTTAAAATGTCTTATTAAAAGATATACAAATAAAGACATGTGTGCACGTGTGATCAGTACATGTATTTCCTTGCTCTGGCCTCTGAGAGGGCCTAAAGCAGTGTCACTCAGGTAACAATAAGCACAGATCTTGGTCTCTAAATAGCATTCTCCAACAAAAAGAAACAGGGCTCCTTGGAGAAGTGGTTAATTTCATGGCTGGGGCAGGGAAAATATAAGGTGAGTATGGAGCAACTTGTGATGCTATAGAAAGTAAGGAAGTGTTCAATCATCATCATCAGAAGAAAGGCATGTCAAATGGGCATAGGAGACAACTTGAAAGAACTTCCTATGACCAAAGCAGGAAGAATCTGAACAAGAAAATAAATCACGATGGTGTTGGGTTATAAGCCAAAGGATAAAATATCCTTGAGTCCATATTGATAGAAACAGATGAATAAAAAAATAAATGGGGGAGAAGGGACAAGAATAATTCCAATTAGTAAACAGAAAGAATGAGGGAAATCCTAAATCACCATTAGAAGGCTGTAGTGATAATCACGGCAGTCAAGATCTGCCAGTGTTTACTAAAATAAGTATAAAGAGAAACAGCGCATCTGCAGTCTCAAGCACATCCTTGAAAATAAACACTTATTAATTACAAAAGAAAAATTAGTTCCTTTATTATGAAGAAACCTGACAGACAGACCCTTAGCCAAATGATCAAGATTGGGTGTAAATGGACATACTGACATCACGTACCCTTGACGCGTTACACGATGTCACTCCTGTGGTCTTCTTGTCTAAATCCACAACATCAGTCTAATTACAAGAAAACACCAGAGGAACCCAAATTGAGGGACATTCTACAAAACAGCTGAAAGCCTTAAGCTCATGAAAGACAAGAACCATTGGAGCTGTCACAGGCAGAGACTAAAGAGACGGTACAACTAGATGCAATGTGGGATCCTGGATTTAATCCTGGTACAGAAAAAGGGCATGAATGAGAAACAGGTGAAATCTGAACCAAGTCTGTAGTTTACTTAATAGTATCGTGGCAATGGTCATTTCCTGGTGTTGATCATTGAACCATGGTTACGTAAGATGTCAAGGCAATCAGGAGATGGGCACTCTCTGCACTATTCTGCTACTCTTCTACACATCTACAGTTATACTAAAATAAAAAGTTTAAAATTTTTTTTAAAATATGAAGCGTTGAGGTGAAACAGCAGAAGGATGTCATCAATTCAGAAATTGAACACCAAAAAAAAGGAAAGAAAAGAAACTGATCACCAGTTCTACCTCTAAGGACCTGAATGATGCAGGCCAAGGTCCACACCCTCAGTACAAGATTAAACAGGACAGGCCCCAACCTGACATCCTGCAGGCCTCACAGCATTTGTCCTGCAGTCACTGCCCACATTCTCTCCATTCCTTGCCTTCCCACTCCCCCGCACCACACATACACTCCCCTGTGACTTGGCCGGGTCGGGCTGAATGAACTTGTGAGGCTCAAGCGCCCCTGCAGGCTAAGGTCTGTAAGTACACCACAGAACCCAGAAATAAGGGGAGAGGGCTAGGGGAGTCCTCCAGGGATGCCAACTCCTTTAAGAAAAGTGAGAGATGGGCCTGCCCCTAGAAGCCTGATGCCTCCTGCAGGGGAGCTGTGCTTAACATTACTGAGGAAGGAGGAAGAGGGGGTGCTCCTGGAGGTGCACCCTTAAGCTCCATAGAGAAGAGTGAGTGAGTGTGAATGAAAGTCACTCAGTCATGTCTGACTCTTTGCAACCCCATGGACTGGACTCCAGGCCAGAATACTGTGTGGGTCCCCTTCTCCAGGGGATCTTCCCAACCCAGGGATCAAACCCAGGTCTCCGGCATTGCAGGTGGATTCTTTACTAGCTGAGTCATCAGGGAAGCCCCTGTCCACAGAGAAGAGAAACCAAGTCTGTCATTAAAAGTGACAATCAATGTTCAGTTTACCACTTACCAAGTGCTAAACCTACTTCGCAGGCATCACATCACTGAACTGTCCAATCACCCTCTGAGGTAGGAGTTATTATCTCCATCTCACAGAGGAGGAAACTGAGGTCAGAAAGTTCATGTAACCTGTCCAAGGTGGCAGCACTGACAAGAGGTGGGTTGAGCCTGCATTTAACCCACATGTAACTGCAAGGCACAGGCTTCACCATCACCTGCAATGCAAGCCTCTTATGGGACCTTCCTCCCGGGCAAGGCAGTAAGAACATCTGGCCTTTCCAGACACCAGTGATGTCAAGGCCTTTGGAAAAGTGAAGAGGGCTGCCCATATACCACCGTGAATCCAGAGGAGATCAGGAAAATCCATAAGGCACTTCCACAAGAGGGCAGACAAGGCAGGCCCTGATGTGAGGTGTAAACAGAAGAAAGAGAGTGGCTTCATGAGCTGCGAATCAGAAGGCCGATCATCAGCATGTCGTCCTGTCACCCCAGGTCTGCCTGACAACAGCAGGTGGATATAGGAAACTGGACAATGTGATGTCACACGGCCTCTCCAAACCTCCTGCCATAAACAGCCATGGCAGTCTCATGGAGTAAGAGTCCCCGCCCTGCCTCCCTGACATGTAGAGAGGAAGCCAAACCAAATAATGAATTTGCAAATCCTGGGTAAACTCTACCTTGTCACATAGTAATAAGGAATTAAGTTATTAGGATAATTATTGCTATTACACAAGTGTGGGGCTTGTTAAAGACACTGATGGCTGTGCAGTCATTAAACCTCATTAAAGAGGAAAAATATGTCAGTAAAAAGCTGGGACTCAGCTCTACAGGAAGACATAGACCAGGCGAGGGGCCAGCCAGCTCCCATGCAGGAACTGGATGCAAGCCAGCACTGGGAGCAGCAGTGGGGAGGAGGCAAGTGGGCCCAGGGCATTTGCAGGCCTTGCTGAGTCCACACCCTCTTCTCTGCATGTCAGAGGCTCCCGGAGCATGACCACAGGAGCTGAACACAGTCCCCTCAGGGGCTCTCTCAAGCTAACATCCTAATTCCACTAGCAGTATTTGAGACATTAAACTGATTCTGGGAGCCACCTTGTAAGACAGACTGACAAACTGGAACGAGTTAGGGGAGATGCCCAGACAGCACAAATGACTCGCCACCGCCTTTATGAGCAATGACCGAAGGAGCTGCAGCTATTCAGCCTGGAGAAGGTGTGGGGACCCCACAGAGCCATGGTCATAGCCCACAGGCTAAGTGTGTGTTCTAGGGAATGGGACGCTCCCTGTAGCTGGCAGCAGAATATGGGCTGAGAAGTGGAAGCTCCAGGGAGGTGGACTGTCAGAAAAAGCCAAGGAAATGCTGTCTAACAACTGGAACCTTCCAGCAGTGGGACTGGCTCCCTGCCCCGGAGGCTGGGCACTGGCCATCCGGATCTGGGGAAGGAGTTTCTGACCACATACCTGCTGCAGTGTCGCCGCCCCCTTCTTGCCTGCGCCTTCCATCTTTGGTGAGCCTGGCCGCCCAGAGGCACCGTCTTTACTGCTGCTCATCAACAACTTCCTAAGTTCCAGGTTTTCCTCCCTGGGTTGGAGGCAAACAGGAAGGTCATACTGCCGGCCCCCGGTAGAGGAGACAGGGGGTCTCAGACAGCCTACTCGTCTGAATTGCAGCTGAGTCCTGGGGAGTAAGGAGAGTCCCTGAGACCTGCGCTCAGGTGGAACCACAAATGGCATCCCCACGCCACTCTGCACGACCTCTCTGGAATTCTCTGATCTTCACCAACAATCCATCCCCAACTATGGGATGTCTGTATACGTGAGATCTTCAGGATACATCCACACTGCATTAAATAACCATGGATTGGGACGTCCCTGGTGGTCCAGTGGTTAAGATTCCAGGCTTCCACTGGGGGGTGTGGGCTTGATCCCTGGTCAAGGAACTTACGATCCTGCATGCTGCATGGTGCAGCCAAATAAAGAAATAACCCTGGTTCACACTCTCTGAGAAAGTTCCACCCTTTCCAATTATCCTCAGACAACCTGCACGGGTAAGTCTGTTTGGTGCTCATAGGTCCTGGGTGCCTCTCTAGTGCTTGCAAGTGTCCCGTGTTGACTGAGAAAGAGCAGCCTTCAAGGCTCAGAGCCTTCAGTGGGCAATTCACCAGAATTAATCATCTTTCCATTTTTGTTGTATTTATTGTTGGAGGCATCTTCTATTTATTCCAAGTAATGCTCTTTTCCAGTTATCTAGTGCAAGTTTTCTTTATAATAATCTTCAGTAAAAACATGATGCAAATTAAATTCTTAAGTAAATAATAAAGTAGGTGATAAAAAAGATACAAGATAAATGGTGATGTGGATTCATGTATGACTGAAATATGGAAAATATTTCTTCATATTCTGTTTGCCAACTGGGTTCATTATGAAAATAGCCTCCGTCTCCCTCTGCAGGGTGAGGGGTTTGGCACACGTGATCTCAAAGGGCTGAGCTCTGATGGTCAAGACCAGTGTTTCTCTGGGGTGATCCTGGACACACTTACACTGTAACCACAGAAAACGTGTTTATGGGCCCACTGTAAAATGCAGACATGTAGGTCTCGCCCCAGACCCACTGAATCAGAATCTCAGCACAGGAGAGAGGGTGGAGAGTGCAAACTTGCAATGCCTTTCCTGACCCTCGGTGATTCTGACGTACAACTAAGGCTGAGACCAGGAGCCAGCCCAGAAGAGCATTCCCTGACGGTTCTGCAGGACAGGATGGTGACCAGCAGAGGGCAGCAAAGTCCAGAGCTCCATCTCCAGCAGCCCGCCAGCTGTTGCTAACAGGCAGGTTCCCAAGGAAGGAGTGCACTTCCGTCCAGAACTTCTGAAGCTCTGAAGGCACTTTATACACAAACACTCCACGGTATTAAATGGACCAGAGAGGAAATACTCGAGGAGAAGGACCAAGAGACCTGACATCCAAAGCAGAGCTGGGCACAGGGCCCAGCGCTCTCAACCCAGAAATCAGTGCCACACACCACAGCCCTCCGCTTGCCCACCCGGCTCCTCACGCCTTCTCTGCGGAGCCTGGACTTACCGCAGCCTCTCAGCAGCCTGATCCCGCTGTTCCAGGCCCTTATCCAGCTTGGACTTCAGGGCCTCATTCTCTTTCCGAAGCTGCTCACAGAGCGTCTGCAAGGCAGAGAGAGGGAGATGGGGGCAAAATAAGGGAAGGAGTGCACCCCAAATGCAGAATGATGCTGGAGGATGGGGGAGGCGCTATAACCACACCACGTCCCAACACGATATCCCCATTGCATGGCCTCACCCAATTCCTCTTGGGACAGCAGGAGTCAAGCCAAAGTCCCACTCAGGCTCCTCTCTGCATCAGCTCCCTCAGGAGCCAGCCATGAGGAGGCCTGACCAAGAGTCAGCCACAAGGCCTTCTGGTCCTCCAAGGTCACCCCTCCTCCTCTGTTCCCACAGCCTAAAATGCTCTTCCACACCAGCTGTCCCCTGGCTGACTTCTACTCCTGCTTCCAGTCTTAGCCTAAATGTCAAACCTCCTCCGAGAAGTCCTCCCTGACTCCCACATCTCAGGTAAGCCAGGTCACCTCCATTTTCCTTGCCCACAGGTCCCTGCTCTCACCCTCCTGGTACCTGTGACAATTACAGCTACAGAATCATCAGTGTCATTACTTTCTTTGTGTCCACCCACCCCACCCCCTACTAGTCCACAAGCTTCCAGAAGGCTGGGATCCCCTCACCACTCTCTTGTCCCCTGCAGGACCCCCACCTAGCCCAGCGTCCAGCACAGCTCAACACTTAATTTCACTGAAGGAATGTACAACCGAATGACTGAAGTGCCAAATGAATGAAAGACCATGAAGACCTGAGTCCTAAGAGGCCTAGAGCTTAGGCGATTTGGAGAATGAATGAGGCGTCGAAGTGGGGGTGGTCATGAGGCTGTCAGCTGGCAAGTGGGAAGACGGGGTATGTGGTCAAGATGTCACCAACTCCCAGTGCAGCTCCGGATTTCCTCACTTCTGAGGCACGATTCCCTCCCTTACAAAGCGGGGCAACTACCCCTCTCCTGCCTCCCTTACAGGGCTGCTATGAGGACCTGCAAGGCCAGGAGAGCACAAGGGCCTCGTCAGCTGCCAGGCCCTTGATAACCTTTGAGGATGCATGTCTGAAGTGCTGTGAGGTGGGGCACGTGGAAGATGGGCAGCCAGATTCAGGGCCTCACAGATGGAAGGAAGGGAGTGGCTAACTAGTAACGGAGATGTACCAGGTCAGGACTAAACGACTCAATCTTTCAACAAATATCTAGTGAGCAACTAACCTGTGACCCATACACAGTGGGGTGCTCTTCCACTCACTGCCTCAGTGGAGCCTCACGGCTTTCCCAAAGCTACACAATTCAGCTCACTTTTTAATGCTGGCCAGGGAATTCCCTGGTGGCCCAGTGGTTAGGACTCGGCGCTTCCACTGCCATGGCCCAAGGTTCAATCCCTGGTTAGGGAATTAAAGTCCTGCAAGCTGAGGGGTATAGCCAAACGTAGGCGCTCTCTCTGTCTCTCTTTAGTCCCTAAGTCGTGTCCGACTCTTGTGACCCCATGGACTGTAGCCTGACAGGCTCTTCTGTGCATGGGATTCTCCAGGCAAGAACACTAGAGTGGGCTGCCATTTCTTTCACCAAAACGTAGGCTAGTACAGATAAAAAAATGTGCATAAGATTGCATAGTTCTTAAGAATCACCACTGGGATTAAACACCATCTGGCAGACCCTAAATGGTGCCTCTTTCTCCTGTGATGAAAGAGCAGAGAAGGGAGGTAGCACTCTGTGAGCCAGGCTGGAGACAGAAACAGTGAGTGATATTCACCGGACCTTTCACCCACTCCCTCCTGTTTCCCAGGCTTGTCGTGATCATATGACCAGTTGTGGCCAATGAAAGCTGAGTGCAAGTGACAAGTGTCACCTCTGGGCTGGCTCATGCACAATTCTCTGGTCTCTTTTTCCCTGTGGCTGCCTCATATTCCAAAGAGCACAAGACAGTGGGGGCCTTGTTTCTGCCACAAAGCAGAAACAAGCCCCTGCCACACAGAACAGGAGGGAAAATGTTTACAGTATGCATGGAGATTTCAGAGCTGCTTGTTTCCACAGCAAAATCCAGCCCTCTCTGACACCCTGGAACTCAAGGGTGATCAGACATGAAGGAACAGAAAAGCATTATGACTGATTGCAATGTCCAGCAGAGGCCTCATGCCATGCCTGGCCTTAGAAATGCTGAGGGAACCAAGAAACAAATCAATGAAAGAATGACAAGGGACTGGATTAATCTACCTCCACCCACAGGCTGGGAAAATACATAGGATGACACGGCCCTGGGTGGGGCCTCCAGAGAACAGAACGTCCTGCTTTGGGCACTAAGAGAAGGCCAGGACAAGGCCTCATGTGCTATCCTTCTGGGCAAGAGGCAAATACCCTTGGCACAAAGCAGATGAGAGAGGTAATCACAAAGGTCACTATCTTCCATCAAAGTGGTTAAGAGAGCTCATGTGTGAGACCATTTGTTCATTCATTCATTCATTTACCAAATGCGCATTCCGCACCTATGAAGTGCCAGACACTGGCAGTGGTGGACATGTCAGACAAGGCACCTGACCCTTTTGTGAGGCCTACATTCTAGCAGGGAGCATAAGGAAAAAAACAAATACAAAGAAACCACTTAATAAAATTATTACAAACTATGGTAAGAGCTAAGAAGGAAACAAATAGGAACCTGATCGGAAAATAAGGGGTGGGACTTCCTGGAGGCCCAGTGAGTAAGATTCTGTGCTTCCAATGCAGGGGGCATGGGTTCGATAACTGGTCGGGGAACTAAGATCCTGCATGCCGCACAGTGAGGCCAAAAAAATCTGAAAAAGAATATATGTGTGTGTGTGTGACAATCACTCTGCTGTATGCCTTGCCTAGGAAGGAAATCTAACTTCATTCTCACAGCACAGGTAGGGTTATGAAGGGGAAGCCCCCTCCACTGGGGAGGCAGGCTGGGACAGTAGTTAAGAGCATGGACTTTGGAATAAGACTTAGAGATTCAAATTCTAGCTGCACCATCTACTAACTGGGGACCTTAGGCCAAAAAAAAAAAAAAAATCACCTCTCGAGGGCTGTGGCCCCCGCTGTGAAGTGGCAATAATGATGCTCCTGCCTCAGGGGGCAGGGCAGTAACATGCAAGGGGCCAGCCCCTGTCCCCTCCCTGTCCACACCTGTATGCGAAGAACAAAGACAAGGATGCTGCCAACCTGCTGCATCCACTGCCTCCAGAGTCACCCCAACCATGAAATTTGCATCACCCACCCCACCATTTCCCAATTTCCTTCCTCGTCCCTTCCCACAAGTTCCTTACCCCGCTCACCACCTTGAACAAGAAGCCTGAGACGGGTCCCCAACCACGCCCTTGGAAATGCCTGTGGTCCCCTGGACTCCTCAGAAGAGCTGGAGGAAGCAGAGGGGGAAACCACACGGCCAATCCTGGGCCACCCGCCCCAGGCCCGGCCTTACCTGTAGGATGGAGGTCCGCTGCTCGTTCTTGTGCACCTTGGAGGCCAGCCGGTTGAACTCGAGGGCCATGCGGCCCAGGTGCGTGAAGAGCTGGCTGTGGTCGGGCTCCTCGGCGCACACGCTCAGGGTGGTCTCCAGGCGCTGCAGGTGCAGCATCAGGTTGCTGTCCTCCTGGGGCAGGGGGCCCAGCTCCTGGGGGTGGAGGGTGGGGGCGGACCGCTCTTCAGCACAGTGTGAGCAGGTCTCTCCAGCCTTTCTCCCTCTGCTTCCCCATTCCTCATGACTCAGTTTCCCCCTCTGATCCCAGCTCAGCCTGGGGAAATTCTCCAGTTACCCAGGTTCCCTGTCTGGGGCTGACTCACAGTGCAGGCCCCAGGACTCCCGGGCCACTGGCTGTCTCACCAGTGGTGGATCCGCCTTCCTCCCACACTCCGGGCCTCGCCGAGGGCCTCTAGGTCAGTCACATGTTTATGGGGCCTCAGAATCCTCATCTACTGCACGCACACACCCCCTTTCTTCCCTTCCACCCCACAGGGTTCCCCTGCAGGTGAACTGACACATGAAAGCGGCAAGCCCAGGAAAAAAAATCAGTCTATCTACAGCGCTGCTTCTTCCACTCAGCAAGGCTCGGCCCGCAGACATCGAAACTATCTATCATGTCTGCTCCCGTGTCTTCTGGGGGATGGTCCAAGCATTCAGCAACTTCTCAAAGGACCCAAGACTCAAAACACACTAAGACGCATAGCTCTAGAACTTCCCTGGTGGTCCAGGGGTCAGGAGTCCGTCTGCCTACAGAGGACTCAGGTTTGGTCCCTGGTCCGGGAAGATCCCACATGTTGCAGGGCAACTAAATCCATGTTCCACAACTACTGAGCCCGCGCTCTAGGACCCACGAGCCGCATCTATGGAAGACTGCATGCTAAGAGCCCATGCTCTGCAACGAGAAGCTACAGCAATAAGGAAGTCTGTGTACCACAACAAGCGCTTAGTTCCTGCTAACCACAACTAGAGAAAGCCCGTGTGCAGCAATGAAGACCCAGCACAGCCAAAAATAATTCATTAATCTGAAAAAGAAAGAATCATAGCTCCGTATAGCTCAAAGATACCCAGTCTAGTAGAGAATTAAGATAGGAAGCAAACCATGGGCAAGATAGTCCAGTCTCAGAACCTGTCTCTCTCTCTCCTCTGTCTAGAACACAGACAGTGCCTTAGCTATGCCAAACACCACGTCCAAGGATCCACAGGGGTGCCTCACAGCTGACCACCTTAAGCCCCTAGCTCCCCAGCCAGGTACCTGACTGCCCACCTTCCCCTGCCTGAGCCCCCAGGCCCCATGTCTCCTCAGCCTTCATTCCCCTGGTGTCCCCTCTGTTCATCCTTCCTGGCTCTGCCCTCCTGTGAGCGGCTCTAGCAGGCCCTCCATCACACTGATGCAAGTCACAGGATGTCAGAGCTACATGAAGCCTCAAGGTTCGGGTCTAGAAACCAAAGTGTGGGGAGAAGAAGGCTGCCCAAAGTTGCCCCGTGAGTCAGTGGCAGAGCCAGGGCCAGACCCTGGGTTTCCCGATGCTCCATCTGTGGCGACTTCCCTCGTCTGAACTCCGCAGCAGTGGAAATGCCCTGAGGGCCATAGCACAGTGTCCAGTGAATGGCTCTGTAACACTGTCAGCACCTTATTCTAACAGGTGCCTCTTTCCACACAGGGTCTGAGGCGGCCAATGGTGCTCTTTTTAAAGCTGGGGACCTGTGTCATCTCTCTGACCTCTCCGACTGGCCTGCAAGCTCCCAGAGGACAGGGAGGCTGTCTTGTCTTTGCTCGGCACAGACTAAGCTCATGGTGGGGCGAAGGATGATCATCTGATGAGATGAAGTTCAGGGTCATAGAGTGAAATGCTTTCAGAGCAGGCAGTGGGGGGTGGGGAATCGTGCCTCCTTGGCCAGCTTCTCAGAACCCTCAGGGACACAACAGGACCAAGGGTAGACATTCCCAGGGGAGGAAACACAGAACCTTCCCGATACCCAGAGCTGCCCTGTGTCCCCAAAGCCTCTCCAGTGTAAGCTGCGTGGCAGCCTGATGGAGACCTCACCCTGGGGACTGACTCACACAAGAGACAATCAGTGAACTAAAGAGCAACCTTTTTGTATCCTGCCTTGCTAATTCAATATTTTTAATTTTTATATGTTAATGTATTTTTCGGCTTTTAACTTGAAATTTTAACCTTTTAATCAACTGCTCATAGCTTAAAGAGTCAAATTGTTCTCCAAGGTTTGCAATGGGAACCAGTAGTTTCTGCCTCACTTCCCTCCTCTCCCCAGTTCCCACTTCCCAAAGCCTTTCACTTTAAAGAACAACATTTGTGCCCCAAATAAGGCAGTGGAAACCGAGGCATCAGTGAAGGGTTAGACGACCTACTGTCTGTATAACAACAAAAAAAATCTCCAAGGGATGAGGGAGAGAAAAGGAGGAGAGGGTAGGATGTGGAAGATTTCTGAAGAATGTTCCATGCCTTCCTCAATGGTTCTCCAGTAAGTCTGCCATTTTAAGAGAGAGCAGGGTGACATAGTTGGCATAAAAGCAGCAAAGTAAGGTAAAGTGGGGACCAGGTGGACACCTCAGAGCTGGTGGACTGTGTATGTTTTTCTGTGTGTGAGCGCAAGGTTTAACTTCCTACATACATGCCCCAAAGGGGAGTCTGGGAGAACCCAAGAGCCTGCACAGAATGCCAATCATCTGCCTCAAGCTGCTCTGGGTTCTTCTGACCCTTTCTACTCTACCCGGGCTACGAGCCCACAGGCCCAAAGGCTGAGTCATAGTGTGCAGAGGTGCTGGGTGCCTGGCGGAGGCAGCGGGGCTGGCAACGTGCCTGGACTTTCACAATGGTCGGTGCTCGTGTGGCCCACGGGGAAGTCACCAGTCACGGATTTGCATATGTGAGCGAGAAACACCCCCCCCCCCCGCCCCCCAGAGCTGGCCCCTCAAGCCTATCCCAAGTGAGCGCGTCCTGTGCCTCTCACCCAGGGCCAGGTGACTGAAACAGAGAGGAGATGGGGGGTGTGCCCAGGGACCTGCCGTCCACTCACCATCGTATTTCTGGTGTGGCCGCTGCTCTCTGGTGAAGAAGGCCCCTCGGCGGGGACCAGTTCAAATTCAGAGGAGGTGTTCTGTGCAGAAGAAGGGAGTCAGGGAACACCTGGGAGAAAACCCCTCGCCCCTCCTCTATGGACCCTATAGCTGAGAGTGTGGAGGGGGCACAGAAGGGAGGGACCAAAAATCCCTTCTCACATCCAAGTCCTCTGGGCAGCCCCTCCGTGTGGGAGGTGCCAGCCCAGGCGGGGCTCACAAACCATGAAGCAGGAATAAATCCCAGCAAGTCTGCCGGCAGCCCACTGTGTGACTCGAGGTCACATTCTCCGTGGCCAGTTTCCACATCTGTAAATCAGGGATACTGGGCTAGCTGACCTACAAAGTACTTAGCATTTTAGGATCTTATCTTTTTTTAATGGCCTTGCACTTATAAAGTACTTTCATGAGGACTTCCCTGGTGGTCCAGTGGTCAGGACTCTGTGCAGGGTGCACAGGTTCTTGGGGAACTAATATCCCACATGCTGTGCAGCAGAGCCAAAAAAAAGAATAAAAATAAAATGTTTTCATGAACTCCATTTTTTCTCCAAGCAACCTGCGGGAGTAGTCAGAAGGTTACATCCCCACTGGACAGAGGAGGAAACTGAGGGCCTCTCACTAATAAATGCAAAAGTAGGACTGCATTTCAAGGACCACAAATCCAACATCCCTGTGATGGCACCTGAGCCATGTCCCAGACCTAGGAGTCTCCGACTGGTTATCTGGGAAAAACAGGCAGCAGTGAGTGTGGCCACGGCCATGGCGGTCCTGTGCCTGCCTTGCCAACCCAGTCCCAGAGATCCCAGGGGAGTGGACTGATCTGGGGTAAGTCTCAATGAGAAACTGGCAAACTTGGAGAGACTTTTTTAGGACACACACAAATCTAGGGTGAACCAGGACTCCAGACTTTGCCATGTCTCCCAGCCACTCCAAGTAGCAGATACTGGTTGTACAACCAACAGACGGGTCGCTAGCCCCGCTGGACCAACAACTGGCTCTGGGACTGCTGCTAAACCTTGTCGAACAAAGGTTAATTCAGCCTTCCCTTGTCCCAGGAAAGGGCAGGGATCGAGGGATCTCTTGTGCTCAGCTTCTGCTGAGCCCCCCAGCCTCCAACTTTCTAGGCCTTGGCACTGCCCCAGAAAGTTTCCCTCTCCCCTCTACTCCTCCTCAGCTGTCCTACATGACCTCGAAAAACATTCTTCTCTCTCTGAATCTCATCTGTGGGATGGAGACTCTAAATGATATGACTACCCTGAGTCCCTTCCAGTCCTAGGATACCAAGTGAACCTTCTCAAGGCAAATCTGCAGAAGACAGTTTTGAAGCCCCTGCTGAGAAGGTGAGCTGCCTGTCATGTCCTCCTACTTTCCGAGCACGTGCTTAACATTACACAACCAGGCAGATGGGAGGAACTCCTTGTGCATATCAGGGTTTTCCTGGTGAGAATGAACTCTGACCTTCATATGAAAATGAGGAAACCGAGGCCCCAGAGAGACGGAGATTAACTTGCCAATATCACCCAGCAAGTCAGAAACCAGGTTTCCTGACCCCAAACATTTCTCTTCCTATTCTGCCAACGGGACCTTGAGATCTAGGCAACTTTTTGTCATGACTCCAAATGCAACTTACACTGGATGGAGGTTTGGGGACTGGCTCTGGCTTGTCGCTTGGGTGTGCCGGGTCAGCAGGGGTTGCTGGGACAGCTGTGTCCTTTCCTGGAGAATTGACAAAACGTGTGTGAGAAGCAGAGAAAGAGGAAAAGCCCAGATGCCACCCCCTTAAGAATGGCCTTGGCCCGGAGAATTGTCAAGAGTTCCTTCCACGAGTCTGGGGAGATGTGAGGTGGTCCCAGGATGACGGCTCTGGAACAACAGGGCAGAAACTGGGCAGAGACCATCTTCCCTGCTCTCACTGCGAAAATCCCAAGGTGATCATTGCTCCTTGCTACTTTGGACCTACCTCAATAATGACACGGATGACAATTTACAATTAACAAGGTGTTTTTATATTTACTATCTTGGCCAATTCTCAAGACAGCTTTGTATCCCCATTTTAAAGGTAAGAAAACAACCACAGAAAGGTCACCCATTGACCCGGCTGGCAACTGCAGAACTGAGCTCTCCCTCCCTGAATTCCTGGGGCTATTGTCCCACGGAGCCCCCTGAGGGTAGCTGCACGGTTCCTTCCTGAGGTGAGCCCGGCATCCATTCAGGACTCAGAAAATACTATTGAAGATAGTAGAATTATATGTAACCTTGTTTTGTATTTTCCTAGTCTGTAAATGTGTTATCATACTTTCATAATTAAAAAAAAAAAGGAAAATACTATTGAATGGACAAGTGGAAGCTGGCAATGCCCTCTGCCTGCAGCACAGCAGACTCTGAGATCATCACTCTCCTCCACGCGTCCATTCAGTAAATGTCACCAGCAGCCGAATGGAAGCTTGGCACACTGGCCTGGGCTGAGGCTGCAGGTTACCTAACCTGCAGGAACCATCTGAGTCCTTTTCTTCCCTAGTTTCAGACCTTGCCCTGGATGTGGAGACATGCCAGAGGAATGCATATGATCACACACAGGACTTTAACCCTAAGTCACATTCAGCACTTTCCCTTAATAGGCAGTATATGGACCTGACATCTGAAAGGCGCTGCTGCAGGCCGAGAGGCAAGCCCAGTTCTGCCATGGGCCTCAGCCTCCCCACCTGTAAAGTGGAAGTGGGGCAGGGTAGACCAGAGAGCTTCTGACTCAGATGCCAACTCTAGCAGCCCAAAGGTGTTGCCTGGAGCGCAATGCCTGGCACATAGTAACTGCTCATCAAATATGTATTGAGTAAGTTATATTGATAAAGATCCTGAGCCCACATCCTGGAAGGAGTGGATTGTCGCAATCCATTTCTAATGTCTGTCAGGGTCTCAGGACTGCTGAGTCACCAGCCATTTCTGGACAAGATTATTTTGAGGTCCTTTCCAAATCTGACCTTCTGGGGGATGCTGTAGCCAGAACATGATTGGGAGGACAGTCTGCAGCCTAAGGATAGACAAAGGAGAGGTGGGTTTCTGACTCAGAAGGGACTCCTCGGTTAAGGGCCTAGAGAGTGAGGGTATGGGCAGAGGACCGTCCGGGCTCCCCCTATACCTGCAAGCTCAGCCAGGTCACTGAAGGAGGCCAAAGGGGGAGATGGAGGTGGGAGTGGCTCACTGTCCTTGACCAGCTCCTCTGCCTTCTGTCGCAGCCTGGATGCTTCCATCTGGGACTCTTCCAAAAGTTCCCCTGGGGAGACAACGGGGGAAGGAGGAGCAAAATTACTCAGTTAAGCATGCTGGCTCTCCACCCTGACCCCTATGCCTATTCTGCCTGGGTTTGGTGCTCCAGGTCCTGGCCTTCGCTCCCTGCATCACCTCGGGGGCTCCATGGGACACAAATCATTCCAGCCCACGGCCAGAAACAGCCTGATAAGGAAGAGGCCTTGAAACCAGAGGGAAAGGAGCAGAGGGGAATCGGGAACAAACTTCTGGCCTCCAGCACCTTCTTCCTGCCCCATTCCTGCCACACCTGACCAGGGGCTCTTTCAGGCCCACCATCATGGTCCCAAGGGGGGGCTACCCACAGCCTACAGCCTGCAGTCAGGGGCTCCCTGAAGAGAGGAGACCTTCCATAACATCAATCACCCACCACCCCTCTGGGCCTTGTTTGCCTTCTTGCATAAGTAGAGACAGGGAAACACCATCCCTCCTTCGCCAATCTGCCATTCCAAGGAGAGATCTGCCAAGCAGGGAGAAAGCATTTGGGAAATTGGGAGCTATACTCAACTCCCAAAGCCCAAGGCCAGAGAATGGGGCAGCGAGGTGAAGGAAGAGCTTTAGGAATCTGGAGGAAAGGGTCCCCTCTGCATGGGGAGATCAGTGAACACCTCGCATGGAGGAAGAGTCAGCATCTGAGCTGGGTGCTGACAGACGGGGACCGGTCAGCCATGTGGAGGGAAGCGGGCTGGTCCTGGGCAGTGGTGACAGCTTGGGTGAGAGCCAGGAATCAAGGGGTCTCCTCCTGCCCTGCTTCAGGCCAAGCTGGACTCGCTGCTCTAACACCTGGGGGCTGGACCCTGGTTGCCCTGGTGATGCCAGTTCTCCCCATTTTTGGTGCTTCTGGTAGACGGCCTATTCATGGCTACTCCCCAGGTCTGCCAACTGAGCCTGCCGGCTCCCTCTCCACCACCCCACACCTCCTTCTCAGTCCCTCACAGTGTTCTGAGTCTGGTCACCAGGGTTCCGGGGTGCTGGGGACGCAGGGCTGGGAAGACTGCCACCTTGCTAGAGGAGTGCGCAGAGACGCAGCTGTGAGGCAGGAGCCGATGCTGGGCCAGGAGGGAGAGAGGGGACCTGGGCAGAAGCGTGCGCCAGTCAGCACTGCAGGCTGAGGGCGGAGCTCTGGAGGGAGAGGGCAGGGTCTGCTTTACCTAACATCTTTATCCCTTGCATTTTTTCCTTCAGTCGGGAATTCTCCTCCACTAGGCGCTCAAAAGCTGAGGACGCCTCTCCCAGAGGCACGCCGCCCCCAGGGTCGTAGATCCGGTATGGTCCTCTCCCTTCCATGAGGCTGGCTCAGCCCCTGCCGTGGTACCCGCCTGGCTGGAAGGACAACAGCAGTATGTCAGGGGGCTGGCCGAGCCACTGAAGCATCCTAGACAATCAATGCCCTGGAAGGCAGGCCCCAGAACCCAGACAAGGACACAGCACCACAGGCTGGTCTGCCCATGGCACAGCAGGGCAGAACAGTCGCTTCCTTTGATCTGGGTACTCTGCCTCTATTCAGGTGACCTAAGAACACCACCAGTGTCTTTTGGCAGCCTCACTGCACCCCCAGTTCACTTGGGAACAGCAGTCAACTGTGAGGTGCAATGTGGAGGATAAGAAAAAGCATTGGCCTGGGAGTCAAAACACGTGAGCTTCAAGTCCTACTGATGGGGTCCAGAAGAAGCGGGACCCTGAATCACTGCATCCCCAGCGCCCAGCAGGGTATTAGCTCTGATGGGAATGTCCAGTAAACACTTATCGAATGAATAAACAGTCTAGCTATTAACTCACTGTGGGATCGTGGGCAGTCCCTTCCCCTCTCTGCGGAGGGGAAATGAAAGTCTCACACTAAATCAGTGATCTTTAAAGTGAAATGTTGTGCCCAAAGGGATAAGCAAGTCATCCAATCCGAAGTTCCATTTATATGTACACTAGCTTTTCTAAAAGAAAGAAGAAAAAGAAACCCCCCTGACTAATATTTAATATACAAATTGACACTGTCACCCCCCTCCTTCCAGTTCTAATGAACAGATGGATTTTCCATCAGAGTACCACCTGCTTGTGCAGCAAGGGCTCTGCACTGCTCTGTTCGATTTCACTGGCTTTACTTCATCTGAAACCTCTCTGCAAAGTGATTTCAGGAATCTGACTTCTGTGACAGTAGAGAAGCTTCTTTCTTGCATTCATTCACTCAACAATTATTGATTGAGCATCTGTTCTGTGCTGGATGCTAGTCTAGGTGCTAGGTAATTATCAGCAAACAAAAGAGACCAAAAAAAAAAAATCCTTTTGGAGCTTACATGGTAGTGGTGGAAGAAGACAGACAATGAGAGAGATGAGCACAGTATTAGGGGTAATGGAAATATCTACAGACAGAAATTAAGCAGGAAGTATGAGGTAGGGCCTTAATTTTAAATGAAGGTGTCAGGAAAGGGCTCACAGGGAATGAGTGCTCGCCTTCAGGGCTCACCTGAAGGAGGTGAGGGAACTAGCCATGCAGATATCTGGGGGAATATTATTTCAGGCAGAGAGACTGGTAAGTGCAAAGGCCCTGAGGCTGAAAAACTGATTCAGCCTCCAGCCTTACAAAGAGCTTACCAACCACAGAAGAGCTCCAAAGGTTTCCACCACCAGGGGCTCCAGAAGGACCTGGAGCCCCAAGACCCCCCTCCCAAGATCACCACCCCAAAGGCCAAAATGATCCTCAAAAGATCCTTTGAGCACCCACAAGTGCTTTACTAAAAGAAAAGAGTACAAAAAAAGAGACTAATAATAACAGCTCATTTATTAACCTACTTGCCAGGCACTGCATTAAATCCTTCAGCTGCATTATCTCAGCTAAACTGTACAATGGTCCCAAAATATATAGTATTATCCTCACTTTATAATGGAGGCTCAGTGAGGTTAGAAAACTCAGCCAGGATTACACAGCCAGCAAGTGAGGCAAGATGCAGATCCAGGTCCACCTAAGAAAGCTGAGTTGACCACCTGCTATTCTCACACAGCTCCCTCCAAGACTCAGGCCAGAGGGGCAACAGGCAAGTTCAAGCCTGTTTGCAAGATAACATGGAGCTACCTATCCAGCCACTCTGGGCTGTTTCCCTTGCCCTATAGCACAAGAGATAACAAGGATTTAGGCCACAGGGTCCCCATTACCCTGGGATGCCATGAGCCAGAAAGAAAAACAAAGTTCTGGTGAGTGGGACCCCCGTCCCCCAAAGACTGACAGACAAGAGAAACTCACACTTGTGAGCCACCGACACCCCACGGAGCCCCAGAGGCACAGGACAGCTGACCACACACCCAACACAGAAGTCACCACCTCACGGGGGACTTATTTTTAACTCAAAAGATCAACATTACACAGCAGAGCAAAGAAAGCTCTGAAGTGCTCACTGAATTAATTAGAAGACAGTGTGGGTGAGGCTCCTGGCACAGTGACTGGCATGTAGCAAGGAGCTCCAAATGTTGGTAGATGTTGCGGGGGGGTTCCTACCTCTGTGCTCCCCTTTCTCCTGTGAGCCTCTCCAGCAAGCCCTTACGCCCAGAATGGAATATGTATGACTGGGGTAAGTCTTTATGTATCTGACTGAAAATCTCCTGGAGGCAGGAGCATGCTCTCCTCATCAGTGGTGCCAGGGCAGGCCTGGCACTTGGAAAGTGAGAGGTGACTGACAGCTGAATGGAGTCCACAGATGGGGAGCTCGTGACCTGCAAGGAACCCTAAGCACCTCTGGTGATAAGTGACAGCAGGTGTCTGGGTTCCTGCTCACCACTCCACACTCACCCTACATGGAACTCACAGTTGACAATATGTGATAATTTGGGAATATTTTTGCTCCACACTTGGCTTGCCCAATAGATTCAAAGCTTCAGGAGAGCAGCCACCAAGTCCATCTGGTCTACCAAGGTATCGTCAGCGTGGTCCAGAACAGAGCCCCAGTAAATCTCTAATCAGAGCAGAGAGACTGAAAGGACCAGAGGAGCCCTTGATCCCACACTTGCCTCCTGAGAAGCCATGTGCAAACATCCTGAGAGCCTAACTGTGATCACTGACCAGGGACACCGGGACAGCCATACACTTTTGGATCAAGCCTGGCACAGCCAAGCTCCCTCAGAGATGCCCAGATGTAACACCAAGCAACAGAGCAGGAGGCAGGACCCAGGAATTGAAATCCCACCTTCACATTCTCCAAACCATGCATGCTCTCCCTCAGCACTGGGAAGCCTCCAGGGAAGGGGGCTCAGGGGAAGCAGCTGAGGGGCAGGCAGGCTATTCTCTCGACTCCAGCCTGGGTGGGCAGAACTGGGGGCAGGGGGAGAGTACAAGCTGCAGGAAGAGGGAGCCCAGAGCAAATAGCCTACTGTGAGAAAGTCTTCTCTGGAGACCAGAAGAGCTACCCAAAGGACAGCTTGGACTTCTGGAGGCAAGAAACACAAAGAGGGGAACAGGGAATTTCCACATCCCACTGACCTCATGCCCAGATGGTCAGCAGCAGTTTCAGGATGACTTCCGGGCAGATGGGAATTCTCCTCCTGGTCTGTGTGGTTCTGAGATCTTTCCTAGAGAGGGGACTTAGTCCCAGGATGACAGAGCTGGATAGGAATTTCCAAGGACAACGAGGCCAAGTCCATTACCAGGCGCCCCAAGGCTCCTGGAATGAGGGCCTGCGTCATCATCCTGTCTCCCACGCTGACGGGACATTTCCCTCCATCACAGACCGAGGGATGGGTGTAGACAGGGGAAAGGAGGTGCTGACCCCACCCCCCATGCCTCGCTTGGGGCAGTACTGGAGCTCAGCGCCTAGGCATCCCGGGACATGAGCTCATCTGACCCTCACTCAGGGTGTGAGGGCAGCAGTCAGGCTCCGGAGCATGAAGACCAAGGTCACACACAACGTCAGGATGGAGCTGGAAGGGCCCTGCTCTCTCTCCAGTCTGCCTCTGCCCCATCTCCATTTCTGCTCCTGCACTCACTCACTGCACTGCAGATCCCCCTCTCCCGGTTCTTGCCAAGTCAGCATGGACTCTGTGTCCACCTGGGCCTGGGTCTAGCAGCTACAGATCAGGTGACCCACCAGCAGGAGACACCAACTCACCGTGCAAAAACAGAAACAGCTGGGGGTAAAGACATAGGCAGCTCAGACCTTCTTCCAAAACAAGATCCTGGTTCAAGGCTGGGGGGTGGGGTCCCCACAGCCCACCCCGAAAAACCTGGGGGTGCCCACTGGAACCAGAATGGCCTGGTTTGGGGGGCAGAAAAGGGCCCAGACAGATGGCTGGTCAAGCAGTGACCACAGAGTGTAGAGATGGAGATGATGCTATTGAAACTGAAGGAGTCAGAAGAGGAGAAGGAGACAGCAGCTGAGGGGATGGAGGTGGGGTGAGGAGGGAGGGGTGAGTGGGGGTCGGAGGGTGGGGATGGGGAAGATGGGAAGGAGTCGGGGTGGGGGGTGGGGAGGAGAGGTGGTGGGGCACGGGCCCAAATCGCAACCTCCACCCAAGGCAAAGGTTGAAAAAGCTTAGGTTCAAAATGAAGTTTTCATTCCAGCTTCTGCGCTGAGACACTTCAGTCCATCAGAGGCTGTCTTTCAATTAGCTGTGTGCTGGTGCCAGGAGTAGGGGCTCCCAGGGTCCCCAAATGATATGAATTTGTTTAGTAACATTTGCAAAATCGCTATGATTTCTCAAGCATGTTTTTCCACTAGATTGTCAAGAGAGCCATGGGAAGGAGGCAGCACTGACATCTGTCCCACAGGTGAGGAAACTAAGGCCCACTTGGCAGCTTAGCCTGATCTAATGCCACTGGGCACTGGCTGCATCCTGAGGCCAGCCAGACCCTGCGGCTCTGGGGGAAGTGAAGTTCTTGCTAGCCCAGGGAGGACAGCCTGAGTAGATCTCTGGCACTGGGAACTGGGAGGACACAGCGGCCAGCAGCAACCTCCCCAGGGAACGGCAGGGGCTGCAGGGATGCTGGTGGGTGGGGGTGACAGTGTGGCGAAGGGAAGGGTCTCCAGAAAGAAGGCAAGGACAGAAAGTCGGAAGTCCTGGCATCTACTCTACTGCACACTCTGACGGCCACAGGCAAGCTGTCCATTCTGTGCACCTCAACTCCCTCATAGGCACAGAGGGAGGAGCCTGGACTAGACAGAAACTGAGTGATATCTTCATGCTGGCCTAAGGATCCATGGAGACCCAAACTCTGGGAGTCAGCCACAAGGCAAGAAAGAGGAGGGGACCCAGCACACACGCACCAGATAGTACAGCCCCAGATCAGGAAAAAAGGGTCCCGACAGGGCAGGATCAGAGACGAAAGCAGATGGGGCATGCGGGGTGCAACAAAGAACGGGGAGCCCAAGTGCACGATGAGATCCTTAGCCGGAACCCTTCTCACATGCTGCCCCAGGGCCTCGCCCTGGTCCCCGCTTTGCCCACCCCTACAGGCTGGGTGACACTGACCAGCCCCTCACCAGCCCCTCACCTCATCTGCAAAACAGAAAAAATAACAGAATCCACGGACGTCAGATTAAAGAAACTTAATGAAACAATATGTGTACAATTGGAAGGGAGTTCTTACTTATTTCCTGATTATTTGACTTATTTAATAAAGAAATGTATTCATTTTATAATAAGATTTCCTAAATGATAATAATTATCATAACTCATAAAGTACCTGGCACTTAGTAGGTTCTTACTAAAAGGCTGAGGCAGCCCCTAACTGCTCAGCTGATGGGTTGTGGCATCTACTTAGTTCTTGTGAATTGCAAATAACTGTAAGCAGGAACACTGGGACAATACCACAGCTGGTGAAACTGAAGCTAAGAGAAGCCCTTGGACCAAGGCCACGTTCACAAAAGATCAGGAATCATCTGAGCCTCAATTTCCTCAATGGTAAATGGGAATATCCTGCAAGTCCCCCAAGGGCTGACGGGAAGTGAGGCATTATGAAACACCTTGCAACTAAAACAAAAATCTTCCCACTTCCACACTTCATGATGACCTCCAGACCACTCCACCCATTTCACAATCAGGGAAACTGTGGCTCCAGGTCCATCCATCAAAGAGCGGGCTGAGTCCTCTTGATGACTGTCAGCAGAGACACGGCACCTACTTTAGATGGTGTGTACCCAAGAAGTGCACCCCTGCATCTCACTAGTGAGAAGCCAAGGATTTAATCAGTCCTTCCAAACAATTCAGTAAGAAAGAGGCTGCAGGCACGGAGTGTAATATGAGGAATGGGCGGGGCTCAGGAATCATGGGATCTAGTGGAGGTTGTTGTTGTAGTTGCTAAGTCATGTCTGACTCTTTGTGAACCCATGGACTATAGCCCGCCAGGCTACTCTGTCCATGGGATTTCCCAGGCAAGAATACTGGAGTGGGTTGTCATTTCCTCCTCCAAGGGATCTTCCCGACCCAGGGATCGAACCCACGTCTCCTGCACTGGCAGGCAGATTCTTTACCACTGACCCACCAGGGAAACCCTCTAGTCTAGATACACCATGGCAAACATCTTCCATCACCTGGCCTCAGTTTTCTAAAAGGAGCAGTTGTTGACAATAGCAATAATACAATATAAGGAGGCAGACTAGACAATTTTTAAGACCTCTTCTAGTTCTAACATTTCAGAACTTGCAATATATTGCCATCCGTTTCTAAAATCTTCTGATCTTGAAAAGGCTACTCTCCCCAGCTCAGAAGCTTCCCAGGAAGTTCTGTGGTAAAGAATCCACCTGTCAATGCAGGAGATGCAGGAGACAGGGATTCAAATCCCTGGGTCAGGACGATCCCTGGAGTAGGAAACGGCAACCCATTTCAGTATTCTTGCCTGGAAAATCCCATGGACAGAGGAGCCTGATGGGTTACAGCCCATGGGGTTGCAAAGAGTAGGGCATGACTGAGCACGCACACACACGCACCCTAGCTCCCATCCCTCCCAACGCCCAAGTGGATGTCCTGCTTCACAGACCCTCCTGCAGTGCTCTCAGGGGTGTGTCGCCTTCCCAGGAGCAGCTGGAAACCCCCGGATGATATCTGCAGCCCTTCCCCGGGTCCTGCCCTCCTCCCTGGTCTGCATCCAGGCTCCAGGTCAGCCTGAGTGCCATGTCTCTCAAGCACAGCTGGCATCTCCCATGTCCTTCCTCCCCCCTCTCATCCACTGACTCACCCACAGAGACAGCCCCACTGTCCCTACTTAGCCTCCAAGATCCAAGGTCTACACTACCAGCCTAGGCACAGTGGGGAGGACCGGGCCATTAGTTGGCTGACAACTCTGCATAAGAGGACCAAGGAGCCTCTAACTAAAGCTGGGATAGGCCCCGACAGCTCTGTGCTCCCATATGCCAGGCACTGCGCTCGTCATTATGCACAGTATTCCCTCATTTTCTTACCACACAGAGATGAAAATTCTTATTGCTATTTTCCAGCAAGGAAACCAATCCTCTTGACTGGATGGCATCATCTCTATTTTTCAGATGAGGAGGCAGACTCAGACAAGTTAAGTCATATGCCTGAGGAAACACAGCTGGTTAGTGGCAGAACAAAGAATCCAGCCTCATTCTATCAGACTCCAACACCAGTGCCCTTTCCACTGGCCGGCACTGACGGAGAGGCACAGGCTGAAGCTCAGGGCGAGGCACCAGTCCTGCTGCCCCATGACCTGGAACATGCCCCGGCTCCCGGCCGCTGCCTCTATGTGTCACTAACTCTGTGTGAGATCAGGTGTCTGCAATTGACTGCCAGCAGTCACCAGGGCTTAGAGTCTCAGGTTGAAAGGAAGCTCAGGGGAGATTCAGACCCACGCTCATCCAGTCCCCAGGAGAGTCAGGGGACTCTGGTTGACCATCTTTAGTGACCCAGACCAACTTTCCCCCCAAGGAGCACCCCCGGGCAGCCAGCACTAACTGCAGTGAAGCTGCTCCCAGTTCTGCTTTCCACTGCCCCTGCTGTGCCCTCTGGGGTCCCTGAGAATAAGGAACAAGATGCCCCTCTTCTCCATCTCAGCCCTGAGCAGATTTGGAACCTGCAGCACGTTAAAAGCAGACCAGCCCTTGTTCCCTGCACTGTTCTCCGCAGGGACAGGCTTCCGGACCCCTCCCCACCCAGCTCCCTCCACTCCCACCCTATCTGTAGCTGACCTTGAAAATGGACAACACTCCAGATGTGGCTTGCCTGACCAAACAGAGGAACTTTCATCTCCACTCTTTTAGGTATTATGTTTCTACTGATGTAGCTGTGTAGACATTTGCTTTTCTTATACCTGGGTCACCCACGGTAAAGAATGTCCGTTTGCAATTATGTCAACAATCAGGCTTGGTAAAGCAACTATACTTCAATAAAAATTAATTTAAAAAAAATCAGGTTCGTATGGCTGAGATGAAAGTTATCTTGTAAAAAAGTATGCTTGAGGAAGTTTCAATTATTTAAAGAGCCAGAGGTAACTCATTCAGTGACCACCTATTTAAGAAGCTAGAAATCTCTGTATCACTGTACACAGAGACTGGACAAAGATGTACACTGACAAAAGGTTTGTAATAGCAAAAATGTCCTGAATGTTCGTCAAGAGGGGACTAGTTTAATAAACTGTGGTGCATTCATTCAATGGAATAGTACACAGACATCAAAAAGAATGGGCAGACTGCTTTGCAATGACAGAAAGGTGCCCATAAAATACTGTTAAGGCAAAAAGCAAAGTATTGATGTATAATAAAATATTATTTATCCTGTTACATGCATTTATACACACACAACTATATGTGTGAGTGTGTATGTGTGTGTGTATGTGTGTTAGTGTTAGTTGCTCAGTCATGTCCGACTCTTTGCAAACCCATGGACTGTAGCCCGCCAGGATCCTCTGTCTATGGGATTTCCCAGGCAAGAATAATGGAGTGGGTAGCTACTCCGGGGGATCTTCCCCACCCAGGGATCAAAATCAGGTCTCCTGCATTGCAGCCAGAGAGTTTCACCATGTGAGCCACCAAGGGAAGCCCTGTATGTGTGCATAAACATATACATATACTATAAAATCTTACATATGCATAAGAAAAGGTCTGGAAAGATACACACCAAACCGCTGCTAGTAGTCAGCTCTAGAGAAGGACTTGGGCTAGGGGATTGGAATCAAAGGAAACTTTTATTTTAAAGCTTAGATTTTTTTAACTCTTTACAAGGGTAATCTAGCCTGTTCTATTTTTAAAATTGATTTTAAAAAACAGGCAGAAGAGAAGAAAGAGAAAAAAAGACAACTTTCATTTTCTACTTTATACCTTTAGCTTCCCTTGAGTTTTTGGAGTTTTTTTCCTCCAATGAACACATGTTATTTTGTAACTCATTTAAAGGGAGAGTTGACTTTGTTTTTAAGTTGCTTGACAAAGTCAGAACAATAAGGAAGGGCTATTGTTCCAGCACCAAATGAGGCTGGTTGGCCGAGGGCAGGGATGAGAGCCTCCTTATTATGAATCTCCTTCCTATGTACAGACAGGCTATAGGGACTAGTTCACAACTCAGGAGGGACTTCATCACCTGAACCAAAGAACTTACTCATTAGTAAAATCAATATTTCTATGGTCTTTTTCAATTCTAACAGTCTGTGATGTACATTGTTTCATGATAAATAATTTACATATATGCAGGAAATTCCTGTCCTCTAATTTCATTCTGGGAAATATTTGACCAAAGTGAAATTAATAGAGAAAAAAAAAAATGTAGATGACTAGTTATCATATAAAGACTTAATAAAGCAGCTAACAGAATGTTTAAAAAAAAAATCAAGAGGTAAAGTCCAGGGTTGAGTTTTCTAGTCAAGGAATTTGGCAGATGGAGAGTTGGCAACTGTAGATTGTTTCAATGTGGAACCTTCCAGAAAGGATCTAGCTTCAGGAAGGTCAAGGCTGGGTCTGAGGCAACAAAGGTGGGAAGAAAAGCAAGACTCTGGTGTGGGAGCAAAGGTGAGGCTTTCTGTCCACTGCCCGTGGGCCCTCACATGGGGCCTTACTACACCTGCTTTGCTGGAGAGGAAGCTGAGTCCAGACAGGTGCAGAGCTGGGCTCAAGGTGGCCCAGTTCCCAAGGACCAAGCAGAATGCCCCCCACTTGATCATCAGTCCCCAGCCTGGACTCACCACTGCCAACAGCCCCCTAAGAAGGGCTGAGAAGGCAGCCCAAGCAACTCCAGCCTGCTAGCCTTTGCCTCCTCACAGCTCCTGGGATCCACTGGTGCACCTACTCCGTGCCTAGAAGCCTGGCTTACCCACCCACCCACCCCCCAACCCAGTAGCTGGCACAGCTGACCCAGGAGGAGCCCCTCGCCTACCAGCTATAGGGTCAAAGGGCACTAGGCCAACCCTGGGCCTAAAGGGAAGGGAGACTCAACTGTCCCCCTGTGTACTTGTGCCTAAAATGCCCAAAGCTGCTTCCAACAAAGGCTTTCTCCAGCCCTTCTCCATGGGGGAAGATGACAACTTTTGAGAATTCCCCTCATACCAAATATGGTGAAAAGAGGGTTTCTGTGAAACCAGGGTTCAGATTGTGGTTCTGCTCCCTCACCAAGTGACCCTGAGCAGACCTCACTTTCCTGGTTTCCTCTCCCCAAGGAAATGCTATGAGGACCAACTAGAAACCGCAGAACTCCCTGTAGACCTTGAAGCGCTAACCCAACAGGAGCCATAATGGCTAGGAAGAGAACAGCTTCCAGGGACTACCAACCAGATAAAAGCCATAGACGTCCTGTTTTAACAGTGAAGACTGGAAATAAGCTAATGAAGAAGAAAATGAATAAAGACATTGGGGCCGTTCCATACCAGCAAATGTTAATACTATGCTGTTTAGTCAGTAAGTCATGTCTGACTCTTTGTGACCCCATGGACTCTAGTCTTCCAGGCTCCTCTGTCCATGAGACTTTTCAGGCAAGAATGCTGGAGTGGGTTGCCATTTCCTTCTCCTGGGTATCTTCCCGACCCAGGGATCAAATCCACATCTCCTGTTTGACAGGCAGATTCTTTACCACTGAGCCACTAGGGAAGCCTCTATTAATACTATACAGCTGTGAAAAACAAATAGGCCAGAACCAGAGATCCAAACAGGGATGAAATTCTCAAACATAACAAGCAAAACAAGCAGGCTACAGAAGAACACAGTTCGAAACATTTAAGTAACATCTTAAAACATATAAAACAATATTACATACTGTTTAGGGATATATATATTTATAATATCCATAAAACTGTAGAGAAATACAAGAGAATAAACTCTAAATTTAGAACCCTTGTTACTTCTGGAAGAGTGGGGAAGGAGATGATCAGGGAGAAATTTCAACTGAACAGAAAATAGGTTATTTCTTAAGCTGAATGGTGGCTCTCCCAAGTGTCTGCATGTTACCCTCTGTGTCTAAAGATTCCTTTGCATTGTCTAAAAGTCAAAGCTGCCATCCTTAGACTCCTGTTCCTCTTCCCAGAGATTAGGATTGGGGTGCGGGGGGTGCTGTATCCCAGAGGCAGAAGTGGGGCTGTGGCAAGACCAGGGTTCCTCAGACCACAGAGATGAAGCTGACCAGAATCATGGTCTGCCAGCTAGCTGAGAGTGGTGTAAGCCTCCTCCACTGTGGGTGGAGACCAAACCAAGGGCCCCTGACTAATGGGACACCCCCACGCCCGCCCTAAAAATACCAGCTCTGACCGCTGAGTAGGACGCCTTGGTGACATGACTCCCGTAGCATCCCCAGCCCTCCCCGACTGCCCCCACCGCCCACACACACCCCTGCCTGGGCCACCGGCCTGTCCACCAGCAGGTGCTCAAGGACAGAAGGAACAGCCCCAGGGTGAGGTCCCTGGGGAGACAAGAGCTCAGCGCTGCCTGGGGATGGCCCCTGGACAAAGAGCCACCGCTTCTCAGCCCAGTCATCCGTTCCTATCAGAAGAGTGGCTGACTGTCCTGAGCTGGTCACAGGGCGGGTGCAGATAAAAACTTCCTGCCAGCGGCCAGGCCGTGGTGGCTGTATCTTCCTTCTGGCAACGCTTCATGGAGCTGCTGACACTCTCCAAAGAGGAGTAGGATAAAGGAGGGGCAGGCAGAGGGGCAGCAGCAAGAAGCCAGGAGGTGGGGGCAGAGAAAGGCCTGGCCCAGCAGAACTCAGAAACCGCCAGGGCCAGAGAAGGCAGCCCAGTCACCGGGCTACAGTTTTCTGGAAGAGACGGCCTTGAGACATCTGTCAGTGCAATTCCCTCATTCTCCAGCTGGGCACCAAAGCCGGCCAAGGGAGGGAGACTCGCCCAAGGCTGCAGGGGACAGTGGAGACAGAGAGGTGAGGAAACCTGGATCCTCTGTTGGCCAGCTGTCCACTCTTTCTACCATACCTCCTATTGTCCTCCCTCTCCTTCCTTCCTCCCTCCCTCCAAGGGGTCAAGTGAGCCATGAGCAGAGGGGAAAAAAGGGGGCAAGAGAGGAGGTGGGCCCACCGCAGCGAGCCACCTGTAACAGCACTGGAAGGGGCCGCCACAGAGCACTCCCTGACGCTGTGGTGGGGACCAGGGGAGGCTGGCTCATCACCTGTGGGGTGCTGGGTGCTGTTGAGGAAATTTGGGCCAGATGTCCTCTGCAGCCCTCCCACGTATATACTTCCACTGTTCCAAAGAGGGATGGAAGGACGTCCGAGATACCACAAAGGACGATCCATCCAGAAAGGACACAGCATGGTCCAGAGGTGGCAGAGGATGAAGGGCAAGTTATGCTGAAGCCTGGAACATCTGACCTTCCCCATCACCTCCTCCTGAAATCCCTTCAACATCCTCAAGATCAGCATTGTTAGTAAGACTGATGTTAAGCAGCTGGCAGCGACGGATCACTTACACTGTGCCAGCCCCATGCCAGCCCTGCGCTGAGTGCTTGACAAGCACTGTCTCATTCATGTGCACCCCTCTGGAGGCAGCACTTACAGAATCTTACAGATGAGGAAGCAGGCGCAGCCCCCGTCCAGGTGTGCTAACTCTAAATCAGGCACGCCACATCGCGGGTTCTCAAAGAGCAGCTGGTCTGGCAGCCCCAGCATCGCTGCCACCAGCTGGCTGAGCCGCTCTGGGGATGCGGCCCTGCAGTCTGTCTAACAAGCCACCCAGGGGATTCTGATGCATGCTCAGGTTTACCAACCAACTTCTCTGATCACTTCCCAGTGCTGCCGACGGAGCGGGGAAAAACTGACACTTCTCTGCCTGGCAGTCAAGACTTTAGGGTTTTTCCTAGCCTAGCTGGTCAGCTCCCCCAACCCAGGAGAGCCTTACGCCAAATCCTCTGCCCAGTTTCCTAAGTTCCAGAAGGAGCTCTGTACCTCATCATCTTGGTTGGGCCTGGCCTTGAAGTCACTGCCCTACAGAAGCCCCCTGACCACCTGGCACCCCCCAGATTGCATCACACCCCACTCAGACTCAGTGCCAGGCAACTGCTGGGACACTATGCCTTCCAGCTAGCACTCAGGGCACATTTCTGCCCAGTCCACAACATGTTCCTGGAGGATGGAGAACCATAAGCATCATGCCACTCCACACAGCACCACGCCAGAGGACTGTCAGGACCTGTTTGCTGACTATCTGGAGGAAAAAATAATGTCTTGGGAAGCAACTTCTGGCTCTCTGCCACTAAAACTCTGCCACTAATTCTCTGGGACAAGGGCCTTCCCATCTCTAGGTCTCAATTTTCTTATCTGTGAAATGCACCATTATTCTTGTTTCTTCTACTCTACTCATCCTTTGAACAAACCCAGCAGTCTTATCCCAGACACTCTTATCTAGTGACAGGAATGCACATGTGAAGACTAAAGAGGTCGTTGCTCCCACCCTTCCACTCCAGGAAAAGAGAAAGACAACAAACAAGCAAACTCTAAAAATTACTGTTTCCCAGACACATACAGTATCTCTACACACACGTTCTCATTTGCAAATAAGCACGGTCATTTCAAGGCATGATGAGTGTATTAAATATATATATAATAGTAATATGACAGAAAGTGAAAAAATGAGTTACTTTGCATAGAAAGGTCAGGGAAGGCCCCTCTGAGAAGGTGACATTTGAGCTGAGACTTGATAGATAAGGAAGAACCAGCGTGGAAAGAGCTGGGGAAAGGTGTTCCAGGCAGAAGCAACAATATCCACAAAGGCCTCAAGCAAGAATAAACTTGCCATGTTGAATAGGGGAAAAAGCAGACTGCTGTGGTTAAATCACAGTGAGTGTGAGAGTAAAACAGTACCCAGGAGAACCCAGAAAGGGAGGCCAATAGCCAACCTCTTACAATTCTGAGGTGTTCAAATCAGGTCGGCCAACCCAACCCAGGACATCCGGGGCCCAAGTCACAGGCAGGACTCGGGGGTAAGGTATGAGTCAGACCCCATGGCTTCCTGGGGCCCCAAAGGCCCTGGTGTGGGAATAGGGGCAGGCAGCAACCCTCAGCAGGAGTGCCATGCCATGCCCACGGATGCCCATGGGTGGGGAAAACAGATTCACCTAAGTATGTAGAACACAGGACACTCAGGACTGCTGCCTCCAGAGGGACATGATCAGGTGCTTCCATGAAGTGCCAGGCCCTGATCACATTATTTTTCCAGGACACAGCCAGGATAGTGGAAAGGAAATAGTGCTCAGGTTCAAGGCTTACTAGTCTTGGGCAAGTCTTAACCTTCTGGGGACTCCGTTTCCTCATCTGAAAATTGAGGCTACTAATCGTGACTCTCTCCTCGGATTGTTGAAAGTTTAAAAGAGATACTAAACATAAAGCACTGTGACCGGCACACAGTAAGTGCTGTAATGGTAATAAGTGTTACCATTACCCTTATTGGTTTTTCACTGCTTCAGTTCTCTCTGCTGTAAAACAAGGATGTTAATATATCACAGGATTGCTATGAGCCTGAGCTAATAAATATTCCAGCCTCCTAATACAGTATCCATTGTCAGGAAAGAAAAAAAAAAAAAGACAGTCCTCTTTCCGGCTCTCTCATCAGGTGCTGAATTCCCCTCTACCATACCACATTGTTTGGAAAATGAGTAAGAGCTGATTAAATTACATTTTGACAATACTGTGAAATAAAAATGATGCATTAGGAATCCACAGATTTCTCTGCACTGTCATTCTGCAAGGGGGTGGGGATAAACATTGCTGATTCTTCTGCATCACACACAAAAGTCCCCCCCCCAACCAAAACAGTCTCACCCGTCGCACAAAATTCCCACCCACAAAATTCCCATACAATTAATGAATGTACAATACAGTCACTTTCATGTACACACAACCTTGCACTCTCCTGCAGATAAATATTCTACAGTGGAAAACACACACGTGTAGAAACTCCACACCCAAAATCGCTCCCCCAAACTCACTACAAATGCACCCAAATGTTGCCTCCAACAGAGGGCAAAGTATTTTCAACAGAAACAGTAAGTACAGAACGAAGTCTGGAATTAAACGCTAGAGTTCAAATCCTAACTGTGCAACTCTCTAACTATATGATTCCAAATGCCTCAGTTTCCTAAAGTGTAAAATACGGATAATAATAATCACATTCGTTTTGAGGGTGACCGTGACAAATGAGTTTAATACATGTGACGAGTTAAGATCAGCACTTGGAAAGCGCCCAATAAGCTATTTCCCTCTTCATTACAGTGTGCACACTGCTTCCAAAACTGGTCTCCCATACTGTAAACAGATCCACGCCCGCACACACACACACCCACCCCGCCGGTCTGCACGCCTTGCACATCCACTGCACGCTGGTCCCAGACGCGCTCGCCCACTCAGTGCGCACGCGCGCCCACCACCCTCCGCGCGGGTCAGGGATTCCCCACTCAGCCAGACCTCGCCACCCTCGGAGGCGCCGCGTGCCTCGAGGCTAGCCCTTGGGCCAAAAAGCCAGGCCACCAGGCCGGGCCTGACCTCCCCGCGCCACGCCCGGTCACTGCCGAGACTCGGAACGGCCCAGTCTCGGGTTCCCTTCCGTTCCATCCCCGCTCCGCCCAGCCGGCTTACCTGAGGGTGGGGGCCCTGGGAAACAGCGCTCCGTTCTCCGCGTCCAGTCCCGAGTCCAGGGACAGGGTAGAGGCCCGCGCCAGGCTCTGGCCTCACAGCACTCAGCAGGATCCCAGCTCCGGGCTGGGGGACCTGGCCAGGGACTAGGAAGTTCTGGGGGCCGGGCCGCCCCACCCCCTGGGAAAGTCCCCAGCGATTGACAGGCCGCTTGCCCAATCACGCGGCGCCGTCTGGGCTGGCCCGCAGCCGCCGGGGTGGGACCCAGCGAAGTAAACAGCAGCCACCGGAGGTCAGGGGGCCGGAGAGAGTTTGCAGATTGGCCGCCAGAGTCCCGTCCCGCAGGCCGGCCCCTAGGTAGCCTCCGGGCCACCCCTCGAGGCACTCCCAGCTGCGGAAACTCCGGGCGCCAGAAAGGGGCCACCCCGAAAGCCGGAATTTCAGAGCAGAGACGAGCCGCAGAGATCACCCACCCCTTCCTTGGGCCGAGGGGCACGCGGACTGGAGCGCGGGGAGGGGATTTGCCAAAAAGCAGTAAGCATTTGTAGCTGAGCCAAAGCTAGAGCTCGGGGTCCCAGAGTTCGGTCCTAAGACTTCTTACAGAGCTCATGGAAATTCTGAGCTGAAAGTACCCTTAAAGAATCTTATTGTCACAGCTGACGTTTTTTGTGCCCTTACTGCTTCAGACTTGGTAAGCTTCATTTAATTTGCTCAGCCACCCTAGTGAGATGGTTTTCTATCCCCACCCCACCCCCACTTTTATTTTAAGCCATAAATTAAAATACAAGGGACAGGAAGATTAGAAGACCTCAGTAAGTGGCTGAACCAAAATTCAAACCCAAGTGGGCAAATCCGGAGCCCACCTCCTACCGTCACCTTTACCTGGGTCAGATCATGCAAACAGGCTGTGGGAGTCCCCAGACCTGGCAGGAGCAGTAACATGGTGAAGGTTGGGAACACTTGTTTTTTTAAGCCCATCATTTTATTTAAAAGAGGGTAAATTTTAATTTCATAAAGTGGAAGGGCCTGGACTTCCCTGGCAGTCCAATGGTTAAGACTCAGAGCTTCCATTGCAGGGGGCACAGATTCCATCCCTGGTAGGGGAATTGAGATCTCACACACCGATTGGCAAAAAAAAAAAAAAAAATTTTAAGTAAAATTAAATTAAAAAAAAAAGTGGAAAGGCCTTGTAATAAAGAATAGCTTGTATAAAGAACAGCTTTATAACAGGAATACAGAACAGCTCTTTAAATTGAGGTAATATGGCTTTATGAAAAACTTATTCTAAAAGATTCATTTCACTGGAACTATGGAAAATTTAGTGATTGACAGGCCCTCATCCTCAGAAAGGATCTGGGGACCTATTCCATGTAGGCCCTCATTTTACAGGAAAGCTCTGTAAATTAACTGTGACTGTATGTGAAAACACACACATACACCCCTACCCAAGTATTTTCAGGCTTTATGACATCATATGATGCTTTTAGTTACTTCAAAGGGGTTATCAAATTCTCAAAACAATATGAATTCTAGTTCATCTTAATTGTGAAAATAAATTGAAGAGAGGGAGGGAGAGAGGGATGTGAACCCCAAACAAAGCACCATTGAGTGAAACCAATTCAGAAGGGTACCAGGAGATTACAATCTTGGACTGATTCATACTGCAGCTCTCAGGCATCCCCTCACCCATTAGGGTCCCTCAGTCTAGTTTTTGTTCTGCTCTTGTCTGTAATTCCCAATTTGCCTTTTCCTAGATTGCCCAACCCAAGTCTTCTCATGAACCCTGAAATTTACTTTAAAAAATGAAGAGTCTCCAATCATTTGCGTCTTGTTTCCAAACTACTTCAGCTCTTTTTCTAAATATCTGACCTTAGAGAATTAGGTGAATTGTCTCATTCCACAAAGTGCAGAATGACTCCTAGAGGTGGGCTTGTTAGACAGTGGTCTAGAATGGCATAAAAAGGTCACATAGTCATCTTTTTGCCCGATTCCCTACTTACGGATTATTTTTCTTAACATTTACAATGTGTGAGAAGAGTCATCTCTTCCAAGTGATGACTCCACTCACTGCTTTCGCCCTTTCCAGTCTGTTTGACTTTCAAACATTCCACCATGCTAAAGGCCATAGGAATATTGATCACAATCCCCTATTTGGCAGATCAGTAAACTGAGTCTTCAGTGTAATAAAAGCAGGGGTCCCGAACCTTCAGAATCTAATGCCTAATGATCTGAGGTGGAGCTGATGTAATAATAATAGAAACAAATGTAACACTCTTGAATCATCCCAAAACCATCCCTTCCACCCCAGTCCACGGAAAAACAGTTTTCCATGAATCCCGTTCTTGGTGCCAAAGAGGTTGAGGACTGATGTAGTAAGGATTTACTTAAGGCCACACACATTGAGTAATAGAACCAGGGTTGGAACCCAGGACCTTGGCTCCAAGTCATATTTACTCTTTCCACTGCATTATGTGTCCTAATTTTTCTTGCTTTCTTACATAAACTCAACATTCATGATGATCACAGGCTATGGACCTAACTAGTGGGCTTCTAACCACTCAAACACTGATTTCCTGGGTCGCCTCTCTAAGCCTCTGTTCCTCTCTAAAAAGTGGAGATATGATTACCTACCCTTAGGTGATCATGATAAATAAGATCATGTAAGTCAAGCCCAGAGCTTGGCACACAGTAGGCATTCAAGAAAAGATAGTGGCTAAACCACTATAAAAGATATGAATCACATGCATTGAGTAGAACTTTAGTGTTAAACCCAGGCATGCAGCCTCCCTAGGTTCCATCCCACTATCCACAAACTCTATGGGACCCTCAACTCTGGGGGCTCGGCAGGGTGGAAGACAGGCCCCCTAGATTGGCACCCTCTGCTCCTTCCAGACCTGAAAGGAACTTGCCAAACTGGGAAGCTGAGTCTGACACTGAGAACTGAGTGACTCAGGCCACTGGGAACCTCTTGCTCTTCCAGAGTGAGGACAGGCACCTATGCAAATCCCCACCTGGGAGGAGAATCAAAAGACCTGTGTGTGGTTTCATTTTGTTTTGTTTTAAGGCATGCAGTTACCCAGTCTCCTTTCTACTGCCAGCCCCCTTCTACCACCTCCACCAAGGCTGCTCCAAAGTCACACCTAAATCCATGTTTGAGAGAAATAAAATACATACCAAAAACTCTCAACCTGTAAGTGGTTAAGCTCGAAATCAAGTGCCTAAAGAGGAGTGAAGGCTGCGTATTAAAGACATAAGGAGGTAACATCAATGGAATATTTGCTGTGTGCTAGGTCTGCACTTTCACATAATGTATCTCCCAACCAGCCTCTGAGGTCAGAACCATTATAGCCCCCACTTCACAGATGAAACTGGGGCTCTGAGGTGTTAGGTGGCTTCCACTGCCACAAGTCACTAGAATATGAAGATCCTGGCTCTTAAACTCTTGAACACTCTTGAGCATTAGGCTGTAGAGTTTTGCCAGCTTGCAGGGCACAGAACTCAACATGCCAGTCCTTAAAGGGTCCTGAGAAAGGGCCCTTTTCTATAGGGATGAAACCACTGAGGGCCAGCATGGGCCAGGGACTTGTCAGAAGTCCTACAGCAAGTTTGGAATAGTACTTAAGTCTCCTGCTGCCAGAGCGATGCTATTTCCACACCTCAGTGATGGCAACAGAGCTTCTAAAGCAAACAGCACCTTCCTCACTCCTGCAGGTTAATTAGTGAGTCAGAGCCTTGGATAGGAGTGATGAGCAACCAATGAGCTAAGAAAAGATCATTCCTGGGTCCGGGTACCTCCTTAGATCCAGTTCCACGTCTCCATAGCCTGGGGGCAATCTCAGGAATGGAAAACCCTGTGATAGATTCTAGGTGCTTTTTGGTGTTGGGTGTGTGCGTATGAGAGGGAGATTTCAGTGATAAGTGAGAAATGCATGTCAAGCGCATGGTGTCAGCTGTAGTCGTACGAGGTGATCATATTTGGGAGTAAAGACTAAATCAGTGAGCAGAGTCTGTGGTCCCTGCTTCCCACCCTCAGCCTGAAAAGGTGTTTTTAATTCTATTTATTTCCCAAATAACCACACAAGAGGATGGATACGACAGTACTAAGAAAGCCATAACTTTTCACATACATTCAGCACTTTAAGATGAGTTAACCCATTTCATAGTCAGAGTTTGCCCCACTTTCAAGAGGCATGTCACGCAAGGGTGAGAAGGTGGGTGCTGGAGTCAGACAGACCTGGCACTTACACCTCATGAGGACTCTCCCCCAGGGTCCTCATCAATAACAGGAGGGTTAGAACAGTGCACAGAGTAGAAAGAATGGAACACCATGGAGCCTGACATCCGTGAGAGGTGACAATGATAATCATGACCCAGTCCACAGGGCGGGCAGGGATCGTTCATCTCCTTCCAGTGAGGACCTCAGAGCCCAGAGCTGTGGAGGAACTTGCATAGACCTCAGGAAATTTTCTCGGAAACATCAGGCCTTAGAAGGCATTTCTCCTGACTGTTCCTCCAGTGTCTTTCCTATTTTTCTTTTTTCTTTTTCTTTCCAGCTGTTTCCACTGCATCCCTGGGCCTGCCTTTTACTCTAGGTTTTCTGGGGCACTGCTGGAGGAGAGGCAAGGGCAAAGTGACACGGGGAATTCCCAGCCATGGCCTGTAGCAGACGTGGCCAACCCAGGCCCCTCCTACAGTTCCTAGGAGCCCCAGGCCTCCCTTCCTCCAGCCCCTCTCCCTCTGGCCTCCCGTATCTGCAGCTCAGAATGTCAGGTGGATCTGGGTTTGGAGCCAAGCTTGCCCCTTGTCATCCTCCTGGAAGTGGGAAAAGGTCAGCCAGGCTCCTCCCAGCCCCTGAAGGAAGCAGACCTGAGGGACCCAGAGTATTTCCTAATCCTGGGATGCCCTGACAGGGCCCTGAGAACAATCCTCCTTCAGCCTCACCCCAAGGCCTCTGCTATGCACCCTCTTCTGGGCCACTCCCACTTCTCCCTTCATGCTTCTCCAGCCCAGAAGCCGCTGTGACGGTGACTTGGCCTCCGCTCCTTGCCCCTCCTAGCCAGGGACTTCCCTGGACTGGCCTCTGACCGGCTCTGGAAAATCTGGACTGTCTGTGATCAAAGAGGAGGCCGCGTCACCGCTGTCTGCCAGCCATCACCCACTCCTAGCGCCTTGGGCTCTCTCTGTTAGGAGCTCAACCATCGAAGGGCCAGCTGCCCTGGAGGAGAGCCTGTGGGGAGCCCTCTGCAGGCCCTTTTGCCCCCTGTTAAGGAGGGCAGCAGCCTGCCACTGTGTTCCCAAGGGAGGCAGCGCAGACTCCCACCTGGTCTCTTCCTGTCTAGCTTTAGATCACTGAAGTGCCTCACACACGCCCACATACCCTCAAACACTCACTGACACACAATCACATAATGACCCAGACACTCAGAGACACACTCACACTAATACATAAACATGCTCACACGCGCTGCCTCACACGGTCATCCACATAAGCATCTTGGGGAGATCTGACACGCGCTCATGAACATAGATACACATTCTCACCCCTGCTCGAGCATGCGTGCACACACACACACACACACACACACACACACACAGACACCTGCCTTCACACTTACGAACCTGCTCCCTTCTCTTGGGAAAAGGATAAGACAAAAACAGATCTTTCTTTTCCTTCCCTTTGGGAAAACTGCTGGCGACCAGAGAGAAAACGACGGGCTGAGGAGGCAAGGAGAGGAGGGCAGGAAGAGGAAATAAGAAATGGAGGGAGAGCAGCAAGAAGAGAATGAGGGCAGGCCGGGGGTAGAGGTGCAGAGCCCAGGCCCTGGGGGGTGGGCGAGGGAGCTGGGCCAGGGCAGCCACAGACACTGGCTGGCAGGAAAACTGGGGGCCAGGTGGCTCGTGGCCCAGAGCCAGAGGGTCTGTGGCCCCACCATCTTGTGCGGTGAGCCTTGGCCCGTCCTGGCTTACCACCCTGGGCAGCTCACTCACCTGGGGAAGGGCAGGAGAAGACGACGGGGTCTATGCCGCGGGGGCTGCCGCCTGAGAAGGCGCCTCGGCTCACTGTGCTTCTGCAGGAAGAAGAGCTGGGCCGGGCTGACTTTTAGGCAGGAGGGGAATTCCCCGAGATGGAGGCGCAGGCAGCCCCACAAACTCAGCCGAGGCCCCATCCCGCCCCCTGGCAGAGCGCAGGGCCCTCCTCTGTCAATTCCCCACCTGTCACTTCCCAAACTGGCTGTCACTCGCTGTGAATTCCAGGGCGGGGAGGGGGCTCCGGGGGAGCGCCAGAAGGCTGGTGATTCTGTGGCTGGACCAGGAACAGACACGGGGGCAGAGGCCACCCGGCCGGCCCACCCTGCCCCACCCCTGGGTTCTCCCAAGGACCTCGGTCTCTTCCTTTGCCTAAAACGGGGGATTCCAGTGCCCAGGGTCCTGAGGAAATCACCAGACACCCAGCCCACATCCTCCTACCCACCCCCCACCTCCCATCATCCCATCTGTTTCCACTTAGTTTCTGTGGCTTCTCCACAGGGAAGGGAAAAGCCCACTCCTTCCCTCTGGGCCAGATCTCACTGGGATGCTAAGTGGGGCCTTAGAGATCTACCCACCGATGAGCAGCCCAGCTCTGCACTCAATCTTGAGACTCACTTCCCCATCCTGAGCCTCAGTGATTCCCCTGCTGTAAAACAGGATAATGAGTCCTGCTTTGCCAGCCTCCTGCGATGGTAATTAAAATGAGAGTTTACAGACATTCTTTGTAATGTCTTTACAAACACTACCCTTATGGCAGAAAACGAAGAAGAACTAAAGAGCCTCTTGATGAAAGTGAAAGAGGTGAGTGAAAAAGTTGGCTTAAAACTCAACGTTCAAAAAATGAAGATCATGGCATCTGGTCCCATCACTTCATGGTAAATAGATGGAGAAACGATGGAAATGGTGACAGACTTTATATTGGGGGGGCTCCAAAATCACTGCAGATGGTGACTGCAGCCATGAAATTGAAAGATGCTTGCTCCTTGGAAGAAAAGCTATGACCAACCTAGACAGCATATTAAAAAGCAGAGACATTACTTTGCCAACAAAGGTCTGTCTGGTCAAAGCTATGGTTTTTCCAGTAGTCATGTATGGATGTGAGAGTTGGACTATAAAGAAAGCTGAGCATCGAAGAATTGATGCTTTTGAACTGTGGTTTGGAGAAGACTCTTGAGAGTCTCTTGGACTACAAGGAGATCCAACCAGTCAATCCTAAAGGAAACCAGTCCTGAATATTCATTGGAAGGACTGATACTGAAGCTGAAACTCCAATACCTTGGCCAACTGATGTGAAAAACTGACTCATTGGAAAAGACCCTGATGCTGGGAAAGATTGAAGGCGGGAGGAGAAGGGGATGACAGAGGATGAGATGGTTGGATGGCATCACTGACTCGATGGACATGATTTTGAGTAAGCTCCAGGAATTGGTGATGGACAGGGAAGCCTGGTGTGCTGCAGTCCATGGGGTCTCAAAGAATTGGACACAACTGAGTGACTGAATTGAACTTTACAAACAGAATGTCTCAGCTCATTATCTACTGAAAAGATGCTTGAGTGGGGGGATATTTGGGGACCATCTGGATGAACTGACCTTTCTCCCAGTTCTGGAATTTCTTCATTCTTACACAACATTCTAGACCACTGAAGATATAGGAATGGACAAGTCAGACCTACTTCCTGCCCACTCAGAGCTCACAGACTCTGGGCTGCCCTGTCCAGTACAATCGCCATTAACCATGCATGGCTGTTTAAATATAAATTAGTTGAAATTAATAAAATTAATAATTCAGTTCCTACAATGTAGCACCAGCCACATTGCAGGTGCTCAGTAGCCATATGTGGCTCCCACCTTAGACTGCACACGTATAGAACTTTTCCATCATCATACAAAGTTCTACTGGATAGCATTGCTCTGGGGGCTGTAGGCAAAGTAATAGGTAATTACAGTCAAGTGTGGTAGAGATGTATGTTGACAAGAGAAATACAGGGAGCTATAGGAGCCTGGACAAGGGAGCATCTGGTCAGGATTTGGGATCTGGGAGGTCTTCTCAAAGGAAGGGACACCTTGGCTGAGACTTAGAAGTAGCCAAGCAAGAGTATAAGGAAGGGTGTTCTCAGCAAAGGGAACAGAATATGCAAAGAGAAGAGAGTACATTCAGGGAACTGAAAATTGTTCACTGTCAGTGGAGTGAACCACTGTTGAAACCATGGAGTCTGAAGCATGCAAGGGGGATGTCACAGAGGTGGGTCTGGAGAAACACACACGGCTGGATATCAAGGGGCAGGGCACTGGGAGACGGGGGGACAGGGTGTGATGGAGTGGAGAGTCCACTGACTCTGATCCTCTACTGCTCTGTGCCCTTCAGATTGGGACTGCCCAGGGAATGCCAGAGAGAACTCCTCCCAACAGCCTCACTTTACAGATGTGGAAGTAAAGAACAGACAGGGGGAAGTGAATTTCCATGTGAGTAAATCGAGGGACTTCCTGACTCCTAGTCCAGGGCTCTTTCCCACACCACACTCAGGCCCCCACTTGCACAAGCCACGTTTTAAATATTTCAGTAGCCACAGGTGGCAAGCAGCTACACTGACAAACCTCACAGAAAGTTCTGCAGAATGAATGACACCAGTCCTTGAGCTAGGCCAGGCACAAAGGATAATACGCTTCTTTGAACATGAACTCTTTTCTCTTTGGGGAATAAAAATATACCTTCTCACACCCTCGCTATCAGATGCTCCATCTTTTCCCTTTGATACCAGATGGCAAGGCCTCCCTTATGTCCCCAACAGCTCAGGAACAGGCATTTGGGATGATGGCAGGACTCAGCATCAGGGTGAGAGATCTCCCTCCTTGCCCCCTTTATGAAGCCTGCTAGCAGCCCCGCATAAGCCCCCTGAGTCAGCCAGAGCCTTCTGGGAACTTAAAAAATGTCCCTTCATCAAGGAAACGGAATTTCAGATTCCTCATCAGGAGATTGTGTAATCCAGCCCTGATTCCTGGATTCTGAAACTCCCCTGATACATGGGATGTCCTCTCCCAAGGCCACAAAAATCATAGATACTCAATGAATTTGCCCACCCAGGACTGGTTGGAGGGAACTTAAAGAGCTATCAAGGCTCAAGGAGCTAGACCCACCTGAGCTGGAATCTCCAATTTGAACATTTGGTTTGTACATCCTGTGGGAAGATTAGCTCTCGGCTTTCCCTGCCGAAATGCTGAAAGCAATCAGCTCCTCTCACCTTCTCTTCCCCATCTTCCTTCTTCCAGCTGTAGATGTCCTGAAATTGCCTTCTCTATTTGGGTCAAGGTATAGATATTAAGGAAGAAGAAGCCCTGGGACTGGGCATCAGAAAGACTTGAGTTTGAGTCGGGGCTCTGCTCTGTGGCCTTGGGCAAATTCCATCACCTCTCTGGTCCTCAGCTTCCCCTTTCATAACAGGAAGGAATCAGATAGATGATCACTAAGGGATCTTCCATTCTGATACTGTAAGGAAAGCTAAAAGTTCAGAGGAAGGAGAAATCAGAGCAGGCCAAGATGGTCAGGAAATAATAACACTAATTGCTAATACTTCAGATTAATGTGTACAGGCATGGTACTAAGTGTTCTTAAATGCATTCCTCATCAGAACCCTGTGAGATTCGTACTGCTGTTTTACAAATGAGGAAACTGAGGCTTACAGTGGTCTAAGCCAACAGCTACTACGTGGCATAGCTGGAGTTCAAACTCAGGTAATGAACGTCTCCAGAGCTCACCTGAGGGAAATGAGACCTTTGCTGAACTTCAAAAGATGAGTGAAATGTGGATATACAGGGGGAATCTCTCACAGAATAGGACAAATGACTTCGCTACTTAATTATCCCGTGCCTCCCTCCTTAATTTCCTCTCCCATCCTGACGTCTCTGGTCTTGTTGCTAATGTTGTAGGAATAGCATTGAGTCAGCCTCATACTAGTCAATCAATATTTATTTAGCGAATGAATGGATTTGACTCTGTTGGTTTCCTGATTCACCAATTCTGTTGAAAGCTACCCCAGTGCCATTGGAACCTAGTCCAGGACTTGGGGCAGATTTCTAGATCCCACCATGGACCTAAGATATCAGCCTCTCTGGGGGCTAGGGACCTAGAGATGGCACTTTAAATAACATTTCAGGGGTGATCTTGGAACTTAGTGGAGTTTGAGAAGCCCAAGTTCCCTAAACTGGGTCTTCCAACTCTGAAAGGAGAATTGCCTGCTCAGATACAGGCAGCCAAGGAGAACTCACTGTCACAAACTAGTGGGAGGTACCAAGTGTGTGAGCACTTCTCTGGGTCACCCAGATGTCAAATCCATGACTTCTGCAGAAATGCTTTGAGTCCAGGGCCTAGGATGCCAGGGGTGCTAGGCATCCACTAGGTGCTAGGCCCATTGCTGTTGCTGACTCACTGTGTGACCTCAGCAGACATTTCCTCTCTCTGTCTCTCACCTTCCTCATTTGTGAAAAGGAATCAATTCTCTTTGTCCACCTGTAACCCTGGGAAGAGCTATGTGTATAGAAGGGGTGTCCATTAGGAGAATTTCATAAAGAATATCATAGGTCAGGGGTTCATCAACTTGAGTGTCCATCAGAATTATTTGATCCATTTGGTGTTGGGTGGGGGGCCTCAGATCAATGACTCTCAATCCAGGCAGTACATCAGAATCACCTTAGGAGCTTTGTGGAAATACAGATGTCCAGGCCCCACTTCATAGTAATAATAATAGAATTTCAGGGGGCGGGGTATGGCCTGGAATTGGTATTTTAAAAGCTCCCCAGGTTAATCAAAGTCACAAGTTTGCCCACTGCTTTCAAGGGTCTTTTTTAAAAATACTCACTTATTTGGCGTTGCCTTTTTTTTTTTTTTTCTCTAATATTCATTTATTTGGCTGCACCAGGTCTTAGTTGCAGCAGGCAGGTCTTTGATCTTTGTTGCAGCATGTGAGATCTAATTCCCTTGACCAGGGATCAAAACCAGGCCCCTTGCATAGGGAGCATGGAGTCTTAGCCACTGGACCCCGAGGGAAGTCCCTCAAAGTTCTTTTCTAATGGTTGGTTCTCATGCAGGTGCTCACAGGACCTCACTGTTCCCCTTTCATGTATCAAGGAAGGTGTCTTTTCAGTGCCAGGGGCAGAGACCACAAGGAGGACGGATCTGGAAGATCTATTCCACTTTTGTGGGTCACAGGACATCATACATGGTGAATGTGAAAGGAAACATTAAAACTCAAGCCAAGTCGAGGGAAGGAGGTGCATAGAATTCTGTAAACGTCTGAAAAATGGAATTTAGGGGTGTGTTTTGCAAAACTGTGTTTCCCAAGGAAACAGATACAGGGCAGAGTGTTGCAAGATTCAGGTCAAAGGAGGAAGATCCAAGGACAAATGTTGCAAGACTGTGCTGCTAAAGGAAGTGGCTTCTTAGCCTATCAGCTCTGGAACAAAGCTTTGAGATTATTCAGACCAACCCCCTGGCCGGAGAGAAGGAGAAACTAAGGCCCAGGTAGGGGAAGGCTTATGCCCAAAGTCACGTTAGCATTACAGTCCAGGTTTCCAGAACACCTCCTGCCTTTTGCCTTTTCCTGTATGCCTTGTAACTTGTTTACATTCCAGATTCCCAGCCCACCCTCTACCCTCACACCCTCTTGGACACCACCCAGGATGAAAGGATGGGACTAAATCTGTGAGCCTGGATCTACAGCAGCCAGATGGAAGGGACCAAAGCCAGCAGGAGGCTGGGGAGAGCCGGAGAGGAAGGAGCGGGGTCTGATGATGCGGCCTGACCTCAGAAAGGAAGCCTGGTCACCAGGGGAATTTCCCCGGTGTGAGGTCTCATGTCTATGCAAATGTTGCACTCCCATTAACCTGGACCCCAGGATGGGAGAAGACCAGGGGGAGAGAAGGGGCCCTGGGAGAGGCAGGGAATTGGGAAGGCAGGTAATAGGGCCTGACCATCCTGGGTACCTAGGCATTGTGCTAGGATCTGCGTGTGCTTAATCTCATTTAGTTCCTGAAACATCCTCCTGAGTAGGAACATCAGGAGCCTGAGACCCAGGAGGGGAAGTCACAAGCGCACATTCCAGCCCCAGGAGGAGAGCAGGCTTCAGGCAGAGGGCACGATCATAATGGATCTGGTACTGCAGCTGCTGACAAGGGTGACAGTAATGGGGCCCCAGGCCGGGAAGTCTGGCAAGGTTTCATTTTAGGTTTCCATCTCACTCACCTGGGTAGTTTTATCCTGGGAACAGCGAAAAGGCATCAGGGCAAATCCCAGTGCTCAGGTTTTCCCAGGCCCAAGAGGAGGTTGGGGAAGGGGGCGTGGGGCAGGTGGTGCTGTTAACCCTTTCACCACCAGCTTCTTCTAGAGCAGGCTGAGAAAGTGAAGAACAGGATGGAGACTTTTAAAGGAAAATCTCTCTCTCTTCCTCCTGCAACTTTATATTTCACTCACCTTGAGCCTCACTTCCTCTGGGAAACCTTCCCTGGGGATTCTCCTCCATTGCAAGGCTGATCCCCCTCCTCCAGGGAGCTCATCTTGCCTCCCCAGAGCGCAAGGCAGGGCACGGTTAGGCCCAAAGTCTGTCCCCCAGACAGCCTGGTTGTTTTTCCTCCTATGGAGGAACAGAACAAAGAACATACACAGGAACGAGCAGGTCACAGGTTCCTGGTGCTCCACAGCCAGGCTGGGTGCCAAGAAAAGTGTGAACTCACCTGTGCCCTAGCGAGTGTGTGTGAAAGCAAGTGTGCCTACGTGTGTGAGGCCCTTCCCATGTGGCCACCAGTGCATCTATGGGCAGCGATGTCTGTCTTTCTGTTCGTGACCCTCTGTGTATTTGAGACCTAATCATTTTTCTCTCTGTGGTCAAGAATATGTATTTCTGAGTCTAGGTATACAGAGTGTGTATATCATGCGGCTATGCGTGGCTGTGGTTTGGAATTGTGGGGGGTGGGGGGTGGGGTGGTGGTTAATAGTACTTAATGAGCTTTGAGTAGATGCCAGATGTAAGGGCAAGTGGAAATGGAGATGGTTGGCCCAGCACTGGCTTGAGATTTCTGTGTCAGCCCCCATCCTCCTTGCTCTCCTATCAGGCCCTCCCCTCCTCACCCATGGCTATCTCCAGGTCAAGGTCCATGGCCATCTCAGTGGAGTAGCCCCTCAGGGGTTCTGGTTACAGTGGGCAGCATTAAGGGCAGGTGGTCGCTGGAGGGAGTGGGACTATCCCACAGATGGGAGGAAGGTCCACTTCCCATATGGCTCTGGTCGAGAGCCTCCTTGGGCCTCACCAAGCTGAGCAGAGGGTGAAGGGATGACCTGCACCAGAGGCCTTGGTTTCTTCTTGCCTTTTAAACACGTTCTGCTGCCTCTGGCTCCCAGGCGATGATGCCTGGCTTCACCTTGGCCTCCCTCTCTTGCTCCCCATAGCAGTTAGGGCAATTTCCTTGGTTTCTTGCTCTCCCGTGCATTCTTCTTCTTTTTTCTCCATCTCTGCTTCCCCCACCCTGGCTCGCATCCTCATCCCTCCACATCTGGGGAATAATTGCAAGCCTGTCCAATGGTCTCCCAGCTGCCGGGCTGGTCTCCTCCTCCATGCTGATCCCCAGAAACAGTTTTCTCAGGACGTCTCTGATCTTACTACTCCCATCCCCAGCGCCTTCAGGGGCTGGCCAGGGCCCAGAGGGTAAAGGCCAGACTCCAACCTGGAATCTCCATGACCCTCCTGAATGGTGTCCTCGTGCTGGATGTGGGGCCCAGGGCCCTCAGGAGCACACCCCACTGCCTCCACCTCTCACCTCCATATCTTACCTCAAAGGACTCTCTCCCTCCTTCAATATCTTTTCTACCCATCTCTCCCCACCCCCACCCCTCTACCCCCAGCCACGCTACTTGGCTTTCGGGATGTTAGTTCCCTGATCAGGGATCAAAGCTGCACCCCTTGCCGTGAAAGCTCACCATCTGATTCACTGAACGGCCAGGGAATTCCCTCTCTACTCATCTTTTGAGGTGCTTCTCACATATCCACTTTCCAGGGAGTCTTTTTCTGGCCTGTCTGTGGTTCATCTGTGGTCCGTTGCTACCGTGTGCCTGGTTGAATTCTTACAATGTTTTCCCAGTTAGCCTTCTCTGAGAGTAAGGAGCACAGTTGCAGGGACTCAGTGAATCATCAGAGGCTCTTGAAAGAGACTCCTTCTCTGTCTTTCTCTGCTCTGAAATGGAATCCAGCCTATTGATTAATAACAAAGAGCTGGTATTTATTGAGTCCTTGCTGTGTCCCAGACAGTGTGCTCAGAGATAGACATGCATTGCCTTATTTCATCTTCACAACAACACTGTGAGATAGAAATCTTGGTCGTTCCCATTTTACAGATGAGGACGTCAAGGAATAGAGAGGCCAAGTGATCTATCTACTTCCCAGTGGTTGGCTAGCATTCAGATCCAGGCCCATCTGCCTGCCTCCCTCCATAGATCTGACTACTGAGCAGTGGACTTGGTGCAGAACCAGCATTTCCCACTCGTCTGGGTGCTGCTGTAAAGTAGGGGAAGACTGCCCTGGGAAACCTGAGGTCTGAAGGGTGCGGAGAGGCCCGATGGAGTGGTGATTTACCGCTCTGGGTTCTGAACTGTGGGCCAGTCAACTCGACATTTCTCCCTCTTGTTCTCAGCTCTGCTGTTAGCAGAGAGAAGAGCTGGAATCAGGACAAGTGGGCGCTGGTCACAGGGGTCACACCAGGGCCACAGTCCAGCTCTGGGGCCTCCATTTCCCAACTTGGGAAATAGAGGAGGGTTGGTTCGGATGATCTCTCGGATCATTTCCGGTTCAGTCCATCCATGATGTGCTGCCTCAGCACTTGGACTCCCGGTTAGTCGTCATAACAGCAGAGGAGGACGACTGAGGAGGGGCTTCTCCAGTGGGATCACTCTGGTGGTGACTTGGCTCTCAGCAACGCTGGCCACAGCAAATATCGGGGTCTTGTAAATAGCCCACACTTCCCACGGAGCTCTCCAAAGCAGGAAATAGGACGGTGGCAATCCCCAAGTCGTCACTCTCGGCTCAGGTCGAAAGGGCAATCTCCTACCAACCAGCCACTTCCTTCACACACTTCCTCGTGGCCGTAAAGACCCAAGTGCACCACAGACCAGAGCTGCTGGGAAGTGTTTTTCATGAGGGAAAAGGCAGGGCTCAGGGCTGGAGGGGACCAGTCGGGAGCTGGAGGAAGGCTGACTTTGGGCTGAAGCCCTCTAGGGAAGACTGAAGGAAGTGGAAGGACCTGCGGGGGTGTTGATAAGTGCTGGACTGGGGTCAGGACCGCATGGTTCCGGTTGTGTCTGCCACTGAAAGGCTCTGTGACCCTGGGCCTGTGAGGTGTCAGCTGTCTGGCTGGCTGAAAGGGAGGTGAGAATTTCTGAGGGCCCCTCTCACACTTAGGATGTCACGACCATCCTCCCGTGCTCCCACTTTGAGACAGCAGCGGTCTGGGTTCCGCTTTCTCTTTCCTTTCGTTTTTAATTTAGACCCCACCACTTCTCTGTTGAACTTTGGCCACAGAAACAAGCTCCCGTGTTGTGTGATACTATGTTTTGGAGAGAGGTGGGTGGGAGGGATACTTGAACAGAATCTCTTAAGGATGAGGACCACGAAGGTCTAACTTTTTTTATATCTTTAGCATCTTGCACGTGGCATGGCACATAGGAGGCATTCATTAAGGACAAGCTGCATGAGTGGATGACTGGATGGACGAGGTGTCTTGGATTCAGAACAGTGGTGACTCTTTCCTCCGTCACAGCTTCAAGGAAAAGGCATGGTTTCTTCTGCAGGCACCTGGGACTTAGTGGGACTATTTTAATAGCCTTCCAACTGGTCTCTCTTTCTTCATAGCCTCTCTTTTTTAAAAAAAAAAAACAAAAACAAATTTCTTTTTGGCATGCTGCATGGCACCTGGGATCTTAGTTTCCCGAGCAGGGATTGAACCCCTGCCCCCGACAGTGGAAGCACAGAGTCTTAACCACTGGACTGCCAGAGAGGTCTCCCATAGGTTTTCCAAAGAACCTCCAAAGGCCACCCCTGGGTTATGATACAATCCTGACTTACAAGCTCCTCTAATTAGATGCCAATTCCCATTTCTAATCTTGTCTACTTCCCCTCAAAACTCAAAACACTGAGCGGGGACTTTACTGATGGTCCAGTGGCTATGACTCCAAAATCCCAATGCAGGGGGCCCGGGTTCTATTCCTGATCAGGGAACTAGCTCCCACATGCTGCCAAATAAATAAAACAAAAGCAGATGAGGGTCTCCCTCCTACTGCTGACCAATCTCAGAAGGCAACATCCCTTAACTGAGAAAACTGCCTGTAGAGGGTTTAGAGTGGTGTACACAGGCAGGACTCCGTGTGAGCTCTCCTTCTTCCTGGTTTCTAGGAATTCTAGAAATTCCTGGTTTCTCTGCTTCTGTGTTCCCCCCAGGCCTATGAGGCCTTCCGAATCTATTCCCTCAGATTCCACCACTCCCACCCTCAACCTATTCTTCCCTCAGTGCGTATTTTTAGGACACTGTCGTATTTGTTTTGGGATGCCTCTGTGATTCACTGCTGACAACTTCCTGAAAGCAAAGCTCAAGGAAACATCTTGGATGCCACCTCTCAGCTCCGGCAGTGGCGCCTGGCTCAGGGTGGGTGGTCCCAGCCCCTCACTCTGGGCCAGGCAGCCCTGAACTTCCACAAACTATCTCATTTACTCCACAAAGGCTGTGCCAGAGGTGCGACTGGGCCCTGTCTTAGAGACGAGGAAACTGAGGCTCAGAGAGATAACATGCTCACAGTCAGTCAGTGGCAAAGGTCTGACTCCACAGCTCTGAATCACCATGTTAATTTACCTATGGTAACAATCAAATTGGGCAAATACCCAAACAAGTCTCAGCTGACCCTCACAGAGTTTGGGCTCACAGCCTGGTGGAGGGAAGGAAGTGGGGAAGACACACGGTAACTGCCTGACTTTCAGACTCATTACGTTCAGATGGAGAGAGGGCTCTTCAAAACTGTTAGGTCCAACCCCTCACGGCACACATGAAGACAGAGACCCAGAGAGGACAGGAGCTGGTCCAAGGTCACACACGACCAGACTTGGGACTTCCCTGGTGGTCCAGGGGTTAAGACTCTGAGCTTCTGCTGCTGGGGGCACAGGTTCAATCCCTGATCACTGAACTAAGATTCCCCCACACCACACACAGTGCAGCTAGGGAAAAAGACCAGACCAGCGTGTTTCCCAGCACCCCTCACCCTGTTCCCTGATCAGTGAATAAACACACACTGAACTGCAGGAGGAGGGGGCAGGTCAGCCGGGACAGGGAGCAGAGCCCTCCAGCCCCCAGGCACCCACATGCCGTGGTGCTGGGCAATTTGAGATCTGAGTCCCAGAGCAGAACCAGAGCTGAGGTCAGGGAGATGGAGAAAGTGCAGCTGACCTGTTGATCACTGATCTTCACAAAGTAGAAGCTTTCCACAGGCCTCCCCAGATCACGATCACATCTGGTGCCCCTGAAGAGTTCAAAAGAGGAAGTCTGGGCTCAGAGGTTAACAGACGAAGAGCTCACAGAGCAACATCCAGGCAGCAGAGGAGAAAGAAGGGACCTGAAACCTAGAGCCAGCAGGGCCAGCCTTCTCAGTCTGGACCCAAGCTCTGACCCTTGTTTGGGATTCCCAGGAAAGGGTGGAAAGACAGAAGCCACTCCCGGGCAGCTTAACACCTTGGCTCCAATGGCGACAACTCAGGCTGCAGGTTCTACATCAAAATCACAGATCCCCCTTGGAAATGCATTTATGTACCTGCATATCTCTATTTAAAGAGAGAAGAAATGGAAAGGGAACGATTTGGAGGCACATCCTAGAATGTCAGTGTAGAAGAATAAGCCAAGATCTTTTTGTCGAACCCGTATTTTGTGGATAAGAAAAGAGAGACTCGGGGAGGGAAAGAGACTGGCGTAAGGTCACAAAGCAGGTGTGAGGCGGGTGCAAACTTAAACCCAGGTCTCTGTGCTCCTGGTCCAGTGCTCTAACACAACAATCGGGATGAGGTGGCAGTGAAACAGTGGGAGGACTGTCAGCTGGCTCGACACATTTCCTCCTCCCTCCCCTCCCCTAGAACTGGCACCTGCCACCACACCCCACCATAAAAGCACACACACAGCACTCACTTCACAGACAGAGGCTCAGTATGTTTTTGGCTTCGATAAAGCCCAGACCAGGGCAGGGGCTGTGACAAGGGATGGAAGCTGGGAAGGCGTGAGGAGGAGGAGGATGGGGAGTGGAGGTGGATGGGATCGATGGTTCCGGTTCTTCGGCCACTTAGACGTGAGCAGGGGTGACTGTGCGGGGCCCTCAGTGGCTCATGGGAGTGGGAGTTTTCCCTAAACCCCAGCTGAAGACAAGCACCCACCCTGACCCCTCCCCCCACCCTGTCCCTTCTTTAGTCTCTGAAGCTGGAGCAGCGGGCTGGGTCGTGGCAGGCGGTGCTGCTGACCATCTCTCAGCAGAGGTGCCCGCGAACAACAGTGGCCTCAGTCCTCGCCTCCACAGATGGCCAGCAAGGCCTTCAGGAAGTGCCCGGAGGTGTCACCCTGGCAGGGTCAGAGGGAGAGCAGAGTGAGTGGAACAATACCGATGACCTCAAGGCCCCCTCCTCCCAGCTGCTCTCAGCCTGGATGTCACCCCCGACACACAAATGCCCCCACGTCCCTTCTATGGCTCCCCGTTAGCCTCAGGGAAGATGTTCAAGCTCTCAGCCTGGCCTCAAGGCCTTGTGTGGCCTGACCCTCATGAAGCTCTGTGGCTTCACCTCCCTCCTTTCCTTCTGGAAGCATCTTGAGCATCTTACTACCTAAATGCCTACCACTCCTGCATCCAGCATGCCCTCTGCACTGCCCCCAAACCCTGTCTGCCATCAGGTGCCCCCTCTGCTGTGAAGCCCTCTATTCTGGCCTCTTCCCTTATACTCTGCTAATACTCTCCCCCCAAGATCATTAATACATGTGATCCCTTATTTGAGCAAACATTATTGAGCACTTGCTGGGTACCAGCCCTTGCAGAAATTTATGTGAACATCATTAGGTTTATGTTAGGGAAACGGAAATGGAGGTAGCCTTATTTAGGCTTAAGAAGCAGGCCTCTGACTGACTCTGACCTTGCCTAGACTACGTGCCTGCCTGCAAGCACATAAGCAGCACTTTGCGTAAGAAGGGGGGTAGGTCTCGGAGGTTCTTGAGGTCCTGGAGGCCTGGCCAGCCCCCTAGTATTGAAGAAGTCTTATGATTCACAAAGTGAAACAAACAGCATTATAAATGTTATAGGAAAACCAGAGCTGCATTTTTGTGTACAAACTGATGATGATACCAGTCTATAGCCTGGGATTATAATCGGGAGCCCCCAGAGCTCACCTGTGGGGTGGATGCACCACCAGAGACCTTTTTCCCATTGAGACACCAGATTGCTTTTACTTGGAACTTCCCAGCACTATTCAAGTCTGAATGTGGGTTTCGGCTCAGTGTGGTGATGTATATGCTATTACCTTTCTCGATCGTTTCTATTTCTTTTCTTTAAATGACTGTACATGAAATTAAGTCAAATAATCCTTTATTAAATATTAAAATTGTTTATTGTGTGTGTAATGAGTGGTTTCTTTTGTTAATGAGTCCTTCAGACCTAAAATGAAAGTAAAACTTTCAGCCAAACAGGCCACTATGGAAAAAGTATGGAGATTCCTCAAAAAATTAAAAATAGAACGACCATATGTTTCAGCAATTTCACTCCTGGGTGTTTATCCAAAGAAAACAAACATTACTTAGAAAAGATATATGCACCCCTATGTTCACAGCAGCATTATTTACAATAGCTAAGGAGTGGAGGCAGCCCAAGTGCCCATCAACTGGTGAATAGATGAAAAAGATGTAGTATATACATGCAATGGAATATCACTCAGCCATAAAGATGAAAGCTCGCCATTTCTAAGAACATAGATGGCCCTAGAGATTATTGTGCTACGTGAAGTAAGTCAGAAAAATACTGTATAGTTTCATTTATACTCAGAATCTAACAAAAAATAAAGAGCTATAGATACAGAGAGCAAATAGCAATTGGCAGAGGAGAGGGGAGAGAGGGAGGAAAGAAAAAGGTGAGGGAGATTGGAGGTACAAACTTCTAGTTGCCAATTAAAATGAAAGTCACGGGTATGAAATGTATAGTGTGGTAAATACAATCAATAACTAATACTTTTGTATGGTGACACATTTTAAGTAGACTTACTGTGGTGATCATTTTGAAATGTATAGAAAAAAAATCACTACATTGTATAATAGGAAATAACCGAGGGTTATAGATCAATTATAACTCAAAAACAAATAAACTCATAGGAATCAGTTCAGATTTGTAGGTGGCAGGAGGAGGAACTGGATGATGTAGTCAAGAAGTACAAACTTCCAGTTATAAGCACTAGGGATGCAATGTACAACATGAAACATATAATTAACACTGCTGTAATATATAATATATAAAAATTATATAATAATATACAAAAGTTGGGAGTAAATCCTAAAAGTTCTCATTACACACAAAAAACATTTTTCTACTTCTTTAATTTTGTTTCTATATAACACGATGGATGTTCACTAAAGTTATTGTGATAAGCATTTCATGATATATACAAGTCAAATCTTTATATTGTACCCTTAAACTTATATAGTGTTATATGTCAATTACATCATATGTCAATTACATCTCAGTAAAACTGGAAGAAAAAATAATAAACATGTTCTACCAATTCACATCTCCACCAAGTCTGTCTGAGACTGCCTGTGAGCTTCGCCATGGTCTTGTCAACCAAGTATAGCATCAAGCTTTAAGATCTTGGTCAATCTCAACATCAAAGAAACAGGCTTCATAAACGAAAAAGCTAGACATATTATACCTGATTCCATTGACATGAGATAGTCAGAAAAGGCAAGTTTTTAGAGACGGAAAGTCACTTGAAAGTTGCCTAGAGCAGGCAGTGGAAGCAGGTACAAGGGACGACAGTGGGGTGATGAAAACACTGAACTGTGGAGGAGACATTACTGACTCATGCCCTTAAAACAGGTGAATTTTGTGGTCTGTAAATTATGATTCAATAAAATTGCTTTTAAAAAGCAAGAAAAGGGGCTCTTGTTTTATTTGGGAAATCCTAAATTATAAGCCTTTGGTCCATCTGGAATTTATCTTGGTATGGACAGTAAGGTAGATCTCCTCTCATTTAGCAATGTCTTGGTTGTTCTAAGAGGTGACACTCTGGGAACAATAAGAACTTCTATGTTGGAGCATCTGACACTCCCCCCTACCCCCTGACCTCTCATCCCGCCTGCCCCTCACCTCAATGGCTTGGTGGAGAGACTTGTCGTATTTCTCGATGAACTCCCGCCGGATGTTGAGCAGGTCGATCTCACTCCGCGAGACCATGATCCTGGTGAGGGTCTTCTCATCCGTGCCAGCACCCTGGTGGAGTCAGGTGCCAGGGAGACAGGGCAGGAGGAGGAAGGGGGCTAGGTCAGGCAGGAGCTCGTGGGTGTCCATCTGCTCCTGTCCATTTCCCCTGCAACCCGGGGTGGGACATCCTGCTTCTGTCTTCCATAAACAGCCCTGACTCCAACTCCCCTGTGCCTAGGACTGGCCAGACAGAGGCAACAATTGCCTATGTGAGCTGAACAGCATGCTCCCCGAATTCATGTCCACCTGGAGCTTTACAGGTGACCTACTTTGGAAATAGCGTCTTTGCACATGAAATTAGTAGAGGACATACTGCATTGGGGTGAGCCCAAGATCCAGTGACTGGTGTCCTTACATGAAGGACACGTGGACATACACCCAGATAAAGGCAGAGACTGGAGGGACTCAGCCACAAGCCAGGAAACACGAGGGTTCCAGGCAACCATCGGAAGCTGGGGGAAAGGCATGGGAGAGCTTTTCTCCCTTAGGGCCTCCAGGAGGAACCCATCCTGCCAACACCTTCATTTTGGGCTTCTGGCCTCCAGAATTGTGAAAGAATACACTGTTGTCACTCAATTTGTGACAGCAGCCCTGGGAAACTAATACAGGGCATCCAAGGAGCAGACACAGAACACGGAATATATGGGCAGCCAAGGCCCACCTCTGCCCCCCAGGGAGCTCAGAACACCAGCTGAGGAGTCAGGGCTGCACATGGCCAGGGCTCAAGAGATGGTTGTCATGTTTGGGGACAGAAGACTAAGAGGGGTCCCAGGCTCACTCCCACTAAACAGAATGTCCAGCCTCTGTCAGCAGCTGGGACTCCACTGTTGGGTTGGGAGGCTGGCCAGAGTGGCCTGGGTTTTCAGAAAGCCAGAGCTAGTCCCAGAGCTGAGCACTCGCTTCCTTTTGTGATCATTTGTCACAGGAGACACTGTTTCACTTGCTAGAATGGGAGTGCCAGGGGGGCAGAGACTGTCCTTTTCAAATTCCCAGAATACGCTTGTCAACCTCGGCATCTGGGACCAGACCATTCTCTGCTGTGGGGCTTGTGTGTGTGCATTGGAGGCTGCTTAGCAGCATTTCTGTTCTCTACCCACCGGAGGCCAAAAGCAACACTCCCCCAGCTGTGACACCCAGATGCATCTGAACGTTGCCCAGGGGTTCCCCAGGGGGCATCGTGACCCCTGGTGGAGAACTGCTCACCTAGAACCAGGCCTGGGACAGAGGCTGAGAAACATCAATCAGGCGGAAGCCACCCCAACTCCAGGCCCGGCAGGTGGTGCCCACCTGTGCTGATAGGGGTGGAGGTGCTCAAGGGGAAAAGAACACACGAGTAAGTTTTCTTACCTTCATGGATTTGTAAAGTTTGTCGGCAAAGAAGAGAGGCTTGTTCTTGACACTTTGAACTGGTAGGAAGAAGAAAGAGATGCAGGGCACTTGGTCAGAGGAGGTGTGGCCCGACCATGGGCTGCTGATGCTGCTACTGAAGGAGCATATCCTCTCCGTGCAACCTGTGCCCAGGGTCGTGGCCAAGCCAGGGTCACCCCCAGGCCTGACACCTTCACTCCCCCTCCTGACACCTCCTCCTCTGTCTCATCCATGGACCTGGCTCTCACTCAGCTGCCTCTCGTTTCCTGCTGAGGTGCTTGTAGTTAACCAAGGCTCGCAGAGGACTCAAAGGGAAGAAACCACTCGCGAAGCCACGGTACAGGGCCTCAGACTTCTAAGTGCAACAGAATCAAAGAAGAACTTGAGTAAAACTCAGGTTTTAGGCTCCACCCTAGAGACTCAGGTTCAAGAAATATTTCAAGCAGAAGTTCTCAGTTTAGTTCCTAGAAGTTGTCTGCATCAACTGAGAACCTGGTAGAAATGTACATTCTTGTGTCCCACCCCCAGGATGTGCTGAATCTGGACCTTGGAAGGTGGGTGACCAGCTCACCCCACTTTGCCTGGGGCATTCCTGGTGTTAGCACAAACCTGGCTGGTTGCACACCTCATTGTGGTACAGCCTAATGTTTGAGAACTCCTGATGGAGAGAAACACTACGCCAAAGAAAGACTGTCAGTGTAATTTAGGGCACTGCCAATCCCCGGGGCTGAGGATTGCCTGAGTCTGCACATGTTTGCATCAATCTACCTAGCGCCACCCCAAATGCTGCTTGCCTGATGTAACAACCTCCCACCCTCCAAGGCTGGGGGTGGCGGGTGGGTCTCTAGCCCTCAGCAGCTGCTGGATTCCAAGGCCCCAGAGCTCATAGGGATCAGAAGGGGTGTCTCAGGTAGCTTAAGGAGGAGGTTTCAGATGCTAGAGCCAGAACGTTAGAATGACTCTGGATGTAAAAGTATCTCTATGAGGAGGGCAGGGGCCAAGAGGCTGGAGCCGTGCATCCCAAGGGCACACTCATGCATGTACCCACCCCTGCAGGCAGGCTCGGGACCCTGCGGGAAAGACCACATTATATACTGACCTTCCTGGGTCCATATGTCGTTCCCTACCACATCCTAAACAAAACCCAAGCTCCTCGACCTGAAAATCAAAGCTCCTGTCTCCCTTTGTTCTCTCATCTCCTCTGTTTCCCCCAGGTAAGGAGAAGTTTCCTGTCTGCCCTCCACTACTCTACCTCCCCAAATCCACATCCCCAGTCCTGTCACCTTCTCCAAGGAGCCTGCCCTGACTGCAAGCGTGGGCTCAGTCAGTGTGGTTAAGGAGACTGGGCAGAAACTTCCATCTTCTGCAACCAACCCGGAAAGCCTTCCCTGGAACCTGAAGCCCACCCACCTCCTTCAAAGGACCCCGGGGCCTGCCATGGGATGGAGTGAAGTGGAGCGGAACGTCTATGCACACACATGTACATACACGTGTTCTAGGTGGAAAAAGAGGAAAGCGGGAGCAACACGAGGAGAGCAAGGTCTAGATGTGTCTCCACAGACCAATTTCTCTGGGATTAATACGAGCCTGTGCTTTGGGCTCAGATAGCCTCTGGTTCCAGTCCTGCTTCCACTACTGATATATAACCTTGCTGAACCCCAGCATCCCACTTTGTAAAATAAGCAGATAAAAGCACTTTGTGAGGATTCAAACAAAGCTGTGTGCAACTAACTTCACGTAGGGCCTGACAGGAAATAACAATAGAAGTTAATATTTATCCAGTGCCTTTTATGTGCCAGGAGGCTGTGTTTTTTGTGTCGTATAATTAACTCCTTTAAATCTGGTACTATTATCACATCCACTTTTCAGAGGACAACTGAGGCACAGGGTTTTCATGACCTGCTAAAGGATATAACTGCACAGCTAATAAGTGGCACAGATGTGACTCTACCTGGATTTACTATGCTATTCTGTCTCCTAAGTGTTGTTCCCAGATGGTAAAGATCCACTATAAATTAAACAATAACATCATGACAATAACACCTCTGCTTCCTATGTTCTAAAATAACTTTTCCTGGCTTTTGAAGTCCCTAAAATCAAGAGGCATCCTGTAATTGATGGCAATTATGTGAAAACCTTCCACTGATACCTCAAGGTAAGATTAAAAAAAAAAGTGCATCAATACAACGCATTGTATTGTAGTCATAAGATACTGCTAATCACTAATGCTAATAAAAACAAATCTGACCTTTGCTTGTATCTACTCAGTCATTTGTATACATGGAGAATTGAGATCCAAAAGCGGAAAGACTTTTCAAAGGCAAGAACTAATATTATGCAATAAGAGAGTAGCCAAAGGGATCCAGGTGCTGGGAGGAGGAAAAGGTGTGTGTGCGCATACACACCCTAGACCTGCAGGACACTGAACCCCAGCCCAGCCATCACCCTCCCAGCTACCTCCCCAGAGAGAGCTCTTTCCTTATCCTGCCCCGCCGCCTAGAACGAGTCCTCATGTTACCCCGCCAATCACACACCGGCAGACCCCAAGAAGTGGCAGTGCTTATTTTCCGGAACTAGTAGTTAAAGAAGTTGCAAAGGCCACACTCATCCAGGGACTCTGGACATGCTTCCTGTCCCTCCCCAGCCCTTGCCCTTGGTCCCCGCCAGTTACCAATGGCCACAAACACGTCTCGGACATCCCCGGACATCTCCTTCTTGATGGTGTGCTCCACGTCATAGTTGGTCATCTTGACGAACTCCTGGAAGACTGGCCCCAAGAGAAGCCCCGGAGGTGGGAGGTGAGCTCTGATGCGGGGTTTTGGGGGACACTATCCTTTCCCCCACCCAGCAGCAGCTGGCGTGGCTGCAGCCCAGACCTAAATCCACTGGGCAGGGCTGCTGTGGAAGAAACATTCTGACCTCAAGGCTGCCTTGAGCTCTGAGCCAAGCCTGTATCAAGTCAGACACTGCCCCAGAGCTTCAGGCAAGTTTCAGGAACTCAGGTTGGGGTAGTAGAAGGAGCATACATGCTATTCACAGCTGTCCCCCAAGCTCATCAAAGGACCTTGGGTGAACCCCTCCCCCTTTCTGGGCCCCCCTTTCCTCCCGAGTCAAGTTGGGATAGAGATTAATGCAAGTAATCACAATGATAACACTAAGGAAGTTATCAGGTATCAAGCACTTTGGTGCATTATTATTTTTTGCATCCTCACAACAGTCATGTGAGGTAGAATTAAAATCCCATATTTATAGGGAAGGGAAGGAAGGCACAGATATTCAGTAACTTGCCCAGGGTCACATGACTGATATGTGGGAGATTCGAATCAAGCCAGTCCAGCTCCCAAGTCTATTCTTTTAGTCACTGTGCTAAAGCCCCTTAAGTATTTCACTGGCAAGTACCAGTCACGTGCACGTTAAAATGTCACTGTCTTAGTAGCAAGGGCACCTCACAACCGCCTAATGTCAGGGTCGCCGCAAACAGCGGTGCATGTGGCAGCCTGAGTGTGTCTCTAAGACATGCACGTGGTCTCTGTCATCACCACCCTTCACTGCCTGGCTCCTGGCAGATGTCACCAAAGAGCCGTGACACAGAACCTTCAAATCCTTCTCAACATAGCATTCTAGGCAGCCACTATGAACCCCATAGAGTTGGCCTTGGAGGCAAAAGCCACCTGCCATCCTTTATCCCAGACACCACCTGTGTTTCCTTAAGGAGGTGAGGAGAGTTGGCCCAAGGCTCAATGATGCTGTTAGCAGCACAGCCAGGACCAGACCCTGGGGTTCCTGAGTCCCCGTCAGCCAACAAACTCCCTTGCAGGGGTAAGGGGTGGGTAGGTGGGCAGCTGGCTCCTCCTGTCAAGGGTTGGGGATCTTCCCGCTGCCTTGGGAGGGGAGGGAGTTGGGCCTCACCTCTCCGGAGGTGCGGATAGCTCCGAGTGCAGAGGATCATCATGAATCGTGTCTCCAGGGAAGATTTGTCTCCACTGGTCGTGTCTGCTATTTCCTGCAGAGCCCAGGTGGGGACAAGAATGGGGAGGGGAGACACAAGAAAGCCTTGGTTGTTTTTCACTTCCATGTCTGTCTGGGTCGAGGGCGGTGAGAAGCTGGGCTAACCCAGTCACCCAAGGAGGCCCTTCCTCAGTCTCCACATCCCCTCTCCAGCTCTCAGGGACCACGTGGACTCACCCAGAGCACAGAGCACCCCCACCTTAGCCTTGGGGACACAGGACTGGGCCCGGGGGAAAGGCAAGCACGGACTGGGCATGGAGACTCAGATTCTTCTTCCATCTTTAAACCCCTCTGAAAGCCTCTCTGGGGAAGTGTGTGTGTGCATGTGTGCAAGGAAAGATGGCCTAGCCAGTGTTTCCCCAAGTGTGGTAAACAGGCAAACGTGTTTACACACCACTTATTTATTTCCACAGTGATCTTCGGGTCAGTTCTATTTACATCAATATGAAATTTCCTTTAAAATAACTCAATTTGGGAACTTCCCTGGTGGTTCAGCAATCAACACTCTGTGCTCCCACTGCAGGGGGCGAGGGTTTGATCCCTGGCCAGGAAACTGGGACCCCACAGGCCACAAGGCGCATTCAGAAAGTAAAAAATAAAACAACTCATTTGGGGTTAAAATGAGAGTCCATTTAAAGCACCATTCACAGCTGGTGGCATATAGCACCATTCTGGCGGGTGGTTGAGTGGTGAAGTTGCCCAGCCCATTTTTCATGCAGTGGGGTTCTTTGGAGGTCCTGAAGGGGAGAGAGAGAACCTGGGGGGCAGGCCCCCAAATCGTGCCTGACTCTGCCCGCTCAGCCCCACCCAGAGGCACAGCCAGACTCAGACCATTAAAACCCGGGTGAAGAACAGGGCACTCACCAAGATCTCAGCAGCCACCTGAGGGCAGGGAGGAGAGAGAAGGGAGAGAGGGGAAGGCGAGAGTCAGAGGAGGCCTGGAGAGGGGGCACTGGGGTGCAGGTGAGGGAGCCCGGCTCGGCATGCGGGGCGGGCAAGGAGGGGCTGGGGGGACACCTTCCCCTGATCTTTGAGATGGACTCAAAACGAGGACAGGTCTGAGAATTAACGATGGACGTGCTTACTGGAGGGATAACCGGAGGACACAGGGCAGGACACCCTGCCCCTCTCGCCTGTCACCGAGAAGTTCCATGTGAGAAGTGCCCTGTCCCTACACCCTTCACCACATCGGGGTTGAAGGGTCCTCCAGAGACCTGTCACACACCCTCTCATGTTACAGACAGGACACAGGAAAGCTGAGGCCTAGGGGGTGGGGACACGCAGCTGATCAGGTGGGAAAATGCCAGCTGCCCCAGTCATCTCACAAGGGTGAACTTCCATCACTGCATCATGCTGAGCACAAAGTTCTGAGGTTAGGACACTATTTTGTTAGGCAAATGGCTGTGACTCGCAGGGCCTGGGAACGAAATATAGTCAGCCCTCTGCACCCCCCGGGTGGAGTTTTGCTTTTGCCTATTTACCCAAAACTCTGCTGACTACTTTATTCTGTTGAGCAGACTGAAATCATCCTCTTCATAAACTTCTCAATAGCTTTATTCTTTAGAAACCATTTTTGCCACATAAATTTGTAATGTCTATCAAAGTTCAAAACGCACATGTCTTTGATCAAGCAACTATGTTGCTAGGAATTTCTCTTGCAAATAAACTAGCCAACTATATCTTTGGAGATATACTATAAGGGTGCTCACTGGTAATAGAGGAAAACTGGAAACCTTTACTAGATTGCTTGTTAATGGAGCTATGGTTCATTTAGCAATGGAAATCCACTCAGCTAGTAAAAAGAATGGGACTGGTCTACAGGACTGCTAGGAGAGAGCTTCCATTTAAATCAAGCAAGAAAGTAAAGTACACCATGTTGCATATAAGTGTTTCTTTTACCTCAATAAGAAAAGATAAAGTATGCTCACTCTTACATATTTACTGGGAAGTTGTGCTAGAGGGATAGTCAGGATACTGTTGACAGTGATTACTTTAAAGAGAAGGACTGGGAGAAGAACTTTGGCATTGTATTTTTCCTGAAATTTTATGTTCATATTTTCTCAACACGCAAATACATTATTTTAATTTTTTAGAAAAAAGTCAAATAGGAGCTATCAGAGCTACTAGGATTATGGGATGTTTCTGGGTTTGTTGTTGTTGCTTTGTTTGCTTTTTTTATTTATTTAGCTGCACCATATCTTAGTTATGGCATGTGGGATCTAGCTCCTTGACCAGGGATGGAACCCTGGCCCCCTGCATTGGGAGCATGGAGTGTTAGCCACTGGACCACCAGGGAAGTCCCTGCTTCCAGTTTTATTTACACTTTCCCACATTAAAAACAACCTGGTTGGGACTTCCCTGACAGTCCAGTGGTTAGGACTCCTCGCTTCTACTGGAAGGAGCATGGGTTTGATCCCTAGTTGGGGAACTAGATCCTACATGCGGAGCAGTACAGCCAAAATAAATACATAAATAAAAGCTCTTAAAGAAGATCTATTAAAAAAAACACAAAACCTGGTTGAACCCCGAAGACATTATGCTAAGTGAAATTAGTTAGAAAAGGACAAATACTATTATGATTTCAAATATGTGAGGTACCTAGAGTAGTCAATTTAATGGAGATAAAAAGAACAGGGCCTGTGGGGGCTGGGGGGAGAGAGGTGGGTGGTTACTGTCTAATGAGTATAGACTTTTAGTTTTGTAGGATGAAGAGGTCAGTGGATGGACGGTGGAGATGGCTGCACAACAGCATGAATGTACTTACCACCGATGAACTACACTTTGAAAAGGTTAAGATGGTAAATCGTAAGATGTGCTAAATGTATTTTACCACAGTTTTTTCAAATGTTACGCTAAAAAGTCTAGGATTGCTATTTTAAAAAGAGGGAGATGTTTAAAAAAATTAAACAAAAAGGAACCTAAAGTACCAAAGTTTCTTCAGTTTAGATCAGAGAACCCCCAGATATATTTGTTTTTGCAAAGCATATTTAAGATCATAATATTTGTAATATGAAAAATGCAGTGAGTTACTATAATAATTTTCCAGATAGTCAACACAAGAGCTTTTCCTTATTAGCTCAGCTACTTCATGCCAAAATTAATCTGGGCAAGTCCTCCAAAAGCTAAAAAAAGAGTTATCACATGATCCATCCTAGGAGTAGTATCACATGCTACTCCTATATAACCAAGGGAAATGAAAATATTCATGCACATAAAAACACAAATGTTTACAGTAGTATTCATAATCGTGAAAAAAGTAGAAACAACCCAAACATCTATTAGCTAATGGAGGTAAAATATATATATATATATCTCCATGAAATGAAATATTATTTGGCAATGGAAAGGAATGTAGTACTGATATATGATATGATATGGATGAAAATGTATAAAAATGTTATAATAAAGTAAAAGAAGCTAGCCACAAAAGCCACATATTGTAGGATTCCACTTATATAAAATGTCTAGAATAGGCAAATCTATATAAACAGACAGTAGATTAGTGGTTGCATAGGGCTGGGGGGTTGGGAGGAAATGAAAAGGAACGCAATTTGTACAGGGTTTTTTTTAGGGTGATGAAATGTTCTAAAATTACCATAGTGATGACTGCACAAGTCTGTGAAGATACAACCACTTAACTGTATACTTTAAATGGGCCAGTAGTATGGTATGCAAATTATATTTCAATAAAGCTGTTGTATTAAAAAATAATCTGGAGATTGAATTATCTAAAAATGGTCACAACTCTTTATTTCACTCTGGGTCTATAATAATGAGATCATTTACATGATTTATTGCTCACATGGGAACACTAAGTAAAGAGGAAGCTATTTGCAATACTGTGGGGCACCAGGTAAATACCGGACATATGTCACCTGATCATAACAGACCCAGACTCCAAGAGCTTAGGGTGGGAAGGAAGAGGTATAAAACCATCAAGCACTAATGTCATTATTTTTCTGGGGAACCTTGGCTCTGCATATCAAATGCCTTCAAGTTTTGTACACTTTGTAGTATTCCCAACTCACCTCTAGAAATCTATTCTAAGGAAAAAAAATCATGAACATGATGAGAGTTGGTTACTAGGCAAAGGGCTGGTTAAACAGTTTGGCAGATTCTTAGATGGAACAGTATTTAGCCATTAAATGATGCTGTTGATTTTTAAAAAATGATATATGGGATTTCCCTGACAGTCCAGTGGCTAAGATTCTGAACGTCTACTGCACAGGGCACAGGTTTGATCCCTGGTTGAGGAACCAAGATCCCACATGCTGTGTGGTGCAGCCGAAAGATAAAATTAAAAAAAAAAAGTAACCATATTCACAAAATATTCATTTTTTAACTGTTATAAACCAGGACTCTATTTCTATAAATACATAAAGACAACTAGAATGATATACTCCATTAACAATAGTTATTACTAGTAGCAGGTTATGGGGTTTTGTTTTGGTATTTTCTAAAGTTTCTACAAAAGAATATGTATTACTTGAGAAACCAATGTTTCTAGATGTCAGACAATGAGTCCACACTAAGATCAGGGTCTAGCACCTGCGAATCTGGAGAAGCAGCTGAGCTGGACAGGGCCTGGCTCTGGCTCCCTCAGTTGACACCACCCAGGTTCTCTCTCCCGGCTTCTCTCCTGAAGAGTGGCGGCCAGCAAGGCCCACTATTGCCCCCTGCTGGCAGCAACTAGAAGCACAGCTTCCCAGGGAGACCCAAACACCAAGCAGAACTCTCTGGAGGATGGATTTTGGGATGGAGGATGGATTTGGGGTGAGTTTTAAGGAGGAAGGGCTTCCCTGGTGGCTCAGGTAGTAAAGAATTTGCTTGCAATGCAGAAGACCTTGGTTGACCTCAATGAACTCCCTTTCGAGGGCTCCCAGGACATTCCCTTCGACCTGGATCCCATTTAAAAAATAATGACCTTTAGCACTCAGGCCCCCTTCCCAGTAAGCTCCAAGACCTGCTCAATCAGTGGCCCAACTCCACCTGGGCCACTGATTTGCTGTGTGAGTTTCAGGGGTCATTCACCCTCTTTGGGCCTCCATCTTCCGGTTATAATATGAGGAGTCTGACTCAGACAATCCTCAAGTTCCTTTCAGATCTGAGGATCTAGGGCTTGAGTTCTACTCTTCACACAGGAAACGTCAGTAGAATCAGCACCACCCTCCCAAGTCTCTCTCTGAAAGTTCTGGAAACTGTCACAGTCTCACTTCTAAGGGTGGAGAGTTGCAAGGGGCCGAAAGTCTGTGTCAAAAAGTCACACCAGCTCTGCCCTGCCAGGCAACTTCCTCACTCCCAGACAGCCAGGGCCGGCATGGACAGAAGTCAGCTAGAGTCACTGGGCGGGAAGGGGGTGGTGGGATGGGGTGTCTCACCTGGGCATCTTCCCGGGCCCGTTCCCGATCTTCTCCTCCCTCCTCACGGTTCCCCTGCAGCAGGACCAGAAGGAAAGGTCAGCCTCCAAACATCCACCCTCTCCGTCCCTCAGCAGCCAGAGGGTGGTACTCAGCCACTCACCTCTCTGAACGCTCTCCCGCATCTGTAACATGGGGACAGAGATCCTGCCTTCCCAGGGAGGCGGTCTTGAGCATGAACATGAACACTCGGAAGGCACTTGGCCCAAGGCCGGAGTCGCACAGTGAGCTTGCTATAACTGTGCCTCAGGGTGTGGTACCCGGGTTGCGAGAATTCAAGAGCTGGTAACAGCTGTTTTTTTCCCCCCGTGTTTATTTAATTTTTATTGGAGTATGGTTGCTTAGTCTCTACTGTACAGCAAAGTGAATCAGCTCCACGTATACATGTATCCCTTCTTTTTTGGATTTCCTTCCCATTTAGGTCACCACAGAGCACCAAGTAGAGTTCCCTGAGCTATACAGTAGGTCCTCGGTAACAGAAGCTCGTGGATGATGGATGACACAGGGAAAGGTCACCCACAATGGCTCTGTCCTGTCAGCTGGGGGCCCAACAAGCCAGGCTGAGAGCAATCAGGGAGGGCTGCCTGGAGAAGGGGGCACTAAGTCAGCTTTGAAAAGTGAACAATGGAGAAGGCATTGCACAAGTAGCGACCGCCTCGGTGGTAAGAATCTTAGGAGGCAGCAGGGGAAGACATCCTCTTTTCATCAGGAGTGAACCCCCTGCCTCTCGTTGTAGCAACCCTTCCCCCACCAAGGGCCCCAGAGGGCCAAGCAGGTCTGGAGCTGTGAATTCACCCACCGTGGCCAGAGAGATGAGGATCCTCTTGAAGTGACCGGACGTGTCTGAGCTCAGAGCATCCTCCAGGGACTTGTGATAGTCTGAGGCAGGAAAAGGAGGTGTGAGCGGCTGCTGGCCGAGAGTGGGGGAGGGGTCCAAGAAGCACCGATTTAAGCCAGAGCAGTGCTGGCGGGGTGGTGGGGATGAAGGAGTGTGTCCTCAGCTCCTGGGGGCCACCAGCCACCCTGCTATTGATTTGCCGCGGGTCCATCACCTCACTCTGTCCCTGTCCCTGCTGAGCACTCAGCGCATCTCCCCTCCCCCAGACAACAGCCTCCCTGTCTTCACTCTCTCCTACCTTCCCCCCTCCATGGCAATGGCTGAACCCAAAGGCACAGCTCTGATCCCGTCACTGCCCTGCTCAAAGATTCTACCATTTTAAAGCTGCTTAGAAGACAAAAGCCTTAAACATTTCTGACTGATACTCAAGGTTCTTCAGAATAATACGTAGTCACTTATTAAAAAGTTATGAAGAATTGCAAGATGGTGATAGTAAAGCATGCAGACACAGGGCCTTCTGAACAAGGGGTATGTGTGAGTGCACAGGCCACATACCCATGAAGCCGCCCTCCCCTCTCCGGGGGCCTGCGTGCTCTCTCTCCCACTCCCAGTCAAAACCCTCCTCGACCTCCAGGCCTTTGTCCTGCTGGGACTCTCTCGGGGGCACCTTCCCCCAGACACAGGGCTGGGCGCACCCAAGGGGCTCATCACAGCCTTGTCGCCTGAGCTGGGGAGATGGGGGGCCTGGCTCTTCCCTGGGGCCTCCCCGCAGCACTGGGCCACAGGTCTCCCGCACTCACCCTCCTTGTAGGCCTCATTGATGGCCTGGATTTCAGCATTGGTCCGAGTGGCCAGGATCTCGATGAGAGCCTTTTCATCTGTGCCGGCTCCCTAGAAGGCAAGGCAAAGAGGATCTGAAGCACAGCCCTGACCCCTGTGCAGAGGCCCAAGGGGCCCAGGTCAAGGAGACTCCTGTTCCAGGACACTGCGCAGGAGGTCAACACTCAGAGCAAGCCTCCCTCATTTTCTCTTTACCCCTTGACCAGACCTTGGCACAATCAAAGGACTACACCAGCTTGTAAAGATTTCCAGAACCTCCCATGAGAATTGCTTCGGACCAAAAATTTTAAAAAGCAAAGAATATAGCATATACAGGTGTGTGTGTATAAAAATGCTTATACGCACATATCTCAATATAAATATTTATATATAAATACATAAAAAGGACAGAGGACATGCACCACAGTGTAACAGTGACCGTGGTCTCTGGGTGGGCAAGGGAATCACAGATGATTTCAATATTCTTTTTTGCTCTGCTGTTTTCTCAAGTTTTCATGGTAAACAAATATTTGTCAGAAAAAAAAAAGATGTTCTGTGCTTTAAGGAAAACAAGCTATATTTGTTTACATCTGGATTGGATGGGTGATACATGGACTGAGGCAGCTGGGGAGCCCACTATGCTAAGGTCCTCACTTCGGGGGAGAGGAGGAAGCAGACAAGACAGATGGACTGACTGATGAGTTCAAATATCTGTTAAACACCCATAATGTGCCAGTCACTGTGTAAGCTGCTGGGGCAATGACTATAAAAAAGGTAAGGCAAGTCTCTGTCTTGGGAGGTTACTGCCCAGGGGTTAACCGGTCCCTGAGTCCTCTGACCTTAAGGGTATCTTCATCAGTCTATTAAAAATTGGTGTGGGGACTCCCCTGGCTGTTAAGACTCCACACTTCCAAGACAAAGGACATGGGTTCGATCCCTGGTTGGGAAACTAAGATCCTACACGCTCTTATGGTGTGGCCAAAAAGTTAAGAAACAATGAAAATAAAAACTGATATGTGGTGAGGACAGCCTGATCCTCAAGAGTGTCCTAAGATCCATGGTCTAGCCCTATCCTTCTCCTCATTTTGTGTTTGTAAGTCATCCACTTTTCTATCCAGGAATTTTCAAGACAATAATCTTAATTGGCTTTGCCCAGGTAAAGTTTGTTCTTCTCTTAATCTTTAAGGAGCCTAAAACTCTAGTGGATTGATTCACACAGTTATCAATCAGGCTCTTGAGACAGACAGATGTGATCTGAATTCCAGCTCTGCTACTTTCTAGTGCTTTGACTCTGACCAAGGAACTTAAGCTCTGAGCCTTAGCGTCCTCATCTATAAAATGGGGACAAAAGCAAAGCCTCGCCTTGTGGGTTGACAAGACAAGGAACTACTAGCTAAGACACTGAGCCCAGGACAGGTGTGGGAGGGGCTCCACCAAAGAGCTACACCCAACCCACCTGGGCTCAGGAGGAGCGCTTGTGTCCCCCAGCACCCACACAGACTGGACCCCATCCCTTTGGTGCCCACACTTCACCTCCATGGCTTTCTTCAACTGCTTGGCATCATAATGGGCCGGTGGCATCATGAGCCCCAGAATGAGCCTTGCCAGGTCTCCAGAGAGCTCAGACTTCAGGTCAGCCATCAAGTCCTGCAGAGGGCAGAGCCAAGGTCACGTCAACAACAGCAATGGCCCACACGTGACTCGGGACAGGTACGAGACACGGAAGGAGGAGGTGGGGCTCCACAGATGTAGGAATCGTGGGCATCTGTGTCTGCCTTGGCTGATGTTGGGTTCAAAACCACTGCCACCAGCACCACAAAGCGGATGGAGAAAACACCATGCAGGAGGGGGACCTGCCCACTCTCCTTGGAGGCAGGGACAGGAAAGGAAAGGGGGCGGTACCATTTCCATCCTGGGAGAATCCAGTTAAAGCTAGATGCTGCTAACATAGCTATATCCCTGATCGCAGCCCTAGGGGAGCCAGTCACACACATACCGCTGATCACAGGGAACACGGGGTGCAGCGAGAAGGAGAGGCATGTGTGCACGCTGAGCTCCATCAGAGGAGAGGCATAGATGCAGGGCCTGGGGTCCAGGCTGAGGCCCTTACCCGGCCAAAGTGAGACTTGAAGGTCTGCCGGATCTGCTGCCGCTGGGCGTTGCTGCGGTGGGCGATGATGTCGATGATTGTGTCCTCGTCAGTTCCTGAGACCCCACAGCCACAGATCAGAGGAAGACCTTGGCCCAGCTCCCCCACCTCCTCCAGTGATGGGCCCCATCTGTCTTTGCCGGGGGAGAGGCCAGGCTAGCCAGCTTTATGCCCCTGCAGGAGCCTTGCTTCTGGCCTAGTCACTAACTTCCCCTGGATTCCTTCTGCACTTTTCTGCTGGATCACAAGTTAAGAAAAAAGAGGGCCCTGGGTTGAGAGTCAGAACTTCTGAGTTCTATTCCTTGTCTGGCCATGGTTGACCCCTTGGGCAGGTCCCCTCCCCTTCTGGGACCTGACTTCCAGACCTGCATCATGAAGAGCTAGAGAGATTACTAAGGGATCCTTCCAACTGACAACCGGAGTCCTGCTGGGGACCCTATGTCCTTTCCCTGTGATCCCTGAAAGCTGGACCCCAAGTCCCTCTAACTGTAGCAAGCTGACTCAGGAAGGCTCAGGGTACCGCTTCCTGCCTCTCAGACCAATTCCATCAATCTCAGACCCTGCACAGGACTCTGTCTTTCAAGAGCATTTTTAGCCCTGTCATCTTCCTAGACATGCTTGGTAGATATTATTCTCATGAGACAAATGAAAATGGGGCCCAGAAGGTAAAAGGCTTAGCCCAAGGCCCCCTGGAAGGTTCTGTTAGACAGATGGGGGAGAGAGGGCAATGGAAGACAAACCCTGATGCTCTGCCCCTGTTGGCCTTCCTGAGGACCCGTCATCCACCCACAGGTGCGTCCTCCCATTGGGACCAAACGGAGGCCTGCACATGGGTGACCAGCAGGGGGCGTCCCTACCCCAGAACTGGCCTCAGGTTGCAGGGTCCACATTGCTTATTTTATGCATGGGATCCTGACACCCCTAGGTGGGTTATGGGACTTGCTCAAAGTCACATGGTGAATTAGCAAAAAAGCCAGAGCAAAAACCCCACCTCATCACCTAGCATTTCTATACTAGGACCTGGGAGCACCTTGGTCTCTGGGAAGGTTCCTGACAAACCCCCTCACTACCCTTCTTTCTATACTTAAGGGAGCTGGAGAAGGCTCCAGGTGGGTGGAGACTCAAGGCAAATAAAGTCCTTATTATCCTGCAGACTCCAGTCTGAAGCCTCAGCTTTTGCCCCTGCCAGTCCCATTGCAGACCTGCCATCCTCCTCTGCCCCAGAGTCTAACCCGACCCCTTTCAGGTGCCCCTTACCAAGCCCCTTCATGGCTTTCCGCAAGGCTTTGGCATCTGCATCAGGGTTGAAGTCACCAGCTGGGTGCACAGTTCCTTTCAGCTACAAGAGGCAGAAAGTGAGTCAGCAGGTGTCTGGAGGCCCCCCAGGGGCCAGGCCAGGAGAGGAGCATGCGAAGGAGGGGAGGCTTTCCCCTAGAGCCCCAAACCAAGCAGCTTGGGGGAAAAAGGCGGGGGTGAAGGCACAGCAGACAGACCCCTGCCCTAAAGCTGAGAGAGGGAGGAGGAGAGAGACAGACCCAGGCTTGGGAGCAGGGCAAGTGCTGTCAAGGGCAGAGGGGCCGGGCTCCTGCCCCAGGAGCCAGCTCTGGCCCCACCAGGCTCTCACAACACAGCCCTGCTCCCAGGATCTTCTCGTCTCACAGGGCAATGCTCTCCCTGAAAAGGTAACTGAAATGTTCTGAAATACTGGAACAGAGCTGCCCAGATTTCATTTCCCCCGAATGACCTTCACAATGTTTTCTGTATCTGCCCACGCCCTATGCTATTTCTTAACATTTTCACTTAATTCAGCTACTTTTCTGTTTTACTTAAATGCATTCACTTTGAAGTGCACTGAATACTCCTAAAGGGCAAGGGTTTTGGTCCATTTCGTTCTTTGATATAACGCAAGTACCTGACACAAGGGTAAGCACTCAAAAAATATCTGCTCAATGAGTTAATGAATGAAAACAATTTTATATGAATAGAAAATTGGTGTCATGTGTCATAATCAGATAACACGCAAAAATAAATGCCATAAAAACAAAAATATATGCTTTCAAATATCACCAAATTTAACAAGATACCATGGCTCACCAAGAGCTCTGAACCTGAAGCTAGCTCTCTCAGCTCTTCATGAAAAGGGAACATCAGCGACTGTGGCAAGGATGTGGCACCAAACTGAGACTTCCTCCTTGGCATTAATAATAATTGATTACTGATTTAAATATTGATTAAGCTAAAGTGGAGTAGCTTTCACACTGCATGAGGGTCAGTGTTATTTAATGCCATGCAGGTCTCTCCTCCACACACAAAAAAACTCAATTCATTTCTCATATGATTTAAGATCATCTTCAATGAAAGCTCTTGCCTTACAGTTTGGGAAACACTGTCCTAGAGCATCAGTGCCCAGGAGCGCTTGGAGGGCACCCGGATCGCCATGTCCAACAGCCTCTTTGGAGAGGGAGACAGAGAGAGGTGGGGGCCTGCCAAAGGCAGCTAGCAAGTGAGCAATAGAGTCCAAGGTTCCAAATATTTCTCTAGGGGCCAAGTGCTTCCTTGGGGCTGGTTTGCCCTGAGGACTTCTGTGAAACTTGTTTTTCTTGCCCTGTGTAGACCCTGGGTCTGAGGATGCTCAGGACAACCAAGAATCCTCTAGTACCCCCAGGGATGCCCATCTGTTCTCAGCTTCCACGCCTCCAAAACCCAACTATTGGACCCAGGATGGGATAGGCCCCTCCAAAGAACCAACCAAATCTCCATTCAGCAAGATCTGTACATAGTTAGTGGGCCAGAAGGCTCCCCAGCGTGTTAGAGGTGAATGCAGAAATCAGATGCCTACACTAGAGTGCCCGCCCACCAATCCATCACTCTGCAGAAAACAGGAAGCTTCAAGACGTGGGACTCAGTGTCTCTGGTTGGCCACCAGGGGGCAGCTGGGTGCCAGCCAGAGCAGCAGGAAGGTGCGAGCAGAGCAGTGGTCAAGAGGTCAAGCGGGAGGTGGGGAGGGTCTGACCTCTACTCGGGCCACTGCACTAAGCTCCCACATCTGATAGGCCACCTGCGCTGCCTCCGGGAAGAACTGGCCAGCAGCACTGGAATGGAGGGTGTTAGGGAGAGGACAGGAGGGAAGGTCATCGTGGGCACACTTCACACATACAGCACACACACACACACGCACACACACGCTTCCGGTAAACCCATCTGGCTTTACCCTTTCTCCAGCCTGGGCCTCACCCACTCACCAGAGCCCTCCCTCCACTTCTGAGAACCTTCTACCCTGTTTTGACTCCCGACAATGCTAGCTCTGACCAGCAGCCTTCCTGGCCCCCAGCCCCAGGCAGATTTCTCGAATCCCTCATCCTCCCCTTTCCTATCTAAGTCTCCCCTCTCAAACATGTCCACGACCAGCTTCGAGCCATGTCATCTCTACCTCTCCTTCTGCCAAGCACCTTGGTTTATCAGCTGCCAGGTAAATACCTGCTGAACTGAACCAGCTCCTAAGGCACCTACCAAAGGTAAACAGGAGGCTCTTGTATTCCCCGTTTAACTGGATCCTCAGAAGTCCCGGAGAAGGGAAATCAGAGTACCTGTAGTTCCCTTCCCAGCAACGCAAATCTGGTCAAGTCATGCCCCAGTTTAATCCTCCTCCAGTGGCTGGTTCTCTGCTCTCCTTAGGGGGGATTCATGTGCCAGGAAGAAGTCCCAGGCCCTGCCTCCCTCTCAGTCTCATATCTCCCCAGCGTGACACAAAAGTGTGACCTCAGCTACATAAATGAGCCAGGCAGCACCTTCTTATCTCCAGGCTCTCTCTCCACCCCAAACACTCTCCCTCCAGGCCCTGTCTTCACCTCATCACCTTTCTCCTTGGATCTCAGCCTCATTATCTCAGGAACCTCCCCACTCCCACCTGGAGAGTGCACATAGACACGTACACTTCCCCACCATGTACACATGCCCAGGTCTGTGTGCCTTTCTAGGCTGGAGGCTTCATCAGTGCTTCCCCTCAAAGCCTGCAGGTGGAGAGTGCTTAATGCATAGAGGCTGAATAAACGAGTAGCCAAGGCAGGCATCTGTACTTTTTCCATTTAACAGATGATGAACCAGAGAAGCAGCTGAGAAGTTAGTAGCAGGGCCTAGACCTTCATATTATGATTGTTGATCCACATCCCTAGACTGCTTTCCAAGTTCACACGAGCAGACGTCTCCATGTAAGAGAGATCACACTCATGTGCGCGTACATGGACACTCAGAAGTCTTTTCACCTGTGCAGTGTTCTGACCTTCAGGGAATTCCCAAGTCTATCTAATCTATCCATCCATCCATCTATCCATCCATCCATCCATCAGGATGAGGCCAGGAGAATCCTGACCGGCCACACCTGAGGCCACGCCCTCCAGCCTGGGGCCAGGAGGCCACTTACTCATCATCTCCCCCACACAGCTTCAGCAGAGCCTTCTTGTATTCGCCAGAGGTGTCATTCTGGGGAGAAAGACAGAGAGAAAGGTCACCTCTCACCCAGCCCTGGGATTCTCTCAGACAAGAAGGGGAGGTCCTGCATAGCCCCCAACAGGGGCAGGCTGACCATGGATTTACAGCAGCCGTCACTCTCGGTCACCACCAAATAGTGGTGTGATGGTAAGCACTTACCAACTGGCTCTTTGGGAAAAAAGAGAAAAAGACCTGGTTTGTAGCGATTGCTAATCTCCTCTAATGGATAATTCCAAGCTACCAGTATGACTTCACTGCACATGGAATTAAGAATAGATGCTTTGGGGATTTCATTGACAGTCCAGTGGCTCAGACTCTGCACTTCCAATGCAGGGGGCTTGGGTTCTATCCCTGGTCAGGGAACTAGATCCTACATGCCTCAACTAAAGATCCCACATACCACAACAAAGACCTGGAGTGCTGCAGCTAAGACCTGGTGCAGCCAAATAAGTAAATATTTTTAAAAATTAGAAAAAGAAGAAGAGATGCTTCCCAAGCCAGTGTGAGCCGGCCCCAACACACCCCTGCCACCAGATAACCCTAGCCCAGCCCTCCTATGTAAAATAGTCCATAAAATGGACTGAGCAAAAACACTGGGAAATGCCAAAACCAAACAAATGTACATTTGATAGACACGGCATATGCTACATCCCTCTTGGGGCCTCATAGTGAACAAACTATAATGAAGGCTGTGAGAAGTTCTTTGGTAAAGAAGCAGACTTATTTTGCTTATTCTAGTTTTTCTCAGACATTTCCCATGAGCTATTTTTGCACACAATGCCTATGTAATTCCTATGTGTTAGGGAGCACAGCTTGAACTCAGAAAGCTTTATCCCACTCACCCAAAACAAGGAGAAACCATCCAACTTTACCTCTGTCTCTTCAGCAAGTCTCATGGGCTGGACGGCCCAGAGTCATCACCTGGCCCAGGGGCTGCGAGTCCCAAATGAACCCCGCTCTGTGTTCACCTGGGACACCTGCCTCTGTCCTCCCGCCTTGCGCTGCCTCTAGGAGGTAGGCGTGCCCTAGTGATGGAGCCTTCATCCCAGATTCAGCTTTGCCCCCATCATGACCCGGTCCTGCCTTCCTAAGAGGTGCCTCACGTCTTACGAGCAACTTGCTTCTAAGCTGACACTTGCTTCTCTGCAGTTGCCTTCAGCTCCCTGAAGGTGGCACAGGCTGGGCTCCTGCAATTCCCATGAGACTCCACCTTTCTCGGACGACACCTTTTCTCCTGGGAGAGCACCCCAGCCCCCTCTGGAGCCCCGTGAGCACCTCACCTTGATCATGCTGTACAGAGACTTCTCGTACTTGGTCCGGAATATCTCCCGGATGTCGAGCATGTCCAGCTCGCTGCGGGAGACCATGATGCGGATCAGGGTGTTGTCCCGAGTCCCCAGGCCCTGCAAGACGAGTGGGTTTGGGGGATGGGGAACTGAGAAGAGGCTAGCCTGCTAAGAGTCCCCGGCTCAACTGAAAACACAATGTTTGTAATAAAACGCTAAAATTAAGAAGGAAAGAAGCCAAATGTTGTTGCCATTCCCTCTGAAGCTCCCTGATGTCCCTCCTTCTTTTATCGTCTTCTTCCCCCACTTCGTGTCATTCCCGTCTTTGATTTCCTCGTAACTCTAAGCAAGGTATGGTTTAGATTTGCACATTTTGGAGCTCTGTAAATACAGCACACTATGCATTTATTTGTCCATCTACTCCTGATAGGCACTGGGTTGTTTCTAGTTTTTTCATGACATGGACCATACTGCTATGAATGATTTTATGAACACATCATACAGGCGAACGTCTCTGGATAGCTGGACCCAGCTGGGTCCAGTGTGGTGCTGGAAGACAGAGAATGGGCCACTTGCAGGGACTTTGGGCCTGTGGCCTCTGACAACAAATGACTGTGTTCATTCACCTTGGTGCACTATGCAGATATCACCACCTTCTGTGTTGTGTGTGTAAAGTCCTGGGAAAATCTGTTCTCAGTACTCGCCAGGAGCAGAATCCCTGAGTCCCTAGGATGAACATCACAAGTCTTGGCAGGCAATGCCAAAATGTCTTTCACTTCCTATGTATATTATATATAAACAGTCTAGTTAATTAGCATTTAGAAATAAAGCATGGGCTTCCAACCCAGCTGGCTGGCTGGACTGGGGGCACGATGTCACTGCACCCCCTGAACAATCATGAGAACAGGGTAGGTATCTGGGTGGGAAGATGTATGATAGGCAGCATCCCAGGCTCTGGAGCTCACCTGGGACAAAGTGCCATCACTCGGTTTTATGGCCAAAGCCTTGAATGCTCTCTTTGGCCAATGGACTCCCAAGCATTTGCCAGAGTCCCAACAATCTTGTGGGGGTACACAGAGCCCCTCTCCCCAACCTCGGGTGCATCAACCCCACCACACACCTTCATGGCCTTGAATAGCCTCTCAGCAAAATACTCTGCGGTGCTCCGGATACACTTCACTGAGAAGAGGAAGGAAGAGGTAGTTATTCTGGCTGCCTTGGAAGGGCAATGGGGTGGCCTGAGCCCTTCTTTATTTCCATTCCTTGGGAGCCACCAAGTTCAAACCTGAGAAGCATCCTGATTCCTGATAATCTGAAATCCCTGAGGACCCCAAACCCACCACTTTTATCACAAACCCAGGGGATAGAGAAATCAGAACATGGGCCTGTTGTAATGTCGGAAGTGCAAAGACCCCCTTCATCTTTCTGGTCCTTTGGTGTTTCAAGGAACTGGGTCGGGTGGGAAGGACCTGAGGTGGGGCTAGGTAGGGTGGTTCTTTAGAGTCTGCTATGATAGAACATTACTGGCCCAGCCTCTGGATCTTGCTGGCAGAGCGGGCCACAACCCGACTATCTGAGATAGGGTTTGGTGGGGGACAGCTCTGCACAAGAGGATGAGTGCTGGGCCTTAGCTCATTCCCAAGAAACACACTCATGCAACCTATCCCAGGCTCAGACACAGTGACTTTTGGAACATCTGGCTGGCAAACTGACATTCTGGTTTTCTCCTTCCCACCTCCATACCATACAGTTCTCCTTCCCATTCTCAGCCCCGTGTTCCTGGGCCAGAATCCCAGAATGCCCTGGGAATGCGATGTCAGGACGTGCCCACAGCCTCTGGGTCAGGAGGCTCACTCCCCATCCCCATTTACCAGATGAGGAAACTGAGGCCCACTTAGCATAAGTGACTTTCTCCAAGTCAACAGCAGACTGAGAAGAAGCCTGAGTTTTGAATATTGACTCCACCACTGACTGGTCAGCTCCTAGCTTCCCGCATGCCAAGAGTACCCCGATTCATTACAAAACTACCCCTTGGCAAGAGACACAGCCTCTGTGGGCTGCGGTTTTCTCATCCGTGAAATGGAGATGATGACAGTGTCCACTCCTGGGTCATTTGTAAAGAGTAAACACTCAGCGGAGCACCAGGCACACAGCAGATGCTCCACAAAACCCGCTTTCCTGGTCATGACTTCCTGACCCCTGACCCCATGTGCTTTTCGGCCCCATCACAAACATGGGAGCAGGGAGTGGGGGGCAGCAGTGTCCAAGCAGTCTCCCAGCCCCCAGGCCTCGGCCACACGGCCCTAGCTAAACCTTCAGAATTCACCACCTGTCTGGTTTTCTCCTTCCCATCTCCATACCATACAATCCCCATGTCCCTGGGCCAGAGTCCCTGAATCTCTCCAAGGCCCTGGGAATGTAACCTTGGACATACCCACAGCCAGCATCAGCTTCTCAAAGTCCCCAGACAGCTCCCCTCGGATGCTGGCTTCAATAGGCTTCCCTGTGGTCTTCAGATATTCATCAAACACTGAGTCAGACAGAGACAAGTGTGTCAAAGGCACCCTCATAACACTGGAAGCGACAGGGACTTCAGGAGGGGAGACGCAGTGGTCAGGACCACAGCGCCGCTGTGAAGGCAGGGCTGGCACTTAGGGAGGTGGCAGGAAGGTCGTGAATGTCACCGGCCACCACGCAGCCTCACCGTGTCGCTGTGAGGGACTGTGTACACCTCCTGCTCCAACATGAAGACAGGGACTGTACTGAGACGGAGGAGCTGAACACCCTATTAAGACCTCTCATGAGGGATCATAGAAGCCACGGTCTTAAAATCAGGACTAGTGTTTGGGTTGTGGGTGAAGCACTATCATGCTCCTTAGCAGAAAAGGAAATGAGAAAGGAAATCTTGGTACAACCCCCAGGGGACAGCCGTAGGTCTTCTCTGGAGCTCACCCAACCGAAGATGCTGCTTGCTGCGATTTCCCAAAATGTAAATGAACTGGGCTTCATCTGTTCCCCATTTCAGTTCCCCTGCCTCATACAGGTCCTGGAGGGGAGAAGTGGGACTTAACTAACAGAAGAGACCCCAGGAAACAGAACTTACCAGCCAAGCCACTCAGAACCACTGCCAGATCCTTGAACATGCTAGTAATTGCATACACCTCTTAGCTTCCTTCCTTTCTTTCTGGGGAAACTCCTATTCAACTTTCAGGGCCCAGATTAAACATCTCATTTGTTTTCAAAGCACTTCCTGATGTCCCAGGCAGAGTTCTCTTTCCCTCACTCCCTTTTCTAGACTTTTGTGTCTTTATAGCTTTGATTCACTGTATATTATAATATATAATATTTATATGCCTGGCTTCCCACTACAGCATCGACTCCTGAAGAATAGGAATTATTTCCTACATTCTCTGTATCTACCTTCAGTATTACTGGCATATAGTGGGAATTCAAAACACCTGGAGTATATGGTATATCCAAAGAGAATGTGATTGTGTGATTAACATATGTCTGACTCCCCAGTACTGTTTGACTTTGCTCATTTGTGATTCCCCGATGCTTGGCATTCAGAATGATTGGCATATAGCAAGTGTTCAAAAAATATTAGTTAACTGAATGAAAAAATGAACAAATAATAAAAGCTCCAAAATACATCTCACCAGCTTTACATATGCTATGTACCTTTGAAAGCTAACTTCAACCCTCCCTTCAGCAAAGCGCTATATAATGATGGCTGTGAGTCAGTTATTTCTGGTATCTGATGCAAATTACTTTGCCTCCGTCCCTCCCCCTTCTCGGGCTGCCTGGCTGTGCCCAGCAATCTCCACTGGTGCTTATTTACCTGAACGTCCTGCCGCACCAAGTCCTCGCTCACTACGTCATCCTCCTCCCTGGTACCCTGGGAAGAAAGACAAGGGACACTGGTTCAAATACCAGAGCTGGGAGAAAGCCTAGATGCCAGTGGTGGAGACAGGGAGGACTAGGAAAACCGTGGTGGCCCAGGGTGTCCAGGAGAAGAGACTGACAGCTGCCAGTGGAACAAGACCGCAGCACCTGGGAATTCCCTGGTGGTTCAGTGGTGAGGACTCTGCACTCTCACTGCCTCAGGCCCGGGTTCAATCCTTGGTCAGGGAACAAAAATCCCACAAGCTGCAGGGTGCGGCCACACACACACATAGAGGACCACAGCATCTATTTTGCAGGGAATCACAGGGTCCCTAACCACTGGATTCTTCCTTTATCCTTGGAGTGTGGACCAAACAGGGCAGTCCTGAGAATAAGCAGGCCTGCTGTTCCCAGAACTTTTCGATTATTCAAAAGAATCCAGAAATCTGATTTCAGAGCAAAATTTCCCTAGTTTTAAATATTAGCAACTAACTCAAAGTATAAAAAAAAACACATGCAAAGGAAAATGAACAAAGGAAAAAACACAGTTTGAGCAGGTAGAATTCAGCTGCGGACACCACCGTGCAGCCTCTTTATGCTCTTTTTTATGTTTTTATGTCAACCTTGCTTGGGAGGGAGCAGCAGGGCTGGTCTGTGGGGGATGCCACTCAGGCAGCCCCAGAGAGGCCCTGCTGGCGCCCCTGCTGGGGAAGCCATGGCAAGAGAGAGGCTGGCGCATAGAGGGGGTACTTGTGGAGAGAAAAAGGACAGAGAAGCGCAAGAGAGACAGGGTGTGTGAAAAGAGATGCGGGTCACCTGCCTGTGCAAACCATGGGGGACCTAACAGACCCTGGATGCTCAGCTTCTATACCCAGGCAAGCCCAAGAGACCATCTCAAGTTTGAGGATAACATGGGGAAAGGGGGAGAGGTGGCCAGAAAACACGAGGTGGACTTTACACCTGAGGAGCCACCAAGCAGCCTCTCTTGAACCACCGTGTCTAGGGGAACAGGGACAAGGTGCTCCGAGCCCTCTGCACCCTGGGGGGAGAGCTCAGAGGGCCCCAAGCTAGACCAACCTGCAGCAGGACCACGAGCATCTTCCGGAAGTGGCCAGAAGTGTCCCCAGTGATGTCAGCCTCCAGGTCTCGCTCGTAGGCTGCCAGGAAGGAACACAAGCTCTAGTCCCATCCCCAGGACATCCCAGGGAACCAGGATAGAGGTCCCCGCTGCCCCTAAAATACTCAGATATTTGTTACAAACCCCCAAATCCAGTCTCCACGCTGGTCACGCAAGACCCAGGCTGTATTTTCACAATTCTTTGTACTGACTCATGACATGGTGAGATGGAATCTGCACACATCTCTCTATCCCCACCTGTGGTGTCCTACTCCAGACAGCGCTGTCCCCTGGACAGCAGCTGCAGCCTTCTAACTGCTCTTTCTGCTTCTCTGATCCATGGCAACATGGGTGACTGTCTTAAGACCCACACTCATCATGGGCTCCTCTGCTTCCCACTAGGTTTGGAATAAACATCATCTCTTTCCCTTGGCCTACATGGCCCTGTGTGATCCTGTCCCGCTCTCTGCTGTTCCAGCCTCACACTGGACACCAGGCTTATTCTGCTTCGGGGCCTTCGGACTTGTCATTCCCTCTCCCGCCAGGGTCTTCTCCCCACTCTGTGCATAACTGGCTCCTGCTCGTCTCCTCCCAAGACAGGCTTCCCCAACCACCTATCTGAAGCATGTCCTCTCCAGTTAAAGTTGGATGCTTGTTTTCTGTTTGTGTCCTTCATAACTCTTTACCACATGTCATCATCCCATTTGTTTACCTGTTTATTATCTATATCCCTCATTATGTCATTAATACATTAGCTCTCAGGCAGGAATGGTATGGATGCCCACCACCATATGCTGAGAACCCAGCAGAAAGTGGGTACTCACTAAATGGATAGATGGATGGACAGACAGATCAGAGGGAAGGAGGAAAAAAGGTGGATGGGTAGAGTCTTAGGGTCCCTACTCTCATGGGCACCTTCATTACACATCTGAAAAACCTTGAATGGCCCCTCTTGCCCATCTCACCATCTTTATATGCTGCCACCAGCTGGTGGATCTGCTCGTTGGTCCGAGAAGCCAAGATCTCAATGAGGCACTTCTCATCGGTCCCAATGCCCTGGGAGAAGAGAAGGGGCATGTGAGTCAAGGGCTGAGATGGGAGGCCATCAGCCCTGAGTTGGGAACCTGGGGTGATCAGAGCTGGGAAACCCCCCAGGACTCAGGGTCTTAGGCACTGATCCTGAGCTGTGGCCCTGAGAATCTAAAGATGGGGGTTCTAGTGCCGCCTCTGCAGGCAGCTTGCTTTGTGATGGCTCATTAAAAAAACTTCATCTTCCTGGGCCTTACTTTTCTCATCTTTAAAATGGAAATGATACTAGTTGCTCTGCTGAACTCACAGAAAGTATGAGAAGGTGATAATCTCTAATACTGCTAAGTTTATTAGCTTATGAAAACAAGTTCATATAGCTCATCTGAGGCAAAGATCACAGCACTTTATAAATGTAAAGTGCCGAGTACACTCAAGGGCCTTTGAGCTCTTCCTGCTTTGTAGGGAGAAACCCTCCACCTCCACTAGACTGGCCTGCCCCTCCTATCCTGAACACACTTCCACAAATACTTCCTCTCCAGCCTGGAATGATCTGCCCATTCTGGTCAACCAAACCCTCTCCAGACTTCATGCCCAACTTGATCCCCTCATCTTCTGTGATGCCCTCTCAGCCACCCCAAGCCCAGGGCCTGTCCTCCTGATCTCCTTTACAATGCTCTTGGCCTTTGGGTGTTGGACACAATCTGTTTCCATATCCCCGTGTCCTGCTTCCTCAGGTAAGCGACTGGGGTGGGGTGTGGGCCCAGGGCCCCCTTTCACAGGGTGGGCCTCACACCAACATCTATGCCACCTCCATCCATCTGGAGGGACCGTGGCACGCTCTGGGGCAGGACTTGGGCTGCTGCCTCAAAGCAGGGCATATGTGTGGGGTGGGTGTAGGGCTCACTGAATTTCTGCTGTAGAAGCGGCAATCTCCCATGAACCACACCCCCAACCCTCATACACACACAGACCCTGCTTCTTACCGAGATGGCATCTTTAATTTCTTTGGCATCACCATAGGCAGGTGGCCTCATAAGACCCACAATCAGTCGTTCAAACTTCCCCGTCAACTCATACTTCAAGTCTGCAATGAGGTCCTGGTTGGGAGGTGTGGAGGGAGGAGGAGATGGAAGAAGATGGGGAAGAGCAGTTATAATGATAAGAATTACACTGAATGAGCAGTTACTCTGTACAGGCACTGGGCGAAGTAATCCAACTTAATCATCACTCTGGGGGTACATACTACCATCGGCCTTCAGAAATGGGCTTAGAGACATCAGGTAACCTGCTCAGAGGCACGCAGCTAGCAGACGGCAGGATTCCAGTCCGCAGCACGTGCCTCGTCCCTGCAGTGAACCATGTGTTAACTTGTTCACTGTGTCTCTCCCACTGTGAATCCACAGGTTGACACCCTAGGGTCTTATTTATCTGGGTAGCCCGAACCCCTAGCACAGTGCCCAGCAGGTGCTCTAGATGCAATTATGGTTGAATGATCCCTGCCTAACTGAAAGAAGAAAAAACGAGGGCAGAAGTGCCAGCATAGAAGCTGAACTGGAGTAAAATACTCAGGAAAGGCCCTGGGCCTTTGGATGAATCAGAGCATGCCTCCTCCGCCCCAGCCCTCTGGTTGTCATGGTTACCTTGCCATAGAGGGACTTGTAGTTCTGGCAGATCTCCTGCCTCTGCCTGTTGCTCCGGGAAGTAATCAACTCCAGGATGGCCTCCTTGTCACTGCCTAGAAGAGGGAAGGCAGCAGTCACCTTGCCCAACCTGCCTCCAGGAAGCCCAACAGAGGTGCTCCCTGCAGTCCTCGGTATCAGCCTTCTGCTCACAAGAGGCAGTGGCATCAGAGGGGGGCTCTGTGGGGACCTGATGAGCCCCCCTGAGAGAGATGCCAGCACATGAAGTATTTGAGTTCAGTCAGCCCATGATCTAGCACCTCATCACACACACAAGGAAACTGGGGCCCAGAGAGGAGCATGGAGTCCCCCCATGGTCTCCCAATGAGCTTGGCTTAGAAAAACCCAGGTGTCTTAATGTCCAGGATAGGTTCTTTCAATGACAGGAAAAGTAAAGGAAAATAATAAGGTGCAAATTGAGGGCAGTGCTTACTCCCAAGACGAAAGGCAAAGTGATGCTATCAGGAGGCAGACCTACCATGATGTTTCAGCTACATAAGCAAGCAAGTGCCAGTTCTCAAACTGGGTGGCAGGTCTACTGGTAAAGCTTCTTCTAATCATTAGACCGTTTTATTGGCCTGGAATGTATGTGTGCTAAGTCGCTTAAGCCATATCCGACTCTTTGCGACCCTGTGGACTGTGGCCTGCCAGGCTCCTCTGTCCATGGGATTCTCCAGGCAAGAATACTGGAGTGGGTTGCCACGTCCTTCTCTAGGGGATCTTCCTGGGCCAGGGATTGAACTTGCATCTCTTATGTCTCCTGCATTGGCAGGCAGGTTCTTTACCACTAGCACCATGGGAAGAGTCCATTATAATAAAAAATAATAAAAAGAAGAGACAAGGAATGCCCTGGAAGTCCAGTGGTTAGGATTCTGCACTTCCACTGCAGGGGCCCAGGTTCAATCACTGGTTGGGGAACTTAGATCCCGCATGCCATGTATCGTGGCCAAAAAAAAAAAAAGAGAGACAAAAAAATGACTGAATAACCAAAAGAGGGGGACACCCTCAAGCCTAGGTGAACCCTGCTTCCTTTCTTGCGGGTCCCTTTCGCAATGGCTGAGCACCCACCAAAGCCCTTCATGGCATTGTACAGAGTCTCGGCATCCTGGCTGGGGTCGAAGTTGGGGAAGTCACGAATGGAGCCCCGGTACTTGGCACCCTGTGGAAACAAGAGCAGAGCGTGAGCTGCTGACCTGGCCTGAACGAGGCTCCCAGCTCCAACCCCAGCTTACCTCCCAAACCTGGCCATGGGATAAAAGTCCCTGCTGCTCCTAAAATGCTCAGATATTTGTTACAAATCCCCAAACTCAGTCTCCATAATAGCCACAGCAAGAGCCGGGGTGTATTTTCACAGTCTTTAGACTAAACAAAGACGATGAGACAGAATCCGCCACGTGTCTCCATCTTCACCTGCACTGCTTCACCCCAGACCGCAACCGCTCACCTGGACAGTGGCTGAGGTCCCTGCCCCTAAAGTGGAGCACCAGCTACAGAAAGCTGCACCAAGAGTAGGGAGGACTCTCCCCATACCTCCTGCCACCACCTGTCCCAAGGACGGTGCCTCTTCCCCTTGGCAGGAAGGCTCAGCCAAGCCCCCAGCTCTGCACCACTTTCCCAGAACCTGGGAGAGATAAGAACCAGACTGAAGTAGGGGGGTGGGAGTGGTTTCTGCAAAACAAACAAGAGCCCCTCATGTGTTTATGTCTCTCTGCGGTGTACAAAGCCCTTTCACCTTTATAAATGTGACCATTAGAGCATTTTGTAGAAGCACTTAAGATGATCTGTCACAGAAACAAAGAAACCGAGCCCCACAAAGGGAAGCCACTTGCTGGGGTCACACAGGACCCACATCTCTGTCCAGTGACCATTTGGTTCTCCAGCTCCAGAAACTTTGCAGCTGCCAGCTTCCGGGGGGAGAGGGGTGCCTTGGCCCAGAGTCACCCTCAGAATCTGCCCAGACGAGGTGCCGCTCCTCTGCACCCAGTAAGCTGAGCCGTGAGCTGGCATCTGAGGATAAGCTGGCTGGGTCGTTGGGGCAAATGTGGGGAGAGAATCTTAGATGTTAAACCTGAATGCACAAAGGGCTGTTCACAGAGAAGTCAGACGTGGGTCAGACACACAGCCCTAAGAACCACGGGGCCCGGATAGCAACCAAGAGCTGAGAGAGTGGAGGATGCCAGAGCCCAGGGCGCTAACCAAACTGCGTGGTGATGGGCACTTAGCCTGTGCCAGGAGCGACATGAAGGGTTGAAGATTATGGGAGAAAGAAGACCCAAGACTGACTTTCATGAGCTTCCAACCCAGCGGAGGAGAGAGACTAGCCTACAAATTAGCATAGAGCTAGTAATAAATACTCCACTACAGAGACAAAGGAATGCAGGAAAACAGTGGAGGGCAATTCAAGCTGGACGAGGGGACCAGGACGGGTAGGGTGGCTCACACAATCCTGCCTGAAAAAACAAGAAGTGCGTGGGAGCCAGTGAGCCTCCGGACCATCTCCTGTGACTCCCGGTGCCTGCACTGCAGGGCCTGGCCAAGCGTTCAGGGGCCCTGTGGTTCACGTCTGCCATTGCTGGCTCCTCCGAGGTATGCATGCGTGGGCACAGGAGTGCTATTTAAAGTTCTGGCAGGACAGACAACAGAAAGGGACACGGCTCCCTTCCCGCCACCCGTGAATCCCCTGCAACCTAATCGCACTGCTGGGCAGAGAAGGAAAGAGTAACACAGGCCAACTGCCCGGACCAGAAAAGAGACACTTGCTTTAGAAAGCTCCAAGAGAGTCTGTCTTGCCCACTTATGTCACCCCAGCACCTAGCTCAGGACTTAGCACAACTAGGCACTCTCTACTGGCTTCTTAGGTAGACAGGTGTGCGGGCAGACATGTGACTGTGAATACACCCAGAGCAGATCAAAGACTCCCTGGAAGGGAAGTCTAAGCCGAGCAGAGCGCTAAAGGATGAGCAACAGCTGGCCCCAGGGGTGGGGGAGGGAAGAAAAGGCTCCACATAGGGAAGCAGCATGGCAGAGGTCCGGAGCTAAGAGCAGGCGAGAGCATTCACGGAGGCGGGCCCAGATTCTTCAGTGCTTATGCGGACGTCCAAAGCTGCCAAGATGGTGGGATTGTAAGTGGCCAGGAAGGAAGGAGAAGAGGGCAAGATGGCAGCGGAGCCCACAGGAGGAAGGGCAGAGGTCCTAGCAGCAAGCTGCCACCTTCCCTCACCCTCCTCCGGCCCCTGCCCCTCCTCACCCCTGGGTGGGGTTGAGGCGGCGTTTGGGGCAGAGGCTGCAGCTAAAAGACGAGGCTGTATGGAGCAGAGGAAGTCTAACTGCAGACACAAGGCCCGATCAAAAGGCTCCCTTAATGGCGGGCTTGGCCTGCAGCATGGCAGTCTTTCTCCCTCTGTGGGTCTTTGCACAATGATAATACATAGCCTGCCAGCAGGATCACAGCCACTGGGAGAGGGGGACTCCAGGGACGCCAGCACTGGTCACATTTAGACATGCAGGAACAGTCCTTCAAATCGCCCAGGTTTCCCACCATCAGTCATTCTCACACCAACCTGGTGAATCTGCCATTTCCGAGCACCATCTGTGCAGCCAACACCGCTCCTTCACCTCACCCTGACTGCCTGCCGCTCCCCCAGCAGACAGTTTCCTGGCCCTGTACCCCACAAAGGGAGGGGAGAGAGGAGGAGAAAGGACTTTCCACCCTGAAATATTCAGCAGGCCCTGAGGCCAGCTGGTGAGCAGCTGGGACCCTGGGCTGCACGCAGGCTGCTCTCGAGGAGGTGTCCTGAGGCCTCTCGGGAGCTGAAGCGACGTGACTCAGAGAGATGGCTGCATGGCGGGGAGTCTGCCTGAGGGCCGCCTGGACTGGGCCTGCCCCAGGCCTCCCTCTGCAGCTCTGGAGTTGCAGACACCAGCCCCTTGCCCCGTCCTCAGACTGTTCTTATTGCCACCTTTATGTTCAAACCAGAACCCCTCTGCAAAACAGAGGCCACGGGACTATGCTTCTGGGACTCTGTAACATCACCCTGTTTCTTCATGGGTTTGGGCCTCAAGGTCCACCCTTCTGGAAGGAAAGATGGGGGCATGGCACCAGGATCACAGCAGAAGTAACTGGGAGTGACCTGAACCAGAGAAAAGATGGAGTGGCTTGTTCTGTGCCTGTGTGTGCACATGTGTGAGCACGCATGTGTGTTGGGAAAGGGGCACGGTAGGAGCAGAGTTGGGGTGCTAAGAGTTAGAAGCACTGCACACAAACTACAGCTCAGTGGAGGGAAGATCATTCTCACTAGCACAGGAGGTTCCTGACTAATTTGACTTTGATTTTTCAAGAAGTGTTTCAGTAGAAACTGTTATTTCTAATTAGAGATCTTGACCTTTTCCTGGGTAGGGGCCTTTCCTGTGATTCTGAGCAGGGCAGCTCCCAGTTAGCCTCATAACCACAACGGTGAACAACTAACACACTGACAGCCATTCTACACCTACACGACCGTTCTGTTTTTCACTTTCAGTATTCAATACGTTACATGAGACATTCAACACTTGATTATGAAATAGCCTGTGTGTTAGATGATTTAGCCCAACAGCAGCCTTATGTAAGTGTTCTGAGCACAGTTAAGGTGGGCGAGGCTAAGCACTGATGTTCAGTGGGGTAGGTGAGTTAGATGCATTTTCAACTTATGACATTTTCAACTCACCATGGGTTTATTGGGAGGTAACCCCATTGCAAGTCAAGGAGGATCTGTCCTGTCTTCAGCTCCCTCCTCTCTCCTCCCTCCCCCAGCCCTCACACTCCAAGCATCCAAATTGCTTTTACTGCCCTGCACACACTACATTCTCTCCCCTCTGGCCCAGGATCCCCTCTATTCTCAGCCCCCTTGCTCTTCCCAAGCAGCTCTCTCCAGTTCCGAGTTCCTCAACCTGCGTGCCCCCAGAGCACCATCAGAGCACCAGCACCATGAATGAACACAGGGGGGCTTCAACTCATCCCACAGGACAAGGGACTCCTAGAGCTCTGCCCTCCTGGAATTCTTGCTTGCAGGATGTCTGTGGCTGCTGGTCCATGGTGACAACAAAGTACAGGTCAGCCAGGCAGACAGCAGGGTTTTGGAGCACTGGACCAAGAGTCCAAAAATGCGTGTCCTAGGTCCTGGCCACTCGGCTCCCAGGGCCCGATCTGTCCACTAGGGCCATCTGGCATCCTGCAATCCAAGTATTTCTCTGGAAATAACTCTGGGATGATTTGGGAAGCAGGGAGCAGCAAGAATTAGGCCTTGGATCATAGTCTATAACCACCAGCACCCTCCCCGGGTCACAGAGGCCACTGGTGCAAAGTGTGCTGCTCAGGCTGACAGGGAGGCCGTGGCTAAGACTCTTTTGAGCACTGGTCTCACATCATGTAACACACTGTGCTCTTCAAGAACTGTGAACAGATATCCTTAAGACATCTGTGCATTGGGTGGCAAGTCATGACGATGGGGACAATGTTTAGTTATCACTTAGGGGCTTCCCTGGTGGCTCAGATGGTAAAGCATCTGCCTGCAATGCAGGAGACCTGGGTTCAATCCCTGGGTCAGGAAGATCCCCTAGAGAAGGAAATGGCAACCCACTCCAGTACTCTTGCCTGGAAAATTCCATGGACAGAGGAGCCTGGTAGGCTACAGTCCATGGGTCACAGAGAGTCGGACACAACTGAGAGACTTCATTTTCACTTTCAATTAGCTCAATCACCTCATAATGGAAACTGGGGCCCCCAAGAAGATAAAGAACTCACCCAAGATTGAGCAGCTCCTGTGTTATGTCTGTGGCCAATCTATGATCAACGTGAAGGACTAAAGGGGTCAAGTCAGGGGTCTCTTTGTTTTTTATTCTCCCTTTTCAACCCCATCGTTACAGTGACCATGTCTTTTTCTCTAAGGCCAGCCAAGAGGATCACTTTCAGGCAAACCCTGGCACAGAGCAATACCTTTGACCAGGGCAGGAACGTAATCTTGGCTACACACAGGAGTAACATCTCTGATACACCTCAAATTCTACAGCCCAGCAAAGCGCTCAGATGGCATGAAAGACTGGGGCCTCCCAAGCCAGGGAAACTTCATCCCAAATGCCAGTGACAGGGAACACTTTCACCTCCAGAGCAGAGAGCATCGTCTAATGTTTTTGCCCGTCTAGTATCCATCTCCCTGCCAGGGGGAACCACTCTTGGGCCATGCAATTCAGGAAGGAGCAACTCCAGCACCCAGATCCAAGTTACCCAGGCCCAGCCAATGAAAACCAAACCCCGGACTTCCCCTGGAATCATGTGGTATAAATTATGTTGTTTCCTGCATGTTGCCCAGGAAGCAGAAGGGAAGCCTAGAGCCTCTGGTAGCTAGTATGAGAAATCAAGGAAGAATCTGTCCAAGAATGAAGCCACCCAGATGAGACCCAGTTCATGGAGGCAGAATCCTGACAATATCAGGTGGGCCCCTGGATCCAGCCAGACCTGAAGCCCCGCGCTTCTCGGTCATGTGAGCCGATACACATACTCTGTGTTTAGGATGTTGTGTGTTCTCATTGGTCACTTGCATCCAATGAGCTGTGACTTGTAATAGGAGCAAACAAAGCCTGAGACCCTCTTCAGCTCCTTTAAAACTGATGGTACTGGGGGTCTGTATTGCAGGCCCAGTGACTCCAGGAAAAGCCCAGGCCCAGGGGAAGTACTACAGAAAGGGGAGAAGCTCCTTACCTGTGCTGGTTTGGCCATGGTCTCAGGTTCTGCAGCAGAAAACACTGTGGAGAAAAAAGAAATGCCATGAGATGCCTCTGCACTTTGACTCCCTCTATTCTTTCCCCCAGATTTCCCCACCTTTCCTTCCTCCCAAGGGAGAATGTGTTCCGCCTGCTCTTCTTCAACTGCTTCCAGCCCTTCAGGTTAAATCACACCCAAAGATGCGGCTCAGGGACAGGCACATTCTTGGGAGGATAATAAATGGACTCTTCAGGGTCCAGGTGCTTACACCATGATGGGAAAGACTCCTGGAACTGGGAGAATTTGGAAGAGGAAAAGAGATATGACCACTGACCAGAACAATTCCTCCAGGCCATGCTGGGCACTTTCGCAGATGCCATCTCACCGAACCCTTCAAGCAATCCTTTCTGGCACCAAATTCCCTTTTCTCATAGAGGAAACTGAGGATGGGGACGTTAAACAATTTGTCCAAGATCATACAGGTTAAAACTGAATCACTACATACAAATAGATAAACAACAAGGGCCTACTATATAGTTAATATCTTGTGCTAACACATAATGGAAAAGAATTTGAAAAAGAATATATACATATGTAATGGAATCACTTTGCTATACAGCTGAAACTAACATAACATTGTAAATCAACTCTATACCAAAAAAACCAAAAAACTTGAATCCAACAAAGTTAGATCCCAGGGTCCATGCCATCTGCACCATGCATGCTCTCCTCCCAAGTCACCAATAATAGTCCAGAATACAGGGCTTAACAGGCTGCAGATGAGCAACTCAAGGGGCACTGGGTCACCTGCTGCGAATTCTGAGGGGCTCTGGTTTCTTTAGCTTCTACTCTGATTAGACACTGCTGTAGACGCGGAGTATACAGCAGTAAACAAGAGAGTTTCTAAAACCCGTGCTTTTCGGGAGCCCCCTCTATAATGGGGAAGAATACTAAATGCATATGATAAAAACTAATGAGAAAAGCTGAAACTTGGTCGGGAGAGAGGGACAAGGGGTGTGATCCCAGGTGGGGCGTTTGGAGGTATCATGAACCATGTTGCTATCTGAGGGCAGTGAGGTCAAGGAGCTCAGTGTGGCTAGTATGGTGGCAGGGAGTGGGGTGGGGGCACTGGTAGGATGTGGCATCACGGGACCAGTGCTTGAGGCCACTGTAAAGACTTTGGGTTGTTCTCTGATGGGACAGATCATGGGTGAGGGTGGAGACTGAACAAACAGGACACACAATCTCATTGAAAAGGGTGTCAGGACACAGAATCTACAGTGGAGGAATAAGAAACAAACATATCTCACCCAAAAAGAAATGCAAAAAGGAATGTTAACTGCTTTGGAAAGGGGAAGAGAAGGGTGGAGGGGCTGGGCTATGAAGCCTCTCTTGGCAGATGGGCAGAGATGCGATCTTGGGATTAGAGAAGAAAGGACTAGTGCGTTCCATTTAATCAAGACTGTACAATTTGATCTTTTTAAATCAGGTCTAAGTATTACTTTTTAGAAATAACAAACTCTTATCAGACTTAAATTCAGTAAGACCCCCACAGGGAGCTGAACCAGAACAGAGGGTATAAACGAAGAAGATGCTTAACCTGCATGCTTTCCAGGTCTTTGCATACCATCACCCCCATCCTACACCCCCACACACTAAGGGGAAAGCAGCCCCTGATCTCAGCGCATAATCCTGCTCTCACTCTGGGGCCACTGGAGACCTGCAACAGAGTGGGAACACAGGTTTGGAGTCAGACAGACAAACCTGGACTCAAGTCCGTTTTGTCACTTACTCACTATGTGATCTTGGGCACATGGCTCATCTCTGAATTCAAATTTATCTTAAGTACAAAACTGGGGCTTTCCCCTTCCTGCCTTGGAGAGGTGGAGGATGAGACTCAACTTAGGTCAAGGCCAGGCAGAGATGTGTTCTCAGTAAGTGGTGGCCTTCAGTGTGCTGGGTGATACTCTAAGGACAGGACTCTGTTATATTTATCTATGTGTCCCTACTGCCTGAATTCAAGTCCCCCAAACCACAGGCAGTCAGCAGACAGACCTGAGTGAAGAGCAGAGGGCAGCGATTTGCCTGTAACCGCAGAGCTCAGAGCGGAGCTTGAGGAAACCCTGCTGTTTCCCTGACAACCAGGGGCCCTGTGGTACAAACTTGAGCTCGCCTCAGGAAACGGCAACTCCCCCAGTGGGTAGGGAGCCCACATCTACCCGCGAGGTTTGACCAGGAGCCAGCTCTGGGTTTCCCCAGGCCAGGGGGACGGTGTGGGCAAAAGTGAGGGAGCAGCAAAGGCCAGCACAGTAAAGGGATCGCAGGAGGGGCCGGAAGTCACCTGCATCTCCGGCTTCAAAGCATTTTCCTTTGGCCTTGTTGCTGGAAACTTTAGCAGCTGGCGGCAGCCCAGGCCCATCTGGATGGCTCAGAGGAGGGGCCTCCAAGTCTTTGGGAAAATGCTCTGGTTTTTTTTTTTTTTTTTTGCTCTGGGTTTTGAGAGCAGTTTGTGTGTGCCTCTTGTGAGTGCCATGTCTTGTGTATACATAGAAAACAAACATCGTCCAGAACTGCATGTTCTGAGTGCAGTTCAAGGGAGCTGAGCTTCGATAGCCCCTCCTTTGAGGGCTGGGGGAAGCTCTGGAGCTAATCACAGAGGCACCATCGAGGCTTTACGAGGCGCTCTGATCCCTTCCAGGGTGACCCAGACTACACTTCTCAAGTTGCCTGAATAAACGTTTTACATCCAGTGTTTCAGAATCCCACATGTAACAACCCACTGTTTCAAGTCCCTCACTTTCTAGACAAAGATAAACGCATGTCAGGCCCAGACAATGGCCAACATCTCCGCCTCCCACACTTAGGTCATCACAAGCCTCCACACAGCAATGAGCCCTCGCTGCAATAGGAAGAGGCCAAAGCAAAAGACCCAGGTTCGCTTCCCAGCCTGGCCCTCTGTTCAGACAAGCTCAGACAAGCCAGGTTGCCTCTCTCAACCTCAGTTTTTTCATCAGCAAAATGTGGATAATGTTACTCCATCTTTGGGAAAACCCAAAGAGGGTGTGAGAGACTTTTGCAGATACCAACCAGGGATTCTCACAGCAAAATCTCAGAACATCAGTCCTAGGAGAGTTCTCCCCCAAGGCCACAGGTTTCCTCTCTATCCCCTTCCTACTCCTAATATGCAAGTTTCATCATCTTGGTTGAAATAGCTTATCAAGACTGGCAGGTATGGCCACCCTACACTGGTGCCTCTCTCCTCCCAGAAACTGAATCTCTTCAGACATGGATTTCCATGAAGGTTCATCAGGACAGATCATTCCAGAAACCCATTCAAGGCAGAGTGGCCTTCTGGCCTTGTGCTGCTGTGACTACCTCCTGCCTTAGTCCTTCAGGCTGTCAGCAAACAGGACTGACTCCAGGAGGAGCACTCCGGGGTACAGAATACCAGGGCTGGCCCGACCACCAATGCCCAACTTTAGCATTGCAGAAACCAAGAACCAGACAGGTCTCGTCCAAGTCCTGCAAAGGCACGGGCTTGGAGGTCACACTCGGTCACAGCTTTACCCCCTAGCAATTTGTAATTTTCTTAGTTACCTAAACATGAATCTCAATTTCCACATCTACAAAATAAAGTCCCAAACATTTACAAAAGACACAGCGTGGCATTTTGTAATTAAGACTGCAGGCTTTGCAGTCACAGCCTAAATGCAAATTCTAACTGCTCATGGCCATGGGTGAATTGCATCTTTTCTCTCTTACTCAGTTTCTTCACCTCTAAAATGACAATCTCGTAAGGTTTTCGTGAATATTCAATAAAGTAAGGCAAGTAAAATACTTAGCATGGTGAAGTGCAGAGTAAATGTTGAATTAGTGGTGCTAGCTTCTGTTAAAACAATCACTGTCATTAGAGCAGTGGTCTCCAAAGTGGGGTACCAGACACAATGATCCATTGGGGTGCAGGATGAGAGTACTACAACTTACAACTTTCTAAATTGATTTGGGACTTCCCTGGTGGTCCAGTGGCTAAGAATCTGAGCTCCCAATGCAGGGGGCCCAGGTTTAATCCCTGGTCAGGGAACTAGATTCCATTTGCTACAACTGAGAGTTCATAAGATGCAACTAAAGATCCCGAATGCCTCATCTAAGACCTGGCACTACTAAACAGATAGAATAAAAATAATAAATTGATCTTGTCCTTTCATGTTCCATTTTTATGTCTGCTATACATATATAAAGTTAAAGATGCATATTAGGGGTTCAGGCTGACAGAAGTACACAATCAAGAATATAGACTCAATGGAATGAAGCAAAAGAAGGAGAAGAGGAGAGAAGAAGCATCAGCATAAGAAAAAGCACTTCTGTCTTCAAAACGCAGCCTGCTGGCTTTGGAGGAATTGAGTGCACTACCTTTGGGAGCAGAGAGATGTTGAGTATTAGGGTATGAGATCAGGTGTAGAGGTTAAGGGCAATTTTATAAATAATCTGGAAAATCATGCAAAAAAAAATCACCCAAACCTCTGTGCCCCAGGAGTGCCCAAGGGACTGCCCACTCATCTCCAAAGACCTCCTTCAATGTAGGCCCTCTGAGCTCGGCATTCAAGGCCCTTGACATCCTTCCTGATTTGCTTCCCTCCTCTTCTTCTTCACCCACCACCACACCCTCTTTCCCCCTAAACCATGAATCTCTTCCATTAGCACTTTCTAACCAGTCTTCTAGCATCAAAATCAGTGCTTTTTCAATTCTGACTTCATTAATAACTACCTGGGGAGTTTTTCAAACTTAGGAAAGCATAAGGCCACCTCCAGAGACTCAACAGGCCACAGATGAGGCCTGGGCTTTCGAAATTTTTGAAAACTCTCCCAAGTGACTCTAACTCTTCTAGGAAGCCAGGAGGGACTTCTCCCACCTTTGAACCACAGCGCGACTCTGAAACCATCTACTCTGAAACCATCTACTCGTGAGATGCTTGGGTCAACCACTGTGGATTTATCATTACTCAATTAGATGGAGGCTGTTTGTCTTCAAGATATTACAAGGGGAAAAAAAAAATCTATAAAAACACAATTCTTAAAGACATGCTAATTCTGTCTTAGCTGATAAAAAGTTGGGTGGATTTCCCTCCCTTTCCCCTCCCCCACCTCTGGTGGAAAAACCAGTTTGCCTCCATTTGTACATTCCTTTCAATATAAAAGTAACTACTTATTCTCTTCTGAGCTGGTTCTAACATCTGCCTGGTCCAGTCACTGATTATTGACTAGAACAAAATCTCTAGCACATGATCATTTTTATATCTGTGTGAGTGATATAAAGGTAGAATCACTTTATCTTTTTACCTTTTCCTGAAAATCATTGTGTATGTTTCCTTAACGCACCCCCTACTACCAAGTGTGGTTTATAAGGATTGTTAAGTGAAAGATACTGAGTAATTTTCAAGCTTTCTTTAGTGACTCCTTTGAAAAAAATCATAGAATAAAAAGAAATCATCTTGTCAATCACTTTTCAAACTCATTATACAGTCAGGAGAGGAAATTACTTGAGGGGTTAAGCAACTTTCCCCGCTCATACAAAACACTAGTGATTAAGCAGGGCCTCATTTTTCAAAACCTGCAGGAGCTGGGGGTAGAAAAGATGATAGGACAGATGACTCTCCCACCTCAATGAAGTTGACAAATTTTTGTGCAGTGAGCTGCATTTTTTTTTTTGATCCCATATACCACCAGTAACAAAAGAAAAAAAAAAGATCATTCATTACGATAAACAAACATACTTTTTAAGCATGAGATTAAAAGCATATATAGTAAGAGGTCTAACAGCTTCTTCTGGCATCCCAGTAAATCATCTTCAGTGCTTCCCAGAGTGTGTGCACCCCTCTTTGGAGGCCCCTGGGCTACAAAATCTAGATCCTCCCCTTTCTCCTTTCCTGACGGCTCCTCCCCATCACAGTCTGCATGAAGACACCAAAGGCCAGCCCCTCCCCCTGCCAGGACCTGCCTTAATGAAGCCAGAGTAAATGCCTTTCCTGGCCCTGTGCCCGGGCACACCCCCTAGCTCACAGCACTCGGATTTCTTAGACAGCAGTGTCTTCCCCTCTTCTGACCCAGAACCATTGATCCTCAGGCAGGATAAGGCCCCAGGAGACAATCTGGGATGCCCCAGGTTTGGAGTTGGACTGGCCTGGGTTTGAATCCCAGTTCAGGCCACTTTTGTGAGCAAAAGCACAGTGTCTCCCGGCACACAGGCAGGAGCCAGGCTGCCCGAGACTGGAGCCGGATCTGCTGTTTAGGAGCTGAGTGGCCTTGGGCACATACTTCATATGTAAAATAGGGGATAAAATAGTGCCTACCTCAGAGGAGCTGTGGTGAGCATGAAAAAAATTAAGACATATCTAGTGCTTAGGAGGGGGCTTCCCAGGTGGCTCAGAGGTAAAGAATCCAGTGCTAATGCAGGAGACAGACACGGGTTTGACCCCTGGATCGGGAAGTCCCCTGGAGAAGGGAATGGCTACCCACTGCAGTATTCCTGCCTGGGAAACCCAATGGACAGAGGAGCCTGGTGGGCTACAGTCTATAGGGTCACAAAAGAGTTGGACACAACTTAGTGACTAAAGAACAAGAGTGCTTAGAAGACGTCCTGGAGCACAGCACACCCTATGTAAATGTTAGTTAGTGTTTTTTCTACCCTAAACATCTGATAACTAAGTTTCCACATTTGCAGAAAGGGCATGGTAACAGCATCCAACATATCAAGGGTTCAGCCAAGACCTGGTAAGTTAGAAGGTTCAATAAATAATAGAAGTTACTATTTTATTATTATTTACAAAGACACCTGTTTTGGAGATGACGAACCCGAGGCTCAAGTCATCTGCTTCCTCAAGCACCACACCCTTCTGAGATTCTAGCAGTAGCACCTGCTTCTCTGGGCAGGGTGCTCTCAAAACCCTTTCACATCTGCCATTTTATAATTGGAGAAGGAAATGGCAACCCACTCCAGTGTTCTTGCCTGGAGAATCCCAGGGACGGAGGAGCCTGGTGGGCTGCCGTCTATGGGGTCACAGAGTCGGACATGACTGAAGCGACTTAGCAGCAGCCATCTTATAATCTCGTGAGGGTGAATATCAACCTCATCCTCATTTTACAGACGGGGGATCTGAGGCTCAGAGAACCTAAGGACAGGCAGTCCTTCTTAGCTAGTCTCTGGGGAGAGCTTCTCAACTTCAGAAGGAAAGGGAGTGTGGCTGGATTCCAAACCCACACGTTTTAAAGGATGAATAGAGGCACCCTGACCCAAGACTTCCTCCCCTCTTGAGATGGAGCTAGAGCAACAGACAAGTTGAGAATCAGGGTCGAGACCACACCCTGTGGTCTCCCTCTCTCTTCCGGGGTGGTCTTCCCCACCCAGGAAGTATCTTGGAGGGGTTGGGTGGGGTGAGGTTGGGGACAAGACTGGACCTCCATGGAAAATTCTAGAAAGGTGCATGAAGAGCCAGCAGCCCCAAACCATTTGACCAGCTGGGTCCCCTGGGAACAGCCCTTATCCCTCTAAAGAGCAGGGCACTAAGGCCCACAGGGGTAGTAGCGCGCCTGGGCCCGGCTGGCTAGTGCAAGGCAGAGGCTGGGGCTGGGTGTGGCCGGAGCTCCTCTGGGTGCTGCAGTGCAGATGTTCCAGACGCTGGCGGGTACCCAACACCGCAGAGCTCCCCGACCCCGTCTCAGGAATGAGCCCAACAGGCCAGCTCCCTGGCTTCTCAGGGGCAGCCCCCTCCTCTGCACACTCCAAGACAGAGTCTGCTTCAGTAACAGCTGTGGCCCTTACCCAGAAACCACAAATATTTTCTGTATCCCAGCAGCCTGGGCCTCAGGAACAAAGAGTGGAAGGCAAAGAAAGATGGATGAGTGACTGTCACAGCTGCCCAGGGGGATGGGTGCCTCTGCCCCACCCTATTCCCCACAATCCTAAGTCTCAGAACAGTTGACTCCTGGACCACCAGCACAGCGAGAGGCAGTCAGTCAGTTCAGCAGACTTTCCTACAGAAGGGTAACTAAGGCACAGAGCAGGAAGGGGTTTGTCCAAGGACCCCGGCACCTGGAACTGTGACCCAACTTTTCACTGACCCCCAGGCCAGTGCCCTCAGCGTTGGTGCAGAGCTTGCCAGCCAGAAGGGCAGGGTCCAAGACAACCGAAACTAGGCGGCCATTCACCTTCAAAGTGGGGGCTGAGCAGATCACGACGACTGGTTGGGTCAGTAGGGCCGGCAATTTAAGGTGTGCTTTGGGTAGTGGGCGGGGGGTGGGGGGAAGGGAGAGGAAAGGGCGGACCAGGGGAACCAGAGCTCTTTTACAAACTCCCAGGCCTTTGTCCAAATTTGGAATTGTCGGTGAAGACCCGCCAAGGTTGAGAGGAAAGGAAGGGGAGGGAGGAAGCAAACGACCACCCCGCCTCTTCCCCTTCCAAGGCCGGGCTGGGTAGGCCAGGCTTCCCAAGCCTGTAATCCAGACTTCCCAAATCTTTCATCATTCTCCGCAGCTGACAAATAAATCAATTTTCACAGCCATTGCTTCCTCTGAGAGGGGCTGGGCTTATCAGTTCTGGACTTGGAGAAGGAAACTGAGGCTCAGAAAGGGAACGCTAGGGATTCAAGGTCACATTGCATGCTGCTGGTGGAGCCCTGATTGGACTCAGGGAATATCACACCCATGCTAGCATCTGAGGTGTCATCTGTGGCCCCCAAGCTTTGGAAAGGCCGACCCTGGACTGAGGGGATCAGGAGGAAGGGTGGGGCCTCCATACCATCACAAGGCCCCTGGAGCACAGCTGGGAGTTTCCTTTAGAAGAGAGGGGTGGTCCCTAGAGGGCGGGAGGGTCCATGGGGCCCGGAGTTGTGGACAGCCGGCCCCACGTCGGTCAGCACACAAAGGGCCCTCCCTCGGGGACACACACAAGCCATTTCAGGTGCAACCCCAGGGTCTGATTCTTTTTGCCCAGTCTTCGGTTCCAGCCACACCCTTCCCTGCGGGCCCTTAAACCCCATCCAGGTGAATCCAATCCGGGGCCTTCAAAGTCTCTCAAGCCCCGCACCGCAGGGATCCCAGGGGCCCTCCGCCCCTCCTCCACACCCTCTGCAGAGCAGCACCCCCTATCCCCTCCCTCCTCCTCTCCTTTTCTCCTCTCCAAACCGCAGCCCGCGCGCCCTCCGCCTCCGCACCTGCGGCCGTGGATTTGCTCCGCTGCGCTGCCCCAGACACGCGCTGCCCGCGACCCTCTCGGGTTACCGCGCCCTCGAGTTCCCGGTCCCCGCGCCCCTCCCGGAGCCGGCGGCAGGCGTGGGTCAGCGATGACTGGGCGTTTACGGGTCTCCCTTCAGGTCCCTACAACGCCCCCCCACCCCGAGTCGGGTGGGGGGCTCCCCTGGAGCGATCCCGTCTCCAGCCTCAACCTACTCACCGCGCGGCGGAAGCCTCCCTTAGCGGACGGACAGAGGGGCAGACCGACACGCGGACGCGGAGCTCGCTGGGTCAGAGCCCGTTAGCAGAGCTAGCAGCCGCAGCGCAGGGGCGGGCCAGGAGGACAGTCTTCGGCTCCCGGGCCGGACACGTGGCGCGCGGGGGCCAATCGGGCTCGCCCCGCCTCCCCCACCCCCACCCTTCCCCCATCCCCAAACTCTTTCTCTCCTGGAATCTTAGAATGTCACCAGCCGGGAGGGGCCTCTCCGGGAGAACCTCCGTCCCAGCTCAGTCCCCGGACCCGCGCGACCTGGAGGGGAGGCGGACTCGGCCAAGGTCACTCGGCCATTCAGGGCCAAAAGTCAGAGCTCCTGACTCCAGTTCTGTACGCTTTCCCCCAAATTCCTACTGCTCGCCCTAGCTTTGTTGAGAAACAGGACCTTGAAGTTTAACAAAGTTAAGGCCAAGCATTTAATCTGCCTGCTCAGATTCTATCCCTCAGCAGCCCCATCAGGTCTGTGACATGACTTAGCCACTTTCCAGAGGAGAGCCCAGAGAAACCCAGTTTTTAAACGAAGGTCACACAGCTAGTAAGTTGTGGAGCGGGGATTCCAACCTGGGCCAGGTGGTTCCGGAGGGGCGCTTGCTCCATCTTTGCTCTGGGGAGCGCACAGTCCCACGGAAAGGGAGACAGACCAGCAGTTATAATTCGGGGCTGCGGGGGGACATCATAGAATAATTAGAAAGGGATAAACTTTGGGAATCCAGAGGAACTGAGAATGACTGTCCCCCAGGGGATTTGTAAAGACTTCCTACAGGAGGTGATGCTGCAGTAAAATCAGAAGTACTTCCCACCCTCCACTCACCCCTTGGAAATTCTGCTTTGATGGAAAGATGGCAACCCTGGGCTGCTGAGTCTTCATAGGCAAGACTCTTAGATGCTCTGATTTTCAATTTGCTCAACCAAAAGATAGGGATCATCAAAACTTCTTCCAAATGTTGTCTTCAATCTGTCACTTGTTTAGAGAACTCTAAGCCTCTAGCAAAGAGTATGTTTATCTATTGATTCCCCCAACATTTATTGAGCACCTGCTTCATGCTGGGCACTGAGGTGGGAGACCAGTGTGCAAATAGGAAATGAAGCCCAGACCTGCCCTCAGGGAGCTTCTACTCTTATGGAAGACAGATAGTTAGGTCTTTGTTAAAATAAAGATTATATAGTTATAATCTGGCAACAATAAAAGATGCTTTAATGGCAGATGGATCCTGCCTAACCTACATCTTTGAATGAGAGTGGTGTTAAATTGTGACCAAAAGATGAATGGAATCTAGTAGGAGACTAAGAAGAAATTAAAATAATTAATGGTTTAAATAAGTAAATTAATTACATGATTAACTTAAGATGACATCTGCTGTTAGCAGAAGTGTTACCGGACACGGGTTCTTGAAGAATAACTCAAAGGTATTGCTACGTATATTCACTCAGGAGGACCAGGACCCTGCCTCAAGACTGCACTATTTTCTCTGCACTGCTCCTCCTTTGTTTCCACATCCCCTCCCTTCCCTGATTAGCAACTGTTTGAACTTACTTACCGCCTAGGAACTCAGGGAAGGTCGTGGAGGCTAAAGCCTGTTTTTCTGCGAACAAGAAATGGGGATGCAGAAAGGATTTATATGTGGGAGCCCCACAGGGTCCTACTTGGCTTCAGAAGCAACACCTACTGAGATAGACTGTGAGGAGGCTGGCCCAAGCAAGGATGGAGGTGAGGTCTCCTCAAGCATTGTAACAGTATCTGCTATTTATTGAGAATTTTTTATGAGCCAGGCACCATTATAAATGCTTTACTTGCAATGCCACATTGAATCCTCACAATTCATTAGTAAATATTTATTCAGCACCTCCTCTGTACCAGGCACTATTTTAGAAACTTTATCAGCAAACACAATGATCTCTGCCCTCATGGAATCTGCATTCCAGCAGAGGGAAGATAGATACACAATAAGTAAACATGACAGTATGCTAGAAGGTGATAAGTGCTTTGGACAAAAAGAAGAAAAAGATGAAGTGTCCCAGGCTGATGGGAGAAGTTGCAATGTTACATAGGGTTTTCAGCAGAGAAAACAGCTGGAACAAATGCTCCAGCGCTGGAGCAAGCCTGGAATGTTGAAGGAACAGCAAGGAGGCCAGTGGAGTGGAGTGAGCCAGAGGGAGGGAGGGGGTGGAAAGGTAGGGACAGGGATGGGCAGGGAGATAAGAAGATATAGCTTCTGATGTCAATAAAGGCAGGAACAGAGAGATTTTCCAGCTCAAGAAGAGACAGTGAATTTGCCCTTCATTTGCCTTTTGTTCCATTAGGTCCCTCAATGGATTGGATGACTTCTACCCTATTGGTGAGGGCAAGCCTCTGCTCTCAGTCTACTGAATCAAACACTTATCTCTTAACTTATCAAATATTAACCCCCAAATAATGTTTTACTTAGCTCTCTGGGCAGCCCTCTTGTGAAAGGAAAATCCAAATGGACTTGGTATTTGTTAGAGCTCTCTAAATATGGAGCCTGGATGCCATTGAGGAAGTGTGACTTATGCTTGTCTTAGCCTAGATGGAATCTGATGGAATTTGTTGTTGTCCAGAACATCTGTTTTCATCCAGAGGCTAACACTCAGGTACTCATCAAAGCCTTACCCTAAAAGAACTTGAAACAGCCATCCCTTAAGGACAAATACTTACTTTCTTACATTAGAGTCCAGCCTCATGGCTTTTTAATACAAGTGCAGTTTTTCTTTAATTTTTTTTTTTTTTTTCCCTTTTTTTGCCACACTGCACAGCTTGGAGGATCTTAGTTCCCTAACCAGGGATTGATCTTGGCAGTGAAAGCACACAGTCCTAACCATTGGACTACCAGGGAATTCCCAGCTTCACGGCTTTTGCCTATAATAATAAGCCCTTGACTCTTTCTCTTCTTTGGAACACTATTTCAGTTTTACTGGAATCTGTGTCTCCCAAATCGCAATTCTTAAGACCAAATAAACTCTTTTCTTATTTGCAGCCTTCTGCACTTCTTTCTTTGACCTGGTCCGACAAATGGGATACAGAGTGACCTGCCTCTTCCCTCACTCCAGCATCATCATGGACTGGAACAAAGCACCTACCAGAGTCCACTGTGCTCTGCTGTTTTCTTAGATGATCCTGGCTTGTGGTGCTAAGTCCTGTACCTGAACCTCCCACCTTAGAAGAAGTTCTGTTCTATTTGAGTGTCCTCTGTGCCAGTTTTCAGGACTTTGTTTCCCATTTTGGTGTGGTGAGTAATCACTCTTGGAAAAATGAAAATTTTCCTCTCTGAAGGTAAGGCTCCAGTATTCTTGCATAGAGAATCCCATGGACAGAGGAGCCTGGTGGGCTACAGTCCTTGGGGTCGCAAGAGTCGGACACGACTTAGTGACTAAACCACCACCACCGAAGGTAAGGCTGTAGAGCAGACCCCGGAACTCCTGTGTAAAAACCATGTACTCCAGTTCTGCAAGCGTTTATCTTGCTGGACTGTAATTACCTGGGATGATTTACAATTAAATTGACCAACTTGGGGCTTTGGGGAAATTCCCAAATTAGTTTATCTACATAGTTAATCAGAAAAAGGATGTAAGACAACAAATAACAGGAAGCCTGTTTCAATTGGTATTGGGAGCCTCCAACTATAATGAACCCACAACCGCTTCCCTGGGAGAAACACAATTATTTCAGAGCATTTCCACATTGGAAAAATCCTCTGAGGCTCCTGACAGTGCCCTCTCTAGCTCCCTCTGCTCCTTCCTGTTCCTCTGAATGTCCATCCAATGTTCTCCTACCTGCTATCCATCTATCTCTGAACTTCCTTTCTGTAACACTGAGATTTATCCCCTGCAGAAGATTATCCATACTGCCCTTTCTGTTATGACAACCCCCTTTAAAACCAGATATTATGCAGCTGGATGCGTAGATCAACCTGCAATATCATTTAAGTTACATCTTAACAAATTTTTGCACAATTGTAAATGCAGCTCTAGAGGAGTTCAAATTCTACCCATTCCTTTTCATGGATCCCAAAACCATCCCTATTTATCTCAAAAGGCTTATAACCTCTCTGGGAACTCTTACCTAAGCCATCTCCAATTCCCAAGACTGGAGAAGAAAAAATTTTAAAAAGGAAAAGAGGTATTTTAAAACTCAAATTACCTAAAAGACTCTGTTCAAATTACCTCCTTAAAATTGCTTGTCAAAGGCATATATACCTATGGCTGATTCATGTTAAGGTTTGACAGAAAACAACAAAATTCTGTAAAGCAATTATCCTTCAATTAAAAAAAAAATTAAAAAAAAATTGTTTGTCAAGGGCAAATACAGGTCTTAAAGATATTCTCCACAAATAATGAAAGACTTTTATTTAGTCATCTGAGTGACTAGACAATTTATTCCAACTGTTATTTATAAACTAGTGAGGGCTTTTTTTGTCTTTTTATTGACATAATAGTTGATTTACCATTAGTTTCAAGTATATAGCAAATTTTCAGATTCTTTTCCTTTATAGGTTATTACAAGTTATTGAATATAGTCACTGTGCTATACAGTAGGTTCTTGTTGCTTATTTGTACCCATCTACCTACCTATCATTTGACTGTGCTAAACGTGTGGGATCTTAGATCCCTGACCAAGGATCGAAAGTCTTAACCGCTGGATTGCCAAGGAAGTCCCGCTTATCAATTTTGTATATAGTAGTATGTATATGTTAATCTACAGCTCCTAATTTATCTCCCCCCTCTTCCCTTTGGTAACAATAAGATTATTTTCTATGTTTGTGAGTCTGTTTCAGTTTTGTAAATAAGTTCATTTGTATCCTTTTTTTAGATTCTGCAAATAAGCAATATCATATATTTGTCTTCCTCTGTCTGACTTACTTCACTTGGTATAATAATTTCTATAAACCAGTGAGTTTTGTATTATACCTGATTAAGAACTAAAGTTTTAAAATGAAAACTGTGAGATCTTTGTGTCTATTTGTATAGATATGGTATTTTTTTCTATGTTCAGATGGTGTTGCTACAACTAATTTGTAAAAGAGCTCTATTTAATTGGCTTAAAACAAAAAAGCACTATGTAAATTGAGTATATTCCCAAAAATATAATAGAAACTAAGCCAAATGTTTTTCAGGTTCACATGATCTAGGATTAATCCACAGTAAATAAAGCCAATTTGTTTATTGGCTTATTCTTATTGGTCTGCTCTTGATAATAAGTGACTGTAAAAGGTAGAGCTTGTTTTTCCAAAATTACACCTTATTTTCTACATTGTCTTTATCAGGTCTTTAGTCCTCCGGGTATTAAAAAAGCTAAATTTTGCTCAGAATTACATAACCTTCTGTTTGCCTATGAAGTCGTTGTTATTAATATTTAAATGGATAACTAAGTGTATTTTCGCAGTGACCTATGATCCTGTTTGACCAAGTGTTTTGAAAACTTTTGATATTTTTGACAAACTTTCCAAAATGAAATTCTCAACAAAGTCTTTTTGACTTAGAACTAACTCTGAGATTTGAAATATTTCATAGGGTCTCTCAAATGTACCAAAGATTTGTCTTCTCTCCTTGTAAAAAGGGAGATGTTAAACTAATTAGGCTTACTTGATATGTTACAGTACATGGGAGGCCCTGTTTCCCATGCTGTGAAGAGCAGACTCGATGGATTGTTGTGGGTGCAGACTTGATTGGAATGGGCTGAGGATTAGAAACATCAGCTACTTATTCTAGGAGCTTTGCTGTAAAGGCCAGCAAAGATACGTGGCAGTTTCTGGCAGGAGGATGGGGTCAAGAGGAGGGTTTTAGTTCTTTTTTTTAATGATTGGAAGCATCACAGTATATTCACGTGCTGATGCGAATGATCAGATAAAGAGGGACAGCACAGATGATGGACAAAGAGTGGGAACTAGGGGACTTCCATAGTGGTTCAGTAGTTAAAACTTCAAGCTCCCAATGCAGGGGGCCTGGGTTTGATCCCTGGTCAGGGAATTAGAGCCCACATGCTGCAACTATGATTTTGCATGCTGCAACTAAAGTTCCCACATGCAACAACTAAGACCTTTATTTACTTGGTGCAGTCAATTAATAATTTTTTAAAAAGAGTGGAATCGAGTGTACAAGTGTAGGGATTTGCAGTAAGGTTAACTGAAGTTCAGAGAAATTATGGCCTTTGCCCAAAGTCAGCCCAAGGAACCGAGGGCAGGAGGGAAAGCCAGGTCCCCTTAACTGCAGAGCCCAGGGCCTCATTTGCGGAGCTACAGAAAAAAGTCTGATATATCACTCAGTCTTTTTGAGCCGATCATCTCATTTCTGGGAATTAATCCTAAGAAATTTTAGTCCAAAGAAAATAGTTTGAAATACAGAGAAAGCTTTTTTAGGCCCAACAGTGTACTTCTTAATTGCAAAAAATGAAACAGCCTAAACATCCGGGGACTGTGGGATAGCATATGTCACACAGCCTCACTGGCTGGTGGAGACAAAGCCTGAAAGGAGACAGACAAAGGATGTCTGTGTTAGGAAGAGAGGGCAGGCTAAGATGACTTCATCTCTTTGGCACTGCCCCAAGCCCTCTCCTCCACGGAGTGGCCCTTCCCAAAGTGTTAAGAGACGGTGTGGTGCTGTGACACGGGTCAGAACAAGGGACTGGGATTCCAGACTTTCTCACTTCCCTTCGCTGGACTGTGGTTTCTCTGATTTAAGATGAGAGAAGTTCAGGATCTGATTGGTGATGCTAGGGGTAAAGAACCAGCCTGCCAATGCAGGAGAGGTAAGAGATGCAGGTTCAGTCCCTGGGTGGTGAAGACCCCCGGTAGGAGGGCGTGGCCACCCACTCCAGACTCCAACTGAAGGAACACCGGCATGCACGCCCCCTGGGGAAGCTGGAGACGATCAGATACTGCCACCTACTGGCAGTTCCTAGTTCTGGCGGCCTCCGTCCAGAGAGGTGACCCATTGTTGGGTGGTCGCAGAGATGGGTCTCAATTTATTTTTAAAAAACATTTTTGGCCCTACTACATAGCTTGTGGAATCCTAGTTCCCCGACCAGGGATTTGACTTGGGCTCTCAGCAGCGGAAGTGTGGAGTCCTAATACTAGATCACCAGGGAATTTCTGGGTCTATTTTATTTTATTATTTTGTATTTATATTTTTAGGTCACACTGCTCTGCATGTGGGATCTTAGTTTCCTGACCAGGGATTAAACCCAAGCCCCCTGCATTGGAAGCACAGAGTCTTAACCACTGGACCAACAGGGAAGTCCCCTCAGGTCTCACTTTAAATTCATTTGAGAAAGGCGCCCCAGACTGATCACATGGCCACCAGGAAGAACCTTTTCCCCCACCAGTTCTCTAAGGCCTGTTTCAGTGCCTGACATTTCTCCATGACACTTGAGGGTCACTTCTGTCCAAGGAAGGGCACATAAAGAGTTTCACTTGGCACAAAGCTGATTGTTTTCTGCTCTGGGGTCTTACGAGGACACCTAGTTTTGGCCAGGCAGGTCACTTAGAGGATAAAGAGATGGGGAATCAGTGTACTGAAGGAAGACAGGCTTAAAAATCACAGACCCACTTTTCTCATTGTTTTGTTTCTCATTATAAAAATAATGGGTGTTCATTATAGATAATCAAAAGATGAAAAAAAATTAAAGTCATGATTTTACAATCCAAAGATAGCCTACATCATCGCATAATTATTTATCATAACAACAACAATAATAGCAACATTTATGGGGAACTTACATGCCACTGGAGAAGGGAATGGAAAACCACTTCAGTATTCTTGCCTTGAGAACCCCATAAACAGTGAAAAGGCAAAAAGATAGGACACTGAAGGATGAACTCCCCAGGTCAGTAGGTGCCCAGTATGCTACTGGAGATCTGTGAAGAAATAACTCCAGAAAGAATGAAGAGACGGAGCCAAAGCAAAAACAACACCCAGTTATCAATGTGACTACTGATGGAAGCAAGGTCCAATGCTGTAAAGAGCAATATTGCATAGGAACCTGGAATGTTAGGTCCACGAATCCAGGCAAATTGGAAGTGGTCAAACAGGAAATGGTAAGAGTGAACATCGACATTTTAGGAATCAGCGAGCTAAAATGGACTGGAATGGGTGAATTTAACTCAGATGACCATTATATCTACTACTGTGGGCAAGAATCTCTTAGAAGAAATGGAGTAGCCATCATGGTCAACAAAAGAGTCCGAAATGCAGTACTTGGATGCAATCTCAAAAACAACAGAATAATCTCCGTTCATTTTCAAGGCAAACCATTCAATTTCATGGTAATCCAAGTCTATGCCTTGACCAGTAATGCTGAAGAAACTGAAGTTGAATGGTTCTACGAAGACCTACAAGACCTTTTAGAACTAAAACCAAAAAAAGATGTCCTTTTCATTATAGGGGACTGGAATGCAAAAGTAGGAAGTCAAGAAACACCTGGGGTAACAGGCAAATTTGGCTTTGGAGTACAGAATGAAGCAGGGCAAAAGCTAATAGAGTTTTGCCAAGAAAACTGGTCATAGCAAACACCCTCTTCCAACAACACAAGAGAAGACTCTACACATGGACATCACAAGATGCTCTACACCGAAATCAGATTGATTATATTCTTTGCAGCCAAAGATGGAGAAGCTCTATACAGTCAGCAAAAACAAGACCGGAAGCCGACTGTGGCTCAGATCATAAACTCCTTATTGCCAAATTCAGACTTAAATTGAAGAAAGTAGGGAAAACCACTAGACCATTCAGGTATGACCTAAACCAAGTCCCTTACAGTTATACAGTGGAAGTGAGAAATAGATTTAAGGGACTAGATCTGATAGAGTGTCTGAAAAACTATGGATGGAGGTTCATGACATTATATAGGAGACAGGGATCAAGACTATCCCGAAGAAAAAGAAATGCAAAAAAGCAAAATGGCTGTCTGAGGAGGCCTTACAAATAGCTGTGAAAAGAAGAGAAGGGAAAAGCAAAGGAGAAAAGGAAAGATATACCCATTTGAATGCAGAGTTCCAAAGAATAGCAAGGAGAGAGAAGAAAGCCTTCCTCAGTGATCAGTGCAAAGAAATAGAAGAAAACAATAGAATGGGAAAGACTAGAGATCTCTTCAAGAAAATTAGAGATAGCAAGGGAACGTTTCATGCAAAGATGGGCTCAATAAAGGACAGAAATGGTATGAACCTAACAGAAGCAGAAGATATTAAGAAGAGGTGGCAAGAATAACAGAAGAACTGTACAAAAAAGATCTTTACGACCCAGATAATCACGATGGTGTGATCTCTCACCTAGAGCCAGACATCCTGGAATGTGAAGTCAAGTGGGTCATAGGAGGCATCACTATGAACAAAGCTAGTGGATGTGATGGAATTCCAGTTGAGCTATTTCAAATCCTAAAAGATGATGCTGTGAAAGTGCTGCACTCAATATGCCAGCAAATTTGGAAAACTCAGCAGTGGCCACAGGACTGGAAAATGTCAGTTTTCATTCCAATCCCAAAGAAAGACAATGCCAAAGAATGCTCAAACTACCGCACAATTGCACACATCTCACATGCTAGCAAAGTAATACTCAACAGCCAGGCTTCAACAATACATGAACCATGAACTTCCAGTTGCTCAAGCTGGTTTTAGAAAAGGTAGAGGAACCAGAGATCAAATTGCCAACATCCACTGGATCATTGAAAAAGCAAGAGAGTTCCAGAAAAACATCTATTTCTGCTTTGTTGACTATGTCAAAGTCTTGACTGTGTGGATCACAATAAACTGTGGAAAATTCTTTAAGAGATGGGAATACCAGACCACCTGACCTGCCTCCTGAGAAATCTGTATGCAGGTCACAAGCAACAGTTAGAATTGGATATGGAACAACACACTGGTTCCAAATAGGAAAAGGAGTACATCAAGGCTGTATATTGTCACCCTGCTTATTTAACTCATATGCAGTGCACATCATGAGAATGCTGGGCTAGATGAAGCACAAGCTGGAATCAAGACTGCAGGGAGAAATATAAAAAACCTCAGATATGCAGATGACACCACTCTTACGGCAGAAAGCAAAGAAGAACTAAAGAGCCTCTTGATGAAAGTGAAAGAGGAGAGTGAAAAAGTTGGCTTAAAGCTCAACATTTCAGAAGACTAAGATCATGGCATCTGGTCCCATCACTTCATGGCAAATAGATGGAGAAACAGTGGCAGACTTTTTTGGGCTCCAAAATCACTGCAGATGGTGACTGCAGCCATGAAATTAAAAGACACTTACTCCTTGGAAGGAAAGTTGTGATCAACTTAGACAGCACTATTAAACAGCAGAGACATTACTTTGCCAACAAAGGTCCCTCTAGTCAAGGCTATGGTTTTTCCAGTAATCATGTATGAATGTGAGAGTTGGACTATAAATAAAGCTGAGTGTCGAAGAATTGATGCTATTGAACTGTTGTGTTGGGGAAGACTCTTGAGAGTCTCTTGGACAGCAGGGAGATCCAACCAGTCCATCCTAAAGGAAATCAGTCCTGAATATTCATTGGAAGGACTGATGCTGAAGCTAAAACTCCAATACTTTGGCCACCTGATGTGAAGAGCTGACTCATTTGAAAAGATCCTGATGCTGGGAAAGATTGAAGGCGGGAGGAGAAGGGGATGACAGAGGATGAAATGGTTGGATGGCATCACTGACTCAATGGACATGAGTTTGAGTAAACTCCGGGAGTTGGTGATGGACATGGAGGCCTGGTGTGCTGCCGTCCATGGGGTCTCAAAGAGTCGGACCCTACTGGGCGACTGAACTGAAGTGAACTATGTACCACACACAGACTTTTCTTTGGAAAAAAAAGTTAACATATCGAAAATATTATTATTTTTTAATAAGTTGATTTTTATTTTTTTCCACAAATAACTTATTTTTAAAAGTTGTATTTATTTATTTATTTTTGACTGTGCCATGAAGCCTGTGGGATCCTATTTCCCTGACCAGGGATCGAACCCAAACACTCTGCAAAGTCTTAATTGGCAGACCACCAGGGAAGTTTTGCAAATATTAGTTTATCCTCCATAAATCTTTATTTTAAACATTTTTTCATGTGATTGAATATTGTTATTCAAAACATTTAAGTAGCTGGATCACATTCTTTCCATGATAATAGTATAATTTACTTATCTAATTGCCTAGTGTTGAATGTTTAGGTTGATTCTGTTTTTTTCAGCACACTTTTGAGATTACTTTCTAAAACTTGAATTCCAAATAAAAACAGTAGTGAATATTTTTTGAGGCTTCTGGTAAATATTACCATTTAGAGGAAATCAGTGTACACTGTCAAAGAGAAACTTCTGAGCTTTAGAATCACTGCCTGTATTTCATACATCAGGAAACATGCTGGCCTCCATGATCTCAGCACAGCTGAGGCAGAGAGAGCAGGCGCTGTAATCCACCTAAAGGACACGGAGCCTGAGGCCCCAGGCAGCTCCGTGACTCAGTCACATCACACAGCTGGTTAGTGCCCAAGCTCAGACACGAACTCAGGTTCTCTCACTGTGTCTCTTGAGTCTCATAAACAAACTCACTTCTTCTAGGTTTGACACCACATCTAGATCTTCAGTTTCCTTCCCCTCCCCCATCTATTTGCCATGAAGTGATTGGCCCGGATGCCATGATATTCATTTTTTGAATGTTGAGTTTTCAGCCAGCCTTTTTTTAAGCCAGCTTTTCGACCAAGTGACTGAACAACAGCAACTATGTCTTCAGAAGGCTTCTTTGACTGGAGAGGGTACTGTGGACCCTCCAGACCCCTCATCACCCCACAGCAAAGCTGAACTAAGAGATTCCCTTGACTCCTAAGGAGAAAGTCACAGCAAAGCTGGGATCATGGTGAAAAGGGCACCGTAATTAGAAAAGGAGGCACAGTACAGTGCTTTAGAGCACTTTTTTTTTTTTTTTTTAAGTTGCCCTGAGGCATGTGAGATCAGGGATGGAACCAGGGATTGAACCCTTGTCCCCTGCATTGGAAGGCAGATTTTTAACCACTGGACCACCAGGGAAGTCTCTAGAGCATAGTCTTTAAATTAAAAAGCAAATAACCATCAAAGCTGTAGGGGTCTGGTTCCACCACATCTAGCAGAGTAACCGTGAACCATTTATTTTTCTGAGATTCTGTTTTTTCAGTTACAGTACATGGATATTATAAAAGTATTTACCTTGCAAGTTTGCTGTTGGAATTTACTGATATAATGATATAAATCCTTTAGCAGAAATTAGTACTTAGTAGAGACTATCAATTTAAACAGCTCAGTCAGTAAAGAATCTGCCTTCAGTGCAGGAGATCCGGGTTCAATTCCTGGGTAGGGAAGATCCGCTGGAGAAGGAAATGGTAATCCACTCCAGTGTTCTTGCCTGGAAAATCCGATGGACAGAGGAACCTGGCAGGCTACAGTCCATGGGGTCACAAGAGTCGGACTTGACTTATTGACTAAGCCACCACCACCATTATTATTATTTATTAAATGGATAGTGTCCTGGTCTGTAAATAGTAAGAGGCAAGAGCTACTCTGGCTGGGTTATATGACCTTGTGGTGTAGTTTTTGTTTTGTTACTATCTGTACATTAGTAGAGAGGAGGGGATTGGAAATAAATGATCTCAAGATTGCCTTTCTTCTTGTCTGTGAAGATTCTTAGTCTGTAACATTCTAAGACTCCACTTGCTGTTGAGGAATCTGTGGTTCTTTCAAGATTCTGTGATACTAAGGCTCTGTAACTTTAAGGTCATCTTTCTGGGATTCCGAAATCCCAGGCCTCACTCAAAATTCTATTGAAAGAGTCCATTTGCATGAAATGAGAGCTTTTCTTCAAAGCTTGCCTGACTAGCTCTTACTATTGTTGTGAGTTTCTCCTTAAATAGCACTTCTTCAGAAATTCCTTTCAGCCCTTCCTCCAGGGCACTTTATACACCCTTCTCCATTGCCTTTCATGGAATTCTATCCTTTTTCATCATAACTTGGGCCCCAGTTGGTATTTATATATTTATTTGTGTGTCTGATTAATGCCTGTCTTCATGTCTCCACTGATTGTAGACTTTCAATAAATATTTGATAAATGAAAAATAAATTGGTAGTGCAGTGGCTAGGGATCCACCTGCCAGTGCAGGGGACATGGATTCGATTTCTGGTCTGGGAAGACTCCATCCCCATGCCAAGCAGAAGCTAGGCCTGTGTGTCACAAATTCTGAGCCTGTGTGCCACAACTACTGAAATCTGCATTGTGCACTGCAGAAAGAGAAGCCACCAAAATGAGAAGCCTGCACACCACAGCAGAAGAGTAGCTCCTGCTTGATGCAACTGGAGAAAGTCCACCCTAGCAGCCATAGATAAATAAATTCTACAGTTTTAAGAGTGTTTAGTCCCACCCTAATCCCATCTGAGGGCTGACACTCAGGAAGGCAGTGACCTTTCCAATTCCACGATGTTTCCTCGACCATTTATGTCCTGCCCCCCCTCTATTCCCCACCTTTCTGTTACTTGCCTCTTTGGGAGCCCTTGGATTAGAGAGAAGGCTGGGCTATGTCTCTCTGTTGAAACTAGCCTGGAGCAGTTCATTCATTCATTGAGCAAATGTTTGTCTAGTGCCCACAAAGTGCCAGGCAGTGCGCAGGAGGCTGGAACAAAGCGGGAGCCAAGCAGACCTGGTCCCAGCTTCACACAGCTCACACCCTAGAGCGTTGGAGGTGAACAATCACAAATTATCATAAAATTGCAAACTGAGTTATGTGCTGTGGGACAAAGAGGGACAGGGGTCTCTGAGATTGTTTAATGACCTGCGGTCTAGACCCAGAAGCTTGAGTGGATCCCCCACGCTCATTATCTGGGACACATGGCTGCTCTTCTTGTGAAATTGCTCCCCTAGGGAATGGTCAGCGAAAGCTGGAGTATGAAGTGGTGACTTGCCCAGCATCCAGCACCTCCATTAAGAGCACCATGCCCATGAAACTGGGCGCTAAACCGGGAGCTCTAGGTGTCTGTCACCCTCTTGGAACTGATGGGGAAACTGAGGCCCAAAGGGAAGAGGCTCCTCAAGGTCACACAGAAAGTGGCAAAGTGAGAACCAGACCCCAAGACCCTCAGGCCCCCCATGCTCTGCTGCCTCCTCCCACTACACACTACTTCCCTTCTTCCAAGAATGACTGTTAAATATGTATACATGGGGAGTCTTGTCTCAACCAAGAGACAGGAGGGTTTCTACCAGCTCACAAACCACAGTTAGGATGTTGACCAAACTTTGCAGGATAGCAAGGGCCCCACCAGGCTCCGTTTAGAAAGATTTGCATGGTTGTGTTCATGTAGGTCACAAACATATGTGAATGAAAACCCATCCATGACATGCCTGTGTTGAATACATTCTTCTCCTTTAACAAACATTTTCTTGGAGTAAATGTAGCTATGTGAGCCTTGAAATGCTAGTTCCTGTTCCCTGTAGCATCCTTTCCTGTAGCAAAAAAATGGAAACAACTGCTACTGAAACAGCCTAATTAACATCCCTTGCTAAAGCAACAGATGAATGGTGGTAGATCCAAGGCACTGGACACTCTGTAGCACTTTATTTTTTTATTTTTATTTTTTTCTGTAGCACTTTAAAAGTACAGCAGTAGGTCTATACAGGGAGCTACTGCTCATTGTTAAGTTAAAAAAAAAAAAAAGAAAAAGCAAATTTAAGAAAAATATCTACAGTGTAAAACCACATACAGAAAACAAAAGAACTCATGAAACAATCCTGTATCTTTCTGTGGATACACATGTGCTTATATAAATGCAGAAATAAAATCTGGAAAAACACACACCAAGTTAATAAATAACCTCAGAGGCAAGGGGAAGGGGCCATGTATTGGGGGAAGAGGCTATGTATTGGAGGAGGGGCTGGTCAAATGGAACCTCATCAGCAAAAGAGACACAGATGTATAGAACAGTCTTTTGGACTCTGTGGGAGAGGGCAAGGGAGGGATGATTTGGGAGAATGACATTGAAACATGTATATTATAATATGTGAAAGGAATCGCCAGTCCAGGTTCGATGCATGATATAGGGTGCTCGGGGCTGGTGCACTGGGATGACCCAGAGGGATGGGATGGGGAGGGAGGTGGGAGGGGGTTCAGGATGGGAACACATGTACATCCGTGGCGGATTCATGTCAGTGTGTGGCAAAACTGTTAGGGGAAGCACACTGATTGAAACCGCCCACCCTGGCCAGGCACCATAGTAACCATTTGCATGAGTTGTTTTATGACAGGAGATCCTGATAAGGAATACGGAACTAATAAGTCACCACCAACCGAAAGAGTTCGGGAAAGGTCAAAAGGAGACACCGCGTGTCCGTCCACTTCCCAGAATCCCTCTCGCCAGCATCCATCTTGGCTGAGCGATGCGTGTGCCCCCAGGAAAGACTCTGAATTAGAATGACTGGCCAAAGACTACCCGGAAACTAATCCCATCACCATAAAACCCAAGACTGCGAACCATGCGGCAGAGCAGTTCTCCTGGGTTCCCTTACCTACTGCTCTCCACCCGGGTGCCCTTTCTCAATAAAATCTCTTGCTTTGTCAGCATGTGTCTCCTCGGACAATTCATTTCCGAGTGTTAGACAAGAGCCGAGTTTCGGGCCCTGGAAGGGGGTCCCCCTTCCTGCAACAAAACCACTACAATATTGTAAAGTAATTAGCCTCCAATTAAAATAAATAAATTTATTAAAAAAATGAATAGACAAGAAAAAAAGAATAAATTTTATTTGCATATTATTTACTTAAACTATTTTAAATTATTTATTTATTTATCTATTTATCAGCATTTATTTTTTGGCCATGCTGTGTGGCATGTGGGATCTTAGTTCCCCAACAAGGGATCAAAGCTGTGTCCACTGCAATGGAAATGCTGAGTCTTAACCACTGGACTACCAGGGAAGTCCCAAGTTACACTAGTTTATAGAAATACTATACTTTTTTTTACATTGGAGTATAGTTGATTTACAATGCTGTATAGTTTCAGGTGTATAGCAAAGTGATTTAGTTATACATATTCATATACTATTCTTCTACAGGTTCTTTTCCCATTTAGGTTATTACAAAATATTATACATTGAGTAGAATTCCCCGTGTGATGGGCTTCCCAGTGGTTCAAGTGGTAAAGAATTTGCCTGCCAATGCAGGAGCTGCAGGAGGTGTGGATTCGATCCCTGGATCGGGGAAGTCCCCTGAAGGAGGAAATGGCAACCTACTCCAATATTCTTGCTGGGAAATCCCATGGACAGAGGGGGAGCCTGGTGGGCTACAGTCCAGGAGTCAGAGAGTCAGACATGACTGAGCAACTGAGCATACATGCACCCTGCGCTAAACAGTAGGTCCCTGATGGTTATCCATTGTATATACAGCACACTGTGCGGTGTGTATGCTAATCCCAAACTCCCAATTTATCCCTCGCCCCACCTTTGCCCTTTGGTAACCGTAAATTTATTTGCTAAGTCTGTGAGTCTGTTTCTGCTTTGTAAATAAATTCATTTGTATTGTGTGTGTGTGTGTGTGTGTTTTTTTTTTTTTTAGATTTCACATATAAGTGATATCATATGATATTTGTCTTTCTCTGTCTGACTTACTTCACTTAGTATGATAATCTCTAGTTCTATCCATGTTGCTGCAAATGGCATGAAAAATACCTTTAGAGCAAGGGCTGACAAAGTTTTCCTGTCCGTGAAGTGAAGTGAAAGTCTCTCAGTCGTGTCCGACTCATTGCAACCCATGGACTGTAGCCTGCCAGGCTCCTCTGTCCATGGAATTCTCCAGGTAAGAATACTGGAGTGGGTAGCTGTTCCCTTCTCCAGGGGATCTTCCCAACCCAGGGATCAAACCCAGGTCTCCCGCATTGCAGGTGAATTCTTTCACTGTTGGAGCTACCAGAGAAGCCCAGAGGTAGCAGTAAATATTTTAGGTTCTGTGGACTATAGTCTGCTGTTGTAAGTGCAAATGCAGCCCTGGACATTACACACAAGAATGAGTGTGGCCGTTTTCAAATATGACTTTATTTATGGACACTAAAATTTGAATTTCACATATTTTCATATGTCATCAAATATTTTCTATAGCCATTTTCAAATGTTAAGACTATTCTCAGGTCACTGGCTCTCTTGAAGCAGGCAACAGGAGATCTGGCCCCAAGGCAGTAGCCAAACCCTGCTCTAAGTCCAGTCAAACCCCTCCCTGCTAGCCATACACATTTTTTTTTTTTTGTCCTCAAGTATTCCTGTCCTTCAGGCCCCCTCATGGCGCTCCAGTGACCTGCAATGGCCCCTCCAGCTGCCTCCTAGGTCCACCTGTCTGCCCTTGGGGACCCACCTTGCAGAGCCGCAGGGCTGTTTTTCACTGAGCTGGGCTCCAAATGGCTCCATTCACCTTAGCAGGGGGAATGCAGAGAAAATAATTGTGTGTGGAGCCTACTGGAGGAACCAGAACTTTGATTTGCCTTTGAAATTAGCCCTTTCCTCCCCTCCTGTTCCCAGGGATCCCTCCCACTTCCCTAATCACACCTTGCTGGTGCCATCTCTCCCTTGCAGGCCCATGGCTGCAGCAGCATCTCAGTTCCAGTGGGCTGCACCATGGACCCCAGAGCCTCTTTCTTCCTGTCCTGGTGTCTGCTCATCTGAGTCATGTCAGGTATGGATGACTTCTTCCATCTCAGCAGATCTTTTCCCTCCCCAGGGACTCTTGAGGACTCCCTGCTTCCCCCAACCTTGCCTCTTCTTTTCCAGGAGTGTCTGTTGACAGCACTGGAGTGATGCTGGAACAGAGCGCTCAGCCCAGCTCCTTCCTCACTATCTGTGTCCCCCTGTCTGTGCTGGGTCCTGTCACCTTTTTGAGCTCAGCTTCCTTATTTCATACTGACAAGGATGGACCGGGTGCATTATCTCCCATGTCTCTTCCAGACCCAACAAGCCTATCTGGTCTGAAAGTCAGAAACTATGAAGTCTAGTAATTGGGGGTTCACCTGTGGTTCAGTGTGTGGAACTCTGAAATCTGACAGAGTGAAAAACCTGGCTCCTGTGATCACTGGCAAGATTTAACAAAACCAAGGCTCAGTTTATTCGGGAGTAGAGGGGGGATAACAGTTAATCACAAAATTATAAGCTAGTTTCAATGATTAATTGATGTGATGTACATAAACTTCTTTCTTTGGTGCTCAGCTTTCTTTATAGTCCAACTCTCACATCCATATGTGACTGCTGGAAAAACCAAAGCTTTGACTAGACGGACCTTTGTTGGCAAAGTAATGTCTCTGCTTTTAAATATGCTGTCTAGGTTGGTCATATGAAGAAAGCTGAGCACCAAAGAATTGATGCTTTTGAACTGTGGTGTTGGAGAAGATTCTTGAGAGTTCCTTGAACAGCAAGGAAATCCAACCAGTCCCTCCTAAAGGAAATCAGTCCTAAATATTCATTGGAAGAACTGATGCTGAAGCTGAAACTCCAATACCTTGGCCATCTGATGCAAAGAATTGACTCATTGGAAAAGACCCTGATGCTGGGAATGATTGATGGTGGGAAGAGAAGGGGCTGACAGAGCATGAGATGGTTGGATGGCATCACTGACTCAATGGAAATGAGCTTGAGTAAGCTCCAGGAGTTGGTGATGGACAGGTAAGCGTGGTGTGCTGCAGTTCATAGCATGGCAAAGAGTTGGACATGACTGAATGAACTGAACTGAACTGAACTGATATAAACATCTGGCTTGGAGCCTAACACACAAACACTCGATAAGTGGTAGCAGTATTAATTTAAAGGAATCTGATTATACTTGATCATACCAAGATTATGTAATTCTAAGAGTCTGGAAGTATTTATTTCTGAATAAAATAAGTGTTTATTTCTAGATTCTCTGACTCTGTTAATTGCTCAGTCATATCCAACTCTTTGTGACTCCATGGACTATAGCCTGCCAGGCTCCTCTGTCCATGGAATTCTCCAGGCAAGAACACTGGAATGGGTGGCCATTCCCTTCTCCAGGGGATCTTCCCAACCCAGGGGTTGAACCTGGGTCTCCTGCATTGCAGGCAGATTCTTTACCATCTGAGCCACCAAGGAAGCCGCTAAGAATCTATGATTTTTCTCACAAAGATCAACAGTTGTAGGGCTCCATCAGGGGTACAGCCTGAAGGATTTCTAGCTCAGAACCTGACAGTCAGTAAATCCTCAGGGGAGGCTGAGTCCCCAGGGAGACATTCCTCTATCTCTCTGCTTCCAGCCATCCCAGGAAGATGCTGGAGCCATAACAATCTCTGCGAGAAAATAGCTGTGACTAAAATAGGATTTAGAGAGTTGGTATCATCCCAGATGTCCTCTCCCAGATCTGTCTGGTCATTGGCACTAGGTATTCCCATGTGGTGCTATCAGATGCTTTTTAGAGAGCCTCAGATGGAAGGGAAGGGCAGGCACCCTTTTGATAAGAAGGCAGCAGTTTAAGAAAGGGTTAATGGTTGATACTGGAGGGTTTATTTGAAGGAGAAGGAATTGGATGATGGGGATACTGGAGGTGATGTGGTCATACATTTAGAGATGGGCACTGAGAATGATCCTTGAGAGCTCATCCAGACCAGAAAGTTAAAAACTATGCTCAAAGGAATTCATTCTATTGCCTTACTGCCTACTTTAAGGTTGGGACAAGAGACAGGGAGAGTAGTGTTTGAAAAGCTGGTTGGGTGAGTCTACAGCTCCACCACCCCCCCCCCCCCCCCCACTAAATTTTTCAATCAGAAGAATCCCTTTTTTTTTTCTTTCTTAACATGTCTAGAGAGGGTTCTGTTATCTAGAGTGTGTCTGTTCATTGGTTTGTTTTTTAAACTTGAAAATCTTGGTTTAGTCCAACCTCTTCATTTTATAAGTACAAAAACTGAGGTCCAGAGATAGCAAGATGAGAAATACAAAGAGGTAGTATCTAAGAATCTTCATCCTGGGAGGTGGGACGTCTGCTAGTGAAGTGTTTGCATCCACCCTGTAATCAGGGCTTGCTCTGGATCCTGGCTGAATCTGGTCAGGACAGCCCCAGCTCTGGGAGCTGCTCTAACCCAGCCAGTGGTCAGATTTCAGTCAGTTCAGTTGCTCAGTTGTGTCTTTGCAACCCCAAGCACTGCAGAAGGCCAGGCCTACCTATCCATCACCAACTCCCAGAGTTTACTCAAACTCATGTCCATTGAGTCAGTGAGGCCATCCAACCATCTCATCCTCTGTCATCCCCTTCTCCTCCCACCTTCAATCTTTCTCAGCATCAGGGTCTTTTCAAGTGGGTCAGATTTGAAAAGGGTCAGATTTCAACTCCAGACCAAATAGGGTTTCAGACCCAAGTCCCAGAGATACCCCCAGCTGGTTGCTCTGACAAGATCTTCTCAATTCGGGCAATCAAAGAACCAGCCAGTGTTCCTGACCCCTCTTTTATCCTGTCCACTGATTCATTGCTTCTGTTTCACTGAAGGCTCCTATCCATAGAGATTTGGCTATTAAAACATTAGCTTTAGTTTTAAAAAATATACTGTGGCCTCCCCAAGATGTCCACATCTTCATCTCCAAATGGCAGAGGCATTAAGCCCACAGATGGAGTTAAGGTTGCCAATCAACTGACTTAAAATAGGCAGAGTACGCTCGGTTATTCATTCAGGTGGGCCCAGTATAATCACAAAGATCCTTAAACATGGAAGAAATGAAACTTTGGGTTAAATCCGGTTCACCTACCTTCACTAATCCAGGTCGTTTTAAGACTTGCATGTCCTCCAAGTAGCATGGAACCTAAAGGATAAGATGTTTGCCCAAGTTATTTTCCAGGACTTGGAATCAGCTATGTCTCGTTTACGCTGAGCTGGTGAAGACTGGGTGGGACCAGAGACCTTTCAACTGGGCAAGCGCTAGTGACTTTTGGACATCAGAGGGTGGAAAACGCCACTTTCAGAATGTGTGGCCTAGCTACACCTGCGCAGAATAACACTTACTGAACCTTTTTCGAATCGCCTCTCCCCACGCCTCAGACCAAGCTGCTTCTTTATTTTTCATCCTGTAGACACTCTGAACCCCTTGCCTTTGGGGATGCGAATTTGAGACTCGATCTTCCTGTTCACAAACTCCAGTGGCGTCACAGTCTTTTGTCTATTCACTGAAAAAAGAAACTGGTTCTGTAACAAAGGGACTCACATGAGAGAATCAGAGAGGTGGCACCATGATGCAGACTTGGTCCATCGAGGCTGGCTTTGGAGACAGAGAAAAGGGGAACGTAAGCCAAGGAATATGGGCAGCCTCTAGAAATTGGAAAAGACAAAGAAACATCTTCCAAGAGGCCCTGCTGACCCCTCAGTTTTAGCCCCATGAGAACCATTTCAGGCTTTTGACCTCCAGAACTATAAGATAATAAATTTACTTCATTCTAAGCCACTGAGTTTGTTACAGCATCAACAGGAAATGAATAAACTATTCATGCTAACTGTTTATTGAACATCTATCATATTTCAGGCACTGTCCTAAGTGTTTCACATTTATTACTTAATACATATAATAGTTTTATAAAGCAGGGGTTCTTGTTGCCATTTTCTAAATTTATAAAATGGTACTCAGGGAAATTTAGTGACTTGGCCAAGGTCACACAGCTAGTGTGTAGCAGAGCAAAGATTCAAAGCCCAGCACCTCTAGCTCTAAAGGCCATGTGCCATCAGCTTGTCCAGGCTCACTTCTGCTTATCTGGAGTGGCTTAAAGAATACCTCCTCAGGGAATCTTTGTTTTCAGATGCCAGACCTTAGTGTTCTAGGCCAGGGGTCCCCAGCCTCTGGGCTGAAGATCAGTACCTCCTGTCGGATCAGCAGCAGCATTAGATTAAAGTACACTATAAATGTAATGTGCTTGAATCACCCTGAAACCATCCCCCACCACTTCCCAGCCTGTGAAAAAATTGTCTTCCATGAAACTGGTCACTAGGTCAAAAAGGCTGAGGACCACTGTTCTCGGCCGCTTCTTCAGGATTCTGAGTTCAGCTGTGCTCTCAGAGGCTTAGTTTCTTGTAAAAAGAGGGTCATAATGCTCATTGGGTGCTCTTTTGGGCTATGGCAAGATTTAAACCAAAATGTGGGTGGTAAAATTCTCTGAACCGTTGTGTTCTCCATGTAAGAAATTCAGAATAAACCTCTTCAAACTACCAAGACTTCCCCAAACCGTTGCAACATCCTTTCCCTCCAAGGCTAGGCGCAGCTGCCAGGATACTTAACCCCACCAGGGACACCAGGGAGACCTTTTATACTGTAGTGAAATAACAGAAAAAAGATATACATCGGTCCTCAGTTCCTGACACCAGTTCCTAAAAACCCTTGGAATTTCCTAAGTGATAGGTGCACTTGAAGCATCTTAAAATGTTTGGTCTTTGACCCCAGTTCCCAATACAGAGCTCCTAGAGCTCTTTGGATTTCCCAGGTGACAGGAGTGTCTTTTGTTCTAACGAGGCAATCTAATGAGGTGACTCTTGTGGGCTCCTGGATGAGGGCTGGTCACCAGAAAGAAGGCTGGTTACCATGGTTAGAAGCTTGGAACTTTCAGCTCTACCCGTGTCCTCTGGGAAGGAGAGAGGGGCTGGAGATTGAGTTGATGGAGGATGTCTACATGAAGAAGCCTCCATAAAAAAATTTTAAATTGAAGTATAGTTGATTTACAATGTTGTGTAGTTTCAGGTGTACACCAAAGTGACAGTTATACAAATACATGTATCCACTCTTTTTCAGACTCTTTTCCCATATAGGTCATCACAGAGTATTAAGTAGAGTTCCTCGTGCTGTAAGTAGGTCCTCAATAGTTATCTATTTTTATATAGTAGCATGTATGTGTCAATCCCAATCTTACAATTAATCCTCCCCAACCCCCGGTAACAATAAGTTTATTTTCTACATCTACAATTTTATTTTGGTTTTGTAGATAAGTTCATTTGTATCCTTTCTTTTAGATTCCACATATAAGCACTATCATATGATATTTGTCTTTATCTGACTTACTTCACCTAGTGTGATAATCTCCAGATCCGCCCATGTTGTACAAATGGCATTACTTCATTCCTTTTATTGACTGAGTAATATTCCATTGCCTCTCACATCTTCTTTATCCATTGCCCTGTCCATGGTCACTTAGGTGCTTCCACGTCTTGGCTATTGAAATATTGCTCCTGTGAGTGTTGAGGGTACATGTATCTTTTTGGATTAGAGTTTTGTCTAAATGTATGCTCAATAGTGGGATTGCTGGATCATATGGTAGCTCTATTTTTAGTTTTTTTAAGGAAACTCCATACTGTTTTCCATAGTGGCTGCACCAATTTACCTTCCCACCAACACCGTAGAAGGGTTCTCCTTTCTCCACACCCTCTCCAGCATTTGTTTGTAGACTTTTTGATGATGGTTATTCTGACTGGTATGAGGTGATTTCTCATTATAGTTTTGATTTGCATTTCTCTAATTATTAGTGATGTTGAGCATCTTTTCATGTGCTCTTTGGCCATTTATATGTCTTCTTTGGAGAAATGTCTGTTTACGTCTTCTACCCATTTTTTTATTTTTTTAAAAATATAACATTACTGAGTTGCATGAGCTGTTTGTAAATTTTGGAGATTAATCCCTTGTTGGTCCCATTGTTTGCAAATATTTTCTCCCATCTTGTGGGTTGTCTTTGCATTTTGTTTCTGGTTTCCTTTGCTGTTCAAAAGCTTTTGAGTTTAATTAGGTCCTGTTTGTTTGTTTTTGTTTTTCTGTGACTCTAGGAGACAGATCAAAAAAGATCTTGCTGTGACTTATCTCAAAGAGTGTTCTGCCTATATTTTCCTCAAAGAGTTTTTTTTATAGTTTTGGTCTTATATTTAGGTCTTTAATCCATTTGAGTTTATTTTTGTGTGTGGTGTTAGAGAATGTCCTAATTTCATCCTTTTACATGTAGCTGTCCAGTGCAACCATTGGCACTTACTGAAGTGACTGTCTTTTCTTCATTGTATAATCTTACCTCCTTTGTCATGGATTATTTGACCATAGGTGCGTGGGCTTCTTTTGAGGCTTTATATCCTGCAAGGGCTTTTTTCTAGTTCCAGAGAGCTGGGGTTACTCTTTAGTTTCTGTGTGCACATGGAAATTCCACCAGCAGTGTATCTGCTGGAGGCAGCAAATACTGCCTGTAGGGAGAAATGTGGCAGTGGTAAGGCCAAGAAGAATGACCTGTTGGTGCTTGGATGCCAGGCTGGAGACATCCTTATGTCAAGGACTCCATCACAGGGAAGGCAGGAATAAAGGCAAAATTGGTCCCACAGCATTGCCCCTTTGAGTCCAGGAGAAAATTGGGCAGAGGCTGGGATATAAAAACCCAGTTCAGATTTGTCCTCTCAATTGAGTCTCTTAAAATAAGATTTCCTGGGACTCTGCCTCTTTTGGCAGATGGAGGTATTCAGAGGGCATTTGCTGGCTTGAACAAAGGGACACAAGCAAGAAGCCAAGAAGGGCAAAGGGATTTGTGAGATTCCGTTTGCAAAGTGTGGGCAAGGTCAATGATGGTGGTGGGGAGGGGAGTGGTAGATGGGCTAATTAGAAGTTGCACTTGAGGCCAGTGAGATAGGAGAGCTGATCAAACTGTGGGTGGGGGGAATTCCCTGGCCGTCCAGTGGTTAGGACACCGTGTGTGTGGGGTTCAATCTCTGGCCAGGAAATTAAGATCTCGCAAGCCATGGTGGGTAGGGCCAGGGACCAATACAAATCCGGACAGCCTGACTGGGGACAAGGGGAAGACTGGGTGGGTGGGGTGATAAAAGCTGGGGAAGGGGACTGTCAGCTGAACAAACGCTGCTCACTAGGTGTCTCAGCTCTTGCCCATCTCCTGCCCACCCCAGCTGGCACCCCAAAATGAAGCCAGCAGTCAGTTCAGCTGAGAGTATTCGTGGGTGCAGACACAGGGAAATATGCAGACACAGGGAAATGCTGGGCTCGGCACGGCCAGGACAGCATGAGTGCATGAGGAGAGGACCACCAGGGAAAGACCTGCATCTTCACAGGTGCCCTGGAGTCAGGGTTTCCAAGAGCCTCAACTCAGAAAGTCCTTCAAACCTGCCTTCAGTATCTCTTCTTAGACCCACATGTAAAATGAAGGAACCGCTCTAGTGGTTCTTTAAGATCCTTCTTGTGACATTCTGGGATTTTATGGCTAGTTCCATGTAGAATGGGGGAGTCAGAGTCCACCTTTGTCCAACAGAGGAAAGAGATGACTCTTCTCGACTCAGCAGTGTCTCTGCCTTACTCAATTCCAACCGTAACAGTAATGATGATCCAATTAGAAGGTCTTGACCATGACTATCAGCATCACTTGGGAGCCTGTTAGAAACAGATTCTTAGACTCCCCTGCCATTAAGTCTGGACAGATTCTGGAAGCTTAACAAGTCCTATAGGTGATTTCAATCTTCAGGAAGATTTGATAAGCAGTGTGTCTCAACTATGGCTGCACATTAGGGTCACCGGGGGAGGTTTTTTTTTTTTTTAATATTTTTTATTGATTTATTATCTTGCTGTGCCAGGTCCTAGTTGCGGCACACAGGATCTTCTATATTCATTGCTGCATGTCAACTCTTAGTTGCAGCCTCAACTCTTAGTTGCAGTTCAGGGATCTAGTTCCCTGAACAGAGATCGAACCTGGGCTCCTGTATTGGAAGCATGGAGTCTTAGCCACTGGACCACTAGGAAAGTCCCCAACTGGGGAACTTTAAAACTACTGGCACTAAATCCTCACCTCAAGCCATGTTCCAATGGGTTTGGTCTGGGGTGGGGCCCAGGAATTGGTTATCTTACAAGCATCTCAGTGACTCTACTGTGCAGGCAAAGTTAAGAAATCTATGTGTTTGTCTACCTCTGAGCTGCTTCACCCAACACAGAAGGCTTTTTAACAGATGTGGCTATTTAAATCCAAATTAACTAAAAGCTTAAAATTCTGTTCCCAAGTTGCACTAGCTACATTTGAAGAGCCCTATAGCTACATGTGACTAGTGGTTACATACTCAGCAACACAGATGCCAGTACAGAAAGTTCTATTGGTAGCACTGCTCTAGAAAACTGGTCTCCAGATGTTCATAATTCCTACTCACTGTACCATGATGTACCGAAGAATCTGATTTGAGATTGTGTTGCTCAAAGTACCATGAAAGAGTTTGATGAACGTTTGCCTCCCACAGGCCTACGTCTCATATCCAGTATCTCATTTGCTTCTTATCAGTTCTGCAAAATAGGCCAGAGGAGGATTATTGCTTCCACTTGATAAACAAGCAAGGCTCCAGGAAGAAAGGGATTTGTTTAAGGTCCCACAGCTAGCAGGTGGCAAGGTTAGGAATCAAATCAGAAACCTGGACTTCTAGTTCAGTACTTCCAGTGATGTTTTCCACAAAGGGCCCTTTAGAGACCAACTGGTGTGACACCGTCATTGTACAAATGAAGACACTAAGATCAGACAGGGAGAGAAAGAGATTGCAGATGCACAGCAAACTGATGACAAACCGAAACTAGCAAACTGGTTTTTAGTCTTCAGTGCAGGACCCTGTGTAAGAGAGCAAGGAGCTAGGGGATGGGGAGAAAAAGTGGGATTTCAAGTCCCCACCAGGGACCTCCTGCTTGTAGCTAGTGGTAGAACACCAGGAAGCTAGAAGTCAGGCAAGCTCATTCTCTCCTTCCAGACCCAGAGGAGCTGCTCTTTGTCCTCAGGGAGGATTGTATGAGATGGTATAGCTGTGCAGCTATCGGCCAGTTCTGCTTCCCTGTCCGGTGACCAACCCCCTGGCCTAGGGGACATTGCATTGGGAGTTCCCCACTGCAGAGGTGCCAGTGGATGGGACCAACGTCTCCCTCTTTTAAAGTTTCATTTTTATAAATTTTAATTGAAGTATAGTTAGTATACGATATGTTAGAAGTGTACAACATAGTGAATCAAAACTTTTACATATTATACTCCATTTACAGCTATTATAAAATACTATGTGGTGCTGTTAGAGCAAGTGCCACCAATGGCCACTGCTGCCCCACCTGGACCACACACACCCCAGGCCCCCGGGTCACCTCTGCATCCCTAGACGCTCTGTTCCCAGGTCCTGGCTGTCCTGGACCCAGTGCCAGGCTGTGGTGTGGATTGAGTGGGCCGGGCATTCGCTCAGAGCGGGGATTGTGGCGAGGTGGCTGTTGCTAGGGCAGACCTCTCTGCCCTGTCTGTTGACAGGCCAGCACCTGTGTACTCCTCATGAGTGGAGTCTAGGCTCTGCCAGCATTTCTGTCGGTCCCACTGGTTCTCCAGGCAGCCACAAGGGCTTGTCCCTTCTGTGTGGGACCCCAGGGCTGGAACGTCCGTCCAGTCTGTGGCTCCACTCGCTCACTCCCCAGGACGAGTGTCCACTCATGTGATCAGATTTCCTTCTCAGTCCCCTCCCAGGGTCACAGGTGCTCACCCAGTGCTTTTCTTCCCATCCTACCTGATTCTGTGGGAATCTTTTCGTACCCTTGGTTACACAGGAACTCTTCCAGTTTCCGGATAGTATTCTGAGAGACTTGTTGCACACGCAGATGTGTTTTTGGTGTGCTTGTGGGGGCAGGTGGGCTCCACGTCCTCATACTCAGCCATTTGGTTCAGGCTCCGACTCAGATCTTTATTCCAACCATTCTAACAATCAGCTCAACATGTGTGTACCCATGTCTCTCCCCTTCTCTTCATGGCAGACCCTTCTTTCTCCCCTAAACCCACCATCTAAGCTTCAGCGACCTTGGTACAGAAGATTTCGACAAAACCCATTCTAGGAAGCACCGAGTTACCTTATGCCTCTCCTCCAGCCCCGGAGGAGCCCTCAGCTTCTCTCCAGGGACCTGAACAGCTTATCTTTGTCCACAAAACCTGGGCTTTCAGGCGCTCCGATACTGACGTGTGACCGTGGCCAAGTCACTCTTCTTTCACTGTGCCTCTTACCTGCCGACCGAGCCCCATTCAGAGATAGCACCTGGGGCAGCTGATAGACAGTAAAATTTTGTCCCTGCAGCTGGGTCCACCCCCTGATGTCAGCACCAGGCCCACAGCGACGTGAACACGACGTGCTAGCAGAGCCAGGTAGGCTGCAGGGAACACCCTCTGTGTGGAAAAGACCTGGGCCAGGGATGCTGCCATTGATACCTGCCAGGCCAGGAACCTTCAGGGTGTGGGGACAGCTACCACCCATGTCCTTGTGCCCCCCTGCACCCTGACTCCTGGCATCCAGGTGTAGAGCAGCAGATAGAAGCAGGGGTAGGTAACTGTGTGAACCTTGGTTTTGATGCCAAGAAGGTGCCCCCTAAACAGCAGAAAGAACCTTCACCATCACCCTTACCCTCTGTCAGCCCATCAGTGCTTTCACGTCTTGTTTCAGCCTCAGGGCCTCACTCCAAGCTTTGGCCTATTCTGACAGGCAGCATTTGAGCCAGGCTTTACTCCAGCCCCAGCCCCCACACCAAGCCTGGGCAAGGCCAGGGCCCATGGGACACCAGTTTCTGAGAAGTCCAGAACTGCTGGTGAGTCCCTCAGCTCCTAGGACTTACTCCGCAAGGAACCCTGCCCCCAGCAGAGGGCTTCTTCCCACTTCCTCTCTCTCCGAGGAAAGCAGAGGCCAAATGAATGCAGTATCAGGTGTTCTTTTTATTTTCCATAGCTTGCCTGCCGCAGTTCACCTCTTCACAGCCACCACAGGCTACAGGAGGGAAACCCCACCTCCCTCAACCTGCCCCTTCTCCAGCCTGGCCCTTCTCAATTAGGACAATGTTTTGTAATTTACATTCTGCAGCCTGAAGTGCTCAGGTTGGGGGAGAAACTTGGTTAAAGATGTTTAAGAGACGCTGGACTCTTTGCTCCGTCCCTGTGAGTTTGCAATGCACATTAGCATATTAAAGGCTCTGAGAAGTCCTGCAATTTGCAGAGCTGTGTAACTTGAGTGAACCTGTGTGGTTAGTTGCCCAGTCATGTCTGACTCTTTGTGACCCCATGGACTCTAGCCTGCCAGGCTCCTCTCTATGGGATTCTCCAGGCAAGAATACTGGAGTGGGTTGCCATGCCCTCCTCCAGGGGATCTTCCCAGCCCAAGGATTGAACCCAGGTCTCCCACGCTGCAGGTGGATTCTTTACTGTCTGAGCCAACAGCAGAGCTGTGTAACTTGAGTGAACTTAGAGTTTCCCAAATTACTTGGCCACCCCTTCTTTTCTCGGTTGTGACCATTCACATCCAGAGCTGTCCCCAAGGCTCCTGGATAATGTGTTTGCATAGGTTTGGAGAAGCAGAGTCACATCTGAACACCTAGAAGGAGAAATGGATGAAGCCGAGATCGAGGGGAATGAAGAAAGTGGTCTGGGTTGATGGAGGAAACTTCTGTTCCCATGAGTTGACCTTTCCTACACGCTGGCCCCGGGGGGCTGGGGGACCTCAGGCAAGGCCACTGGATCTTGTGATCGCAGTGTGCTCTCTGCTAACGCTTGGAAAGAAGCTGCTTTGAGAATCTTTCACAGATGGGGAGCGAGGTATATGTGAAGGCATTTAATCAAAATGCTTATACAGAGACGGGATTGCTACTGTCTCCAGATGACCCAAGGCTTCCTGAGAAGAATCTTGAATCCACAGATGGTCAGGCCTGGACAGGCCTGCCGAGGTTAGTTACTCCAGCCACCCCTCTGCGCTGATGGGGAGGCTGAGGGCTAGGGTCTACAGGCCTGGGGTCGGGCTGCTAGAAGGGGCTGAGTGGAGAGCAGGACTGAGAGACTGGACAGGGCAGGGCAGACAGAGCAAGGAGAAAGGCCACGTCTCATACACGGCCTTCTAGACTTCAGAGAGGGAGACAGTACGCTCCGATGACAGATGAGCCCCAGGCCTGGCTCTGGGTCCCTCTCCCCGCCTCGGTTTCCTCATCTGCACGGGGATGAGGTTCCAGCTCTGGCTGTTGAGGGCACTTAGATCCACTAGGGGGCACCCGAGTCCTGATGGTGCTGAGGCTGAGGGAGCAGGAGGGTGGCGGGTGAACCTTGCCTGGTCCAGGAGGAGTAGCTATGGCCTTAGCCCTTGGATGGACCAGACTCGGCCTGGCGCTGGTGGCGTGCCCGATGCTCTGCCCCGCGGGCAAGGGACTCCAGTGCCTCCCCACCTTGATTCACAGCGTGTGGCCCCCATCTTCCCCTGCTGACCCCCAGCCCCTGGTCTGACCTTCAGACAAGTCTAGAATGGAACAGTGAGTGACTCAAGGGCAGTCTGTTCAGTTGCCCTAACTGGTTTAGAGGCTGAGGAAAGGCCAGGTGGGGTGAGTGGCTGGGGCAAGTTAGGTCACTGAGGAGCCGGCAGCAAAGCTGACAAGTTAGGACCAGGGGCGTGTTCCCTCTTGGTCGGATGCCCAGGGTGGCACGGTTGCCCCTGGGGAAAGCCTCAGCGCTCCCTGACCTGAACAGAGAGAAGGGTGGGGGTGGGGGAACAAAAGGGTTCCTCTCGCTTGTTCCCCGGCTCGAGGGAGGGAGCTGCTCGGGGCCTAGGCAGCCCCCAGGTGATTCTGTGTGCCCAAGCCCCCAGGGCTTGCTGGGCACACACCCTGGCTCCCCGTCTCACTCCCGCCCTCATCCCCTCCTGGGAAAAGGACAAGCAACCCCTGCTGCCTCTCTACCAGGTCTTTAGAGGAAGCTGTGACCGCAGGCATCCTGGTGGCCCAGGCCCTATGTAGCCAGGAAGGAGACCTCGGTGGGGGTGACAGAGGCCAGGGAGAAGGCAGGGGCGGCGTCAGTCCCGAGGAGCCGGTACAGCAGCTCCTCCTTCTCCTGCTGGAGCTGCCTCCGTGATTGCGACTCCTTCTCCAGGGCCTCACGGGCAAGAAGCAGGTCCTCCGAGAGCTGCCTGTGGACACACAGCCAGCGCTGCCTGAGGGGACCGCCTCTCGGGGCCTCCAGCAACTGCAAAGACCAGCCCATTCCTCTAGGAAGCCTGCCCAGTGACCCCACTTGAAAAGGCAGCTCCAGCTGTTGACCAAGGTGGCCCTCAGCTTTGGGTTCAGATCTGCTCCACTACTAAGAAGTCTAATTCTGACCAGGTATTCACTCTGCGCAAATTTGCAAAATGGGAATGCTAACAGGACCAGCTCTTAGAGTCATTATAATGATTAGGATTAGATGAGATAATATGTTGTCAACAAATTACATCTGACACATGATCTCAGCTCTCATTGACTGACCCCTTACCACTGATTCATTCATTCTTTTGGCCTCTTGAACCCTAAGCTTCCTGTTCCTTCTTCCTGAACTGGCTTTCCCATGGAGCCCACTCAGCTGGGATGGGGACAAACAGATATTAATCAGTCCTGCTACTTCTGTTTCCGGGCAGAGCTGGTCCCTTGGGATTCCTGACCCCCAAGCAAAGAGGAGCCAACCTCCTCCCCCAGACAGGCTTGGACCTCCTGGAGACTCTCCCAACTGGAGATTCACAAAAAGTAAGTGGTGGGGAGGGGAGGAGCAGGGCGTGGGAGCAGCTACCTTGACACAACCATCTGGTTGCGGCCTCGGGCGTGGAGGTCCTCGTTCTCTTGCTGTAGGGTGGTGATCTTCTCCTCCAACAGCAGATTTTTTTCTTTCTGTAACAGATCAGAGTGAGCTCAGAAAGCCCCCGGCACAACTTGTGCTATCACCTCCCTCTTATCCGTGGCCACCCAAAACACTGATTCACTCTAGACCAAATGTTACATTTCATGAGGCAGTAAGATTACTTGGAACAACACAACTAAGGCGTGAACACAGGACTGCCAACTTTTCACTTCGCCAGATGAGTATTAAAAAAAGAAGACAGTCACTACCATCTAAAACCTCCGTCAGTTCCCAACAGGAAAAAAAATTGTTTAGTTCTCCAAAAGACAGAAGTATAAAATGTATATAAATGTAAGTGTATCTGTTATGCTATTCCACGAAAAATGGTTGAACAAAATGGATATGGAACCACTGAAATGGTCTGGCTTAAAATTTAGGTTGTGTGGCACACAAGAGGCCAGGGAACTTCTTCCAGGACAATGTAACATAATCTGTTTGGATTCAATCCGACGTCCCCCAAGGCCTTCCTTCTGGAGACAAGCCACTGGTGTCCCCAACGCCCATCACTGCCCAGGCCTCCCTTGCTGACTCTGGTTTCCTCTGTCTGATTTTTTTTCTTTTCCAGCATTGACTCCTTCCTCAACCCCTGCCTGACCTGTGACATCTGCCAGCCCCTCCTGGTTAGCCAGGATACTTGCCCTGGTGTCACTCAAGTGACAGCAATACGCTAGTCAAAAGTACAGGACCAGCTGAGAAGGAGCCACTGCAGGGCCCAGACCAGCCCCAGTCACTCAAGGGCCAGCACGGGCGGCATGTCAAAGCTGATACAGACCAGGCTGGGCCCCCCTCAGAGTATAATTAATACCTGCCCTCTGCACATATGACAGAGGAAATGCCCAGAAAGTGGAAGAGTGAGGCTGCCTCCCCCCAGCCCCCCTTCCCCATCCCTCCATTCCAGCCGCTGCCAGCCACGGACCACTGTCTCCATGAGGATCAGCCGCTTGTCCAGCTCATGGATTCGCTCATTCTTCATCTCGATGACAAAGTGTAAGCTCTCCAGCTCCTGCTCCCAGAACTGGCTGAGGCTCCCGTGCTCCTAGATAGGAACACAGAGGGACCTTAGACCAGCCGGAGCGGGGAGTGGGAGGGGGATGGGGAGAGTGGGCTACCTCCCTCCTCCCCATGCTGCCTCCAACTGTGTTTGACAAGTCACCTCCCCTTCTCGGCCTGTGGCAAGTGCTTAATGTGCTGTATCTTACTCCCTTCCAACAGTGCGTGCTGTGCCTACTCCATCATGGACGAGGAAACCATGGTTCACAGAGGTTAAGTTGCTTCTGCTAAGTGGTAGGTCTGCTCCTGGCACTTCATTCTGAGTCCAGAGCGTAAGCACTTGACCACCCATGTGCCTCTCTCTGATCTTTACGTTCCCCCTCAGTGACACTGGGACACTGTTTCTTCTAGACCCTCATTAAGGTAAGAGCATCAGTTCTAGCCCCAACCTTGAAGAGGGACTGGCCTTTCCTGTTGCCCAGACCTGGACCTTCTTGCAGGCTGAAGGAGGACAGGCTGTGGGGACCACCACCTACCTGGATGTGCTTCTTGTAGTCTCGGCTCAGGATGGACTCCTCTGCCCTCTTCATCTTGGCCTGGAAGGCCTCCAGCTGTGCAGTCAGTCTGTCAATGGTCTCCTGGAGGGGGGAGCAGGCAGGAGATGATGCAAGCCTGGCTCATAAGGCTGGAGGTGGACTTCTCCACCCCCCGGGGAGGGGTCAGCATTGGCTTCTTCAGTCTGTCTTTGCTCTGCCCAGCACTGCAGGCTTAAGCGACTTCAACCACTGTTCAAAACATACAGCCTCACCTCTCCATACCCTTGGGGATTATGTCAGGGTATTCCAGGCTGGTGGCAGACTGGCATTCAAAGTACATGCAAACCAGGCTCAGGGTCCTTGCCCTGTCTCTTCTCTCCCTGCTCCTTCTACATGCAGCCAACATCACATCACTCTTGCAGCTGCCAGGTACATGCCTGTCTCCATACTGCTCCCCATCAAGGATTTTGCTTCACCTAAACTCTGTCCATCGCCTCTAGGATAGGGCACCCCCTTACTAGGGCTCACAGACTCCCATTGTTTGGTCCCTGCCTGCCTCTCTGGCCTCCACTGTGTCCCCCTCATGCTCTATACTCAGGCCTGCTGGACTTGTTTCAGTTCCACAGGCACGCTGTATTTCCCCCCTTTCCTCCATGTGTTTAAACACGTGTTTTTTGTTTGTTTGTTTGTTCTGCTAAGGCACTCTTCCTAGCCTTCTTCATCTGAAAAATTCCAACCCACCCTCAGATTCCAGCTTAGACCTCACCCTCTCTAGGAAATCCCTGACCAGTCAATCTGGGTCAGAGGCCTTCCTTCATGCTTCCATGGCTCTAATCACACCATGGCCCCAGGCCCACGACGTCTTCAAGATGCTCCCAACCATCCCTGAAAGAGGCCAACCCTCATCTCAGACCAAGACCTCCTGAGCTGACAGTAGGGTCGCCACATCACAGAGACTCACACAGCCCAACCTTTCTCACCTGCAGGGCCACCTTGGCCTCCTGGAAGGAGTGGGTAAGGGCTTCCTTGTCCTGCTCATAGGAGGCCTGGAGGGCTGGAGTGAAAGGAGATGCAGTGAGCTCAGACCCCTGACACTTCACCCCATGAGGGCCAGAGAGCCCAAGTGACCCCTTGGGACCATAGGGGTCAGGAGTCTGAGAATGCTTTTATTTATCTTTCTATCTCATGGGCTTGGGGCTGAACCAGAACTATAGTAGATATTTAATAGAAGCTCATGGAAAGGGAAACAAATGAGATCCTGGGAAGATCTTGCATCCTGCCTCCTCTACAAAGTTCCTTTCGGAAAATTCCAACCTTATCTCAATTGAAAGAAGACGAGAGGGAAATGACCAGTCACTGGGTGGGATGGGAAACAGGACAGAGAACAGGAAAGTGTAATATAGCCAAAAGCCCAGGTATGCAAGGGGCCTGTGTCATAGGGGCAGTGACCCAAGGAAGAGAATGCTCAGTAATATAAATGTGATAGAGCTGTCAAAATTGCTAAGGTCAGCTCTATAAAAACTATATAAATTGTTATAAAAACTAATTTAAAACTTTTTGATAAATTATGGGACAGATAAATTATCAAGACAGGTTTGGTTCCAAGTAAGATGGAGGAAGCACATGCCATCCAGTCTCCTGAATTTAGCTATAAAACCAGGACAGAATGAATGGCACAACTATTTTCAGACTCTGAACAGTAAATGGTGGCAGGCAGACTGGGCAAGAAGATCAGAATCAAAGCGCTGCTCAACCAATGTACTTATTTAAACAAGACCCAGAATCTGATGTATTCAAATATTCAAAATGTTCAGAATGCAATACAAAATTGCTAAGCATATAAATCCAAAATTCCTCAGGTGACAAGTCTAAATACTCAGCACACAAAGAGGGAAAATCTCATCTGTCCTGAGAAAAGACGTTCAACAGATGCCAACACTGAGGTGCCACAGATTTCATTCTCCAGGGAATCTCCCTGACCTAGGAATCAAACCCAGGTCTCCTGCATTGCAGGCAGATTCTTTACTGACTGAGCTACAAGGGAAGCCCGTTGGAATTATGAAGGGACCTTAAGGAAACTGCTATAGCGCTCTGAAGTAAAGGTTAATGCTTTTCCAAAGAATGAAAATCAGAAAGTGTAACCAAACATTAAAACCAGGAGGGAATTTTAGAACAAAAAAAAATGAAGTAAAAACTCACTTGGTGGGGTCAATAGAGGAACAGAGATGACGTAAAAAAGAGTCTGTTGGTGATGAATTCTTTTAGTGTTTCTTCATCTAGAATGTCTCTATTTCACCTTCTTTCCTGAAGAACATTTTTTTTTCTGAAGATAGGATTCTTGATTTACAGTTCTTTTATTTTAGTAGTTTTAAAATGTTCTTATTCCTTCTAGCCTCCAAACATTCTAATGAGAAATCCACAATTCATTCAAACTTATTTCCTCTATGTAATGCACCATTTTTCTTTGGTTCTGTTCCAGATATTTTTTTTGTCATTAGTTTAAAAAAAGAGATATGTTTGAGTGTGGATTTTGGTGGGCTTGCTTTGGGGTTCAATAAGCATCTTTCATCTGTAGGATTATTTTTTGCCAAATTTGGGAAGCATTCAACCATTCCTTCTTCAAATAGTTTTTCTTCACTGCATCCTTTCTGAGTCTTTGACACAAATGTCAGACATCCTAGGATTATTTTATGGATACCTGAGGCTCTGTCCATTTTTTCCCAATATTTGTTTGGCTTTTGTTCAGATTTATGGTAATTTCTATGGATCTTCAAAAGTTCACTAGCTCTTTTTAATACCTACAAGATACCTACATTAAATATGTCACAGGTAGGTTAAAAGTAAAAGAATGAAAAAGCAACATTTAAGAATAAGGAAGATTCTCAGGAATGAAGAAGTACATTACATCATGATAAAGGGGTCCATTCTCCAGGAAGACATAACAACCTTAAATATCTATACAAGTATAGTCATTCTTCAAATTACATGAAGCAAAAACTGACAGAACTGAAAGGAGAAACAGACAAATACACAATTACAGTTGAAGGCGTTAACATTCCTCAATATTCGATAGAAAACATAGGCAGACAATCAGTAAGAATATAGACCTGAACAATACTGCCAACTTGTTTTAACTGATTAATTTATAAAGTACTCAACAGCAGAATACACATTCTTTCTGAGTGCACATGAAGCATTCATAAGATAGACCACATCTTGAATCATAAAATAAGCTGTAACAAGTTAAAAAAGGAATGAACTATAAACTATGTTCTCTGACTGCAAAGGAATCAAACTGGATACCGACCGGTAACAAAAAGAGAACTGGAAAATGTCCGAACACCTAGAAGGAAATACCCTTCTAAATTGTCAGTGAGCTAAAGAGGAAATCCTGAGGGAGATTAGAAGATATTTTGAACTGAACAAAAAATATAAAACATCAATTTCTAGGATGCAGATAATGCAGTGCTTAGGGTGAAATTTTTAGCATTAAGGGCTTACGTTAGAAAAGAAAGTGAAAGTTGCTCAGTCACATCCAACTCTCTGTAACCTCTTGGACTATACAATCCATGGAATTCTCCAGGCCAGAATACTGGAGTGGGTAGCCTTTCCATTCTCCAGGGGATCTTCCCAACCCAGGGATCGAACCCAGGTCTCCTGCATTGCAGGCAGATTTTTAACCAGCTGAGCCACCAGGGAAGCCCATTGAAGTTAAATTTGTACTTAAATACTGCCTGGAAAAGAAATGGCAGAAATGGCATGTCTTTTCTTGTGTTTATCTGGTATCTGTGTATCCTCCATGGTCAAATATCTGTTTAAATCTTTAGGTTTCTCTGAAAAATTCTACTGAATATTTTAAAATGATATAGTACAACTCTTTACAATCTCTTCCAGAGATAGAAGAGGAAGGGACATTTCCCAGCTCATTCCATGAGGCAAGCTTTGCCCTGATACTACAACCAGACAGATGGTACAAGAAAACTATAGACCAGTAGCCCTTATAAACACAGACAAAAATCTTCAATAAAATATTAGCAAATCAAGTTCAGCAACATATAAAAAGACCAAGAGAGGTTTTGTTAATGTAAGTTCAAAAACTTACATTAATGTAAGCTCAAATTAATGTAATCTACCATGTTAATAGTATAAAAAAGGGAAATCACATGATTATATGGATCATAGATATAAATGTAAAACTTAAAGCCATATAATTTTTGGAAGAAAAGAGAGAAGATCTTTGTTACCTAGAGTTCAGCAAAGAGTTCTTAGACATGACACCAACAGCATAATTGATAAAAGAAAAAATGACCTAGAATTTATTAAAATTAAAAGCTTTGCTTTGTGAAAACCATTAATGAGAGAATGAAAAAAAAAAAACAAAACCCCACAAACAAACCTTAAATGCACACACACAGACTAGGAGAAAATATCTGTAAATACAAAGGACCTGTATCCAAAATATATAAAGATCTCTCAAAACCCAATAGTACGAACAAAACAAGCTAATTAGATACAAAGGACTTGAACAGACATTCTGCCAAAGAGGTTACACAGACAGCAAATAAACCCAAGAAAAGATGTTCAACATGATTAGTCATTATCGAGATGCAAACTATACCCACAATGAGATGTCACTACCTATTTATTAGAGCAGCAAAAAAATAAAGTCTTGACAAGTATTAGTGAAAAGGAACAGTGGAATTCATTCATCACTGATGGGAATGTAAAATGATGGTCCCTTAGGAAAGCAGTTTAGTCAATTCTCACAAAGCTGAATATACATGTACCATGTGACCTATCCATCCCATTCCTAGATATTTACCCAGGAAACTTAAGAACACACAGAAACCTTACACGAATGTTGAGAAGAGCACTATTCATAACTACCTCAAGTTGGAAATGACCTGTCCGCACTTGGACAAGGGGATGAGTGAACAATGGATCACAATTCAGCCATGAAATAGAAGGCACTCCTGATATACCCAGCCACTTAGATGACTCTCAAATGCACCATGATGAGGGAAAGAAGCCAATGTTAAATATTATATTGTGTTATTTTGTTTCTGTAATGATCTTAAAAAGACAAAACCATGTGTGGAGAACAGATCAGTGTTTTCCAGGGGTTGGGGTGGGAGAGGATGTGGATACAAATGGGCAGGCTGAGAGAGTGTTTTGGGGGTGATGGGACTGTTTTATATTGGATTATGGTGGTGGCTGCATGAATCTATACATGCATTAAAGTTTATGAAGCTACATTAGAAAGTCCATTTTAATGTATAATAACTAAAAAACAAAAATAGAAAATAAAAGACAATAAAGTGTCATCAAGCGTTAAGAAAAAAAATCACTGGCCTCTCCCAGTCATACTTCCCCTGTGGTATATTTCTAGTCATTTATTTAATGTGCACTTTGTTGTCATTTAGTCACTAAGTTGTGTCTGACTCTTTTGCGACCCCATGGACTATAGCCCACCAGGCTCCTGTGTCTGTGGGATTTCCCAGGCAAGAATATTAGAGCAGGCTGCCATTTCCTTCTCCAGGGGAATCCTTCCAATCCAGGGATCGAACCACATCTCCCTCATTGGCAGGTGTATTCTCTCCCACTGAGCCACCAGGCAAGCCTTAGGCAGCACCTAACAGTTGCCAAGCAACAGAAAAATAACTATGAAAGACTTCTGACTGTTGGGAAGAACTCAAGACAGGCAGTCCCTTCCCGTCTGGGTTTTTACAATAGGAAAACTGTCTTATTAATATCTTTATAACGTTAAAACTAGTATCAAATCAGTGCTCTGAGTGGAGAAGAAAGCTGTTTTACCATAACAGCTTTGAGAAGGAGGGAAGGATTTTAGAGACATAGATACTGAAATGAGATTCAAGGTAAGTTTCAGAGATACTGTAGAAAGTGAACTAAGGTCAACCGATAGGCCCAGTTTCACAGGGTACATTGGTACCCTTCAAATTCCCAGGGCAAAGGCTTCAATACTATTTCAAAATGTTTTATGCTAATGTTGCAATATGTTTCAAGATCCTTAAAATTGTTCAGACCTCTGTTCTAGTTATTCCATTTCTGGAAATCTAAGGATATAATGTAAAACATGGGCACATCTTTAGGCAAAACACATTTAGTGCAGTATTACTTAAACAGTAGTTAAAAAATCTTTATGTCTAGACTCACAGGAAATAAGGAAAACCCTGTGTGCAGTGGTTTAGACTTTACAACATTTTAGCAGCAGAGGAATTTTACTTGCAAACATGTTTGACACAATGTTAAATAAAAAGAACAGTATATAAAATTTTACATATAAAAATAATCTTAACTGTGTTTTTAAAAGATAAAAAATTCTGGGAGAAAGTCATAAAAATACTGATGATGAAAAAAAAAATTGGTATCACTTTTTTGATGTCAATTTCAATGGCATCAAAAATCTAGATAACCTTCCCCAAAGAAGCTATACAAATAACCAACATGCACATGAAAAGATGCTCAGCAAAATTAGTCATTAGGGAAATACAAGTCAAAACCACAGTGAGATATCACTTTGCATTCACTAGGATGGCAATAATAAGAAGAACAACAATGACAGAAACTAACCAGTATTGGCAAGGATGTGGTACAACTGGAACTCTTGTGTATTGCTGCTGGAACTGAAAAACGGTACAGCTACTATGGAAAACAGTGTGGTGGATTCTCAAAAAGTTAAGCACAGCATTACCAAATGACCCAGCAGTTCTGCTCCTGGGGGTTACACCCAGGGGAACTGAAAGCAGATGATCAACCAGGTGCTTGTGCTGACGGCACGTGTTCACAGCCCATCCACCAGCAGATGAATGGATAAAAAGAGAGTGTGGGGTGCCTAGGCGATGGAATGTTATACACCACAAAAGGAATGGAATAATTTTTCAAATGGGCTTGGGGAAAGGAGTGGAGTGCCCATGCACACTGCAAAATGGATGAGCTTTATGCTGGGTGAAGGAAGCCAACTGTGGGGGTTGTGGGATTCCACTTACATGAGTGTCTGCAGTGGACAAAGTCATGAGACTCGGAGCAGATTGGTAGTTGCTGGGGGGCTGGAAGGGTGAGCGTGGGGTTGGGGACTGACTGCTTAGTGGGTATGGAGTTTGCTTTTAGGATGAGAGAGTTCTGGAAGGGTACAATGGTGATGGTTTCAGGGGACTGTGACTAGACAAAATGTCACTAATGGTAAATTTTATGTTTATTTTGCCAAAATAAAAGATATATGTACTTAAACTTTGTCATACCAACTCTACTAGAATGTGTTTCTAATGATAAAATTATGAATGTGGCAAAGATTTTACAAAATGGGGTTCACTGTGTATCATTGATGTTATAAACAGTGGTAAAAGTTTGAACTTGCTGAAATGCCTAACCCAAGCGGCTAGTTAAAAGAACAAGGGAACACACTGGAATGCTATGTAGTTACTAAAAGTTGTGCTATAGGAGTTTAATGACAAGATGTTAATACAGTGCAAAGTGAAAAATCAATTTATCTCCTCCCCCCAAAGTAGGTGTGTGTATAGATGTATATTCTCGGTAAATACACACCAAAGAAGTACAAGGGATCTATATCAAAGGGGTAGGAGTGACTAGTTCTGGGTGGAATTATACACAATTTTAATTTTCTCAGTAATAAAATAATAAATGCTAATAAATACTTACTAAGTATCTTGCAAAATATCAGGGACTGTTCTAGATTCCTTCATCTGTCTGCCTGCCTGTCTGTCTATCTATCTATCCATCTGTAAATTAATTTGCTTGGCTCTCTAAAAGACCCTATGAATAAGAGTTAACTGATTTCTTCAAGGTTACACAGGTGATAAGTGGTGAAGCTGGGATTCAAACCCTGAGACCATGGCTGCAGAGCCTGAGCTCCAACCATTAAAAGATCATTTTTTTAATCCATACATTCTAAATTTTCTATGATAAACATTATCACATATAAAAGGAAAGAAAGGTATTTGAAAAAAATAAACTAAGCATAGAGTTGTTGTCATTGTGGGGAAGAAAAATGGGTATTTAAATATTCTCCTATTTGTCTAGGTTTTCCAAATTTCCTATAATGAATACAGATTGTTTTTTAAAATGGAAAGGAAAAACACCTCTCAACTAAGGTAAAACAAAGCATGGGGTCAAATATTATATGCCCAAAAGGACAAGTCTTAGGACCCTGCAGACTCCAGTCCTGAAGTGACAACTGCTTAGGGACCAGAGGTGGGTGGGAAGGGAAATGGGAGTCCCACGTGAGCTCGGCAGGTGGAACAGAAGGAGTCTGGTCCACAGTCTTCCAAGCACATCTCATCCTTACCTCTCAGGGCCTCCGCATGCTCTCCCTCTAGGACTCTTCGCTGTTCATTCAGTTTCTCTTCAAGTTCTAGCTCCCTCTCCTCCACCTGGGGGCAGAGGGTCCCGAGCAGAATGAGATTCAGTAGGTTCAGGGCAGCCTCACTTATCCACTCACCAACCCTGGAGCCTTTTGGAGGTTGGTGATCAGAGTCCCACCCGCTGATGGGTGCAAGGCCTCCAAGACATAGCTGATGTGACTGACTTCTCCCTCTTTAGGGCTTAAGAGGGGGCTTCCAGAGATTTACCACATGGAAAGAGATTTTGGAGTCTTCTAATCCTGATGCCATTGAAGGCAGAAAGCCCTTGGCTATGTTGGTGGTTCCCCACTTTTATTGCATAGAATAAATAAAACAAATTATATGCCCACAGTTACAAATATTTGTTCTGCAGATACAGGGCTCTTTTCTGGGCAAAAGGAGTAAGGGATACTTGCAAAAACAATAAAACCAAAAGTTGGCCTTGCTCTGGAATTTAATGAGGTTAGTGGAGCAGGAGGAAAAGAAAGGGGTTGGGATTTACCTGCTGTGCCCATTTCTTCTTGTCCTCTTCATGTTGCTGGAGGATTCTGGTGATAGCCTTCTGGTGCTGCTCAGCCTCCTCAGATGCACATACATGGTCAGTTGTGGCTATAGGTGAGGGAAAAAAAAATCACAGAGTGAAGGTTGGGTCCAGGCCCAATGGAGAGGGCGTGGGAGGCTGGAACTACAGCGTGGGGAGTCTGGTCTCCCCATCAAAAATGGTTTCAGTTGGGGGATCAACTTCTAGAGGCAGCTCCTTAAATCTCCCTGCCTTTGGAGACCCTCCTTCATGAAGTGGAGGAGCCAGAGGCCTCATTTGCCCCTAAGATCTACAGGAGAGCAGGTGACTCACAGAACACATTCAGCCTATAAAGGTGCTGTTTGCTCCATCCAGTGTCTAAATTAAAAAAACAGCGGCTGACTTAATAACTGGGCAGCTTTTACTTAATACTACAATTTCCAACTTTTTTTAAAGTCCTGATTTAAGCTTCTATTTATTTATTTATTGTCTTTATTGCTGTGTGGGCTTTCTCTAGTTGTGGTGAGTAGGGCTAATGTCTAGTTGCAGTGCATGGGCCTCACACCGCGGTGGCTTTTCTTGTTGTGGAGCAGGGGCTCTAGGGCACACGGGTTTCAGCAGTTGTGGCAAGAGGGATCTTAGTTCCCAGACCAGGGATCAAACCCGTGTCCCCTATACTGGCAGGTTGATTATTAACCGCTGGACCAACAGGGAAGTCCTCCAACTCTTCCTGAAGAAGCCAAAGAAGTAGCAGTGTGTGATTCAGTGTCCAGCAGGAGCTGGCCTGAGGAACGGCGGCCTCCCCCCCATGCAGGATGTGGTTCTGCCATTCACCAGTGTCCTCCCCTCTCCTCTCCTCACTAAGGGGCCAGGTGGTCACACGCTTTATCTGTTGGGCTCTGTGTCTGAGTGCGACACCTCACAGCACAGAAGGGCTGCTGTGAGCAGGAAGGAGACCTCACAAACAGGAAACCTAGCCGTTGCTGAGGGAAACTGCAAAACAGGCCTGGTGATGTCACTCTGAGTCCAACAGGTTCTGGGTCTCACCTGAGGTGGGGACCAACCCTTTCCAGGCCTCTGTTACCTAATACATTAAATCAGGATAATAATGATACCTACGTCATAGGGCTATTGAGATGATTAAGTCAGAAAACAACGGCAATGAAAATAACAACAGCATGTAAAGAATATGGAGACTAAACAACAACAACAACAACAAAGAATACCAACAGCTTATTATGTTCAGAAACATGCCCAGCTCTGCTCCAAGTGTCTCACAGGTATTACTCACTGAATCCTCACAGCTACCCAGAGTGGTGGCTACTATGATTATTCCCATTTCACAGATGAGGAAGCTGAGGGACAAAGAAATTATGCAACCTGTCCAAGATTACCCAGTTCACAACTGGAGTAAGGGGCTGTGAACCTACACAAGTTGATTCCACAGCAAACACTCCAAACTACCACATTGTTCTGTTTGCGCATGCATAAAAAGCAGTAAGTGTACCAACACATGGAAGCAATATAAGTATCTGACATATGAATGAAAAAATAAGATGTACAACAGCAAAAGTCTACACACACAAAGGAGCATTATTTAGCAATAAAAAAAGAATTAGAGTCTGCTATTTGCAACAACATGGATGGACCTAGAGGGTACTATGCTTAGGGCGTTAAGTCAGAGAAAGACCAATACTGTAGGCAATCACCTATTTGTGGAATCTAAAAAATATAACAAACAAATGAATGAAAAAAAGCAGTAGGTGTAGTGCCAGGCATTTGGAGGTGTTCCATAAATGCTCTTTAGGACTTCCCTGGTGATCCAGTGGTTAAGCTTCCACTAGCCAGGGAACTAAGATCCTGCATGCTGCGGCAAAAAAAAATGCCAATAGTTCACTAAATGTTCTCTAAATGTTCCTCGGGACTCATGACAGCATTGGAAGCTTATATTAGCATTGTTAACAAGTTATAAATGGAGTAATAATATTATTACAGAATTCCATAGGCCAGGTTGGGTACAAGGTATAATGAGAAGTGTGAGGAAAGAGGCTGTGGTCAGTCCATCAGATAGGAGCCCTAGGTCTGGGGGAGGGGGGTGAGAGGAGGCAGTGGTCATGATCATAGAGTTCCAGGCTCTCATAGATCATTTGGCTCAAGATCTCAAATGTTGGTCAGCAGTACCAAACTGGTCCCAACTTGTGTGTGTGTGGGGGTGCTACTTATTACAGAGATTTACCATCATTAACAATGCAGACTGTGGCTCAGACCATGAACTCATTGCCAAATTCAGACTTAAACTGAAGAAAGTAGGGAAAACCACTAGACCATTCAGGTATGACCTAAATCAAATCCCTTACGATTATACAGTGGAAATGAGAAATAGATTTAAGAGACTACGTCTGATAGAGTGCCTGAGGAACTATGGACAGAGGTTCATGACATTGTACAGGAGACAGGGAGCAAGACCATCCCCATGGAAAAGAAATGCAAAAAAGCAAAATGGCTGTCTGAGGAGGCCTTACAAATAGCTGTGAAAAGAAGAGAAGGGAAAAGCAAAGGAGAAAAGGAAAGATATACCCATTTGAATGCAGAGTTCCAAAGAATAGCAAGGAGAGATAAGAAAGCCTTCCTCAGTGATCAATGCAAAGAAATAGGAAAACAACAGAATGGGAAAGACTAGAGATCTCTTCAAGAAAATTAGAGATAGCAAGGGAACGTTTCATGCAAAGATGGGCTCAATAAAGGACAGAAATGGTATGGGCCTAACAGAAGCAGAAGATACTAAGAGGTGGCAAGGATACACAGAAGAACTGTACAAAAAAGATCTTCATGACCCAGATAATCACGATGGTGTGATGACTAACCTAGAGCCAGACATCCTGGAATGTGAAGTTAAGTGGGCCTCAGGAAGCATCACTACGAACAAAGCTAGTGGAGGTGATGGAATTCCAGTTGAGCTATTTCAAATCCTAGAAGATGATGCTGTGAAAGTGCTGCACTCAATATGCCAGCAAATTTGGAAAACTCAGCAGTGGCCACAGGACTGGAAAAGGTCAGTTTTCATTCCAATCCCAAAGAAAGGCAATGGCAAAGAAGGCTCAAACCACTGCACAATTGCACTCATCTCACACACTAGGAAAGTAATGCTCAAAATTCTCCAAGCCAGGCTTCAACAATATGTGAACCATGAACTTCCAGATGTTCAAGCTGGTTTTAGAAAAGGTAGAGGAACCAGAGATCAAATTGCCAACATCTGCTGGGTCATTGAAAAAGCAAGAGAGTTCCAGAAAAACATCTATTTCTGCTTTATTGACTATGCCAAAGCCTTTGATTGTGTGGCTCACAATAAACTGTGGAAAATTCTTAAAGAGATGGAAATACCAGACCACCTGACCTGCCTCCTGAGAAATCTGTATGCAGGACAGGAAGCAACAGTTGGAACTGGACATGGAATAACACACTGGTTCCAAATAGGGAAAGGAGTACATCAAGGCTCTATATTGTCATCTGCTTATTTAACTTATATGCAGAGTACATCATGAGAAATGCTGGGCTGGATGAAGCACAAGCTGGAATCAAGATTGCAGGGAGAAATATCAATCACCTCAGATATGCAGATGACACCACCCCTATGGCAGAAAGTGAAGAAGAACTAAAAAGCCTCTTGATGAAAGTAAAAGAGGAGAGTGAAAAAGTTGGCTTAAAGCTCAACATTTCAGAAAACTAAGATCATGGCATCTGGTCCCATCACTTCATGGCAAATAGATGGGGAAACAGTGGAAACAGTGACAGATTTTACTTTCACCACTGCAGATGGTGATTGTAGCCATGAAATTAAAAGACGCTTACTCCTTGGAAGGAAAGTTGTGACCAACTTAGACAGCATATTAAAAAGCAGAGACATTACTTTGTCAACAAAGGTCCATCTAGTCAAGGCTATGGTTTTTCCAGTAGTCATGTATGTATATGAGAGTTGGTCTATAAAGAAAGTTGAGTGCCGAAGAATTGATGCTTTTGAACTGTTGTGTTGGAGAAGACTCTTGAGAGTCCCTTGGACTCCAAGGAGATCCAACCAGTCCATCCTAAAGGAAATCAGCCCTGAATATTCATTGGAAGGCCTGATATTGAAGCTGAAACTGCAATACTTTGGCCACCTGATGCAAAGAGCTGACTCATTTGAAAAGATCCTGATGCTGGGAAAGATTGAAGGTGGGAGGAGAAGGGGATGACAGAGGATGAGATGGTTGGATGGCATCACTGATTCAATGGACGTGAGTTTGAGGAAACCCCGGAAGTTGGTGATAGACAGGGAGGCCTGGCGTGCTGCAATCCATGGGGTCGCAAAGAGTTGGACATGACTGAGTGACTGAACTAACTACCTAACAATGCAGTCTTCAGACCCAGTCCTAGAAATCCCTATGTAGTTGGTTTGTGGTGGGGCCTCAGAATCTGTATTTTTCAAAATCCACCCCAGGTAATTCTTATGTACAGTCAGATTAGAGAACATCTAAATTCTGACCCAGTTGCTTATCTGGTACTTTAAGTTCATCTACAATATCCTGATAGTCTCCAGGTGGTAATTAAACACTTTCAGAGATGGAGAGCTCATTCTATCAGTAGCTCTGATTAATTTAAATCAGCAACCAGACAAAAAAATTCCTTTGAGACTGAACTGAATTCTGCAAGTCTGTTTTGGCTACATTCAGGCCCTGGTACTGATCTCTGGGTCACACTGAACAAGGCTCATCTTTCTTCTCTGTGAAGGCACTTCAGTCACTTGGAGAGAACTGTTGTGTTTTATTGCAACATCTTCTGTTTCTTTAACTGTTCCTTAAAGGATATGGTTTCCAGATTCCTCACCAACCTGATTCTTCTCCTCTGTATTCTGTCCATTTTTTTCTGGATTTCTCTGAAAGTGTGCTTTTCAGAAATAAACTCGGCACTCCAGTTGTGGTAGCCAGGATCAGAAAAGAACTATCGCCCCCCTGATTTTAGAAATGATACTCCTATTAAAGTAACCTAACTAAAATCTCAGGAGATAACTAAATAGCCATATCGTGTTTGTTGATTATAACGTAGGAAACCTCACAGATGTCAGAGAGGGCATTCATAGGGCTGACTACTCACCTGTGTCACCATTGAGGGGACCCAGTTCCTGAGACTCTGGTTTGGGAGGCTGATCTGGTCTTTGGCGCCTCTGGAAGAAATGAGATAACAGTGAGGATGAAGGTAGGAGGTTAATGTGAGGATAGATGCTATGGTAACTCTTCCAAAGGCAAGATAGGAATTCCAGTTGTGCCAACCCCTGCACTAACGCCCAGTTCCCTTAGGCTTTCTTCCTCAGAGTCCCAGGGCAGCACCCGCTCTGTGGGGAAGGGGTCCTCAGATAGGATTTCACCTTGGCCGGGGAAACCCTCAGCAGGGAGCCTGATGCTGGATGATGTCTCCTTAGATTCTTGTTCTTTGGCTTGGCTACCAACCGTGGGCCCCTCCCTGACCTTATCTTCCTTCTCCATGGACTTGGCCAGACCTTATGCTATTACCCTCATCCCAGTTATGGCCTTTAAGTGTCTTAAAACTTCCCAACCCCCGGTTTAGAGACAATTCCCCTTCCTCCTCAGGGCCCTTGGCTACCACAACTTTCAGCAAGTGCCCTGTATTGAAGGCAGAGCATCAAACTTCAAGCCACAGTTTTACTATGTTTCTTCTCTGCTAGAAGGGCTGTTTCCCCAACTCTGTGGAGGTGGCAGTATATAATCTGACAGTTGGAGGTGAAATACTGCACCGAGGTCATACCAGGCACTATCTCAGCTAATCTTCAGGAGAACCTGGGAAATATGCATGTCCCCCAATTTAAAAATGAGAAGGCTGAGGCAAAAGAGGATTCCATCAAGGCAGATCAGGGGACATCTGGCAGAGTCAAGTATTTGACCCATACCTAGTAGGCACTTTAACTAACCTTGGTCAGTGGGGGTTGAATCAGAGGAGATAACTGATGCAAAAGGGCTTTCTATAATAACTTTTAAAAATATTTGTTTATTTAATATTTATTTACTTGACTATGCTGGGTCTTAGTTACAGCACACAGGATCTTTAATTGTGGCATGTGAACTCTTAGTTGTGGCATGTGGGATCTAGTTCTCTGACCAGCAATCAAACCTGGGCCCCCTGCACTGGGAACACAGAGTCTTAGCCACTGGCCACCTGGGAAGTCCCTAAAGGGTTTTCTATACCAGATACAGTGTCAGTGGCTCTAAGATTTCGGTTTTCATAAATAATATTTTCAAACAGGAGATTTGGGATGGGTTGACAAGCAAGAATGCTGAAAAAAATAATTTGCAAACTACCACTATCATTTCATAAAATAGAAGACATTTTAACCTTTCAAAATATACTAAGAAAAGCTCGAGATAGTTCTTTCAGGAAAGGAGAAATAACATCTTACTCAAAGTTACACACAATGAACACCTTTAATTTTCTCATTTCACCCCAGAGAGGTGAAAAGTTGGTCAAAGTCTAGCACTCGTCACTGGACCAAGATGTGGGGTAGGAAAAAAATTTAAGCCGTTTTGTATATTTTTCAAAATATTCTAAAATGTTAGCTAGACTTACTGTGATCATTTCACAATGTGTACAAATATTGAATCATTCAGTTGTACATCTGAAATTAGCATGTTATTTTTCAATTGTACCTCAAAAAAGTTTTCTGATTTTAAAAAAAGAGTCTAAGCCCCATTTTAGAAAACACTTAAATAAGTCAGCTCATGAAAAACCTATGAAAGTGTTCAATTGTGAATTATCACTGTAAAAGAAAAACTTTACTTTTTACTGTGATAATAGATTAAGTGACTAATAGAATAAAAATTATTAACAATTTCCTGAACTCGAGAATGAATGAAATGCTGCTGGAAAGCATAGTTCTGGCTGGGGAAGGATGAGAAGGGCAGGCTTCTAGAACCTTCTGCTCCTGCCCACAGTGCCCAGCACAGAGCCTGGTGCAAACTGAGCAAGAAACAGTGTCTCCCCCAGGTCCAGGTCCCCACGATCTGCCCAGTGGCTGGCACGCCAGCCACCCTACTCCACCCACTCTGTGAAGTCTCGTCCCTTTCTGCCCAGGGGAGAGGGGACGCTTGGCCCAGGAACAAGCTGTCAACACAGGATTCTGGGGTAATGACAGGAGTCAGCCTCTTCCCCTGGGCTGGAGGAAGGAGGCAGACAAACACCAACGGTTGATTGTCTTGTCCCTGTTGCCACCCCTGGTTACACTTAACCTGGTCAACGTTTTAAGGGAGTGAGATTTCCAGAATTCCAGTCTCAGCTCTTCTACAAACTTGGACAAATCTCTTCCCTCCTCTGGGCTCCCGCTTTCTCCTTTGCGGAGGAAGTGGAGGTGTGAGAGGTTCTTACTTTCACTCAACAATGCCCATGGCGTTCAAACTCCGAGTGTCTGATCTCAGCTCTTCTCAACTGCACTGAGAGATAAGGGTTATCACAAGGGAGGAAACTAGAGCTCAGGGAGGTAAGACACAGTCATATGCAGCCTGGATGTCAAAATCAGCATGAGAACCAGGTCTCAGAAGAGTGGAGACCAGAACAGTATTGTTAAGAACTCTGGGATTCTAGGGACTTCCCTGGTGGCCCAGTGGTTAAGACTCCATGTTTCCAATGCAGGGGGCATGAGTTTCATCCCTTGACGGAGAACTAAGATCCCACATGCCACACAACACAGTCAAAGAAAAGAAAAAAAACAACTTTTGGATTCTAAAATCACCCAGATCTGGATTCAAACCCTAAATCCAACACTGTGTGACCACATTACCTCTCCAAGCCTTGATTTCCTCACAAGGTTATTTTAAGGATTAGCTGAGATAAAGCACCTATAACTCCATAATTCTAACAGCTCAAACATGGCATGATTTAAACATGATTTAAACACATTTATCACTTTATATCTGAAAAAGCATGGCGGAAGCTAAGACCACAGTGCTTTGCTAGACCGCTCAGGCTGCCATTGGCCTCAGATTGCCTGAAATAAGATCATAGCTCATGAGAAACTATCTTCTCCCAAACAACCACCATGGAAGGTAAAAAACTCTTCTCCACTAACAACTTCCAGACCTTAGACAGGACATGGCCTTGTGCTTGAGTCTCCAGATCCTGACAGCATCTCTGCCCCCAGGATAACCCTCCAGAATCAAGGCAGTCAAGACTCATCTTAGGACATCCCTGGGGGTCCAGGTCCCTGCAATGTGAGGGACGTGGAACACCCCAGCTGGAGAGCTCAAGCCCCAGGATGATTCCACAGGCCACACCTAGGGCCCAACTCCACCAAATAAATAAGTATTTGAAAAATAAAATTAATATTTTTAAAATAATTTTTTTTAAAAAAGACTCATTATATTAGTCCTCATGCTACTGTTCTATTAACATTTAAATATTGGTAAACATGTTTTTCCAAATATAGTAGTAATAAAGAATATACATTTATTCACTTTTGAAATTTACATATATTCCCTTACATCTCATTTTTTCAAATATAAGCATTTACTACATGGCATTAAATATTTTGTAATTAATTTTAATGACTTCAGCATGACATCTTATAGATGAGTTTAATCATTTAATCAATAATCCATTGTTGAATGGAGTTCCCTGGTGGCTTAGACAATAAAGAATCCGTCTGCAATGTAGGACACCTGGGTTTGATCCCTGAGTAGGGAAGATACCCTGGAGAAGGGCATGGCAACCCAATCCAGTATTCTTGCCTGGAGAATCTCATGGACAGAGGAGCCTGTGAAGTCTGTGGGGTTGCAAAGAGTTGGACACGACTGAGCAACTAACACTTTCACTTTCCACTGTTGAATATTTACATTATTTCCATTTTTAAATTTTCAAATCATGTCTTAGGAGACATAATGATTGTAAGACTTTTACACATCTAAAGTTACCATCTCTATAATTCAGAAAGGCTCTACCAATTAACTAACCCACTAGTAGCAAACAGAAGGCCAGTTTTACTGCAACTCTGCCAACATGGACTAGTGTCCTTTTTTTTTTTTTTTTTTTAATGTTGATCAATTTGCTAGGCCAAAACCAAACCAGAAACAACCTACTGTACTCCTGGCCCCAATACACACAACCATGTGTTCAACACCATCCCAGGTTGCTCAAGATCATCCTAGCATGACATATGCTCGATAATTTCTCAGGCCTCCAGGCCCAGCTCATATATAATTTCTACTTGGTCTCTCCCCAGGGCTGAGTTAGTTTCTATCAGCAGGCCTGTTCAAACATCCATGCAATTAGTTCCCCAGTTATCCGTGCTTCTCCTATTAATCTAAGGGGGTTCTTTGAGGACAGAGACCAATTTTGAAATTGACTTTGGATTTGATGCCTGTTGTGATGCCCAGACAGTATTTCTAGGGATTTCGAGGCCTAATAGAAGGTCTCCTGTTTCAGGACCACCTGAAGCACTTGCTTAACATAGCTCCCAGGCCCAGTTCTGGACCTACAGAATCTGAGGGTGGTATGTGCAGTCTGGGAAGCTCCGATCTACCACCCCATCCAGGTGATTCTGAGGCTCCTGAAGACACACAGTCCAGAACTGAGCAGGAATCAATAAGCAACTACTGCATGGAAAATTCCTATGACGGGGCCTTGGCTGCTTTCTCCTCAGAGGTCACGGAGCAGAGTTCACTCTACAGTGGGCGAGGACGGGAGCTGGGAGGGGGCCACAAGGATTTCCCCTTCCAAAAGCAGAGCAGGGCAGGCCTCTGGCTGGTAGGGTCATCCAGCTGAGCTCTGGAAGACGGCTGGAAGCTTCCTGTGTCAATGGAAACTTGGGAGAAGAACACTATGAGGTGGCTGCTAGCAGCACAGAATGGAGGGAGAGCCCGGGACCTGGGAGGAGGGGGAAGGCCAGCACACCCAAGTCCCAGCTTCACTGTGTGACTTTAGGGAAGTGCTGTCCCCTCTCTGGACCCTCTTTGATGGGTCAGGGTTGGAACAGAGGTTCTCCTCACTCCTTATGGGCTCCAGGGCAGCCCTTTGTCCAGGAGGTCTGGAAACAGGGCCTCTCCATCTTGGGAACATGCACAGTTCTGGGGCCCAGCTCCTTGCTGTCAAGCAGACCAGAGCCCTGCTCTGGGTCAATGGGAAGTAAACCTGATCTGTGGCAGAACATGATTTCGAACAGAGTCCAGGCAGAGCCAAAAGACAGCACCCAGAGTGGCTGGGAGAGCAGCAAGCTTGGACTGGTCCTGGCAAGACCCCCTCAAATTTGCTTGCATTTTGGAGGGTAAATTGACAGGAGGGACTAGTAATGGTTGATCAGCCTTGAAAAATAAAAAACGGGAAATACAAAGACTCTGGACTCTGGCTTCAAATCTCTACAGGACCACCATGAGGTAAAGGCTTCTAGTGTGTGGTTCACAACCTCAGAGGACAGGATGGTGACCAAGGACTAGAAGTTTCAAGAAGTTTTAGTGCAACATGAAGAATCTCAGAATGGTCCCAGAGATAGGCTGCCGTCTTGGAGGGTGGAATGGAGTGAGCTCTCCATCACTGGCAGCATGCAAGAAGCAAACGTCATTTTGCAGGTTGGACTGACTGATCTCAGAGGCGCCTAAACTCCAACAATCAACTCCAACAATCCAATTCTGTAAGATATCCTTGACATTTAAGAAGTAAATATCTCTGTTAAACAAAGTGTTTAGCTAGTGCAGGTGGTATGAAAAACCCACCAACAGTAACAGAATCTCAGTGGGATCTGTTGAGTATTATTCAAGTTGAATTCAGGGTGAATTTCCATAGTCTTATACTAAAAGCGTCAGGGATAGACCCCTCAACTTCCCTCAAACTTGAGCTGGGAATTTCTTTCACCATGAAAGACTGAGGAAGGCAGAAGCAACTTGGATAGAAGCTGCCCAGCTATTCTCTCCCTCTGGGATCCTACCAGGATGGAAGTCGAACCCTGAGGATGGCACAGCCCTTCCTGAAGACACTTGGTCTCACCTTGCTTTAGGGACCATCATGCCATCCTTTTCATGGCCCTTCAGGCACTGTGCGTTTCTGACTGAGTGGTGTGATTTACGGCCTCATTATCCCTGACTAGCTTAGAGAATTTAATAATCAAAGGACCCTTGAGAGTTCACCAAGCTCCTCCACTGTCCCCATAAACTGCAGACCTGGCTTCCCTTGGCCGTGTAGTTCTGTCACACCCTCCTTGGCTGTGGAAGGCTTACTGGGACCCAGAGGACAGGGTTGGAAGGGACCCTGGAAACTGATTATCCAATCCCCACCTTCTATTTCCAGATGGAAAAACTGAGGCCCAGAGGTGGAGTGGGCAGGGCCTGTCAGAAGCCACAAAGCAGGATCAGAGCCTCCTGGGAGTCCAGACTCAAGGCAGAGCCCTTCCCCTTCCTTCGTGCATACGCCAGATTGATCCAAGCAGTCCAACATTTAGGGAATTCTGAGGCTAAAGGGACTCCTTTGCAACATCAGAGCTGCCTTTCCGGTGTCAGGACTCGTGCATGGGTGAGGCCCTGGCACCACTGGTTTCGGGATCTGAACAACCACAGGCAGAGCCCATTGGCTGAGGGTAGAGGCAGGAAGGAGGTGGGGCGGAGACCCAAGGGGCTCCCTCCAGGGCCTGGGGTGGAGGAAAGGCGGGGCCTAAATGTTCAGAGCTGTTGAGAAATGTTAGCCTTCACACCCAGACTACAGAGGCTCAGAGGTAAGAATACCACAATCACTGGCCTCAGCTTCCACATCTCTAAGATGGACAGAAGTATTTTGCCAAGCAATGCCTGAACGTGATTTCATTTTCACACAGCCAGGACAACTAAAGATTGACTTTGACGCGTTCATTTTACATTTTGACATTACAGTGTCAAGCATCACCCAGTGCCTGCCTGGGGACACACCAACATGACCACACAGCCCAGTGAAAGGCAGGAGCAACAGCAGGTTCCTCCCGGCTGTGTCAGGAGGCCCTGCCTATTCTCCGAACACCTGCAATGCCCCCAGAACACCCCGAGTTAGGGGCGGATGTGGTCTCCATTCCTCCTGTCTGACCAGTTGATGAAAGGTCTCAGGGGAGGACAGACCACTTCCCCCAAGCACCTGCTGAGACCGCCCACGCCAGACAGTGCGCGCAGGGCCCAGCCCCCCCCCGGCACAGATGAGAGGCTGAGGCCTAGGGAAGGGTTTCCGATACGCCATAGTCCTTTTTTCCTCCCTAGAGCCCACCTTCTCCTGTCCTGTATCAGCCTCCCATGGGTCTGCCTGCTCTGATCGCCTGAGAGGGGCCAGAGCTGGCAGAAGCACTCAGCACCATTTCTGGCATTTGGGTCAGTCAATAAGGGAGAAGGACCCTGAAGGAGCAGGACAGAAAATGGTGTTAGTGGCCACCATGGGAGAAGAGACAGGCTGAGGACACAGACACAGCCGGATATCCACCTGTCTCGCCAACCCAGTGGCAAACCCTGCAGTGGGAGTCCAGAGTCAGGGCCCTGACTTGGTGCTTGCTTGCTGTGTGACCTTGGGGGAGCACCTCCCCTCTCTGGGCTTCTGTTTCCTCCTCTCTGGCATGGAGTTGGGCAATGGGATACATCATGGTCCTTCTGGCCTTGATATGCTATGGATGCAAAAGAAGCGGCAGAGTGAGGTCATTCTGACACCTCACCCTCTATCAGTCCTGTCACACTTGCTGGTTCCCAGCACAGCAGGGCTGGTGAAATGGGCAATGTGCCCCCTGAGTGTGAGGGGGCACACACTCAGCGGTCAGCCCCCTCATGCAGAGGGCTTCTCTGCAGGACAAGGCAGGAGCGGTACTTGCTCAGGAGGGCCTGCGGGGGGAGTGTCCTGAACCCTTCAGACCACCCTCTGTTCTTGAGCAGCCCCTGTGGGGAAGCTGTAAAAGGGGGGACTGACGTGCCTAGAGAAGAGGTTGACATAGCCCAGCAGCCACCACGCAAAGTACAGGCAGCAAGTGCCCTGCCGCAGAACTGCCAGCAGAGAGAGGCACCCATTAGTGAGGTCGACGGGCCCTGCAGGCTGCTTGGGGCAGGGTCACTTGTAACAGGGAAACACTGGAAACCAGCCTCACATCCACAATGGGGCGTTGGCTCCATACACTAAGGTATCACAGCTGCATGACACTATGCAATGCCACGCATCTGTTTAAAAAAACAAAGAAGGTATTTACCAACAAAGGTGGAAAGTCATTTGGTAGAATATCAATAGCAAAATAAACTATTACTGTACAAACATGCACAGGAAAAGCTACCTAGAAAAGTACACACCAAGGGCAGTCAGTCATCATCTCTGGAGAACAGACTAGAATTATTGTGGTCAAGGCGGGGGAGCTGCAGTTTTGCCTCAGTTCTTAGAATTTTTTAAATGGTGTATTCAAGTTTGACTCATATACAAAGAAATGAGCAGCAGACAGAATTAATACCTCTCTTGGAACCTAAAAGCAGCCAAGGGGGTCATTTTACAGGTGGGGAGGTCAAGGCCTGGGTAGTGATCACACGGCAAGGTAGTGAAACAGGAAGGACTAGGACCCAGTCTTGACCCCCGGCCCAGTGTTCTTTCCTCTGCAGATGCTGCAGCTGGTGTCCGAAAGCCCTGGGGCCATGTCCAAACACCTCCTTGTGTGCAATGCTCCCCACTCTGCTGCCAAAGAGGGGACACTGGGTCTCCCTTGCCCATTTCAGCTGGTGGCCAGGTCAGGGAGGGGTGAGAGAGGGTGGGGAATCAACAAAATATATACATCTCCTAGGGCTGCTGTAACAAATTACCATGCAGTTGGTAACTTGAAAAAACAGAAATTTCTTCTCTTCCAGTTCTGGAGGCGAGAAGTCCAGAGTCAAGCTGTCAGGTGGATTGGGTCAGTCTGGAGGCTCTGAGGGAATTTCTGCTCCATCTGTCCTTCCTAGCTTCTGGTGGTCGCAGCAACCCTTGACGTTCCCTGGCTGGCAGACGCATGACTACCATCTCTGCTTCTGTCAGCACATGGCCTTCTCCCCATGCTTCTCTGTCCACATTCCCTTCTTCTCACAAGGACATCAGTCCTTGGACTGAAGCCCACCGTGCCCCAGTATGACCTCATCTTGACAGATTACATCTGCAAAAGCCCTGTTTCTAATAATGTCATACTCACAGGTCCTGGGTATACATGAGTTTTGGTGAGTGGAGGGAGGACACTATTTAGCCCATGACAGGTAACTTCTCTGATGTCACAGCTGTTTCCTCAAGGAGTGGGCAGGGGGTAGGGTTGCACAGGGTGGAGGAGGAATGACAGAGTTCATTGTACACTCTGAAAAAGAACTTCACTCCCGGGGAGGAAGGAGAACTGGAAGTAGGTCAGTCTGTACATCACTTATCTGGGGGGAAAGCATGGGGTGTGGGATGTGTGGGATGGATGTATTGTGAGGCATTTGGCCTAGATGTTCTGGAAGATTCAGTCTTGAAAATAAAGTGACACAAGATAAATGATTTTTAGGGATTCACATTTACCTGGTGAGAGAAGTCGGATGGCTTGTCTGCAGGTGATGGATAGATTTAGATCTATCTACACTAAAGATGGATGGATTTTCTCATTTTCTCTCACTCTTTCTCTCTGCCTGCGGTGGAGTCCTGGTTGATCCCTCTGTCAGACCTATATATGTCACAGTACATATGTATGGAAGCTTGTACTGGCTTTAACTGGGACGAGAGGGCATTATATCGTGGGCTGGGCAAAAGCCAGTGCTTCCCTGGTGGCTCAGCTGGTAAAGAATCTGCCTGCAATGAGGGAGACGTGGATTTGATTCCTGGGCTGGGAAGATCCTCTGGAGAAGGGAAAGTCTACCCACTTCAGTATTCTAGCCTGGAGAATTCCATGAACTGTATAACCCACGGGGTAGCAAAGAGTTGGACACAACTGAGCGACTTTCACTTCACTTCATACCTAGACAAAGGTCTAAATTACTGAAGTTACACAAAAGAGCATGGCACCTGGTCCCATGACTTCATGGCAAATAGATGGGGAAACAGTGGAAACGGTGACAGACTTTATTTTTTTGGGCTCCAAAGTCACTGCAGATGGTGACTGCAACCATGAAATTGAAAGACACTTGCTCCTTGGAAGAAAAGCTATGACCAACCTAGACAGCATATTACAAAGAGGAAACATTACTTTGCCAACAAAGGTCCATCTAGTCAAGGCTATGGTTTTTCCAGTAGTCATGTATGGATGTGAGAGTTAGACTATAAAGAAAGCTGAGCACTGAAGAATTGATACTTCTGAACTGTGGTGTTGGAGAAGACTCTTGAGAGTCCCTTGGACTGCAAGGGGTCATTCCTAAAGGAAATCAGTCCTGAATATTCACTGGAAGGACTGATGTTGAAGCTGAAACTCCAATACTTTGGCCACCTGATGCAAAGAGCTGACTCATTGGAAAAGGCCCTGATGCTGGGAAAGACTGAAGGCAGGAGGAGAAGTGGACGACAGAGGATGAGACTGTTGGATGGTATCACCAACTCAATGGACATGAGTTTGAGTAAGCTCCAGGAGTTGGTGATGGACAGGGAAGCCTGGCGCACTGCAGTCCATGGTGTTGCAGAGTCGGACACAACCGAGCGACTGAACTGAACTGGGCAAAACCCACTAGCTCAGAAGCCACATACACACCAGTGTCCCCACAGTGTTTGGGACAGTGGGTTCAGTGCCTGGCAAAGGCCACTTCCTTTCACAGACCCTCTGTCCAAAATGAGTTAAAAAGTCAAGTTTGCCCTACTCCTATGGATCAGGTGTCAGGGACCCTGCATCTTATGTACCCCAGTCACCCTGACACAAGTGTTTAGCTCCCACCTATGTTCAGAACCCAGCCAAGATGCCATCTCTTCTCTGGAGGCCTTCTCTCCCCTCACCTCTTCCCTCCAACAAAAAGGCACACTCTCCCAGGATTAGGATGAAACACAAGGATGCTCATGAATAACAAGGATAGGAGTGGAGAGTGTAAATAACCAAGTGTCCAAACTGGGTAAAAAAGCCACAGAACATCCACAGAACCTTAGATAGCCATTAAAAATCACATTTCCACAGACTTTTAACATGCGAGAATGCCCCCAGCAAAATACTAAGTACGCTGCTGCTGCTGCTGCTAAGTCACTTCAGTCCTGCCCGACTCTGTGCGACCCCATAGATGGCAGCCCACCAGGCTCCTCTGTCCCTGGGATAGGGTTGGTCAAAAAGTTTGTTCAGGTTCTCTGTAAGATGTTAAAAACCTTTTTAGGCACCCCAATAACTATTAATAGAATAATATCATTTAAAATATAGCCCTAATTCTGCAAAAATAGTCACACTCATATATAGCATACGAGTGAGGAAAAGAGAAGAAAGAATGAAGTGTACACAGAGGCGATCTCCTCATGGTGGGATTAAAAACTATTTTAAAATTTCTTTATATTTTACCAAATTCTAAATTTTGCCTTAAACATTATGAATAATCACAATAATTAGGTGTCGAGTGGAATCTTAGTATTTCCTAGTCCTGGGTTTGCAACACCTCTTCTACTCCCCGCCCCAACCCTTCTATTTCTGTCACAATCACATCTGACCTCTGCTTGAACTCCCCCAGGATGGGGAACTCACTACCCTTCTTCCTGGTGAGAAGTAGAATATGGCTCCCCTTAGCGTCCCCTCACTGGCCACAATCAGCATTTTGGGGTCAACAGAGAGCCAGGTTGCACTCCATGCCGCTTGACAACATTTCAGAGGCTGGAAGGCAGTGGCCAGGCTCCAAGCTTTATCTTTGCAACCCCAAATGGCCTTCCAAGTATATTCATGGCCCCCTTTCCCACATCCCTGTTTGCTTTCCTTGGGTACAATCCAGGTGGTGATGTCCCTTACCTACATTCCCTGCTAACCAGTCAGTATATCAGGAACTGTATCACATGCATTCTTTCATCTAATCTCAGAACCCTATGACTCAGGAGCTACATCACGTCTATTTTACACATGAGGAAATTGAGGCATGGAAAACCCAAATTCCTTCCAGGGTCACTTAATGGATCCACAATGGTGCTAGAACTGAAGTGGCACCTGGCCTAGAGTCTGGAGATCAGAGTTAACAAATGAATGTGCTCAGTTGTGTCCAACTCTTGGCAATCCTATGGACTGTGGCCCCCCAGACTCTTCTGTCCATGGGATTTTTCAGGCAAGAATACTGGAACAGGTTGCTATTTCCTTCTCCAGGGGATCTTCCTGACCCAGGGATTGAACCTGTGCCTCCTGCACTGGCAGGCATTCTTTACCACTGAGCCACCAGGATGCTCCAATAAATGAATATGTGGACCCAGTTCTAAAGCCCACGCCCTTAGTGTCTATGGTTTTGTTTTAGCATTAGTTGTGCCCATGCCAGACTCTTCCATGCCTTTCACTTCTGTATCTCTGCCTCTCTCACCTGGCCTGCTACCTGGAAGTGCTCATGAAGGGATACCGACCCCAGAGAACCTATTGCCCGAGGCCCCGCTGTGGGAGCAGTACTGAGCCAGGGTCTCGGGTGTGGTGCTCAGGGCTGTGGCATGGGGGCCAGAGCCAAAGCTCTGAACCCTGGGTCACACGAGGCACACACTCAGAGGGTTGACCATGAGGCACTAGGGCTCCCTTCCCACCTTGGCCCAGATGGGGCTGGTAACTTTTGGGGGATGGAAGAGCCCTAAAAACCCCCATGTCATCCTATAGGCAAGTCCATGGAGGGCTTGTTTTCTTGGCCCCGCCCCTCTCTGTCTGGCCTTCTCCCACATCCTCCTGACGTGGCCACAACAGCCATAGTCTTTGTCAAAAAGGATGTAGGAAGGACCACATCACGCAGATGATTCTTCAGTATCTACACCCAGCCTGCTAGGGATCTCCACTCATTTTTTTCACCAGGATTTCAACTTGTCACCAAAAGTCCCAGTAACACTTGGCCCCAGGTCAGGCCTCTCAGTGGGGTCTAGGACAGCTTGCCAGCTAAGGCTACTGGCACTGCCAACCACAGGACTCAGCAAACCCTTAGGTCTGGCCCCTGGGAGGGACCTTGAGAAGTCCTAGAGGTAAAGCCCCTATCTCTAGCCAGGGAAGTCCCCCCTGAAAGCCCTGGCCTCATTCCTCACGGCTGGCCACTCCCACTCTCCATAACCAGCACCATCACTCTGCTTCTTCAGCTCAGCCCCCACTCAGGCTGTCCTCTCTGCCTCAACTGGGTCATTCCTACCAAACCTTCATCACCCAGCCAAGGCATGCCCAGCACTCAGCCAAGAAGCTGTCCTGTATCTCTCAAGGCTAGACGAGATACTCCTGCGGCACTCTGGGTTAACTTCCAGGCCAGCTCTGGTGTGGCCCTCACTCACACTCAAATATTTAGGAGGCACCAGCTCTAGGCTCTGTGCATGGCAGTAAGTACCAACGGGGAGGGCAGAAAAACCAGGCTCCACTGCATGATTTGGCCAGCAACCTACTGATTGACATCACTCCTCCCTGAACCTCAGTCTCCTCATCTATAAAGTGGAGAAGATCCCACAGCTCAGCCTGACTTCCAGGCTTTAGTGAGGTCGGCAGGATGTGAAAGTACTCTGTAAACTGCCACTCACGGTGAGTCATTGGTGTCGTGACCTGAGCCTCCTGGGGTCTGAGCTCATTGTTGTACATCCCATCCTCAGAGGTTCCCTCTCTCCTAGGGGGCTGACAACCTCCTGGGGGTGAGCTTGGAAGTTCAGGCCTTTTCGGGGTTGGCACCTAGATGAGAAACCAGGCAGGAGCATGGCACAGAGGGACGGAAACTAGCATGAACTTTAAACAAAATCAGCTTATAAATCCTGCCACTCAGGGGCAGGAGCCTGGCACTGCCAGGGCAGAAAGGCAAGCCAGGCTGCTCTGAGGCAACAGGGCAAAGGCTTTAATGCCAAAGGGCTTTGGAATCAACAAGAAGCCACTGGAAGCACCAAGGAGGGGCAGAGACAATGGACACTGGGCTTGGGGACTGGGCATCTGGGTTCCGCTCTAAGTTGTTCTCTGACCTCAGTCAAGACCCTTCCCCCTCCAACCTTTAACCTCCCAGCTGCATGTTGCGTGCATCGGCACAGGTGGTACCCAAGGTCCTTTCCCACTGGGATAGTCTCTGCTGACTGCACTTGCCCTTCCTTCACAGCCTGGGACAGGGGGTCCAGTTCAGGCTGTGCCAGGGATGGACAGGGACAGCTGGCAAGGCTCTCAGACAGGCAGGGGAATCCTTGCTCACTGTGGGCTCCTTTATCAGACTACGGAAGACCCAAGGCCTGGAACAGGGCCACTCCAGTCTCTTCCCGCCACCGAGTAGATGGAATTTACCCTCGGCGGACTTTGCAAGCTGAGCAGCTAACACAGGTGCAGAGAACACAGGCTCTCTGACTCCTAGAAATCATTCTGCTCAAAGCCCTCCCTGTCCATATAGAGGGAGAAACTGAGGCACAGACAGCACTTTGGGCATGTCTGTGGCAGAGCCAGGATTAACACTGAGAGTCGATCATCAGCTTTGTTTTAAGTCTCAGGCAGGTCTCAGGCTTATCTGTTCATTATCCCATCAGCCAGACTTCTGCTTCCACGGGTAGAGGCAAGCCTCAGTTTCCCTCTTGGAAGCAGGAAGATAGGAAGGTTTCTGAGTCAGAGCTCCATGAGGTATTTTGAACTGGGAGTTAAGGAGGAGCAAGGATGGGGGGAAGGCACTGTACTTAGGACAGAAGTCCTTCTCCCTGGACTAGGCACAGAGCAGAAATAGAGTCATCCAGGTTCGGGACAGTATTGCATGCTCAACAGGCAGAAAAGCCTGTGCTCAGGCGCAAGCAAAGCAGCAGAGGCTCAACTTAAGTGAAAAATTACTGAATAGTGTCACAGTGTGGGGCCTTTCGGGGCCTCAGGGGACTGATCATCAAGTTCATAGGACCACCTCTTCCCACCTGACTGGAGGGCGGGCAGTAGTAGGAAGAAGGCTCAGGACTTGAGGGTCTGCCCTTGGCTCTCTGTGCCTCAGGTTGTCCTCTGGCTCCAGGCTCTGACCTTCTGGGTTTGTCAGAACCCAAGGGGCAGCTGGTCCCACTGCCAGAAACCGGAGTAGTGTCTCCTGGGCCCTAACCCAGCTCGGAGGCCCCTGGGGGGAGCGACAGGAAGGGAGGGAAAGGCAGCAGAAGGCCGCCAATCTCCTCCCTGGTTGGCCCCTCCCAGCTCCCCCGAGGAAAGCCCACATGCACCGGCTCTAGGGCCTGAAGAGGCTCTAGACCAGCGCTTCTCAAACTTTACAGCGTATTGTAGTCACCTGGGCATCTTATTAAAAGACAAGTTCTATTTTAGCACGTCTGGAACACAGTCCGAAATTCTGCAAGTCCTAGGTGATGCCGATGATGTAAATCTGTGGGCCATTCTGCCGTGCAAGTAGCGGCCCTAGAGAGAATCTGCCTCTTAATGGTAGGAAAGCCAAAGGCCCAGAGAGGTCAAGTCACACGTCCATGGCCACACAGCGAGCAGTCCCTGACCAACGGAAAAGGGCACCTGCTATAGCTACTACTATACATTTCCCACCTCCGCCAGCTGGAATCAGTTGCCTGTCCCGGCCCCGGAGCTGTGTTTGTAAACTCGGCTGCCCCGCGTGGCTCAGCCCTGGGTCAGGGAGAGAGAGCCGCCCGGCCGAGCCTTACCCGCCTCCCTGCCTGCCGGCCTCTAAGCGTGCACCGCCCGGCATCCCCAGTAGACCCGGGGCGCCTTAGGTCCCCAGCGGCGGAGCGGTTCCGCACCCGCCTTCCTTTCCGAAGTCAAACTTCGCCGGCGCCCTTTACCTTTTTGGGGGGTTTGCAGCAGCTCAGTCTGCTGTGTCCGCAGCCCATCCTCCTCCGGGGGCTCCCGGGCTCCGCCTCCCAACTCTGGGGCCCCCAGAGATCCCTGCCTTCCGAGCCCCGCTGCCCGCTCGGCGCCCGCCGGCCGGGGCAGCCGGCGAGACCCTGAAACTGAACCTGGAAGCGCAGACTTGAGCCGGAGCTGGGGCGGCCGCGTGCCGTAAATAACCGAAAAGCAGGGCCTCAGGGAAACCCGTGGGGCTCGCCGCGCTACCGCCTGAGACAGGTGATCAGAAACTTAGTAAATGACAGAAAACTCGGGTCAGGGCCGAAAAGGTCCCAATGAACAATGGATTTCTTTCCAGACTCGCAGCAGAGAAAAGGCTAGGAAAAAAATGAAAACAACTATTTAGTAAACACAACAGCTATCATTTATCAAGAGTTGTTTCTGTCCTGGCTTCCTTGCACATATTATTTCTATTTCTTGCCATCTCCTTGCCACAAAGGTATTATTAGTTCCTTCCTCCACTTTACAGGTGAGGAAAACGAGTCTCAGTTATGTGATCTGCTTACATGCACGTAGCTAGTCAGGACCAAAGCCCAGATAAAAACCAGTTCTAACTCCAGAACCTAAGCTTTCAGCCATTTCCCTGCAAATAATAATAATATGAAAATTAATTGTAATGATCTTTCACTCTGGGTCCATAACTCTTTCCAGCTCACACTCATCTGTAATATTCTACTGTATCCATTTTGAATAGAGGTTACCAATCACAACAACTCTGTGAGGTAGATAGGCGGATGCAGGGAGAATAAGGGACATACAATGTCAGAGCCTAGGAAAAAGAACTTTTAGTTTACCCTTGCTTTGTTATTAGCTGAGGTTTCTGGGAGTGGCAATGCAGGGCAACTTTGAAAGTCAGTGTGAGTGTGTATGTCAGAAAATTATACACAGCCCAGAGACACTTGGAAAGATGTGTTGATGAAAGGGACTTACAGTCAGGAATGGAAAAAGAATGTGAGACTGCAAAACAACTTCCTCTCCAGAGTAGACCAGTCACAGTAGGTTCCAAGAAAGGAAACTGAGGACACAGGTGATATTAGCTCCTTGGAAAGAAGAATAATAGAAGACGGTGATTCACAAAGTGTGGCCTCCAAGTTAATAGCATCAGCACTACCAGAGATCTTTGTGAGAAACACAAATGCTCGGGCCTTCCCAGTGGTCCAGTGGCTAAGACGCCATGCTCCTGATGCAGGGGGCTCTGGTTTGATCCCTGTTCAGGGAACTAGATCCCACATGCCAAAACTAAGAGTTTGCATGCTGCAACTAAAGATCCTGTGTGCCGCAACTGACCGCAGCTAAATAAATAAATAGAAATAAATATTTACAAAAAGAAATACAAAAGCTCAGACCCCACCCAGACCTACATATCCTGAACTTGAGATGGGGCTCAGCAACCTCTAGCTTCCCAAGCCCTCCCAGTGATTCTGAGCCATGCTCAAGTGTGGGAACCACCACTGCACAACGTGCTGAACAGGTAATGAGGAAAGAGTGTCTACTTAAATTACCAGCGACTGTGAAACAATGCTCATGACTTACTAAAAATCCAAACCAACAAACTAGCAAAAGACTAGAACAATCTAAATATCCAAGAAAAGGAGCTTGGTTAATAAATTATGATATATCCATGAAGATAGAATATCATGTAACCTGCTAACATACTGATAAGGATAAAGTTTAAAAATGTCATAAAATGTAAAAAAATCATTCTTATTAAAAACAAAAAAAAAATGTTGGACCTCTGTGGTGGTCCAGTGCCAATGCAGGGGACATGCTTCGATCCCTGGTCAAAGATTCCACAAGTCGCAGGCAGCTAAGCTGGAGAGTTGAGACTACTGAGCCCCCACACAGCAACCACTGCAGACTGCAAGCCCTAAAGCCCCGCTCTGCAACAAGAGAAGCCACCGCAAAGAGAAGCCCATGCACTGCAACTAGAGAAAGCCCATGGGCAGCAACTAAGGCCCTGTGCAGCCAAAAATAAATAAATAAATTTATATATATATTTTTAAAGTGTTATAGTGATTACCTCTAGATGAGAGTAAGATTTTGATTACTCGTTTTCTTATATTTAAAAAAATGAGTAGCACTTACTATAATACAAGAAAAAGTTTTCTAAAAACTATGTTTTTGAACCCAGGTATGAGATTGAGACTAGTTTTCCACCAGCAAGTGGTAAGTATAAATAGGTGAAATCCCAAAGAAATAGACAATGATTGTGAATGAATTAGGTAGAAAAACCATATAAAGGGCCAACAGGACCAAAAATGTGTAGGGAGGTCATAACTAGCAATGCCCTGTGTGATCCTGAACTTCTTGTTTCTCCTTTGGGAGAGTTTCCCATCTGAACATCAAACAATTGAGCTTTCTAAAATGGATCTCCAATTTTAATATCAGGAGTTGAAATCAGTAACGTGGGCTGGCGGGTAGGAACCAGGAAGGCAAATTCTGTTTCTGAAGCCTCTGTCCTCAGGAGCTCTTGCCTCCAGCTTCTTTAAACTTCTTGGGAGACCAAGCTCAGATTTCCCACTTTCACACAACCAGCTTTTGGCTACATGCTTTGAAGTTTCCGCTTGAGAAAGAAGCCCTAAGGATTTTTGTTTTGTTTTTTTGCTTTAGGAATTTGAGTTTGAATAAGTTGCTAATGAGATTTTTAGAAGTTGTTGAGCCAGTCAGGTTAGGTTAGGTTTTGCTGCAGTGAGGAAAAACATACAAGTTTCAGCCACTTATCATGAGTGAAGTTAAGTTTTGCTCATACCATGGGAATCCAGTATGGGGAGGCTGAGGGCTCTGCTTCAGAGGCATTCAGCAGCATCCTAGGATGCAGCCATCCCAACACCATGGCTGCATGGGTTTTCAGGTCAAGAGAAGACAGTATATGGAGAGTGGTACATGGGGTCTTAAATCTTTTCACTCAAGAGTGACACACATTAAGTCCACTCACATTTTTTTGGCTAAAGCAAGTCACATGGCCACGGGTAACTTCAAGGGGATGGAAACGTGTAATGTGTGTCCCGAGGGAGAGGAGAACCAGAAATACTGGTGAACAGCAGAGATGTCTATCATAGACAGCAATCAACAAGCAAATATGATGATGTGCCCATTTCTTGGGCAAGTCGGATGACTAACTCATCTTGATCTGCTCAGGATTTCCCACTTGTAGCACTGAAAGTCCCTCAACCCACGAAACTCCTCAGTACTAGGTACCCTGGAATAGTCGGTCACCCTGTGGCAAGGCATAGAGAAGACTCAGTTTGTGTCTTGAATTGGTTTATAATCTATTTTCTCGATATTAGACCTATACATAGTAAAAGATGGAAAATATAAAGACAGATTATAAAGCAAATGTAAAGTTGCATAATCCATGTCGGTAGTGTTAGAATTAAAAGGAGATAAGAGACCATGGTGGATGGGGATGGAGAAGGTGGATTTCCTGGAGAAACACTAAAGCCAAAGGGCATTCATGGCAAAAGGAATCCTAGAGTCTCAGGTTGAGATGGAATCTGATGCTTTGCTTTCACCGCTTGCAACTCAAAAAATCTTTTTTATAATTTCTCTTCTATAATTACCCTTCTGACTGTGTTTGTGAAGTCTATGTTAAAATACTTTCAGTGATTACCTATTTTCCATATCTAGGGGGAAGAGGAGAAGCAAGAAGGAGTAATTCCAAAAGGGAGGATCAGCTTATAGTCTTTGGGAACATGAACAGAATTTGTATCCTACTGTTGTGTGAAAATTGTGTAATTCTTAATTATGGTGAATTGGTTCACAGTGCTTTTCAGGTCTACTATATCCTTCTACTTTTCTGTATATTCATTCTATTATTTTTTCAGAGTTTGATATCAAAACTTCAACTAAAAATCTTAATTTATCTACTTAAAAGTAACTGTAATATACAGTGGAACTATAAATAACTCTGTTCTGTATTTTCCAAACCTCCTGTAAATGTGTTGTCATACTTTCATAATTTAAAAAATAAAAAAGAGAGAGGAAAAAAAGGGGGAGGATCAAGAGCATGGGTCAAGTCAGGATAAACGTGGAGGCTGGGGAGCTGGGGAAGGAGGAGTGTGTTGGTGACTAAGTTGGTGTGAAGAAACCAAAGTTGAGGATGGGGGGAACAATTCTGGGGAAAGACTGGAAAGACTGATATGGGAATTATCCACACACAGTGGGGCTGTGTGTGGATACTAGGTTATGTACCTCTCAATGCATTGATCGCTAAACACATTCTAGCCCTGAAAGTTTTCTCTGTGTGGGTTCCGACTGGGCACAGTAGTTTCCCAAACATATTGTCTGCTGGGAGTGACTTTCTTCACCATCTATTTGTGTGGTTATCATTCTACCTGCACATCAGGAAGCAGCTCAAATCCCCTCTTCTTCCAAAAGCCCTACAACTCCTGTCCTACAACTCTCTTGTTTGTGAGCTTTGTGAGTCCTCCCTAATGGACTACAGGTTACTCAGCTCTGCCTCCTCCTTCCTCACACCCCCTGGTCCTTAGTAGGTCGTGGCAGAGACTTCTAGTCACCTTACTCAACGTCCATTCTTCCTTCTTCCTTAGTGACGGAATCCTGATATTCTCTGGGTCAGCTGTATGCCAGGAGAACATGCTACTTACTCAGCTAGTCAGTGATACGTAAGGGGACATTACTAGTTGGAGCTTCCAGGAAAACATGTAATATAAGAATGACTCAGCTGGGGGCAGGACTCCCCTTTCCTTGCCCCCGGCTTTTCCTGCCTGGAATACAGACATGATGGCTGAATTACAGAAGCCATTTTATTACCCTGAGCAAAAAGGTGGAAGGAGCCTTGATCTCTGAATTGATGCAGCCTCAGGACCAGCTTTGATCAACTCCTTCCTAATATTATCACATAATAGAATAAATAGCATATTTGTTTAAGCTACTGCCACTGAGATTCTGCAGTAGAATGCCATTTCTAATCAGTTCATAAGTCACTAATTAAAGTTTGTTATATTGAATTTAATTAGAATAATTTACTCTTGGAGATACTGCATGTACCCCAGCTTCAGTTCTAGGGGCAGAACAGGAGGCTCTGCTGAGAAAGGTTTCCTGGATTTGCCAGACTCTTGACAGAAATGTTAGTTTTGACAGCTTCCTCTTGGAAATATATGTAAGATAAATAAATGAGAGGGGTCCTAAAATTGTTGAATTCTTAGGCTTCTATCAGAGTGTTTCTCAAGGCGTGGGCAGATTCGTGTGCTACAGAATCATCTGGATCCTTTTGCCATCTATTCAGTCAGGACCTGCAGGGCTGAGTCTGAGGAATTTACACACTAAAATTCGAACCTTATTGCTTCAGTGGTTGTGGTGGGTCATCTCTTCAGGGAATCAAATTGCTACATTAATCATGTTGAGTTGGGTTGAACTGAATTAATGGGGAGGTCCTTGGAAAGGAGAAGTGAGTCTGAGTAATATAATTAGCAAGAAGCCATCCCTGCCTATTTTCCCAGAAGACCAGTCGTTTGGGACTTGGCGCTTCCTTGGGAGAGGCAACAAGATTCACTTTACCACTTCCTTTAAACCAAGAATGATTTCATGCCATAATCATTGTTTAGGGGCTTCCCTGGTGGTTCAGTGGTAAAGAATCCACCTGCCAATGCAAGAGAAGCAAGTTCGATCCCTGGGGTGAGAAGATGCCCTGGAGAAGGAAATGGCAACCCACTCCAGTATTCTTGCCTGGGAAGTCCTATGGGTAGAGGAGCCTGGAGGGCTACAGTCTACGGGGTTGCAAAAGATTGGACATGACTTAGTAACTAAACAACAGCAATCGTCATTTGTTACTGCTTTCTCTGTTTGATGAAGTTCGATTGGAGGTTCTCAAGAGACCTCAAAGAGCTTCTTTGGTAATGCAGAGTAAGAGGGTACAGAGCATCACCAAAGGATTCTAGGGAAAATTATTAATATACATCACCTCTTTAAGTGGGCTCTAGGTTCTGGAGGCTGCTAGTAATGAACAGTAACAACCCCCCCCCCTCCTTTTTTTACATCAGTTCAGTTCAGTCGCTCAGTCGTGTCCGACTCTTTGCAACCCCATGAATCGCAGCACGCCAGGCCTCCCTGTCCATCACCAACTCCCGGTGTTTACTCAAACTCATGTCCATTGAGTCGGTGATGCCTTCCAGCCATCTCATCCTCTGTCATCCCCTTCTCCTCCTGCCCCCAATCCCTCCCAGAATCAGGGTCTTTTCCAATGAGTCAACTCTTCGCATCAGGTGGCCAAAGTATTGGAGTTTCAGCTTCAGCATCAGTCCTTCCAATGAACACCCAGGACTGATCTCCTTTAGGATGGACTGGTTGGATCTCCTTGCAGTCCAAGGGACTCTCAAGAGTCTTCTCCAACACCACAGTTCAAAAGCATCAATTTTTCGGTGCTCAGCTTTTTTCACAGTCCAACTCCCATATCCATACATGACCACTGGAAAAACCATAGCCTTGACTAGATGGACCTTTGTTGGCAAAGTAATGTCTCTGCTTTTTAATATGCTGTCTAGGTTGGTCATAACTCTCCTTCTAAGGAGTAAGCATCTTTTAATTTCATGGCTGCAATCACCATCTGCAGTGATTTTGGAGCCCCTCAAAATAAAGTCTGACACTGTTTCCCCATCTATTTGCCATGAAATGATGGGACCAGATGCCATGACCTTAGTTTTCTGAATGTTGAGCTTTAAGCCAACTTTTTCACTCTGCTCTTTCACTTTCATCAAGAGGCTTTTTACATCAGTGGTCCTAAAATGTGCTCTGGGGATCAGAAGCATCAGCATTTCTTGGGAAATGGTTAGAAATGCAAATTTTGGGGCTCCAGCCCAGACCAGCTGCTTCAGAAATTCTGGGTAAGGGACCCAGGAATCTGTGTTTTATGAATCCTCCAGATAATTCTGATGTGTGCTTATATTTGAACTGCTTTCAACCTTATGTCTTCCTAACATCCATTTTTTAATGGGCTCAGAGATGAGAGATTGAGTGGGGTCCAGGGCTGAGTCCATGAGTGTGTCCCACTTTCCATATTTTCTCACATGTCACCTGCTATGTAATCAAAATTTAAGCAAGCCTTTTCTAACAGTTAACTTGCCCTAAATCCCTCCTTCCTGGAAAATCTGCCCTGATGCCTCCTTCCTTGCTCAACTCCAACAGAAGCATCTTCCTCACAGGGAACTAACAAGAGTGAGAATTGGAAGATGATGAAGCAGGGACTGTTTTCTAAGTCAAAAACTGGAACACATGATTTAGCAAAGGAGTTTGTGACATGTACATTTTTTATTTACCTGATTCTATTCACTTACTCTTTGCCAACATACTGGAATTTCTAGGGCATCCAAATGGTTTATGGGGACAAGGAGGCAGAATATTTTGTAAACAGGAGTAACCCAGAACATATGAGAGGTATGATCCAGCTCCAAGGCTTAAAACCTGTCTACAAGACTGGGAAGGTACATGAATGAGAGGAGGCATAAGATAGGGATGGGGTGTAAACTGGGGACCACATACCCCTCTAAAAGAAGCACAAGTGGATGTATTGCGGTGGATGGTGTTAGAAGGAAATGAAACCCCAAGCTGGCCTGACCTTCCAACTTTTCAAGAGAAACCAGAAATCTTGGTGTATTTTTAAAATCTGGTTTTCCTTTCCTCTCTCTCTCACACACACCATCAAGAAAACTAAAGAAAATATTTGCAGGCGGTTACATCTCTTCTAGTTTAGGTAGGCAGATAATGTAACAAGGGGTATGGAAAAATACCATGGAAGCAAAAGGAGTAACCAACACTATCTGGGAGGAAAAGGAAGGGCAGGCTTCCCCAGGGATGTCACATTCAACCTGAGCTATGTAGACTAAGCAGGGATTCTTCTTATCAAAAAAGTGGGGAAGTATAGCTCTGTGAGGAGATGGCCGTGTTAACTAACCTTATTGTCCTGATTATTTTGCAATCTATACATGTATAAAATGAAAAGAAAGTGGGGAAGAACACGTGTGCCCAGTGTTGGGTGGGTTTTCAGAGGGGCTCAGCTGCTCTGCGTGGGTCCTGTGAGAGCAAGGAGTGTGGGGGACAGAGAGAGACCAGAGAACATTGAAATCTTGGCCAAGACGTTCTTACTTAATCATGTGGGCAGTGGGAGTGGCGCAATCGGGTTGGTATTATTATTCACGGTCACTCTCGTGGCTAAGGTGGTGAGCGGACAGAAAGTGCTCTGCCGAAACTCTCAAACAGCTCCTGGAACTATAGAGGAGGGAATGGGGGCGGTTCCCAAAGGCACTTGGGTCCAGAAGGCCTGCAGCCCCCAGGTCTGGCTCAGGTCCCGCCCCCGCTGAGCTTCCAGCCAGAGATAATATGGTGGGGAGGCGGGAGCTGCACGGAGGCTGAGCTTGAGTGTCTGCCCCGGAGTAGGCGGGTAGGCGGGGAGCAGTTTCCTCTCCTCTCGCCTAGGAGGCGGCTGTAGCAGCCGGCAGTGTTGTGGTTACCAGGGCCTTGGGTTACAGCACATATTTGTTTTTTTTTTTTTTTTTTTAAAACCGTTGCAATACCTTTTAAATCAGGGCCCTGGACAGGATCCAAGGACAGTAGCAGGACCAGTTCCTATGATGCTTCTTAAAGAAGCAACTGCAGAGGGAGGGAGCTGGAATCTGGACTGCTGGGGGAGCCCGAGGTCAGGAAGGCCTTGGAAGTTGGGCAAGGTGGGAAGGAGATCAGGTCTTCAGGTCACCCCACTGCCACTGTGCCATTTTCAAGGCACTTTTGCATCTCAAGCACTTGAAGATGATCAGTGCTCCTGAAAAACTGGAAGCAGTGGGTAGAGCAATCAGAAATTGTTGGGGGTCCAGCTCCTTGGGAAGAAAGACCTTCCAGCTGGTCCAAGATTCAGGGGTCCAGCTTGGCAGGGGGTGAGGTCCCCATTGAGGGAGGCTAACACTGGGAGGTAAAGCATGTTGGAGAAAGCACGCAAGGGCCTGCTGGGGTAGGGGTCCTGAGGGAATGGATGCTCAGATCCATTGTGATTGTGACTGGAAGAAGTCTTTGTTGTGGTTCCCTTTCAGACATGGGGACACCGTCTGACGGCTCAGACGGTTAAGAATCTATCAGCCTGCAATGCAGGAGACCTATGTTCGATCCCTGGGTTGGGGAGATTCCCTGGAGAAGGGAATGGCTACCTACTCCAGTATTCTTGCCTGAAGAATTCCATGGACAGAGGATCCTGATGGGCTACAAGTCCATGGGGTTGCAAAGAGTCAGACAAGACTGAGCAACTAATTTTTTTTTTTTTTTTCCAGACACAGAAATTCTTCCTCAAAGAAATCAAGATTTGCACTCAAGAGACTTGCATTCTGGTACATGTTGGTGGGAATATAAAATGGTATAGTTGTTATGAAAAACAGTATGGAGGGCTCTCAAAAAATTAAAAAATATGGTAATATAATCCAGCAATCTCACTTCTGGGTATATATTCAAAAGAATTGAAATCAGTATGGTGAAGAGTTATTTGTACTCCTAATGTCCACTGTAACATTATTAACAAAAGCCAAGATCTGGAATCAGCCAAAGGTCCGATGACAGATAAATGATTGTATGCATTCAATCAAAGTTTAGTTAGCCTTTAAAAAGAAATTCTGCCACTTGGGACAACATGGCTGAACCTGGAAAATATTGTGCTAAACAAAAAGAACCAGTCACAGAAGGACAAATACTGCATGAATCCACTCATGTGATGTATCTCAAATAGTGTCGTAGAAGCAGAGAGGAGTTTGGTGGTTCCAGAGACTCTGTGGAACAACACAGTGTCTGGAGTTAACAGTAGTACTGTGCACTTGAACATTGTTAAGAGGGTGGATCTCTGGTAAATGTTCTTGCCACAAAAAACAAACAAAAACAAAGGGGAGCAAGGAAAATTTTGAAAGTGATGGACATGTCTATTACCTTGATTGTGGTAATGGTTTCAGGGGTGCATGCATATAACCAAACTCATTCGGTCATATAGGTTAAATATGTACAGTTTTTTTTTATTTTGCATATAAATTATACCTTAAGAAAGTTCTTTCAAAAAAGAGAGAGACTTTCATTCTAATCTTTAACTTGCTATTGGTTCCCATTTTTAACCCTGGATAATTCACATACATTCCCTTCTCAGGCCTCTCATCCCCCCACCCCACACTTTACCCAGTGCCAGGCATGGAGTAAGCTCTAGCAAAATCTATTGAGCAAATGAATGAATGGTTGAATTAGCTGAATTGGGTCTGAAGTTGGACTGGGATCAGCAGGCTTCAGAGGCTACCTGAACCTCCTGAAATTACATTCACAACTGTACATGTGTGAGCAATTCTGTTTTTTCTGGGTAGAAGGTCTGTAGCTTTAATCACTCTTGCCATAATTTACTGAGGATTTGTTATGACAGGCTAAGGTCTGTACATATTTTATCACATTTAATCTTCAGGAACCACAATGGAGGTTGTGGGCGGGGGCAGGAGGGGGTTACTATTTCCACTTTACTGAAGTGGATACTCAGGTTTGGGGAGTGTAAGGACTTGCTTAGGGTTGTGTGCTGGAGTTGAACTCAGGTCCATCACACTCCACAACATAAGTTCTTAACCACCATGGTAAATTACTACAGTTTCTCAAAGGGATCTGTGACCCCAGAAGATGAAGAAAAAACATTCCAGGATCCTGGAGTTCTATTTCTCTGAGGGACTGTGGGGAATGGGAAGAAGGGTGGAGGTGGAGGAGGAAGCCAGCCAGCCAGCCAGAGCAGGACAGCACCCACGCCAGCAAGGGCTGCTATTTAGAGCAGCCCCAGAGCCCCCAGAAAGGATGATAAGGGGCAGGGCAGGGAAGAGCAGTTGTAAGAGGAGCCCAGGGAAGGGGGGCTCTCTCCTCCCCCGCCCCTGCTGCCTCCAGCTCACTCTGTCGCCTGATGTCTAAATAAGGCTTAGAGGCACATTCTAGGCAGCTAAAAATAAACTGCGGCTCCCCCTCCTGCCCTTGGGCTCTGGCGACCTCCCCGGTCCTGTCAGGGCTCCCCTGGTCAGGACCAGCTCTTGGAGCATGCCAGTCTCGTCTCCCTGAGGACCCCAGGGTTCTGGTGGGAATGCTTCCTATGGCAAGATGACCTGGACCAGAAGTCAGGACCCCGGGCCCCAACTCTTGGCTCTGCCCTAACAAACCTGGGCAAGTCTCTCTTTCCTCTGATCCTCAGTCTCCCACATGTCAAAAGCGAGCATTAAATGAATGATGTGAAGCCCTGGCATTTTTGAATGAATTTCAGGATCCCACACTTTGGGGTCAACTTCAGAGTGTGCCCACTTGGGTTATTTAGGGGTATCTGTCTTACAGACTTATTTTTAACTTACACAGTTTTTTTTTTTTTTTTATTACGATCTGAATTCTCTGCCCATCCTTAACGATTTGAAACATTCACATAAAAATCTAGATTCCCAGCTCCTCTTGAAAAACCAGGTCTGTCCCCACTGGGCCAGTGTGTCAGGTAGCAAGGAGCCCGAATTGGGTAGCGGTCTCCCCCTGCTGGCGGTATGAATGTACTACAGGTGGTTGCTGATAGCTACTCATCTCCGCCCAGCCCTGTAGGGTGTGAGGTGCCTGAATGCTGGAGAAGGTGTGGAGAAAACAGAACGCTCTTACACTGTTGGTGGGAATGCAAACTAGTACAGCCGCTATGGAGAACAGTGTGGAGATTCCTTGAAAAACTGGAAGTAGAACTGCCATATGACCCAGCAACCCCACTCCTGGGCATACACACTGAGGAAACCAGATCTGAAAAAGATGTGCACCCCAATGTTCATCGCAGCACTGTTTATAATTGCCAGGATATGGAAGCAACCTAGATCTCCATCAGCACACGAATGGATAAGAAAGCTGTGGTACATATACACAGTGGAATATTACTCAGCCATTAAAAAGAATACATTTGAATCAGTTCTAATGAGATGGATGAAACTGGAGCCCATTATACAGAGTGAAGTAACCCAGAAAGATGAACACCAATACAGTATACTAATGCATATATATGGAATTTAGGAAGATGGTAACGATAACCCTATATACAAGACAGAAAAAGAGACACAGATGTATAGAACAGACTTTTGGACTCTATGGGAGAAGGTGAGGGTGGGATGATCTGGGAGAATAGCATTGAAACATGTATATTATCAAGTCTGAAACAGATCACCAGTCCAGGCTGGATGCATGAGACAAGTGCTCAGGGCTGGTGCACTGGGATGACCCAGACGGATGGGATGGGGAGGGACGGGGGAGGGGGTTCAGGATGGGGAACACATGTAAATCCATGGGTGATTCATGTCAATGTATGGCAAAAACCACTACAATATTGTAAAGCAATTAGCCTCCAACTAAAAAAATAAAGGGAAAAAAAAAATAAGAAGTGCATACACTGAGTGCTGGCGGATTGCATCCCAGGGTTAGGACACTGGCATTGCTCTGCCCAGCAAATGCTTGTTGAATGAATGAATGAATTAGATAGCTGATAGAAATCTTTGGAAACTGTTATTAATATTACCAAACCAACTCAGATCTGCTCCTCCAATGTGCAGGAAAGCCAATGTACTGACATGGGGTGGTAGTGAAGAAAAGAACAGCACTTACTGCAGGGTGTCACAGTAGGAAACTGGGAGACAGGCCTCAGAGATCCACTCCAGTGCAGTCACTGATTAGGGGTTTCTGTAAGGGGAGGAACAAAGAGGTTGGAATTAATTATCCTTGTGACATTTCTATGACATTTCTTAATCGTAATTTCAGGAGGTCAGGATATCTCTGGTTTATGATTCTTGAGCCAAGTGATCCATGACTTGGGGGTCTATTAGCTCATTTTGCCCCTTGAAAAACAACCTGAGTTTGTACATTAATAATGATATCTACAATAGTAATTTGGGTACATTAACATGTTATTGACAACAGCAATTTTAGTTATCTGACTCTAGTTGATTAGTGTTCAGTTAGTATAGGCTTGAGGTCAGAGAGGGCAAGAAAGAGAATAAAGTTTTGGATACAGAGGGAGTTCAGTTTTAGGGGGACTCAATTTCCATTGTAAAGGCACACATGAAGGAGTTTTGACCAAGGTGCTGCCCACCTGAAATCTGTTGCACTGTGACCCTGTCCCTGAGTCCATGTCTCAAGCCCTTAGAAGCGACAAAGTTCCCAATACTCTCCCCCTCAATTAGGCATTGCCCTCCTACCTCATAAGTCAGTGGGGTTGTCCTTGGTTGGAAGGTTACTGGCAAAAACAGCCAAGGTCTGTTTAATTCAAACTATCTTGAGAGCCACTTTGGAGGCTAGTGAAGGGGCAGGGAAGGAGTTGGGAGGAAGGGTAGGAAAGGTTGAGGAGAGCTGTTCAAAGAACAGGCTTTAGGCCAGACTGCCTGAATCCACCCAGCTCCCCTTGGGGAGCTCACTGGAGCCAGACACTTCACCTGAACCAAAGGGTGCTGCATCTGCATTGACCTTCAGACATCATGGAATCCATCCTGCTTCGACATGTAGCAGGGCAATGAGGTGTAGAGTGAGAATCTGGCAACAGCTGAGGCTTTGTCCTTTCTGCTCTGTTTCGGTAAACAGAGGAGGAGGAAATATGTTCACCAGACGCCTTTCTTGGGAGGAAATAGAGATTCCATCTGTATCCCACCCCTACAACTCAGGGGCGGAGAGAGTGTCTGGTCCTGACCCTTGCTACCCTGTGGCCTCCTGGCCTCATCAGCAGCTTCTTAGAAACACAGATTCTTGGGCTCTACTCAGACCTGTTGCAGCATAATCTGCATTTTAATGAGATCCCAGGTATTGAGCATGTTTATCACCATTCGAGAAAAGCTGCTTTTGTCCAGTAGTTCTCTTAAGTTGGCTGCACCTAGGAATCATCTGGGGGTCACTTTAAAACAATGTTGCTGCTTGGGTCCCACGCTGGGGTGCAGCCTGGGCCTGGGCTCCTAGGTGGTTTGCTTAAGGCTCTCCTGGTGATTCCAGTGTATAGCCAGCATTGAGAATCATAGCTCTAGGCAAAGGCTCTAATGAGATGAAAATCTGGGGGAATGAAAGCAATGCAAACTTGAATGGGACGTCCCACCCTGGGCACTCCTGTGGCACCTTCCCCAGCCCTGCCGGACCTGCCTGAGTAGTCCAACCTCTGCTCCCCAAGGCCCTGTCAGGCCTCCAGCTGCTTTCATGGTTCAGAAGGGGGAAGTGAGAAAGGGGCTGTGCTTTTGCCGTGCCACCCAGAGGTGCGACCCCAAGCGAGAGGCCAGAAACCTGGATTATCATCCCATTTCTGTTGGGTAGCCTTGGGTAGTCTGTCCCTCTTTGGGCTTCAATTTCTTGATCTCTAAAATGGGCTAGCCAAAGGGGATTGAAATGACTTCCAGAGCATTCCTACTAGTTTTCTACAGGTATGTATGTATGTGTTTTTAAAAATTTATTTATTTTTAACCAAAGGATAATTGCTTTACAGTATTGTGTTGGCTTCTACCAACCATCAACATGAATCGGCCATAGGTCCACCTATGTGTATGTGTGTTTAGTTGCTCAATCAAGTCTGACTCTTTGCGACCCTTTGGACTGGACTGTAGCCTGCCAGGCTTCCCTGTCCATGAGATTTTTCAGGCAAGAACACTGGAGTGGGCCACCATTTCCTCTTCCAGAGGATCTTACCGACCCAGGGATCAAAACCTGTGTCTCCTGTATTGCAGGCAGATTCTTTACCAGCTGAGCCACTAGGGAAGCTCAATCTACATGTATAGAGAGACTCTCAAAGTTGAAAGGGATCTTGGGGATCATCTAGTTTGATCTTACTTTCTAACAAATGGGGAAACTGAAGCCCAGTAAAGTGAAGGACATCAGGAAGCTTGCATAAGTCTCTCATCCTCATCCATCAGAGGGCAGACAGAATGAAAACCACAATCACAGAAAACTAATCAAAATGATTACATGGATCACAGCTTTGTGTAACTTAGTGAAACTATGAGCCATGCTGTGTAGGACCACCGAAGATGGACAGGTCATGGTGGAGAGTTCTGACAAAATGTGGTCCACTGGAAAAGGAAATGGCAAACCACTTTAGCATTCCTGCCTTGAGAACACATGAACAATACGAAAAGGCAAAAAGATATGACACTGAAAGGTTAACCCCCCAGGTCAGTAGGTGTCCAATATCTACTGGAGAAGAGTGGAGAAATAGCTCCAGATGGAAGGAAGAGGCTGAGCCAAAGCGGAAACAATGCCCAGTTGTGGGTGTGTCTAGTGGCAAAAGTCAAGTCTGATGCTGTGAAGAACAATAATGCATAGGAACCTGGAATATTAGGTCCATGAATCAAAGTAAATTGGAAGTGGTCAAACAGGAGATGGCAAGAGTGAACACTGGCATTTTAGGAACCAGTGAACTAAAATGGATGGGAATGGGCACATTTAATTCAGATGACCATTACATCTACTACCGTGGGCAAGAATCCCTTAGAAGAAATGGAGCAGCCATCATAGTCAACAACAGAGTCCACAATGCAGTACTTGGATGCCATCTCAAAAATGACAGAATGAGCTCTGTTTGTTTCCAAGGCAAGCCACTCAATATCACAGTAATCTGAGGCTATGCACCAGCCACTGATGCCAAACAGGAAGAAGTTGAACAGTTCTATGAAGACCCACAAGACCTTCTAGAACTAACACCAAAAAAAGATGTCTTTTTCACCACTGGGAACTGGAATGCAAAAATAGGAAGTCAAGAGATACATGGAGTAATAGGCAAGTTTGGCCTTGGAGTACAAAATGAAGCAGGGCAAAGGCTAACAGAGTTTTGCTAAGAGAAGGCACTGGTCATAACAAACATCCTCTTCCAACAACAGAAGAGAAGACTCTACACATGGGTATTACCAGATGGTCAATACTGAAAACAAATTGATTATATTCTTTGCAGCCAAAGATGGAGAAGCTCTATACAGTCAGCAAAACAAAACTGGGAGCTGACTGTGGCTCAGATCTTGAACTCCTTAATGTAAAATTCAGACTTAAATTGAACGTAGAGAAAACCACTAGGCCATTCAGGTATGACCTAAATCAAATCCCTTATGATGATACAGTGGAAGTGACAAATAGATTCAAGGGATTAGATATGATAGAATGCCTGAAGAACTATGGATGGAGGTTCATAACATTTTATAGGAGGCAGTGATCAAAACCATCCCCAAGAAAAAGAAATGCAAAAATGCAAAGTGGTTGTCTGAGGAAGCCTTACAAATAGTTGAGAAAAGAAGAGAAATGAAAGGTAAAGAAGAAAAGGAAAGATATCCCCATCTGAATGCAGAGTTCCAAAGAATAGCAAGGAGAGAGAAGAAAGCCTTCATAAGTGAATAATGCAAAGAAATAGAGGAAAACAATAGAATGGGAAAGACTAGAAATCTCTTCAAGAAAATTAGAGATACCAAGGGACCATTTCATGCAAAGATGGGCTCAATAAAGGACACAAATGGTATGGATCTAACAGAAGCAGAAAATATTAAGAAGAGGTGGCAAGAATACACAGAAAAACTGTACAAAAAAGGTCTTAATGACCCAGATAACCATGATGGTGTGATCACTTACCTAGAGCCAAACAGCCTGGAGTGTGAAGTCAAGTGGTCCTTAGGAAGCATCACTATGAACAAAGCTAGTGGAGGTGATGGAATTCCAGCTGTGTTATTTCAAATCCTAAAGGATGATGCTGTGAAAGTGCTGCACTCAATATGCCAGCAAATTTGGAAAACTCAGCAGTGGCCACAGGCCTGGAAAAGGTCAATTTTCGTTCCAATGCCAAAAAAGGGCAATGCCAAAGAAAGTTTAAAGTACCACACAAGTGCACTCATTTCACATGCTAGCAAAGTAACGCTCAAAATTCTCCTAGCTAGGCTTCAACAGTACATGAACTGAGAACTTTCAGATGTACAAGCTGGATTTAAGAAAGGCAGAGGAACCAGAGATCAAATTGCCAACATCCATTGGATCATCAAAAAAGCAAGAGGGTTCCAGAAAAACATCTACTTCTTCTTCATTCATGCTAAAGCCTTTGACACTGTGGATCACAACAAACTGTGGAAAATTCTTAAAGAGATGGGAATACCAGACCACCTTATCTGCCTTCTGAGAAATCTGTATTCAAAGAAGCAACAGTTAGAACTGCACATGTAACAACAGACTGGTTCTAAATAGGAAAAGGAGTATGTCAAGGCTGTATATTGTCACCCTGCTTATTTAACTTATATGTGGAGGACATCATGTGAAATGCCGGGCTGGATGAGGCACAATCTGGAATCAAGATTTCTGGGAGAAATATCAATAACCTCAGATATGCAGATGACACCACCTTTATGGCAGAAAGTGAAGAAGAATTAAAGAGCCTCTTGATGAAAGTGAAAGAGGAGAGTGAAAAAGCTGGCTTAAAAAATCAACATTCAAAAAATTAAGATCATGGCATCTGGTCCCATCACTTCATGGCAAATAGATGGGGAAACAATGGAAACAGTGACAGACTATTTTTGGGAGGGCTCCAAAATCACTGTGGATGGTGACTGACTGCAACCATGAAATTAAAAGATGTTTACTCCTTGGAAGAAAAACTATGATAAACTTGGACAGCATATTAAAAAGCAGAAACATCACTTTGCTGACAAAGGTCCATATGGTCAAATCTATGGTTTATCCAGTAGTCATGTATGGATGTGAGAGTTGGACCATAAGGAAGGTTGAGCTCTGAAGAATTGATGCTTTCAAATGGTGATGCTGAAGAAGACTCTTGAGAGTCTCTTGAACAGCAAGGAGATCAAAACAGTCAATCCTAAAGAAAATCAACCCTGAATATTCATTGGAAGGACTGATGCTGAAGCTGAAGCTCAAATACTGTGGCCACCTGATGCGAAGAGCTGACTGAAGATGTAGATAACCCAGAGCAACGGAAAATAATCTTTGCCTATAGACAGTCACTTTTGTCCTGTGACTTGTTAAACTGACTTCTCTACCCCACTATGGAAGAGGCTAATTTTGCCTCCATATGTACTTTTATCAATATTTGGGATACATACTTATGTTTGTTCTTTGGACTCTCCTTTACATTGGCTGTAACATCTCGCAGGTTCCTGAATTAAAGGAGTTAAAAATAAATCACTACAGCAAGCTCATTTCACATCTGTATGAGAGTTATGACTTTACCTTTTTAAAAAAATTTTAAAGAATTTAATAATAAGAATAATCAAGATTTAAAACCAGTTCGGCTCAGTTCAGTCGGTCAGTCGTGTCTGACTCTCTGCGACCCCATGAACCGCAGCACGCCAGGCCTCCCTGTCCATCACCAACTCCCAAAGTTTACTCAAACTCACGTCCATTGAGTCAGTGATGCCATGCAACCATCTCATCCTCTGTTGTCCCCTTCTCCTCCTGCCTTCAATCTTTCCCAGCATCAGGGTCTTTTCCAGTGAGTCAGCTCTTCACATCAGGTGGCCAAAGTATTGCAGTTTCAGCTTCAATATCAGTCCTTCCAATGAATATTCAGGACTGATTTCCTTTAGGATGGACTGGTTGGATCTCCCTGCTGTCCAAGGGACTCTCAAGAGTCTTCTCCAACACCACAGTTCAAAAGCATCAATTCTTGGGCACTCAGCTTTATTTATAGTCCGACTCTCACATCCATACATGACTACTGGAAAAAACACAGCTTTGACTAGACAGACCTTTGTTGACAAAGTAATGTCTTTTCTTTTTAATATGCTGTCTAGGTTGGTCATAACTTTCCTTCCAAGGAGTAAGTGTCTTTTAGTTTCATGGCTGCAGTCACCATCTGCAGTGATTTTGGAGCCCAGGAAAATAAAGTCAGCCACTGTTTCCACTATTCCCCATCTATTTGCCATGAAGTGATGGGACTAGATGCCATGATCTTAGTTTTCTGAATGTTGAGCTTTAAGCCAACTTTTTCAGTCTCCTCTTTCACTTTCATCAAGAGGCTCTTTAGTTCTTCTTTGCTTTCTGCCATAAGGGTGGTGTCATCTGCCTATCTAAGGTTATTGATATTTCTCCCAGCAATCTTGATTCCAGCTTGTGCTTCATTCAGTCCAGCATTTCTCATGATGTATTCTGCATATAAGTTAAATAAGTAGGGTGACAATATACAGCCTGACATACTTCTTTCCTAATTTGTAACTAGTCTGTTCCATGTCCAGTTCTAACTGGTTTAAAACCAGAGGTCCAGGCTAAATTTGGGATTGAACCTCACAGAGACTGAAACCATTGTGATGTCATTTCAGGGGCTCCAAAGAGCTCCAGTACCACATTCCTTTATGTCCTAGAGCAGAAAAGAATTCATTGAGAGGCGCAATGATAAATAAGAAGTGACTCATTAGAATTGTACTGCTGTGAGGCTTTCAAGTGGGTGGTTGTGGGAGTGCCATGCCCCAAGAACTTATTGGGCTACAGTTTTATAATTAAAGGAAAAATGGGGAGGGGAGAAGAGCTTTGTTTTTCTTGAGTAGATGTCACGTTTCCATCATCAGATCCTCCTCCAAATTGGGCGGGAGAGTTTTTTGTCCCTACATGGTCAAGCTAGGTCCAAAAATTATTGTTTTTTTATGTGTGCAGAGAGCATGCCCTAGGGATCATTAACTTCCTGAGCTCACTGGGAGGTATATGGGTCTCATGTCACCACTGTTCTGTTGTTTGGGGGCATGCATCGTGCGTCTACTGTATGGCTATGTTGCTAAGCAAGCCTGCTTGGTTTTGTGGTTAAGCAAATCTGCTTTCTTGAGTAATCACTAACTTCCAGGGGTCTCCCATATTTTTTCTACTTAAAATCCCCTAGTGCAAATAACTGTTTAATCACCTACTTTGTCCCTGCACTCTGTCCCTCTCATAACCAGGTGGTAACAAAAGTGAGAGTCACAGGGCCTATAAGGGCTGTGGAGACTGCAGAACCCCATCAAGGACAACTCAGTTTCAATGGACTATCGCCCTGTGGGAATGCACAGAAATGTTTTCAAATTCTCTGAGTTTTTCAGGAAAGCTGGAAATACATAATTTAATGAGCAACCACTTGCTTTTAGTATACATTGGCAACCAAGTATACACATTACTATATATAAAACAGGTAAATAACAAGGTCCTACTGTATACATAGCACTGGGAACTCTATTCAGTATCTTGTAATAAATGATAAAAGAAAAGAATGAAAAAGAATACAAACATGTATATGTATACACACATATGTGTGAGTGTGCATCTGAATCACTTTGCTACACACCAGAAACTAATACAACATTGTAAACCAACTATACTTCAATTTAAAAAAAAAAGCAAAAATTCTAAGAAACACCACATAGACAAATGATGCTTGAGGCTTGTGTTGCTGTCTGTGACCTCTTCACACTACCATGAATTTGAGGAGGTAAGCATTCCCCACTCGGAGAAGGCAATTGCATCTCACTCCAGTACTTTTGCCTGGAGAATCCCATGGACGGAGGAACCTGGTAGGCTGCAGTCCATGGGGTCGCGAAGAGTCAGACATGACTGAGCGACTTCACTTTCACTTTTCACTTTCATGCATTGGAGAAGAAAATGGCAACCCACTCCAGTGTTCTTGCCTGGAGAATCCCAGGGATGGGGGGAGCCTGGTGGGCTGCCGTCTATGGGGTCGCACAGAGCCAGACACGACTGAAGCGACTTAGCAGCAGCAGCAGCAGCATTCCTCACTAAATCTGAAAATGAGCAGGACTCTCCAGGATATTCCTGGGTATCAAAACCTTTTCATGTTTCCCATTTCTTGCCTATAGAGAAATGATGTTAGTCTACTAGACCTTCCCTGAGTTCCCAAAGGGCAGATTTAATCAGTTACTAATCAGGAAAGAGAGGGAATGCAACAACAAAGGAAAAACAGAAAAACAACAGTTTAGTGATGAAACAGGGTCCTAGCTCCTCAGGGTACGTGCACAACAAGGTCATACTTTATCAACTATAAATTGGCACTGGACATCTACCTCAACAAGGATTAAATCATGTGCCTCTGACCCTCAACACACTCTGAAAGGAGTTTAGAATGGAGATCAGGAATGGGGTGGGGTGGTGAGGGGAGGGGGAGACTGGCAGGACAGGTCGTCAGAGAGTTACATATCTCCAGAAGCTGATTTTATGAACCCAGTTCTTTGTCGTTGTTGTTCAGTCACTAAGTCATGTCTGACTCTTTGTGACCCCAATGGACTGCAGTACGCCAGGCCTCTCTGTCCCTCACTATCTCCTGGAGTTTGCCCAAATTCAAGTCCATTGAATCGGTGATGCCATCCAACCATCTCATCCTCTGTCGCCCTCTTCTTCTGCCTTCAATCTTTCCCAGCATCACAGTCTTTTCTAATAAGTTGGCTCTTTGCATCAGGTAGTCAAAGTATTGAGCTTCAGCTTCAACATCAGTCCTTCCAATGAATATTCAGGGTTGATTTCCTTTAGTTTGACTGGTTTGATCTCCTTGCTATCCAAGGAACTCTCAAGAGTCTTCTACAGCAGCACGGTTACAAAGCCTCAATTCTTTGACTCTCTGCTTTCTTTATGGTCCAACTCTCACATCCATATATGACTACTGGAAAGACAATAATAGCTTTGACCAGACAGACCTTTTCATTCCAGTCCCAAAGAAAGGAAATACCAAAGAATGCTCAAACTACTGCACAACTGCACTCATCTCTCATACGCTAGTAAAGTAATGCTCAAAATTCTCCAAGCCAGGCTTCAGCAGTACGTGAACCATGAACTTCCAGGTGTTCAAACTGGTTTTAGAAAAGGCAGAGGAACCAGAGATCAATTTGCCAACATCCACTGGATCATCAAAAAAGCAGGAGAGTTCCAGAAAAACATCAATTTCTGCTGTATTGACTACACCAAAGCATTTGACTTGTGTGGATCACAATAAACTGTGGAAAATTCTGAAAGAGATGGGAATACCAGACCACCTGACCTGCCTCTTGAGAAATCTGTATGCAGGACAGGAAGCAACAGTTAGAACTGGACATGGAATAACACACTGGTTCCAAATAGGAAAAGGAGTACATCAAGGCTGTATATTGTCACCTGCTTATTTAACTTATATGCAGAGTACATCATGAGAAACGCTGGGCTGGATGAAGCACAGGCTGGAATTAAGATTGCTGGGACAAAAGCCTCCATACCTACACTGAAACCAACCACCACCCAAGAGCCAATAAGTTTTAGAGCAAGACATACCACGCAAATTCTCCAGCAACACAGGAACATAGCCCTGAACATCAACATACAGGCTGCCCAAGGTCACACCTAACACATAGACCCATCTCAAAACTCATTACTGGGCACTCCATTGCTCTCCAAAGAGAAGAAATTAAGTTCCATGCACCAGAACACCAACGCAAGCTTCCCTAACCAGGAAACCTTGACAAGCCAATCGTCCAACTCCACCCACTGGGTAAAACCTCCACAATAAAAAGGAACCACAGACCTCCAGAATACAGAAAGCCCACTCCAGACACAGCAATCTAAACAAGATGAAAAGGCAGAGAAATACCCAACAGGTAAAGAAACATGAAAAATGCCCACCAAGTCAAACAAAAGAGGAGGAGATAGGGAATCTACCTGAAAAAGAATTTAGAATAATGATAATAAAAATGATCCAAAATCTTGAAAACAAAATGGAGTTACAGATAAATAGCCTGGAGACAAAGACTGAAAAGATGCAAGAAATGTTTAATAAAGACCTAGAAGAAATAAAAAAAGAGTCAATTAAAAATGAATAATGCAATGAATGAGATAAAAGACACTCTGGAGGGAACCAAGAGTAGAATAACAGAGACAGAAGATAAGATAAGTGAGGTAGAAGATAAAATGGTAGGAATAAATGAAGCAGAGAGGAAAAAAGAAAAAAGGATCAAAAGAAATGAGGACAACCTCAGGGACCTCTGGGACAATGTGAAATGCCCCAACATTCGAATCATAGGAGTCCCAGAAGAAGAAGACAAAAAGAAAGGCCATAAGAAAATATTCGAGGAGATAATAGCTGAAAGCTTCCCTAAAATGGGGAAGGAAATAGCCACCCAAGTCCAAGAAACCCAGAGAGTCCCAAACAGGATAAACCCAAGGCAAAACACCCCAAGACACATATTAATCAAATTAACAAAGATCAAACACAAACAACAAATATTAAAAGCAGCAAGGGAGAAACAACAAATAACACACAAAGGGATTCCCATAAGGATAACAGCTGATCTATCAATAGAAACCCTCCAGGCCAGAAGGGAATGGTAGGACGTACTGAAAGTAATGAAAGAGAATAACCTACAACCTAGATTACTGTATCCAGCAAGGATCTCATTCAGATATGAAGGAGAATTCAAAAGCTTTACAGACAAGCAAAAGCGGAGAGAATTCAGCACCACCAAACCAGTTCTTCAACAATTGCTAAAGGATCTTCTCTAGACAGGAAATGCAGAAAGGTTGTATAAATGTGAACCCAAAACAACGAAGTAATGGCAATGGGATAACACCTATCAATAATTACCTTAAATGTAAATGGGTTGAATGCCCCAACCAAAAGACAAAGATTGGCTGAATGGATACAAAAACAAGACCCCTATATATGCTGACTACAAGAGACCCACCTCAAAACAAGAGACACATACAGGCTAAAAGTAAAGGGCTGGAAAAAAATATTTCACGCAAACGGAGACCAAAAGAAAGCAGGAGTCGCAATACTCATATCAGATAAAATAGACTTTCAAATAAAGGATATGAAAAGAGACAAAGAAGGACACTACATAATGATCAAAGGATCAATCCAAGAAGAAGATATAACAATTATAAATATATATGCACCCAACATAGGAGCACCGCAATATGTACGGCAAACGCTAACGAGTACGAAAGAGGAAATTAATAGTAACACAATAATAGTGGGAGACTTTAATACCCCACTCACAACTATGGATAGATCAACTAAACAGAAAATTAACAAGGAAACACAAACCTTAAATGACCACAATGGACCAGCTAGACCTAATTGATATCTATAGAACATTTCACCCCAAAACAATCAACTTCACTTTTTTCTCAAGTGCACATGGAACCTTCTCCAGAATAGATCACATCCTGGGCCATAAATCTGGTCTTGGAAAATTCAAAAAAATTGAAATCATTCCAGTCATCTTTTCTGACCACAGTGCAGTAAGATTAGATCTCAATTACAGGAAAAAAATTGTTAAAAATTCAAACATGTGAAGGCTAAATAACACGCTTCTGAATAACCAACAAATTATAGATGAAATCAAAAAAGAAATCAAAATATGTATAGAAATGAATGAAAATGAAAACACAACAACCCAAAACCTATGGGACACTGTAAAAGCAGTGCTAAGGGGAAGGTTCATAGCATTACAGGCTTACATCAAGAAACAAGAAAAAAGCCAAATAAATAACCTAACTCTACACCTAAAGCAATTATAGAAGGAAGAAATGAAGAACCCCAGGGTTAGCAGAAGGAAAGAAATCTTAAAAATTAGGGCAGAAATAAATGCAAAAGAAACTAAAGAGACCATAGCAAAAATCAACAAAGCTAAAAGCTGGTTTTTTGAAAAAATAAACAAAATTGACAAACCATTAGCAAGACTCATTAAGAAACAAAGAGAGAAGAACCAAATTAACAAAATTAGAAATGAAAATGGAGAGATCACAACAGACAACACTGAAATACAAAGGATCATAAGAGACTACTACCAGCAGCTCTATGCCAATAAAATGGACAATTTGGATGAAATGAACAAATTCTTAGAAAAGTATAACTTTCCAAAACTGAACCAGGAAGAAATAGAAGATCTTAACAGACCCATCACAAGCAAGGAAATTGAAACTGTAATCAGAAATCTTCCAGCAAACAAAAGCCCAGGACCAGATGGCTTCACAGCTGAAGTCTACCAAAAATTTAGAGAAGAGCTAACACCTATCTTACTCAAACTCTTCCAGAAAATTGCAGAAGAAGGTAAACTTCCAAACTCATTCTATGAGGCCACCATCACCCTAATTCCAAAACCAGACAAAGATGCCACAAAAAAAGAAAACTACAGGCCAATATCACTGATGAACATAGATGCAAAAATCCTTAACAAAATTCTAGCAAACAGAATCCAACAACATATTAAAAAAATCATACACCATGACCAAGTGGGCTTTATCCCAGGAATGCAAGGATTCTTTAATATCTGCAAATCAATCAATGTAATACACCACATTAACAAATTGAAAGATAAAAACCATATGATTATCTCAATAGATGCAGAGAAAGCCTTTGACAAAATTCAACACTCATTTATGATTAAAACTCTCCAGAAAGCAGGAATAGAAGGAACATACCTCAACATAATAAAAGCTATATATGACAAACCCACAGCAAGCATCACCCTCAATGGTGAAAAATTGAAAGCATTTCCCCTGAAATCAGGAACAAGACAAGGGTGCCCACTCTCACCACTACTATTCAACATAGTGTTGGAAGTTTTGGCCACAGCAATCAGAGCAGAAAAAGAAGTAAAAGGAATCCAGATAGGAAAAGAAGAAGTGAAACTCTCACTGTTTGCAGATGACATGATCCTCTACATAGAAAACCCTAAAGACTCTTCCAGAAAATTACTAGAGCTAATCAATGAATATAGTAAAGTTGCAGGATATAAAATTAACACACAGAAATCCTTTGCATTCCTATATACTAACAATGAAAAAACAGAAAGAGAAATTAAGGAAACAATACCATTCACCATTGCAACAAAAAGAATAAAATACTTAGGAGTATATCTACCTAAAGAAACAAAAGACCTATACATAGAAAACTATAAAACATTGATGAAAGAAATCAAAGAGGACACAAACAGATGGAGAAACATACCGTGTTCATGGATTGGAAGAATCAATATTGTGAAAATGGCTATTTTACCCAAAGCAATCTATAGATTCAATGCAATCCCTATCAAGATACCAATGGTATTTTTCACAGAACTAGAACAAATAATTTCACAATTTGTATGGAAATACAAAAAACCTCGAATAGCCAAAGTAATCTTGAGAAAGAGGAATGGAACTGGAGGAATCAACCTGCCTGACTTCAGATTCTACTACAAAGCCACAATCATCAAGACAGTATGGTACTGGCACAAAGACAGAAATATAGATCAATGGAACAGAATAGAAAGCCCAGAGATAAATCCACGAACCTATGGACACCTTATCTTTGACAAAGGAGGCAAGGATATACAATGGAAAAAAGACAACCTCTTTAACAAGTGGTGCTGGGAAAACTGGTCAACCACTTGTAAAAGAATGAAACTAGAACACTTTCTAACACCATACACAAAAATAAACTCAAAATGGTAAAGATCTAAATGTAAGACCAGAAACTATAAAACTCCTAGAGGAGAACATAGGCAAAACACTCTCTGACATAAATCACAGCAAGATCCTCTATGACCCACCTCCCAGAATATTGGAAATAAAAGCAAAACTAAACAAATGGTACCTAATGAAACTTAAAAGCTTTTGCACAACAAAGGAAACTATAAGCAAGGTGAAAAGACAGCCCTCAGATTGGGAGAAAATAATAGCAAATGAAGCAACAGACAAAGGATTAATCTCAAAAATATACAAGGAACTCCTGAAGCTCAATTCCAGAAAAATAAATGACCCAATCAAAAAATGGGCCAAAGAACTAAACAGACATTTCTCCAAAGAAGACATACAGATGGCTAACAAACACATGAAAAGATGCTCCACATCACTCATTATCAGAGAAATGCAAATCAAAACCACAATGAGGTACCATTACACGCCAGTCAGGATGGCTGCTATCCAAAAGTCTACAAGCAATAAATGCTAGAGAGGGTGTGGAGAAAAGGGAACCCTCTTACATTCCTTATTGGTGGGAATGCAAACTAGTACAGCCACTATGGAAAACAGTGTGGAGATTTCTTAAAAAACTGGAAATAGAACTGCCATATGACCCAGCAATCCCACTTCTGGGCATACACACTGAGGAAACCAGATCTGAAAGAGACACGTGCACCCTAATGTTCATCGCAGCACTGTTTATTATAGCCAGGACATGGAAGCAACCTAGATGTCCATCAGCAAACGAATAGATAAGGAAGCTGTGGTACATATACACCATGGAATATTACTCAGCCGTTAAAAAGAATTCATTCGAATCAGTTCTAATGAGATGAATGAAACTGGAGCCCATTATACACAGTGAAGTAAGCCAGAAAGATAAAGACCATTACAGCATACTAACACATATATATGGAATTTAGAAAGATGGTAATGATAACCCTATATGCAAAAGAGAAAAAGAGACACAAAGTACAGAACAGACTTTTGAACTCTGTGGGAGAAGGTGAGGGTGGGATGTTTTGAAAGATATTATCTATAGTGAAACAGATCACCAGTCCAGGTTGGATGCATGAGACAAGTAGTCGGGCCTGGTGCACTGGGAAGACCCAGAGGAATCAGGTGGAGAGGGAGGTGGGAGGGGGGATCGGGATGGGGAATACATGTAACTCCATGGCTGATTCATGTCAATGTATGACAAAACCCACTGACATGTTGTGAAGTAATTAGCCTCCAACTAACAAAAAAAATTTAAAAAAAAGATTGCTGGGAGAAATATCAATAACCTCAGATATGCAGATGACACCACCCTTATGGCAGGAAGTGAAGAAGAACTAAAGAGCCTCTTAATGAAAATGAAAGAGGAGAGTGAAAAAGTTGGCTTAAAGCTCAACATTCAGAAAACTAAGATCATGCATCTGGTCCCATCACTTCATGGCAAATAGATGGGGAAATAGCGGAAACAGTGGCTGACTTTATTTTTCTGCGCTCCAAAATCACTGCAGATGGTGATTGCAGCCATGAAACTGAAAGACACTTGCTCCTTGGAAGGAAAGTTATGACCAACCTAGACAGCAACCTAGACAGCATATTAAAAAGAAGAGACATTACTTTGTTAACAAAGGTCCGTCTAGTCAAGGCTATGGTTTTTCCAGTGGTCATGTATGGATGTGAGAGTTGGACTATAAAGAAAACTGAGTGCTGAAGAATTGATGCTTTTGAACTGTGGTGTTGGAGAAGACTCTTGAGAGTCCCTTGGACTGCAAGGAGATCAAACCAGTTAATCATAAAGGAAATCAGTCCTGAATATTCATTGGAAGGACTGATGTTGAAGCTGAAACTCCAGTACTTTGGCCACCTGATGTGAAGAACTGATTCATTAGAAAAGACCCTGATGCTTGGCAAGATTGAAGGCAGGAGAAGAAGGGGACGACAGAGGATGAGATGGTTGGATGGCATCACTGACTCAATGGAAATGAGTTTGAGCAAGCTCCAGGAGTTGGTTATGGACAGGGAGGCCTGGCGTGCTGCAGTCCATGGGGTCGCAATGAGTTAGACATGACTGAGTGACTGAACTGAACTGATTGACATCTTGTGTGGAGTGTGCCTGAGGCTGAGGGACTGGAGTCTTTAGGAGCTGGAAGGAAATGGTGTAGGGCTGCACTCTGCAGTCCTGGAATCCTTGCCATCGCCTAGCTCTGAGACTGAAGAAGGAACTCCAAAGGAGTCAGAGACACAGACATCAATTATTGGACAGAGAATCTTATAAATCAGAGCAAAGGACCTGGAATGATCCCCTACTGAGTACCAATTGCAGAAGGCATGACATAGCTGCAATCCCCACTACACAGGGGAGGAGGAGGCTACTAGTTGCAGTGGACATGACGTCAAAAGGGCTCCTTGGATGCCAGGCGGACTTGTAACTCACCTCTCCCACAGCTCTTTGGATAGGCAATCCTTGCAGGCAGTCACTGTTTCCTGTGGATGATTGAACATGCTGGAGCTGTTCTGGTTATAGGACTAGAAACATTATTAGCTTGATCACGCAGGCTTCCTTGGTGGCTCATTGGTAAGGAATCTGCCTGCCAATTCAGGAGTGGAAGGAGACATGGATTTGAACCCACTCCAGTACTCTTGCCTGGAAAATCCCATGGACAGAGAAGCCTGGTGGGCTACAGTCCATGGGGTTGCAAAGAGCAGGACACAACTGAGCACGAACATGCACATCAGCTCATCATGCAGGTAACTGCTGATTAAACTTTCACCTTATACATATACATAAGGGAATATTACTTAACCATTAAAAAACAACCTTTTGCAGCACACATGAATAAACCTAGAGACTGTCATACTGAGTGAAGTAAGTCAGATAGAAAAAGAGAAATATCTCATGATATCCCTTATATGCAAAATCTTAAAAAAAATGATACAAATGAACTTACTTACCAAACAGAAACAGATTTATAGACTTAGAGAAAGAACTTATTGTTACAGGGATTGGGATGGGTAGTTTGGAACTTATATGTACACACTGCTATATTTAAAATAGATAATCAACAAGGACCTACTGTATAATGCGGGGAACTCTGCTTAATACTCTGTTATAATCTAAATGGGAAAAGATTTTGAAAAGGAGTGGTTACAATATATGTATAACTGAATCACTCTGCTTTACTCCTGAAGCTATCATAATATTGTTAACCAACTTTATTCCAATATAAAATTAAACACATTTAAAATAAAATAACTTTCACTTTAGAAAGGGGAGATAATCTTACAGATAATGGAAGGGTGAGGCAGGGCCAGATTGGGCAGGGGATATACAGAAGCAAGAGAGGAGCCATCATATGGGGCCTGACCATACAAGTGGATAATAGGGTAGTGGGGCCTTGACAGGTGCAAAGAGGAAGCAGCAATTGTGCTGGAAGGGAGTTGTGCAGCCCCCTTCTGGCTTCCTAGTGAGGCTCCAGGGCATCCACCAGCTACACATACACCAAGGAGCACAGTCCCAGGAACACCTCTTATACCTCTTTGAGAACAGCTTCAGGAGAAGTGTGTTCTGGTTTTGTTCCTGCTGTGTGACATTGGGAGCTTCCCCAGTGGCTCAGTGGTCAAGACTCTGCCTGCAATGCAGGAGTTGCAGGAGACTCGGGTTCGATCCTTGGGTCGGGAAGATCCCTTGGAGGAGGCATGGCATGACATACCATACCTTGGCATGGCAACCCATTCCAGTATTCTTGCCTGGAAAATCTCATGGACAGAGGAGCCTGGCAGGCTACATGCAGTCCACAGGGTCACAAAAAGTCGGACGCAACTAAAGTGACTTAGAATGCATGCATGTGACATTAGACAAGGCCTCTCACTCAGGGGGCCTGAAATTGCACTTGTGTATAATGAAGAGGTTGTGCTAGATGAGAGAGGGAAGGGGTTATCAGAATGGGAGGAAGGTGTGCAATTACAAAAGCATATTAAAAGATTAGGTGAAATCTGGAGCTTAGTTAATACATTAATGCGAGTTCTTAGTTTTTATAAAAAATACCCTTATTTCTTAATGTTAACAATGGGGGAAACTAGGAGAGAGTTTTGTGCTATTTTGGCAACTTTTCTGTAATGTAAAATTAATTCCAAAGTAAAATATTTCTTTAAAAAGATGATTGTTTTAAATTCTATTCATGTGTTCATTTATTCAATAAAGATTGATTGCCTATTGTGTGTCAGGCACTGGGTACACATTACTAGTGACCATAAGCCATGGTTTTACCTCCTGTGGAGTTTACAATCTAGCGGTAATTCGGCGGGAATAGTATACCTACTACTTTTTAAAAAAATTGAACCTGAACTACAAAGTGTAATAGCTTAAGGAAATCTTGGCTGATGAGATATATATAAGCAGAATCCTTGCTCTATCAGTTCTTAGTCATGTGACCTTGGCAAAGCTAACTTTACTTAATCGTGTATGTTTCTTCAGTGGTAAAATGGAGCAAAAAAATAGAGTCCCTATTTTACAGTGCTTGGTATGCATTAAAGCACTTAATAAATTGCTAGTTATCATTATAATAATTAAAAAGACAGTGATTTGCAACGCGGCTATGGGGAAGCGTAGTATAGACAGGGAGCAAGACATTTTTGTCAAGAAAGACTTGGATGTGAAAATACGACGGTGCTTCCAGCAGTGACGGTAACAGCCTTGAGTTCAAAAGCAACAGCCCCGCCCCTCCCTCGCAGTCTGGCCCACTCCGGTCAAGTTCCGCCCCTCCTTCGAGTTCCCTCCCCGGTAGCGCACTCATTCCCCGCCCCCAGCCCCGCCCCTTTCCTCCTCAGGCACCGCCTTCATCCTCTGAAGGCGGGGCCTGACGCCCCCGCGTTAAGCGAGGGCCTAAAAGAGGAACCTCTAGGGGGCGGGGCCGGGAGAGCTCTGTCCAATCCCCGGCCCCGAAATCTCAGATCCGGAGGGGGCGGGGCACATTGGGAAGTGGCCGCATTCAGCTTTGCATAACCAATACGGGCATGTATTTAACAGAGTCGTCGCCTCCACGAACCTGCAGTTAACCAGGCGAGGACCCACCCTTTACGATGAGCCCATTGTTGCTGGCTCCCTTCCTGTTCTCTCTGGGCTTGCTTCTTGCCGGCCCAGCCTTTCCTGCACGCATTCTCCAGAACCGGGTGAGTGCTCTCTCCTTTAGGAGGCTGCTGCCAGCATCCCTGCCGAGCTCGGGTTGTGCGGCTTAGGGTGGGATAAGGAGGTGGCCTCTCCGGTCTCTAGAATTACTTTTTTGCAGTAAAACTTCCCAAAGCCACTAATCGTGGGACTCTGAGTGGGTCCTTTTTTCTCTCTGCGCGTTTCAGTTGGGTTTAGGTTTCCCTGTCTGGACAGAGGGTGGGCTATAAGGCCTTGCTCTGCTCCAGATTGTTTTGGAAGGATTAATCTCACTATCTCCTGTACTCTCCTGTCCTCTTTCCAAATGTCTGAGTGAAATTTTGTAGAATTGCAAGACCAATTCTCTACTCCCAGGTCCAGAGGCTTAGCCCCATTTACATGTCCCCTCTTTTACCCCATGAGAAGGCCTGGCACCCAACTGCTCCCCTCTGTACTTCTCTGAGGCGCTGCCTGTTCTGGTGGGTGGGTGGTTCTGAGAGGCTCTTCAGGCCAGAAGGTCCAGACTTGCTCCTCTGGCAACAAAGCTGCAGCCCTGCTCCTGGGCGTGAGTCATGGAGAGGCTCCAACCTACAAATTTCCCCCTTGTCTTCTCAGTCATGTGCTCCAGACCCTTGGGAAAGGGAAGTTCTGTCATTCTGAGTAGAGAAGCCTAATTCCATGGCCTCTGCTGCACAACTAGGGGTCAGACACTTGATATCTTTGGCATCAAAGAGAGAGGCCCAGCCTAGGTACCCTCCCTCCAGCCAGCTTGGAAATGTTTGTCAGAGCCAGGAATAGGGTGGTATGGGGGAAAGAGGAATAGGACTAGGAGGCTTTGCTTCTGATCCCTTCTCTGTCTCCTAATCCATGGGTTCCATAAGCCTTGGTCTCCTCATCTGTAAAATGGGCTTGATAATACCAGCCTGCCTTTCTCAGTGGTTGTGGATGAAGGGAAATGCTTCCCTGGATGGAAAAGCTCTTAAATCTTAAACTCAGAAAGTGATAGAAGCCAGTGTGCTCACCCTCCCCAGGGGCGAAGAGTCTATTTTGCCGATTGAATGGAGGAGCAAAGAGCTCTTGGCTTTATTGTCCTAGAGAATTCACAGTTAGTCCCTGAGTGTAGGTTGAGAATGTTTCTCTGAGCTCCAGATCTGACCACTATGGGGTAGAATCCAGCTAAGGCTGGAACTTCCCCTGTGTCCCTGCTCTCCTGCATATCTTGACTGTGAATGCCATCCCAGACCAGAGTGTCTTAGGTTGGCAGTTTTGGAGAGGCCATGAGACATCAGGGAGTTAAGCCACCTTACCCAGCCCCAGGGAGGATGGTGCTCATCTGAAATTCCACAGTAAGGGGTACTTCTTTCCATCCTTATCTTCTATCATCTGGGTTTTCTCTGGGTTCATGTGATTTGGAACCCTGACCCTGAGACCCTGGGCCACATGAAGGCTTGGGGTGACAGCAAGCAGTGGGCATCAGGAAACCAGTTTGAGTTTCAGTTCCTCTTCTAGCATTAACTGGGTCTCATGGCCCTAGGTTGTGGTGAGCCTTAGATAACAGGGGAGATAGTCTTGCCTCAGGTTGGGCATACAATAGGTGCTTAATAGACTCTCTGATACTGTCTGATATCATTTACTGTGCACACACTATGTGCTGTGTGTTGAGCCATATGCTTTTTTTCCCCTAATAAGCTTATTTTAGGGGAATAATTCTAGACTTATAGAAAAGTTGCAAAGAAAGTATAGAGGTCCCACATACCCCTCACTTGGTTTCCCCTGCTAACATCTTTTTACCACAGTGGGGCTTCTCCGGTGGCTCAGTGGTAAAGAAAGCACCTGTCAATGGAGGAGACGCAGGTTTGATCCCTGGGTCAGGAAGGTCCCCTGGAGGAGGGCATGGCAACCCACTCCAGTATTCTTGCCTGGAAAATCCCATGACAGAGGAGCCTGGCAGGCTACAGTCCATGGAGTCACAGAGTTGGACACAACTGAAGCAATTTAGTACGCACATACACATGCATTGGACTTCCCTGATGGCTCAGATGGTAAAGAGTATGCCTATAATGCAGGAGACCTGGGTTCAATCCTGGGTCGGGAAGATCCCCTGGAGAAAGAAATGGCAACCCACTGCAGTATTCTTGCCTGGAAAATCCCATGGATGGAGGAGCCTGGTAGGCTACAGTCCATGGGGTCGCAGAGAGTCGGACACAACGGAGCGACTTCACTTTCACACATGCATTACCATGGTACGTTTGTCAAGACTGAGAATCCAACAGAGGTACGTTCAGTTCAGTTCAGTTCAGTCGTTCAGTCGTGTCTGACTCTTTGCGACCCCATGAATTGCAGCACACCAGGCCTCCCTGTCCATCACCAACTCCCAGAGTTTACTCAAACTCATGTCCATTGAGTCAGTGATGTCATCCAGCCATCTCATCCTGTGTCGTCCCTTTCTCCTCCTGCCCCCAATCCCTCCCAGCATCAGGGTCTTTTCCAATGAGTCAACTCTTTGTATGAGGTGGCCAAAGTATTACCACTAGCTAAACTCCTAGACTTACATTTGGATTTTACCAGTTTTCCCACTGATGTCCGCTTTCGGTTCTAGGATCTAGTCTGGGGCACCACGTTGCATGTTGTCCTGTCGCTCCCGCCTCCTCTGGTCTGTGACAGTTGCTCAGTTGTGTGTTTTCACGGCTGTGACAGTGTTGAGGAGTTGGGACCTGGAGAATTTGTATACTTTGTTTACAAATGTCTCACTTACTGGAGTAGCCCTGTGAGAAGATGTAATTATGTCCACTTATTAGATGAGAAAATAGAGCCTCAAGAGGGATCACCTGACCCCTGTTCTCTGCTAGTGAGAGTGGCTGCAGTGTGGCTTTAATCCAGGTCTGTGACTTGCATCCATATTTCTGCATCCACAGCTATACCTTTGCCCTCTTCCATATGCTGCTTCTTCCCATATGTTAGGCTGGGCTGGGATGACAGATATCTGGTGCCAGGTCTGCCCTTAGTGGGCACTGCTAAGGCATCATACCTCCTTTTCCTGATGAGCCTGGACTTGGCTGCAGAATTCATTATGACATAAGCCTCTAGTCAAGTCATCGAGAAATCACTTTGTTAAGTCTCCCCAGGATGGGGGAAGGAGAAGCGGGACACTTTGGACACTTCAACCTGGAATCAATCCTCACGGTGAGTCAGGCTGCCTTGGTATCTGTGAGAGCAGCTCTAGAAAATGGCCAGTCTGCCTACCCACTCTCCAGCCCAACTCTTAGTCCCAGGCACTCTTTCATTTGCTATTGGCCTCCTAACTGGTCTCCTTACCAAACAGGACCCTCTGCAATCCATTCTCAACCATAAACCAGAGCAGGGCATTCTCCTACAATGGCATTCCATTGCATTTATAGGAAATCCAGCCTCCTGAGGATGACCTATGAGGTCTTGCATTTTTTTTTTTTTTTTAATTAGTTAGAGGCTAATTACTTCACAACATTTCAGTGGGTTTTGTCATACATTGATATGAATCAGCCATAGATTGGTCTTGCATTTATTAAATGACCCTGCCACCATTCTACCCTTATCTAGGTGCCTCGTCCATTATATCTAGCCCACTGGCCTTGTAGGGCCCAGAGCAGTTGAGTATCTTCCCAATGCAGGGCACATGTACCTTTGATCCTGTTCCCTCTGCCTGAACATTCTTTCAGTACATGCATGGCTGGCTCCTCATCTTACAGGATTATCCCTTCTCAGCACCCTATTTAAGTGACTCCTTTGTTACTCTTAACATGACCCTCTGTTTCATTTATGGCACCCAGAGATCATAGTGGGTAATATTTATTTACATTAGACTGTAAGCTCCTAACTGCAGGGCAGGCACATCTCTAATTGTTTACCTCTATGAATAGCACTTGGCTCTGGGCCTGTGATCATTGCTCCACAAATATCTGTGGAATGAACACTGAAGGAAACATTTGTTGGTACCTACCCTAAGGGGCTGTGGGGAACACAGGGATGAATCAGGCCTTTCTTAGTCACGGTCTGATGCTTCATTCCAAGGAACCGAAGCCCATTCCAGGAAGCCCAGGTAAAGGGAAGTTTATTCCAGGTATACAAGGAATCTCATGGAACTAATGGCAGGAAGCAGGGGCTGGGATGTCTAATGGCTATCATTTAGGGAGCCAGCTCATGCTTTGTGTCTGGCATTGGGTTATGAGCTTTATGTATTACATGCTGTCACCCTTGCAGCACTGAGTGTCACAGGTCTGAGAGGAAAGCAGAAATGACTCCACTTAAAAGATGATGATACTGCAGCTCCAAAGGGGAAACTGGCCTACAGAATCACATGATATGGTGGTCAAGCTAGGATTTCAAGCCATGTCTACTAACTAAAGCCTTGATGTACCCCATGTCTCACTCTAAAAACATGTTCTTGGCTACTCTCCTGCACTGCCTATTTAGATAGGGGGCAGGGGAAGGGGCAACTCTATCTGTTGTCTTTTCTACAGACCAGCAGAGCCCTTAGTTCTTGACCCTTTGACTTAGTCATGAGTCTGTGTTCTGGCTCCATCTTAAAGTTTATGACCCCATGACCGCTCAAAGCCCAAAATCCTCTGAGTGATTTTGCCTCTGTCTCACTCCCCAAATTGGAGGCAGAGAGAATTTCTCAGCCTAGTCTCTGTTAGGTATTGTCTTCTGGTCCACCTCCCTGTGGCTGCGTTGATGATGGAGGTTGACTTGGGGATGTGGGGACTGGCAGGTTTTCCTTCTAAGATGGGATGTGCATCAGGGGAATACTGAAAGTCTCTTGTAGATGGCTTACAGGGGGCTGGGAAAAGTGTGAGTGGGTGGGTGGAGCCTGCAGGGTGTGGGGAGTGTGGTTACAGACAGGGTTCCGTGGGTGGGGAGTCAGTGGTCATTTGTAGTTGGACATGATGGTGGAGTCAGGAATCAGGAGACCTCTTGGGGGATGTGGAGGAGGAGGAGGAGGATATGGCTCAGCAGAGGGGAGGGGGATGACTTGGGGTGTGGGACCAGGCAGGGCATGAGCAGTGGGATGGTAGTAAAAATGCACTGGTTAAGATTGGGAAGTTTCTTCACTAGGGATTGTTCATCAACAGGTGGCCCCCTGGGGATCTTTTCTTGTGTGTCCTAGTCCCTCTCTGAATTAACCGTCCCTCCTTGAGGGTGCAGTGTTCCATGCTGTTATGTTCCCCATTGTTTTGTGTTCCTTATTGTTCCTGGTCCTGGATTGGGCCCGAGGTGTGACATGAATCAGGTTCTGGGCATGGGCTGTAAAGGTGAATCCTCCAAAAACTTCCCTCTGAGAAGATGCCAAGACTAGCAGGAGAGGTGGGTGGAATAGGGAGGTGAGGGATCAGAGAAGGTGGATATGGCTAGTCTCCTATTCTGAAGTTCAGGGTCTGTGATATTGTCCTCTACAGTTCATGGCACACATTTGGGAGATTGTCTTTTAAGTCTTTTAGTTGAGTCCTGCCTACAAAATGGGTAGGACCAGAGTTATCCTAGGTTTACAGATGTGGAGTTGCAGATGAAGCTCAGAGCCAGCAGGTACCTCATCCATGGGCACATAGTCAGTAACCGCTCTGTTAATTCTTCTAACCTTTTGACAACTTTTTTCTTTCCTTGCTGCTATATTGTTCTTGGCTCTCCCAGCAGGGTAGCTTTTCCTGGGATAACTGCGATGCAGGGAAGGACCCTGCGGTGATCAACAGCCTGACTCTGGAACCTGACCCCATTGCCATTCCGGGGAACTTGACCATCAGTGCTGAGGCCAAGACCAGTGCTGTCCTCAGTGATCCTCTGAAGGTGAGCCCAGGGTCAGGGAGGCACTGGAAGGAAGGTGCTGTGGGCCAAGGGCAGGGCCCTGAGGCAGGTACACTCAGGGAACTTAATACTTTTGGAATCCTGGAATCCCAGAGTAGCAAAAACAACATAGATTTGCTTAAATGTCCTTTCATAAGTTTGCCTTTTGTATTTTTGTTTCAGAATAACCAGTTCATTCATGCTTGCTGCCTGTTTTGGGGGTGGCTATTTGTTTTCATACAAAACAACAGAGGCTTTCTGTGTATCCATGGCAATTCTATATATCATAGTCTTTTCCTCGTTGCTACCTTTATACCATATGCTTATATGCCTTCAGCCTGTCCTGGTGCAGATCTATTCTGGCACCAGTTTCCACTGGACTTTTTAAAAGGTTTTCTGATTTGGAATCTGTGTCCCTGAAACTGCCCTTTGACTTGGTTAATCACAGCCCCTACCTCATATGTTTCTGAGCTATTATTGAATTGTTAACATGGAGAGTGTTTTGCCCAGGGCCTGGCACACAGGACCAGCTCAGTACACATTTAGTCAGTTCAGTTCAGTCACTCAGTCGTGTCTGACTCTGCGACTCCATGGGCTGCAGCATGCCAGGCCTCCCTGTCCATCACCAACTCTCGGAGTTTACTCAAACTCATGTCCATTGAGTCAGTGATGCCATCCAACCATCTCATCCTCTGTTGTCCCCTTCTTCTCCTGTCACAATCTTTCCTAGCATCAGGGTCTTTTCCAGTGAGTCAGTACTTTGCATCAGGTAGCCAAAGTACTGGAGTTTCAGCTTCAACATCAGTCCTTCCAGTGAACATTCAGGACTGATTTCCTTTAGGATGGACTGGTTGGATCTCCTTGCTGTCCAAGAGACTCTCAAGAATCTTCTCCAACACCACAGTTCAAAAGATCAATTCTTCACCTTTCAGCTTTCTTTATAGTCCAACTCTCACATCCATACATGACTACTGGAAAAACGATAGCCTTGACTAGACAGACCTTTGTGGGCAAAGTAATGTCTCTTCTTTTTTAATATGCTGTCTAGGTTGGTCAAAACTTTTCTTCCAAGGAGTAAGCATCTTTTTATTTCATGGCTGCAGTCACCATCTGCAGTGATTTTGGAGCCCAAAAAAATAAAGTCAGCCACTGTTTCCACTGTCTCTCCGTCTATTTGCCATGAAGTGATGGGATGGGATGCCATGATCTTAGTTTTCTGAATGTTGAGCTTTAAGCCAGCTTTTTCACTCTCCTCTTTCACTTTCATCAAGAGGCTCTTTAGTTCTTCTTCACTTCCTGTCATAGGGTGGTGTCATCTGCATATCTGAGGTCATTGATATTTCTCCCAGCAATCTTGATTCCAGCCTGTGCTTCTTCCAGCCCAGCGTTTCTCATGATGTACTCTGCATAAAAGTTAAATAAGCAGGTGACAATATACAGACTTGATGTACTCCTTTTCCTACTTGGAACCAGTCTGTTGTTCCATGTCCAGTTCTAACCGTTGCTTCCTGACCTGCATACAGATTTCTCAAGAGGCAGGTCAGGTGGTCTGGTATTCCCTTTAAAGAATTCCCTTTAAAAATTCTCTTTAAGAATTTTCCACAGTTTATTGTGATCCACACAGTCAAAGGCTTTGGTGTAGTCAATAAAGCAGAAATAGATGTTTTTCTGCAATTCTCTTGCTTTTTTGATGATCCAACGTGTGTTGGCAAATTGATCTCTGGTTCCTCTGGCTTTTCTAAATCCAGCTTGAACATCTGGAAGTTCATAGTTCATGTACTGTTGAAGCCTGGCTTGGAGAATTTTGAGCATTACTTTGCTAGCGTGTGAGATGAATGCAGTTGTGCAGTAGTTCGAACATTCTTTGGCATTGCCTTTCTTTGGGACTGGAATGAAAACTGACTTTTTCCAGTCCAGTGCCATCGTGGTTATCTGGGTCAATAAAATCTTTTTTGTATCGTTCTTCTTGCTATCCTTGCCACCTCTTCTGAATATCTTCTGGTTTTGTTAGGTCCATTCCATTTCTGTCGTTTATTTTGCCTATCTTTGCATGAAATGGTCCCTTGGTATCTCTAATTTTCTTGAAGAGATCTCTAGTCTTTCCCATTCTATTGTTTTACTATTTCTTTGCATTGATCACTGAGGAAAGCTTTCTTATCTGTTTGCTATTCTTTGGAACTCTGCAATCAGATGGATATATCTTTCCTTTTCTCCTTTGCCTTTCACTTCTATTCTTTTCTCAACTATGTGTAAGGCCTCCTCAGACAACCATTTTGCCTTTTTCATTTCTTTTTTTTGAGGATGGTTTTGATTACTGCCTCCTGTACTGCCTCCTTGACCTCCATGGGGTCAAGAGTCGGACACGAGTAAGTGACTGAACTGAACTGATGACATATCTCATATAATTTATTGAATACTGTACTGAAATGAAAGCCAGAATGGTTGTCTGGGTGCAGAATGGTTTAAGTACATCAGCTTTTGTGATCACATGGCTGACTGGGAGCTGACTTCCTGCCATTGCTGAGCATCACAAGAAGAGAGAATAGTATTGTATATTGCTAGCCCTGAAAATGATCAAATTCCAAAACAAGAAGTACAGTTCCTACTGAATGTGTATTGCTTCTGCACATTGTAAAGTCGAAAAACTTTAAGTTGAGCCATGGTAAGTCTGTACTTTATTACCTGTCATAAATTTGGGCCATTGAACTTTTTAAAATTGGACTCAGATTCCCACTGTCCTTTCCCTTTCTTCTACGTTTCTCTTATATAATGTATATGCTTCTGATTTGCTTCCTTTATCTTTGCATAGGGTATATACATACTCCTTATTAAATGAAAGCCTCTCAGTACTTTTGTTGGAGAAAAGGTGATAAGCCTCTTTTTACGGATAAGGGACACTGAGGCTCAGAGAAGGATGTAACTTGCCCCAGGTCAAGGCTGGTGTCCTTATCTAATGTTTCCTTATTCTACTATTTTTCATTCTATTCCTTATTCCTTATTCTACTCTTTCTGGCAGGGAAGTAGAATTAGTGTTTGAAGTTTAGCAGGGGAGTACCCCAGGACTTTCCTCTTATCAGCAAAAACCCTGCCTAGGAGAGCTGCCCAGACTTAAGCCTGAAGGGCTCTTAAGGTCAATGACTTCCCTCCTTGTTACTGGGACCCAGAGAAGAGTGACTGGTCCAGGCTCTGCAGCCTACTAGTGGTAAGAGAGACACTTCCTCCTTGTCCTTGCTGAAGTAAAATTTCTTCAGTCAAAAGTTCCATTTGGAACCTGGATGAATTTGATGCCAACTGCTAGTCAAAGCTTTGGTTTTTCCAGTAGTCATGTATGTGAGAGTAGGACTATAAAGAAAGCTGAGCGCTGAAGAATTGATGCTTTTGAACTGTGGTGTTGAAGAAGACTCTTGAGAGTCCCTTGGACTGCAAGGAGACCCAACCAGGCCATCCTTAAATCAGTCCTGAATATTCATTGTAAGGACTGATGCTGAAGTTGAAACTCCAATACTTTGGCCACCTGATGCGAAGAACTGGCTCACTAGAAAAGACCCTGATGCTGGGAAAGATTGAAGGCGGGAGGAGAAGGGGACAACAGAGGATGAGATGGTTGGATGACATCACTGACTTGATGGACATGATTTTGAGTAAGCTCCCGGAGTTGGTGATGGACAGGGAAACCTGGCGTGCTGCAGTCCATGGGGTCGCAAATAGTCAGACACAACTGACTGAACTAACTGACTGCAATTTTTAGAAGTCAGATGCCCCAGATTCTGTGAGCCATGGGCAAGACTGGAGTCTGTCCAGGAATGCCTTTTTCTTTTGATGTGTTCCACAGGGTTTGGCATAATTTAGAACTCCCTTCTTGGAGCTCTCAAGTTCCAGTGTCTGAGACCTTGGTTTCCCCATCCTCAGGAGTGGTAAATTGCCACCATATTTGGCATGTACACTTATTTCAGGCTTTTAGACACGTGGTGTTTAGGCCTGATGGGTTAGCTTTCTTCTCACTCTAAAGTCTTGTACCTGCAGTGCCTCTGCCTGAGCCCTGTGTTTGAGGTGTAAGTGCCTCTCCCCTGTCTCATCAAATGGCCCCCTTCAAATCCCATTTTGTAGATGAGAGAATGGAGACAGAAGAAATTCCCCAAGGGTACCACACTAGGGCTTCCCTGTTGGCTCAGATGGTAAAGAATCCACCTGTAATACAGAAGACCTGGGTTCAATCCCTGGGCTGGGAAGATCCCCTGGAGGAGGGCATGGCAACCCACCCCAGTATTCTTGCCTGGAGAACCCCATAGACAGAGAATCCCATGGACCGAGGAGCCTGGTGGACTACAGTCCATAGGGTTGCAAAGAGTCAGATACAACTGAGCGACTAAGCACACACCATACTAGGAGGTGGCTGAAGTAGCATTCACTTCCGAGCCCTTGGCTCTTCTAGGGAAAGGGTTCATTGAAGCAGGCTTGGCAGGAGAGGAGAGAGTTGGGCTGGGAGGGCGCTGTGTGTGACTGGGGGTGGGGGTAATATGTGGGGCAGCAGAGTGGGAGGAGGCACATTTGAGTCTGTCCACTCAGGATACACAGTGCATGGACTGCTCCGTCCTGGACCTGGGTAGTTGGAATGCTGAGTCCAGAGCCTGGAGAGCCAGCCTGAGCCCTGCAGGCTCAAGGGAAATAAATGCCTGTCCAGGACTTGCCTCTTAGAAATGGAAGTCCTGGATCAAGTGAGCCTGGAGGCTGGGATTCATAGAATGCTGTGATGTTACATCTGTGAGTGATTTCCTGCCGTAACACCCACAGAGAATCAGACTTCTGCCCTTTGCTGACAGTTTTCTCTGATACTCTGGGGGGATGTGAGAACATGGTCCCTAAGGGACAACTCGTCTGGCTCTTAGGCAGCTAATACTTAGTGAATGCTTAGCGCATGCCAGGCACAACTGGTCAGCCCCAGCCTCCAGAAGGGGAGCAGAATCATGGCCGTGTGGAGGTGTGCAGCACTCGGAGGTCTCCTCACCCAGCTTCTCTCTGGGTTCAGGAAGTCCTCCAGCTTCCTCAACTGGGTCTAGGACCCCACCTCTTCCTGAAGTAGTTCCATCCCTTGTGACCTCACTAAGATTGTTAAGATCTTCCTCATACCAACCCCCAAAGTGGTCTCCCTGTAAATTCTTTTCTGTCTTCTATGGCTGCATGGAGGAAATAGGATCCAGGAATAGCAAATAGGTTTCATCTTGGTAAGCAACTCTAGTCAGCTGGTGGTAGCTGCCTGAGGTCCTAGGAAGGAAAAGGTTCTGAAGCCAAGACTGGGCTTGGAGGGGAAGTCTAGAAGCAATGCCATAGTTAGCCAATTAGCAGTTACATGAAAGTTCATTTCTCCTTCAACCAATGGATACTGCTGCTGTTGCTGCTAAGTCACGTCAGTCGTGTCCAACTCTGTGCGACCCCATAGATGGCAGCCCACCAGGCTCCCCCGTCCCTGGGATTCTCCAGGCAAGAACACTGGAGTGGGTTGCCATTTCCTTCTCCAATGCATGAAAGTGAAAAGGGAAAGAGAAGTCACTCAGTCATGTCCGACTCTTAGCGACCCCATGGACCACAGCCTACCAGGCTCCTCCGTCCATGGGATTTTCCAGGCAAGAGTACTGGAGTGGGTTGCCATTGCCTTCTCTGAACCAATGGGTAGTACATACCTAAAGAATGCTAAGATGATGTGTTCAGTGCAGGGGGAAAACCAAGTCACATTTGATTATTAATGGCCTGCCGTGGGCACAGGAAAGGATAATATTGGGGCATGTGCCACAATATTGTCATTTCTGGATCAGAGTATTGCCAAGATCCCATCCAATTAAAAACTCTGTGTTAAAAGAAAATGCTGACCTCTGAAAGAGGCAGAGGAACTGGTTCGTCTGCCTTGGAATTGTACATTTTCTCCAACTCTCTCACCAGGTGGAATTAACTGTGGAGAAGCACATAGCTGGCTTCTGGGTCAAAATCCCATGTGTGGACAACATTGGTAGCTGCACCTATGACAACTTCTGTAATATGCTTGAAATGTTAATTCCCATTGAGGAACCCTGCCCGGAACCACTGCACACCTATGGGCTTCCCTGTCACTGTCCCTTCAAAGAAGTAAGTACAGGGAGGGGAGAGCATTTCCGCATGACTGGAGTAGAGACGTGGCACTGGGAGACATTCTCTTGCAGACCTGGACATCTGTGGGTGTAAATTGACCCGATTTATCCTGAATCACTTACCTTTTGGGGGCCTCGGTTTATCCATCTGTGAAATGGGACACTTGATGCTCGATCTGACCTCCAGTGCCCTTCTGCTATCACATTCCATGCTCTACAGGACCCTTCGGAGAGTGGGAAGAGGGGCAGTTTGCAGCTGCAAACTTAAGAGGTCACTCCAGGAGAGAGTCCCATCTGTAGGCTCCCACTGACCTGCAGTCCATTGGCTTTCCCACAGGGCGCCTACTCACTGCCCAAGTCTGACTTCATGCTGCCAGACCTGGAGTTGCCCAGCTGGCTCAGCACGGGGAACTACCGCCTGCAGACCATCCTGAGCAACAGCGGGAAGCGACTGGCTTGTGTCAATATCTCTGCCTCCCTTAAAGGCAAATAAGGTGGCACCTGCCACTGCAGAATGAAGAGGGTGTGAGGAAGGCATCCTCTTCCTCTGTCTTACATTGGTCAAGGCCAGATTCTACTCTCTGTCCTTCCTCAAGCCCTTTTCTACAATGATGATGTTCCCCCGCTGAAAGTCATCTTATACCACCTACAGAGTTTTTAACTGTGGGCCAGCAGCCCTGACCTAAGGGAGGATGAGCCTGGTGGTTTTTGACAGCCCAGGACACCTACTGGGGTGGCTGCTGCACTTTCAGCCTCACTCCCATGGCTTTCTAAGAGCTTAACTCATTTTCTAAGGAGGCTAACATGTTTTATGACCCCCACGTTCAGAGTGACCCAATCTTGGTCTCCTGAAGTACCTTTATGATTTTTCTCATTGATTTTTTATGTGTGTCACTGACCTAAAAGCAGACTGAAAGTACTAACAGTTTTCATTTTACTCCCACTCCCTCTTATAAGGAAGGGTCTGAAGGAGGTGATCTAAATCTATTCCTCTGTTAACTTCTATAATTTAGTGTTCTTTTTCTAGACTTGCCCAGTTAACACTGGGGTATAGTGTATCCTGGAGAGGCAGGGCATGTGGAAGAACAACTGAGAATGCTCTGTGTATTTAAGATAGTCTGCAAATTCAGGTGCTTTCAGGGCAAAGCGTGGGACATCTGTGAGTGATGAGGGCCACGAGAAGCATGTTGTTTCCAGGCATATCTTGCCTTTGTATAACAGCACTAATCTAAGGCAGCTGCTGCCCCATCTCGGGCTGGGGCTCTAATCAGGAATGTGGAGGCTGGGTTGAGCTGGAAAGGGTACTTCCAGTCTGTAGGGTCAGTTGCTGTCCAGTTATTGCCAGTGAGTTCCACAGGAGACTGTGGGCCCAGCATTACCAAATATTCTCAACATTTTTCCCCTCAAGAGGCCAGAAATCCAGACTTTTATATGAAATCCATTTTTAAATATTGACAGTGAATTTTTTTTTTTAAACACTGCACAGGCAGAAGGGGCCAAACAGACTTGTCAGTAGGGAAATCTGGCTCATGCGAGGCCAGTTCATGGCTTTGGATGTAAGAACACGCATGCCCTGTCCTTTTAACCTTGAGACAACTCCAGCACTGTTTCTCCTTCTGTGGGGCCGAATCCATAGTGCCTGAGCTGGCAGGCTCCTCTGATGCTGGGGGAGTAAGGTGGCCTCAGAGCTAGGAGCTCAGGGCCTCCTGCCCTGGCCCAGAGTGTTGTCAGGGTGAGGAAGGCAGAGCCTGAAGAGGTGGCCCCACCAGCAGCCATTCTGTGGAGCAGGGATCCATGATGAGAGGTGGACTTATATTAGGTGCCTGGGTTTGTTCATCATCCTGTCCTCCTATGACCAGCCTCAGGTTCGGGGCTCACACGAAGCCTGGAATGGTAATAAATCTTTTTGACTTGCTGAGAATTCCTGCTTTGTTGTGGCTGCATATTTTTTCCCACTGATCACATCTCAGGATTTCCAGAGCTCGTGTACTGGGTTGTTCCTGCTAGGAGAGTTTATAGCAGCGGGACGAGAGCTGAAGCAATGCCAGGGACTGACTCTTCTGTTTGTCTTGTGTGCTGCTTAGTACCTCTGCTTCGTTCTGTCCTAGCACCACCCAGCTTCCTCGTTTGCTTTTTTGACCTGCCCCCTCACAGTATGGCCTCTCCAGCCTTTATTTCCCCTCCTGGATCTTTGGGCGTTATTCTCACAGACATTTTAGTTCACATCCTTGCACGGAAGGACGTTCAGTAGCTTGGTTAGTCTTTGTGTATGCTGTGCTTTCAGCTCAGATGCTCCTCCAAGTCTTGTTGAGGGGTGGCGAATGGTGAGAATCTCAAATCACAGAGCAAAGTGAACTTTTTAACAAATGGTGCCGAGCCAAATGGAAAGCCATTTGGAAAAAAGTTGAAATTGGATCCATACTTAATGCCATAGGAAAGAATAAACCTCAAATGAGTCCAGGGTCTAAGTATTAAAAATGAACCCATACAAATACTAAAAAGAAACATGGGTGAAATGTCCAGAGAAAATAAACACTGATAAAGTTGACTGCATAAGAAAGAATGTGCTTGGCAAAAGACACAGTCAAAAGACTGGAAGAAAATATTTATAGCACATAACACAGACAAAAGGTTAATAATATTCCTACTATAAAGAATGAAGTAAGTATCAAGGGATCAAAAACCTGATAGAAAAATTGCGAAAATAAATGAACAGATAAACTCTCACATAAAGATATAAAAATGAACCTTAAACATAATAAGATATATAAACTCACTTCAAAATCAGAAAAATGTAAATTGAAACAATATTAACATAACATTTGTCAATTTCCTGGGTTGATCAGAAAATAAGCACACTACCACAAACCACTAGGCAGGGCTGTGTGGAAAAAGGTCCCCTCAAACATAACTGGTAGGAATACAGACGTTCAGTCCTTCATGAGGGGACTTTGTCAGTGTTACTGTTCATGTAGGCTTCCCTGGTGGCTCAGAAGGTAAAGAACCCGCCTGCAATGCAGGAAAACCAGGTTCAATCGCTGTGTCAGGAAAACCCCCTGGAGAAGGGAATGGTAACCCACTCCAGTATTCTTGCCTGGAGAATCCCATGAACAGAGGAGCTTGACGGGCTACAGTCCAAGGGTTGCAAAGAGTTGGACACGACTGAGTGACTAAACACACACACACTGTTCATGTAAGAAAAATATACATGTGTCTGCTCATATGTACATGAGGAAAAATGAGCTGGAAACTAATGAACTGGTTATTTACAGAGAGCGGAAAGAAGAGGGAAATGATAACAGGGTATAAAGGATGAAGAGGATGGGATGCTTCTGAGTATATCTTGTATATCTGACTCTTAGAACCATAATAATGTTTCTGAGTCCCAAATCATAGAAAAAGCAGGAGATAAGGGAAATTCAACATGGAATATAAACAGTAACAAATATATTTCAAATGAATAATACAACAACACTGAAGTGGGTGGGAAAACAAAGTTATAGTATTTTGATGGGGTACTGTAAAGCAACAGAAAAAAGGAACTGCATACAAATACTGTATATACTATAGTTTGTTTTTCACAGGAATAGCATTAGCAATTCTAAAAGTATTTCCTGTGTATATTAGGACTGAGAAAATAAATACGGATAATGAGAGCATGGGGCATACTGAAAGGACACAGGAACCAACTGGAGGGAGCTCTCAGTGGCCAAGTCTTGGGCAACTTGAGCAAGAAAATAAATAATGACAGTAATAGGTTATAATCCTTTGAATGAAAACAAACATCCATGAGTCTGTATACAACAGAATCCCAACTAAATGTAGAAGGAATAAGAAAAAATCATTAGGTAAATGCCACTGTCAGTATTGTTGCAGATAAGGAACATCTATGGATGCTAAAATTATTGGATAAATGTATAATGAGAAACAGGATTTTGCACAGTCTCAAGACATCTCCTCACAGGATACAATTACAAAGGGGGAAATGTAATGGTGGAGAAACCTGGCAGACAACACTTACAAGTGATCCAAGTTAACATCACCAGTAAGTAATGATGTCATGCACCTCCCAATCTGGTACACTGATAAAGGACAGTGACATTTCTCTGGTATTGCCCAAAATGTGTAATCTCAACTTTATCACAAGAAAGATCACACAAACCTAAATTGAGAAACACTACAAAAGAACTGGCCAGTCCTCTTCAAAAATGTCAGGGCCATGAACAGTGAGGAAAGACTAAGGAGCAGTCACAGATCAGAAGAGAAGAGGAACTGTGAGATCTCGGATTAGATGCTGGATTAAAAAAAGAATCAGAAATAGGATTTCACCAGGGTTAATAATTGTGCTATGTTTGGGTAAGATGTTAACATTAGTGAAAGTTAGGTGATTTAAAGTTCTTTCAAAATAAAAAAGCTATGACAAACCTAGACAGCATATTGAAAATCAGAGACATCACTTTGCTGACAAAGGTCCATATAGTCAAAGCTATGGTTTTTCCAGTAGTCATGTATGAATGTGAGAGTTGGATCATAAAGAAGGCTGAGTGCCGAAGAACTGATGCTTTCAAACTGTGGTGTTAGAGAAGACTTTTGAGAGTCCTTGAACAGGAAGGAGATCAAACCAGTCAATCCTAAAAGAAATCTACCTTGAATATTCATTGGAAGGACTGATGCTGAAGCTGAAGCTCCAATGCTTCGGCCACCTGATGCGAAGAGCCGACTAATTGGAAAAGACCCTGATGCTGGGAAAGATTGAGGGCAAGAGAAGAGGGTGACAGAGGATGAGGTGGTGTGATGGCATCATCGACTCAGTAGGTATGAGTTTGAGCAAACTCTGGGAGATAGTGAAGGACAGGGAAGCCTGGAGTGCTGCAGTTTATGGGGTCACAAAGAGACACAACTTAGTGACTGAACAACAGTAACAACAATAAGATAAAAAGTTGTAAAAATATATTGCAGAAGTTTCTCCATGACAACTGAGAAGTGTTACAAAACAGAAGCTTATCAGGGCTTGCAGAGTCTGGGTCAGTGGGTGAAGTCAGGGAGGGTTTTCCTGAGGAAGTGATAACAGATCTGACAAATGAGTAGAAGTTAAGCAGGTAGAGACAGGAGGCAAGAGTTCCAAGTGGAGGAAACAGTATATGTATAGGCCCTGAAGCAAGGTGAAGCTGCTTTCTGGAGACTGGACAGAGGTGGGTGCAGCTGGAGGGAAAAGGTGCCAGAAGCAGCGAGAGAGGTAGGGGAAGAGCAGATCACAGGGCCTGTGGTTCACGTGTGAGTCTCCCTGACCAGCAAGTCCAACTTTTAAAGTTATGGTCCACTTGAATATTTTTCCTTAAGAGGGTCATATCACTGTAATTTCACTTCCAAGAGGTGTCAGCATGCCAGAGGTTCTGCTCTCCCCACTGCCCAGGCTTTTTTTTTTAACCTTTAATCTTAGACCAGGGAATTGCTTGAGGAGATCCTATGTGGGTTTGAGTTAGGCACTGTGTCTGGATGCTGTCTGCTAGTAACAAATCTCGTGACTCCTTAAGAGTGTTGCCTGTCAGTTTCATTCCTGGGGTCACAGTGGCTTATAAATCACTCATGTCACTTGTGTTGACTTGGGAGCCAACTCTTGATGCTTCAGTTTCTGATGGACAGCTTCCACTGCCACCCCCATGCAGGGCTCATGTTGCTTAGCAATCTCAATCTGTGTTCTATAGCCATCTCAACCCTCTCATTCCTCTTTCTTTCTGTCAATGGGCTTGTTAAAGATCCAAATTCAGCTTTTCCTTAAAATGGTTCTGTGTAACATTCCCCTCAAAGCCCCAACCATAGTCCATCTCAGTCATGTTAAGATGAATCATGTTCTTGGAGACAAGAAATGCAGTGGGAAATGATTCTGAAGTTTCTGGGGGTCAGAAATCCTCCTATAGCCTCTGTATCCTCCCAAATATCTCTATTCCAACGAGATAGAGGTCCCAGTTTTTGCCAAGGAAGCACATGGTAGCAGAAAATTCACTACACATTGCTGAAATTGGAAAGGCCAATTTGGGTCCTAACAGTGATCTCAGAGTGCTGGCTGCAATCAGAAACTGCTCTGTACCAGTCATATGGTGGCCTGAGTCTCGTTATCTGGTAACTTACTTCCCTAATCTGAATTTGCATATCATTCTATTCTGCACTCAAACCTTAGTGCCAGGGTTGGCTACCCACCATCTGCAGACTGTTCAGTGCTACAAGGAGCAGAAATTCTTGCATTCATTTTTCCAGAGGTTCTTTTGCAACCCAGAGTCTATTAGTTTCATGGAGTTTGCGATTGCTCGTAAAGTTGCATGCAAAATTTAGTATGTATATAGGTGAGTTGTAAGGAAGGGGGATCCATGGCTTTCATTAGCTTCAACAATGTGTATGACCCCTCCAAAAGTTATAAACCACTGTCATATTTGAATTTTATTGTTCTGTATTCTATAGTAAGGCTTCTATATGTGCCATAAAGCCTTACCTGCTCTAGGCTCATGGTCTGGGTCCCCAAAGAGCAAAGATTTTATTATTGGCATATATTAATAGCTTTCTTACATCTTGATAGGATGGTCCTCTGTACCTCCTCTTCCTTCATGATGCCATAGCTACCTCACATCTCCAAGAGGTTGTTCTTGACATCTGACCATTGCTAAATGAAGGCGCATAGCAGGGTGAGAACTCTGCCAACTCCAGCTGGGATTCCTGTTATTTAGGCCATGGACCCAATCATCAAATGGAAGGCAAGGCTGAAAAGTGATGTTACCTAGAAATACTCATTATTCTGTAGATTTATGCTTTGCATACTTTTCTGTACAATAATATAGTTCGCTACAAAATGTTTTTAAGAAGTGGTGCTTCCATTAGAGTGAAACAGATCATTAAAAGTTTTCCTCACAAGAAGTTTCTTTAGTTATAAAATCAACACATTATTGTTAAAAATGTAACAACACAGGTAAGAAAAAGAAACAGCATAGGACTCCCCTGGTGGCCCAGTGGTTAAGAATCCAACTTGCAATGCAGGGAACATAGGTTCGATCCTGGGTCCAGGAACTGAGATCCCATGTGCCACAGGGCAACTAACCCCATGTGCCACAACTTCTGAAGCCCATGGGCCCGTGCTCTGCAACAAGGGAAGCCACCATAGATGAGAAGCCTGCACACAACTAGAGAGTGGCTCCCACTTGCCACAACTAGAGAAAGCCCATGCATGCAGCAATGAAGACCCAGAGCAGCCAAAAATAAATAAATGTATGCCCCCAAAACTCACCCAAAAACAAAACCATCACCAACAAAAACCTATAAAATTTCACTCATAATTGAACCCACTTGGAGAAAATTCCTGTAACATTTTACAGGGTTGGCCACAAAGTTTGTTCAGGTTTTTCTATAACATCTTCAGAAAAATGGGAATGAATTATTTTGCAAACCCAAATATGTTGCACATATCCTTCAAAACTATTTGACTATATGCATACATGCTTTTTAAAAAAGAACCAAAATGGCATCAGGTTTCACATTCTAGTTTTAACAGATATATAATGAAACTTATTTATTGTACAACTGAATAAAATTTGACATATATACACACCTGGGAAACCATCCTCACAGTCAAAATAGTGAACATATTATCCATCACTTCTGAAAGTTTCCTTATGCCCATGCTCACCTCTCTCACCTTCAAGGAACCTGATTTTCTTTCTGTCCCTACAGGTTAGGTTGCTTTTTTTTTTTTTTTTTTAATGAATAGAATGATACAATTTGCCACCAGCCAATGCAGGGAATGCAAGTTCGATCCCTGGTCCGGTAAGATCCCACATACTGTGGACCAGCTAAGCCTGTGCTCCACAACTACTGAAGCCTGTGCACTCCAGAGCCTGTGCTACACGAGAAGTCACCAAAATGAGAAGCCCAAGTGCCTCACACAAAAGAGCAGCCCCTGCCCACCACAACTAGAGAAAGCCTGTGAAGTAATGAAGAACCAGCACAGCCAAAAATAAAGATTCATCCACGTTATTGTGTGGATTGACAGTTTGTTCCTATTTATCACTGAATTGTACTCCAGGGCTTGGATACACCACAGTTTATCCATTCACTTGTTGATGGACATTTGGGTGGTTTCGTTTTTGCTACTGTAAATACAGTTACCATAAACATGTGGGTACGTCTTTTTTTTTTTTGGCTGTGCTGTACAGCTTGCAGGATCCTACTCCTCAACCAGGGGTTGAACCTGTGCCTTTGGCAGTGAAAGCATGGAGTCCTAACCACTAGACTGCTAGGAAATTCCTTTTACAAGTCTTTTTATAGGTGGAAAATCCCTTTCCTTTCAGGTAAATATCTTGAGATAGAATAGTTGGATTATATGGTAGGTGTGTCGAACTTTCTTAAGAAACTACCAAACTGTTTGCCAAAGTGGTTGCACCATGTCTATCCACAGTATATGGGAGTTCCAGTTCCTCTACATCCTTGATGAGTATGCTCAGTCTTAAAAATTTTAGTCATTCTAATGGGTATACAGTAGTACCATGTATGGTTCTAATTTTAATTTCCCTTAATATTAATGATGTTGGGACATCTCTTCAATGCTTATTCACCATCCGTGTATATTTTTTTTTGGTGAAGAATGCATTCATATTCTTTGCCCATTAAAAAAAGTTGTTTCCTAATTGTTCAGCTTTAAGAGTTCTTTATATACTCTGAATGTAAGTATCTCATTAAACACAAGCTGCTCAAAGATCTTCTCCCAGATGGTGACTTTTCCTCCTATACTCTTAACAGCACCTTTTGAAGAATAAAGATTTCAATTTTGATGGAGTTCACTTTAGTAATTTCTTCTTTTATGGGTTGTGCTTTTGGTATTATATCTAAGAAAGATCTTAGCCAAAGGGTTACAACATTTTTCTCTCCTATATTTTCTTCTAACAATTTTTAAGTTTTACATTTACGTTTAGAGCTAAGATACATTTTAAGTTGATTTTTTTATATGTGATGTAAAGTATGGATCCAAGTTTGTTTGTTTTTTTTTTTTTGGTGGAGGGGATCACAAAGATTTCCAATTCTTGCACACAACTTCCTTGAAAAGGTGATCCTTTTTCTACTACCTTGCCTTTTCTTCTGAATCTTTGTCAAAAATAAGTTGCCCACATATGTGTAGAGTTATTTCTGGACTCTCTATTCTTTCCACTGAACCATTTGTCAATTTTGGTGCCAACACCATGCAGTTGTTTTTTGGTTTGGTTTTGGGCACACTGCATGGCATGTGGGATCTTAGTTCCTTGACCAGGAATTGAACGTATGCATTGGAAGCACAGAGTCATAACCACTGGATCACCAGGGAAGTCCCAACACCATGCAGTTTGGATTACAGTAGCTCTGCTATAATTTTTTAAATCAAACAGTGTAAGCTCTTCAACCTTGCTCTTTTTCAAGAAATATTTTGGCAATTCTAAATTTCTTTGCATTTCCATGTGAATTTAAAAATCAGTTGGCTAAGTTATAAAAAATTAAAATACCTTGCTGAATTTGATGACAATTGACATCTTAACTATAATGTGTCTTATGAGCTATGAATGAGGTATATCTCCCCATTTTTTTTGCTGTTCAGTCACTAAGTCATGTCCAACTCTTTGAGACCCCATGGAGCACGCCAAGACTTCCTGTCCTTCATCATCTCCCTGAGTTTGCTCAAACTCATCTCCATTGAGTCAATGATGCCATCCAACTATCTCATCCTCTGTCGCCCTCTTCTCTTGCCCTCAATCTTTCCCAGCATCAGGGTCTTTTGCAAAGAGTCAGCTCTTCTCATCAGGTGGCCGAAGTACTGGAGCTTCAGTTTCAGCATCAGTCCTTCCAACGAATATTCAGGACTGATTTTCTTTAGGATTGACTGGTTTGATCTCCTTCCTGTCCAAGGGACCCTTTAAGAGTCTTCTCCAGCACCAGTTTGAAAGCATCAATTCTTCAGCACTCAGCCTTCTTTATGGTCCCAACTCTCACATCCGCACATGACTACTAGAAAAACCATAGCTTTGACTATATGGATCTTTGTCGGCAAAGTGATGTCTCTGCTTTTGAATATGCTGTCTAGGTTTGTCATAGCTTTTCTTCCAAGGAGCAAGTGTCTTTTAGTTTTGTGGCTGCAGTCACCATCCGCAATGATTTTGGAGCCCAAGAAAATAAAATCTGTCACTGTTTCCACTTTTCTCCCATCTATTCGCCATGAAGTAATGGGACTGAATGGGGCTTAATTTCCTTTAGCAGTATTTTATAGATCTTGGTGTACATATGTTTCGCATCTTTCATCACAATTAACCCAGACTATTGCATGTTTTTGGTGCTTTTGTAAGTGCAGTTTCTAATTGTTCCCAGTCACAAATTTTCAAATAATACACCAACCCTCTATTCCTGGGATAAACCCCACTTGGTCATGATGTACTATTCTTTTAATATATTGCTGAATTTGATTTGCTAAAATTTTATTTAGCATTTTTACATCTATGTTCATGAAGAATTTTGTTCTGTAGCTTTATTTTCTTGCAATGTCTTTGCCTAGCTTTGGTTCACATAGTGTTTTAAACCAGCTTTTAAAAACTGATAAATCACAAGTATATCATAGGCATTTTAATGTTGTATTTTGCAATGTTTGGGGGGCATCACAGCATTTTATTTTGGATGAATCATAGTTTAACCTAATGTTGGATATTTGTTTCCAACTCTTTACTGTTATAAACAATGCATTCAGGGACTTCCCTGGTGGTCCAGTGGTTAAGAGTAAGCCTGCTAATGCAGGGGATATGGGTTCAATCCCTGGTCCAGGAAGATTCCACATGCCATGGGGCAACTAAAGCCATGTGCCACAGATACTGAGCCAGCACTCTGGAAAACATGAGCTGCAACTGCTGAGTCTGCATGCCACAACTACAGAAGCCCATGTGCCTTTAGAGCCTGTGCTCTGCAATGAGAGAAGCCACTACAATGAGAAGCCTGCACACCACAACTAGAGAAAGCCCGTGTACAACAACAAAGACTCGGTGCTGTTAAAAATAAAATAATAAAATTAAAATTAAAAAAAATTTTTTTAAAATGCATACATTTTTGAAAACATAAAAGATTCTTAAGATAAACCCCTGGAAGTGAAATTAGTGGGTCAGAGGGCTATGCATTTTAAGACATATATTGTAAAACTTCCCTCCAGAAAAGTCATAAAAATGTGTTCTGCCATCTTCAGAATATAAGATTGTCTGTTTTTCCAAACCCTTACCAAAAGTAAGTATTATTTTTAAAAGGTCAGTAGTCCTTGTACATGATGAAATCCTGTCACACAAACTGCTCAGTCTCTTTAGCCTAAATCAGCTCTAAGTGGTCTTAAGGTACGTGAGAAGGTAGGATGGGTTGGGGAGGGAGAGGGGTCAGAGAGAGAGAGGAAGATGAAAAGAAAGAGAGAGCTGATATCCTTCTAAGTAGGAAAGTCATTTGTAATGAAAGATTGCTAAGAAATGTTTTTATCCCTTAATTTACTTTTGGGATCCCATATCTCCAGGGCAACAGGGTAACTTGCTGATGGAAAGCCCTTCAATTTTCACACATGTGGTTAAAGGATAAGTCCATTTCTTTTTTTTTTTTTTCTTTCAGAATGTCAGAGCTGGAAGAGCCCTTAATAGCCAATCAGTCTAATCCTTCATTTCAAAGAATGTGAAAATGAGATGGAGAGGGGGAGAAACTTGCTCAAGATCCCACAGGAAATCAGTGGCAGAGCCAATGGCTAGACAAAATTACTACTAAGTTCTATTTTTGTTCTGTGACTCTTCACTTAGAACCATATCTAGAAACCACAGAAACTCGTCTTCACCCAACATTCTTTTCTAAACCTGATACTTCAAGGGCAGGATAGAGAGAATAACTGCTTTCGCATTTATATTTATGCTTGGTCTGTTTCAAGGATGTGGGCAAATGACATCCTTTTTCCCATTAAATGAGGCAGATAATAATGAGTGGTTGAATGTGGTTTTGGTTCACAGGTACAAAAGGCCTCCAGAGAAATCCAAAATCCAGAAAAGACATAGCCTGAAAGGTACCAGTACTGACTTGTATCATCTACATTTCTCTTGGAAAGATAAAGAAGCCACTAATTAATATAGAGATGCTGGGGTTTGATGAATGTATATAACATCCACAACAGAAGTCAAACTGGGAATGGGAATATGGGAGAACTATCAGAATAAAAATAGATAATTATGCATAAACACCTGTGGAGTTGGCTATGGAATGGTTGATGGGTTGGGTCAATTCATAGAGGGCTTGGTATGTTCCAAATACACACCCCAAAAGGCCCAGGATGCTGATCATGATGTCCTTCACAATGGTGATACAGTTCATGTCTTCAGGGTAAAAGGTGATGAGCTCCAGGAAGGGAGGGATGATGAGGGCCAGGGCACTGCTGCTCACGGAGCCCACCAGGGAGATGACCAGGTCCAGGCGGGGGATGAGGATGGCTGAGACACCTGTGGGGGGAGAAGAGGTTTAGAATCATGGAATGTTCCTTCAGGAAGGGAGCCCAGAAACAAACCATTTGTTTGGAGCCTTACAATTCCCAGACACCTGAGACACCGTCTGGAGAGGTGGGAAAGGAGCTCATTGTGAACTTGAGCAGCAGATCAAGCACTGTGGCTCTGGACTTACACGTCTGTTTTAACACCAATATACATGTTCTTCTTTCATGCTTTATCTATTGAGTTTTTCCACATATAATATTTATTGATAAGGATTCTCTATCACCCATCTGTAATGATCTTCTCATTGCAGAGTTGGGTAGGTCTAGAACTCTAGAGGGAATGGGTCATGCCCAAGGTCCCATACAGCTGAGATGAGAATCCAATGATATGCCCAACATAAGGCCCTTTCTACCCTACTAGGCTGCCTCTAATGTATGTGAAAGAACTTGGTACACTGTGTTTGATAAATGCTTGACCCATACTCAGACACCGCATCTACAGTCAAGTTGTACTGATTGACAGTCACGGTCTAGAAGCAAGGATGGATAAGCAATAAGAGATGGCTCTGCTGCTGTCAGGATCTCAACCACTGGTTTTCCTACTCTTAGAAGGAACCTGATAATAAAGGAAGACATGGAACATGCAGACAGCATTAGGTGGCTCACTCACTTTCTTTTTTCTTCCCATTAACATTCTTAGATTTCCATATTTTATAAATACAATGAACATGTATCATGGATTTTCAGGGGGGGGTGTCCAATTTTGATAATATTTGAATGAACAAATATATATATTAATAATTTATGCAATTTAACTTTACACAGCCATATGATTTTCTTATGAATAAATTAAGAAAAACCTCTTATGGAAAGCACTCAGACTAGCTTACTGGCTCTTGAAGAAAACAACACCTCTTTTTGAAGCTGCTATAGCACATCTAACCAAAGAACGAGACAGACTCATAGACTCTTACAGTTGAGAATCCATCACCTCTCTGATGGGTTGATCCTCATCCACAGCGCCACTTCATTAGACATTTAATAAATTACTTACTGGAGGAGGAACAGAGAAAAGTCAGTGTCTGTTCTTTAGAAGAGCTCATGCAGATAGCACAGAGAGAAGACATGCTCACAGAAAGCTATTATGCAATGTGGAGTGAAGGAGTGCTCTAGAAGGGTCAGATCTGGTCATGCTAACCCATTGCTCAGGGCCCTTCCATGGCTCCCCACTGCCTGATCTCCTTAGCACAAGGTCCCTTATGACTTGGATCTGCTTTGTGTCTTATCCTCCTCCATGCTTTCAGTTCTCTAAAGAAGCCATATGTAAGTACTGGCCTCCAATCTTTGCATACCCTGCTCCCTATATGTGGTACATTCTCTACTCCTCCCTGACTCTTAATTATCTTTAGGTCTTAATATTACGCCAGTGGAGAGGACTTCCTGACCTGGTTCAGGCTAAGTTATAGGACCTTCTCAGGCACTCTCAGATCAGCCTCCTCTTACAGTCTTAACTACCATCTGGTACATCACTGTGTACCATCTTCACATTCACCACAATGTGCTATAATTATTTTCCTGCATATATTTCCCACTCAAATTCTAAGCAGGAACCATGTCTTTTCCATGATTCATTATTGTATCCCTAGCACCTAGGACAATGTCAGGCACATAGTAGGTAATTATGATTGCTCAATGAGTGAAGGATAACTGAACTGACAGATGAGTAAGCGAGGAAGAAGAGGTCTTTCAGTGCGGAACAGAAGCAGCACATGTCTTGAAAGTCAGCTGTCTCCAGTGATGCTTGGTCCCTGATATCAAGTGGCCTGAACTACTCAGTGCTCCTCTTCAGTGGACACCTTTCCTCCTAGGAATGACCTCAATACAATACACTTACAGGTTCCTGATGTCCTGGTACAGACTGGGAATCTTGTGTAACACCTTTAAGCCAAGCAGCTGTGCTGTTTCTGCTTCTAGAACTCCAGTTACAGGGAGCATCGCATCTGGCAGTGTACTATTCTGTTGGTCTGCTCCAAGCCTTACTTTCTTATGACCATGAACTGAGACGGGATTCCCTCAACTGTAAACACACAGTCCTGGACACTTTAAGATGAAATTTACTTTCTCTCTTGCACAATAATCCTACAGTTGTTTGAGATACAGATACAGAATTTACACAAGCCTTTGTTTCTCCAGGCAAAACCTCCCTAGTTCTTTCCTTCATTCCTCACAGGCCACCATTTTAAATTTTCTTAGAGAAAGCATTTCCCAGCCCTATTCACAATGTTTCCCAAACATCTACAATGGCACCTGATATAAAATGAATGAGGAAATGAATGAATGAATGAATAGAAGGAAGAAAGGGAGGGATGGGGGGAGGAGAAAATGACTTACAAGAATTTAACAAATCAGCCCTTTGAGGTTCTTCCTATAGTTAAACACCACCTTAAGAGGACTTCACATTAATTTTTGATAGGAAGGAATATGGCACAGTGGAAACACACAGATTTTGGTGCCACACAACCTGCATCCAAATCTCAGCTCTGTCACTTAGCAGCTATATGATGTGAGCATGTTACTTCATTTCCTGGGTCACAGTTCCTTCAGCTGGTAATATTACATAGTTAGGCTGTCCTGAGTATTACATAATCTCAGTGTTGTGCCTGACATATAGGAGGCATATAGGAATGAATAAATGATACTTCTTTCTCCCACAAACTAGCTAATGTATTCTATGTGTAGATAGTAGAGATTACTGTAACATTTACTCTGTGGCAGTTCTGTTAATCTATTTTTCAGCTGGAAACTTGAGGCTCAGGGAGGTAAAATATGTTGCTTGGCTGGTGGCCGAGCCAGCAATAGTGGGGTAGCGGTCAGTGTGGCTCCAAGCCACAGCTTTGGGCAGAGAGCCCTTTCGTCCTACTCACAGGTCAGACAGACCAAGGCTGTGCGGACAGACAGGTCTGCAAACAGCGCCCAGCTCTCTGACACCTGGGAGATCACGAAGGGGATGATGATCTCAGCTGGGACGTGGAACTGGAGGGCATAGGTGAAGAAGATGCCAATGGAGTACATCAGCTTGACTGACTGGTACAACCTGTAGAGAGAGAGGGACACCACATGAAATTTGATGTGGCTCCAGGGCAGGGCCATGCAGGATTTGCTCACTGCTTGGAAGCTGGGACTTGTTAAGTTATATCACTACCTAACTTCCACTGACTCAGCCTGACTTGCCATTAGAGTCACTTGGGAAGTTTATTAAAAGTGCACACTCTTGGATATTCTCGTTTAATAGGCTTGTAGCTCAGGAATCTGTGCCTTTTTTTTTTCTTCTTTTTTTTAAAGGTATAGCTGCATAGAGTAAAGTTCACAGTACAAAGATCATATTCCCTCCCACCTTTGATTCCCAGTCTCCAGTTCCTCCCTCCACAGGCAACTCCTCTAACAATTTTCTTGAAGCCCCTCCAGAAATACCATAGACTCAAACTTATACAGAATGTAGGTACACATACAGAAGCATCCTTTACGTACCACTGATTGGTTTTCGTTCATTAAATATTTCTTAGATATTGTTCCCCTTCAGTATACGTAGATCTGGTTCTTCTATTTAATAGCTGCTGATATTCCAATTGTACGGATATACTATAACTTGTTTAATTTTAAAGAAATTTTTATTGGAGTATAGTTGATTTACGTTGGTTTTAGTTTCAGGTATATAGTAAAGTGGGTCAGGTAAATATATATACACATATCCCCTCTTTCATTTTAGATTCTTTTCCCATATAGGCCATTACAGAGTACTGAATTGAGTTCTCTGTGCTATAAAGCAGGTTCTTACTAGTTATCTATTTTTATAATTTTTAACTGCTCCCCAATTAATAGACATTTAACTTATTCGTAGTCTTCTGTCAGTAAACAATGCAGCAAAGAATATGCTTGTACAAATACCTATGCACATATAGTATACAACCCCAGATGTAAAAATGCTGGGTAAAAGTATATGTGATTTAACATTTTGACAGCTCTCATAAAAGGGAACCCTCACACACTGTTGTAAATTAGTGCAGCTACTGTGGAAAGCAGTATATCAGTTCCTTAAAAAACTAAAAACAGAACTACCATATGACTCAGTAATTCCACTCCTGGGTATGTAACTGAAAAAAATTAAAACTCTGATTCAAAAAGATACATGCACTCCTATGTTTGTGTGACAGTTGCTCAGGTGTGTCCAACTCTTTGCAACCCCATGGACTATACAGGCCAGAATACTGGAGTGGGTAGCCTTTCCCTTCCCAAACCAGGGATCGAACCCAGGTCTCTTGCATTGCTGGCAGATTCTTTACCAGCTGAGCCACAAGGGAAACCCCTACGTTTATCACAGCATTATTTACAACTGCCAAGATATGGAAGCACCAGATGAAAAAATAAAGAAGACGTGGTATATGTATATAATGGAATGCTGTGCTGTGCTTAGCTGCTCAGTCGTGTCTGACTCTTTGTGACCCCATGGACTGTAGCCTGTCAGGCACCTCTGTCCATGGGATTCTCCAGGCAAGATTACTGGAGTGGGTTGCCATGCTCTCCTCCAGTGGATCTTCCCAAAACAGGTATTGAATCCACGTCTCCTGCACTGCAGGTGGATCTGAGCCACCAGGGAAGCCCAACAATACTGGAGTGGGTAGCCTATCTGTTCTCCAGGCGATCTTCTGACCCAGGAATCCATCCAGGGCCTCCTGCATTGCAGGTGGATTCTTTACTAGCTAAGCTACCAGGGAAGCCCATAATGGAATGCTATTCAGCCATAAAGAAGAATGAAATTTTGCCATTTGCAACAGTGTGGATGGACTTAAGAGGGTATTATGCTAAAGTGAAATAAGTTAGACAGATAAAGACAAATACTGTATAGCATCACTTATATGTGGAATCTAAACAATAAACTAGTGAATATAACAAAAAAGAAGTATATTCACAGATATAGAGAACCAACTAGTGGTTACCAGTGAGGAAAAGGGTGGAGGGAAGGGCAAGATAAGAGTAGGAAACTAGCGGGTACAAACTACTATGTAGAAAATAAGTGAGCTACAGAATATATGGTACAACACAGGGAATATAGCCAATATTATATAATAACTATAAATGGAACATAACATTTATTAATAAAAATTGTGAGTCACTATGTTATACACTGGAAACTTATGTAACATTGTACATCAACTATACCTCAATAAAAAGAAATAAAAAGTAAAATTTTGATAGCTCTTGACATATCGCCCATTTGTTGTCTGAGCACAGTGGAGTGTGTGCTACCCTCCATCCTTGGAAAAACACAGTGTGTGAACACACGCTGGTTTGTGCCATTGTGTTTTGTAAAACTGACATTTCTATTATTAGGAGAGAGACAGAGCAGCTTTTCAGATATATAAATTGCCATTTTTGTTCTAATTTGCCTGTGAACTACTTGTTCACACCCATTTCTTCTTGGTCTTTTGCTTATTCCTTCTTTAAGACTCTCCTGGAGAATCTCATCACCAGCCAGGCTCAGAGAAGGTGTGAGGTCGTTATGGCACCTGATGCCCATTTTTTCCAGCTGATATCCCAGAAGAAAAGTGCCCTGCCCAAGGTAGCAGCAACCCAAACTGCCCAGAATAAGAACAGCATATTAAGTTGATATCTTACTGGTACAAAATAAGTCACAATTTCAAGGAAATTCCACATTAAATATCTCATCCAGTCATTACCACAACACAGTGAAACGGGTAGGATTGGTGATATTTTTCTCATTTTACAGCTGTGGCTTCATGGGAAATGAACACCCTCCGCCCCCCACCCCCAACATTCTACTGACTTCCAAAAGACCAAGGCTGTGGGGGAGACTAACAATGATAATAGCTAATACTCAGTGACCCTGTACTGCATACCAGACACTTTTCTAAGCATTTTATGTATTTGAAGCCAATCTGCCCTCACAGTCACTCCCTAAGAGACAGTGTGGCAGTCATTTGTGCTGCTCAGCTGCTCACCAAATACCTCCGAGTCTTCCAGACATGTGACAGAATTTCACTTCTGTGTCCTCTGGAGTGAGTCATGGTCACTTGCTTTGACTGATGAAGTATGAACAGAAGAGACAGGTCACTTCCCAGAGAAATTTTAGGGCCTTCATGGTGAAGGGTGTGATTCAATGTGCTCTTTGCCATGGCAAGCAACGAAGTTTCAGGGAGTGGCTGGTTGATCAGTCTGGGTCTTGGAAGTGGTGATGGTGCAGAGCTGAGCCCCAGCCATCCCATAATGGACGTGTAGCATGAGCATACAATTAAACATTTGTGTGTGTCCAGCCATTGAGATTCTGGAGTGGCTTATTCTGTTTATTACCAGAGCATAACCTATCCTGACTGATACTAATAGGCAAGAGTATTATCCTTATTTTACTGAGGATGGAAATGAGGTCTGCAAGATTAGGTAGCTTGTCCAAGGTCACATGAGAACCAGGATCAAATCCCATTGCTCAGATGTAGAATCTGTGCTCTTAAGGACTTGGTTCTACTGACAGCTTAGTCATTCTGCACCTACTACTGTCAGAATAAGGACAATGGCTAACACTCAATGAATGCCATATGCCAGTGCCCCAAATGTTTCCTGGATGAATGAATGAATGAGTAAATGAATGAATGATTAATGCAAGAACTTCAGTCAAAGTTCCAAGTGGGGCACAGCAATGGCAGTCTAGGCCTATTTCTGGAACTGGGGACTTGAGTAGTTGTCCATACACAGGACCCTCAATCATTACTTCAGAGTTATACTTTTTGTTGTTTCTGTTTCTGTTCCCTAAGCCCTCCCAGATCATTCCTGTTTGAAAGCCTTTGAACCACAGAGTCAGACAGAATTCAGTTTCAACTTCTCATGAACAACATGAACTGGGAAAGTTACTTACAGCCTTTTCACATATCAACTTCCTCATCTAATTCAATGGAGTTGATAATAATAATGCTAACCCATAGGGCTATTGAGAGAATTAAATGAGATGATACACAATGCCTGGATTATTAAATGTACCTGTTATTATAATACAGATACTAGCAATCAATATTTTGTTGTTGATAATGACTCAGGGATGCCCCATTCTGCTGCTGAGGCTCAGACTCTGTGACTCTCCTCTTCCCCCCAGCCCCAGATGGGCAGGGACGTACCAGCAATTGGGCAAGTTGAGGGTGATGCTGGCCTGGGTGTTCGAGCCAAACTTCATGTAGCCCAGTGTCCCCAGGCAGATGTAGAGGACGATGACAAGGGACATCCCCCAGTACAGAACAAAGGAAAACTGCTGTGGATGCTTCATCTGGTTTTTGAGAGGTAGAACCTGGAGGTGAAAGGAGGTTAAGAAAGAAAAGGTAGAAGGAGAGAAAGCAGGTTTCCTCTCAAGGACAGACACCCTTCTCCAGGTGGCCCAGAGTCAGGAAGGGTCCACATGCCCTTTCATCTCTTCCCACATTTTCTATAACCAAGAGTGCCCCATCTTCAAGGCTTGGTGTGGTGTACAGAGCAGGTGGCATCCTGCAAATGGGGACTGACTTTCCCTTCTGTCACGAGATTATATTCTGCATTTTTCATAAGCACTACTATTTAGAAACCTGGAACAAAGACTGGCTTCCATACAGAGAACTGGGGACTCTCAAATCCCACACCCATCTTACCATGCCGACGCCTTCAAATGTGAAGATGGCTGTACCGAAGAACAGTAAGAAGGTCTTCCAGCTTGCCATCAACGGTAGGTTCCTGGGATCTGGAATCTCCTAAAAGGAAGAAGAAGGGCATTGGTTTTTCCAAGGCATAGAAGTCACCCCAAATCTGGTAGAGAGTTAGGCTTGCCTGACGTCAACAGGGACAGTATTAGAAGCACCCATGAGAGATCTACAGCTGAGTCAGCCTTCTCAACTTTTAAAAAAGTTACTTATTTTACACATAGCATACAATTTACCATTTTAAACATCTTGAGTGTACAATTCAGTGGCATTAAGAACATTCACATTGTTTTACAATCATCACCAATTCCACCTCCAGAACATTATCATCATTCCCAGCTGAAACTGTGCACCCATTAAATAATAACTCCCTATTACCCAGCCCCCCTGGAAATGCCTATTTGACTTTCTGTCTCTATAAATTTGATTGTTCTAGGTACCTCATATAAGTGAACTCATATTATATTTCTCTTTTTGGGATTGACTTATTTCACTAAGCATATTGTCCTCAAGGTTCATCCATGTTGTAACATGGATCAGAATTTTATTCCTTTCCAAGGAATACATTATATATGTTTAATTTTGATTTTCCACATCTTTACATGGAAAATGGAACCCAGGGAGGAGAAGGAATTGCCCAAGGCCACCCTACCAGTCAGTGACACAGCCCAGATATGAATTCAGGTCCTGTGTTTTCCAGTTCTCTAATACCTCTTTCCCATCACTTTTCTCAGAGCTGTGAAGTATTGGCACAGCAGCTACCACTGATCTAGAAGGAATGATTATTTTATTAAGATTCCTGTGGGCAGAATAATGTCCACATCATAATCCCTGGAACCTTGAGTATGTTACATTACTTGGCAAGGGAGAATTACGTTTCTAGACTGAATTAAGGTAGCTAATCAGCTAAATTTAGTAGGAGATTACCCTGGATTATCTGGGTGGGTTTGGTGTAATCACAAGGGTCTTTTAAAGTGGAAGAGGGAATCAGGAGAGAGAACCAGAGAGATGGCAGCATGAGAAAGACACGGCCTGACACTGCTGGCTTTGAAGAGGGAAGTGGGCCATGAGCCAAGGCCTGAGGGCGGCTTCTAGAAGCTGGAAAAGGCAAAGAAACAGATTCTCCCCATAAGCTTCCAGAAAGAAATGCAGCCCTGCCCAGTGAGACCTCAAGAGTTCTGAGATAATTCTGTGTTGTTTTAAGTTACTAGATTTGTGGTCATTTGTCACAGCAGCAGCAGAAAACTAATACAACCCCAGAGACTTTCAAAGAAATGAAACTGTAATAGGGAATTTCAGGGCCTATACTGATAGCAAAGCATGGGCTTTGTGAGGCAAAATGACTGTATTTAGGGGAAAATTACTGTTTATCAGTTTCCTTGTCTGTGAACTGGGGATTAAGTAGCACTACTTCCATAACAGCATCATTGTGAAGATTTAGTGAGTTAATCAACATAAAGAAATTGGCATAAAGCAAATTGAATTCCTTTATCATCCATATATCAACCTATCACTATTACAACTTTTGTTGGTTACTTGACTGAGGTTTATCTCCCCAAGTGATTGTAGCCTCCATGAGAGCAGACAGCTTGTCAGTTTTACTTATCACTGAATCCCCTGTCCCCTGTACATTGCTTGGATCACAGAAGGTATCAATAACTATTTGTTGAAAGACCTATTGCTATCTAATGTGACAACGAAAATGATGATGACGGTGAGAAGCTTTTATAGCCTGTGGGGCAGAAGAGTTCACAGACATCACTTGAGCAGGAGGTCACTTTTCTCACTCTCATCTGCCCATGAGTGTCTCAGAAGCCCTGGACCTTGATCCTTCTGCAGTGGTTTTGGGCACAGACCTGCATGATATACTGAAAGATTAGAGCCATGCTCCCCAGGGTGGTGATGTTGGCCAGCGTGGAGAAGATGGACAGCACCCTGAGGTTCTGGATAAACACCAGCAGGATCAGGAAGGGCAGAATCGTCAGCATGTAGAAGCGAATGTCCACATTGGGGGTCAGCACCAGGATCTTCCTGGGTTCGCAGGTTTTGGAGGTCACGTGGACTTCTTCCACCATCTGATGTGAAGCACAATGAAAGGCAGTGTAATTATAGCTGCTACATTAACAAAGGAAACCCAGTTAAGTTTCAATTTCAGATAATTAACAGATAACTTTTTAGTAAAAGTATGTCCCAAATATTATACAAAGACACACTTGTAGTAAAAAACAAATTGCTGCTTATCTGAAATTTCAACTTAATTGGGTTTCCTATACTTTTGTCACATTTGGTAATCCTAAACTGTAGTACCCATGATTGTGATAACCAGAAACCCTTAGAATTATCAAATCTCAAGGCTGAAGCATCATTCTGTCATCTAGCCCAACCTCTTCTTATGTACCAAATAGTTTTCTTTCATATATCCAGAGAACAGGAATTGATTACACAGGAGTATCTTCTTCAACTTTAGATAGTCCTAAAAGTTAGAAAGCTAAGAATTTGAGCAAAATCTGTCTGCTTGAATATTCTATCCATAATGCTTGTCATAGTTTTGACTATTTGAACGCACAGAAACAAGTATACTGCTTCTATTTCATGAAGCCAAGAAAGTATGCTATGATTGACTTGTAATGCCTGTAGGAATGCAATGAGGGCAAGATTGCAACTTATTTGCTTTAGTTATCTTCTACATGACAACCTTGAGACACCTAAAGAAAATCTCACCAACTCTTCCAGGCTAAAAATTCTCAATTATTTCTGATTGGACATGACTGTAAGCCAACCTGGCTGCATTCCTCAGATGTTGCTTTGGCTTCCCTATGATCTGTTTAAAGAGTGATTCCCAGGACAGAAAGAACTCCCAACTGAAGCCTGATTAGGGAGTAGAAATAAAGCCTCTCCTACCATGATCCAAAAACTTTACTTTTGCTAATGCAACCCTAGCAGCAAGAGGTCTGCTTTCCCCCACTCTGCCCAGAAGAGGCCTCTTTACCTGTTGTAAATTGTCTGCCATAAACATAAAATAAACACTGCAGAAGCCCAGCTGGGTGATGATTAATAAGAAGCTGACAGTGTACCTGAGAAAGAAAAGAAGAGGCAGACAGAAGGAGAAATTAATTATTTTTAATGCATTTATTTTTATTTTTTGAGACAAATATTTCTTTTGTTATTATTTTTACTATTTACCCATTTTTTAACTTTCAAGTTTAAATTTCAAGTCCACAGTAAAAGTTGAAAGACTAGTATAATTAACATCATATATCCTTTCACTAGATATACTGATTGGTAACTTTTAGGTCTAACTGCATTATGCATAGATGGAAGAGTGTGTTCATCCATACACACACACACACACACACACACACACACACACACACACACACACACATGCATGCATTTTTTCAGAACTACTTTAAAATTAACTGCAGATGTTATAACATGTCAACCTTAAAGACTGTAATACCTTCCTTAGGACTATGATATCCAACTTCAATATCCTCAAATATATAGTCTATGTTTTACTTTATTCATTTTTACTTCTTTTTTTGGCTGTGTTATTGGGCTTGTGGGATCTTAGTTCCCTGACTAGGGACTGAACCTGGGTCCTCAGGAGTGAAAGCTCTGAATCCTAACCACCAGACTGCCAGGGAATTTCCAAATATTTTAAATAACCCAATTCTCTCCAAAATATATTTTATAGCTGTTTTTAAAATTTCTTTGATTCAGGATCTAATTATATTTAATATGTTGCATTTGCCTATTTTTCTTTAGTCTTTTTTTTTCAGGTAGAGCAGCCCTATACATGTCTACCCTTTTTGTTTCCCATGACATTGGCTTTTCGGGAAGAGTCTAGGCCATCTGTCTTGTAGAATGTCCCACAGGGTGGACTTACATGACTGCTTCCTCGTGATTCAGAAAAGCAAGCCTACCACATAGGTGAAACTTTGTACTTATATTTCATCATATTGGGAGGCACAGGATGTCCTGTGGTTCTACTGTGATGTGAATTCTAGGCCTCTCCATTATAAGTACACATTTCCTGCTTTGCAACCTGTAGGTAAAACTTTGAGATGGCATGAATAGCCTGTCTTCCTCAAGCCAAAGGTTTTAACATTCACTGATAATCTCTGCTGAATCAATTATTTCATTGGTTGGCTGCAAGGTGTTCTGTCATTTTATCTAAGTTTATTAGCTAGCATCTAAGAAAGATGCATTCTCTTCCTCTTTTTTTATCACAATAAATTCACATTAATTATTCTTTATTTAATATGCTACATTCTGCTATTGTCATTATTCTTCTGGATTCTTAAATTGTCCTGAATTTGGAGATGTATTTATTTACTTTTTTGTGATAACATTTTGAGAGTTCTAACTGGAGGATAATTGCTTAACAATGTTGTGTTGGTTTCTGATGTGTAACATCATGAATCAACCATAAGTACACACATACCTCCTCCCTCTTAAGCCTCCCTCACACCATTTTTTTTTTTTCAAAAGAACAAAAATATGTTCCTTTACTTAGGTTTTAATGTTTAGATTTATGTTTTTCAAGACTGGGTTGTAGTAACCAATGCATCAGAATCATCTGAGGTTGGTGATTCCTGCCTCTTGTATGAGCCTACTGAGTCAGAAGCTTGGCAGTGTCATGTGAGACTTTAGAAGGGAGATTTTTTTCCTCTTTATAATGAAGATTTTTAAACATACAAGAAAGCAATGATAATAATTCAATGACTCTTCATGAGCTCATCCCAGCTTCAACAATTAACTTTTAGGCAATCCTCTTCCATCTATTCCTTCACCCCCACTGCACACAAGCTTCTTTTGTTGGAGTATTTGAAGGTAAGGGGAAAAAAATAAGCAAGGTGAGGGGGAATATAGTAAATTAAAGTATTTGAAGTATTCCACCTGTAAATAATTCAGTATGCAGTTCTAATGGACAAGAATTTAAATAAAATATAAACATCATGCCCTTAACCACCCCTTACAAAATTAACAATAATTTCTTTCTTTTTAAAAATATTTACTCATTTATTTGGCTGCACCTGGTCTTAGCTGCAGCATGAGGGATCTTCGATCTTAGTCGCAGCATGTGGGAACTAGATCCCACATCTGATCTAGGGATTGAACTGACCAGGGATCGAACCTGGATCCCCTGAATGGGAAGTGTGGAGCCTAAGCTACTGGACCACTAGTGAAGTCCCACAATAATTTCTTATATCATTTAATATTCCACCATAGTCAAATTTTTCCAAGGTTTTTCAAAAATATCTATTTCAGAGTTGGTTTCTAAACAAGTCTCTATGTTCCATTTTGTTATTAAGTTTCAAGTTTTTTAATCTGCTATATTCCCCTTGCCTTGTTTATTTTTTTCTCTTGCAATTTAATTTTTTTGGTTGGTGTTGAAGATACCAGAAAATTTCCTTGTAGTGTGTTTAACTTTCTAGATTCGGTTGATAAATTCATAATGTCATTTACCTTGTTCTTCTCTCTCCTATATTTCCTTTAAGCTGATATTAGATCTAGTGGTTTGATAAGACTGAGGTTCTTCCTTTCTGTTTTGGGCAAGGGTATTTCAGAGGTGGCTCTCTGTACTCCCTATTGAATCCTATTATAAGACACCTTATGTCTGGTTGTCCAATGTCCAAACATGAGATGACTAGAAGGGGTCAGGTGATGCCTGTGTATTCTTCCTTTATCATTTTCCAATGACCTTTCACAATGAGGATTGTTGCTTACATGGAATAGATAGTTTTTAATCAAACTCCCCAGGTATCTCTTAGCACACTAAAGATGACAAATTATTGGTTTAAATAAAATAGTTTCCTAATTCTTTCTCAGTTACTGGCATTCTTTCTCATTGCTCCAGAGAAATGGCATAGTGTAGTGGGTGAGAGCTGAATGTTCTAGATTTCAGTCTGTGCTCTGCCATTAGATTCCTGGATAACTTAAACCAAACTTATGGCTCTATCTGGTCTTCATTTTCTTCCATTTGAATAGACATAGATACACTGATCTTCAAGGCGACTTCTTGCCTGAAAGTTTTATTCAGGGTGTCATCAGAAGCTGATAACTTAGTGAGAAAGGATGGACAATTGTGAGATCTCTGTTATTACTGCCCTGTGCCTCTCCCATCGGACAATCAGTGATTCCTGACATTCTCAAGAGAGGAGTTGCAGGCGGGAACTTGGCAGGTGAGGGACTGACTACCCCTTGAGGGCTCTGTTGGGAAAGGCTAACATGTTAGGTGCTTGCTTGAAACTCTGCTTCTCTACTATCTGTGTCTTTGACCCTAGACATGTTATTCTATCTCTGTGAGCCTTGGTCACCATATTTCTTCCCAATAAAGATGCACCACCTACCTCACAAGGTCACTGAAATGATCAGAGGCGATCAGATACAGGAAAGCATTTTGTATACCACAGTGTTTTTATCCAATGAGTGAACAAGCTAAATTGTAATGTTCACTATTAGGAGGAGGATTAAATAGAACCACAGGATCCATCTATATGGATGGGGAACATTGTGATCCTTACAAAACAAGGAAGTCAATTTGTATGTCCCAATGTGGAAAGAAATTAGAGACATAATGTTAGATGAAAGAGCAAATTTCCAATAAATATTCCAATTAATATACAAGAAAATACAAAATATATATTTCCACTTGCACACACAAGTGTTCATGCAGAGAGAAAGTCTGGAGGAATATTTATTAACTAGATATCAGTGCCTTCATTTTATTTATTTATTTTTGGCCACACTGCACAGCTTGTGGGATCTTACTTCCTTGACCAGGGATTGAACCTGGGCCCTTGGCAGTGAGAGCCCAGAGTCCTAACCACTGAACCTCCAGGGAAGTCCCAGAGATTACTTCTTGAACGAAGAGTGGGATGGGGGATGGAGCTATCAGAGGAGATTCTCTATATTGGTCAATAGTTTTCAATAAAAACATATTCATTTAAAACTCTTGTTACTCAGGTGGTGCGGTGGTAAAGACTCCACCTGACAATTCAGGAGACAAAAGAGACATAGGTTCAATCCCTGGGTTGGGAAGATCCCCTGGAGAAGGAGATGGCAACACATTCCAGTATTCTTACTTTTTTTTTTTGGTTTAGTATGGTTTATTAAGCTGGGCCTTAGTACAGATGCTGGGGCTTGCCCATGGTGCTCTTAATGTACAAGGGCCTGACGTTCTGCCAATTTTTCTTGAGCAATGACACCAGGAAGTTGACAGCTAAGTGGATATTGTACACAAGCTCATCATCTGTCATCTTCACGTGGCCAATAGCCACTGCCAGACACAGCACCTTCTTCATCTGGAACTTGACTGTGGACTTCACTTCATCAACTTTGGCCACCATGTTCTCATTGTGGGTCAGCAAGGAAGGGAACTTGCCAGCCTTGTTCAAGTCTGGGCCCAGGATTCGGGGGATCTGCTTGATCAGAGACTCTGAAGCCAAAAAGGCATCATACTTCTTGGCCAGCTTCTTGACCAGTTTCTTATTCTTGTTGAGTTTCTTCAGCGCCTCAGTGTCCATGTGGGGGATATCCACAGCCTTGGCCTCATCACAATGCTCCTGGTCCCCCAAGAGACACATGGAGAACTTGAGGCGGGGAGTGGACTTAAGCCTGACGGTGCCCGAGAAGCGTTTGTCCTTCTAAGGGTCATAGTCCTTCAGGCTGATCTGAAGCTCCACAGTCTCCAAAAACTTCCTGTGCTTTCGCTGGTTCCTGTGCAGGACTTCCCGCACCGCCTCATAGAGGGTGTCGCGGGAGACTTTGCTGCTCATGGTTCCCTACACCGCGATAACCGGAAAAGAGCACATTCCAGTATTCTTGCCGGGGAAATCCCATAGACAGAGAAGCCTGGTGGGCTACAGTCCACAGGGTCAAAAAGAAGCTGGACACAACTGAGCACGCACATGCAGTGTACTAGCAGTAAAGGAAGAACAGGTGAGCATTATTATGGCTGCTGTTGCTATTATTACTACTACTCCTATGATATCTGGGCTTCCCTTGTGGCTCAGCTGGTAAAGAATCTGCCTGCAATGCCGGAGACCTGGGTTCGATCCCTGGGCTGGGAACATCCCCTGGAGAAGGGAAAGGTTACCCACTCTAGTATTCTGGCCTGGAGAATTCCATGGACTGTATAGTCCATGGGGTTGCAAAGAGTTGGAAATGACTGAGTGACTTTCATTCATTCATTCATTTGTGATGTCTAGGACTACTACCTTCCCCACACTGAGTGTGTCCTCAGCCAGGCATTTGGGCAGGTTTCGAGGCTGTACATCATGGCTTCTCCATAGTTCACAAAAGTCTTCTGCAGCCTAAAGAATGGACAAACAATGCATACCTTAATTTTTTTTAAGTACAATTTATTCCCAAAGGGAGTAATTACTATATGTTCATGTATTAATATGGAACATTTTGGTAATTTTCTAGCAATGGTATCATTGAGTTATTTTATAATGGTACACTTTTAAAAGTTTTAGAATTCTGCCTCTTATTTTTTGTAGTTGTCTTTATTAACACTAATTTTTAAGTGGAGAGTATTATTATTATTATTTAGGTGGATAGTAGCTTGGAATTGATTAGGTCAGCAAACAAGGACAGTGAGGATGTGGAAGCTGTGAGGTGTGCAGAACTAGTCAGCGGGAGGGGGAGAGAGGGGAATGAGGTGTAAGTATGGCCAAGAGAGTGGTTCGACCTTTTCTGAACTGACTTTCCCTTCTTCACTTCTGAGGGTGCTGGAACATTTAAGATGCTTGCCCTGGACCAGATCCCATGCAAAGGTGATCTTTAGCCTCCTGCCCAGCACCCCTGTCAGATGTGACACCCCAGTTCTAGCCCATCCCTCTTCCCCCATCCCTCCTTCGCCAGGCGGCCCTTCCTAAGAGAGGCGGAGGCCCTCTGGAGCACTGCTGACAAAGCAAGTGGAAGCAAGTTGCCTAAGTCCCTGGAGTTAATTGCATGACTGAGGGGAGTGACTTGGACAGAGAAAGAGACCCAGACTTGTCAGGAAACCAGTGTTTAAGTAAAAACACGTCCCCCTCAGATGGCCAGGAGACCTTGAGCAAGTCCCTTTATGCTTCGGGGCTTCAGTTTTTTTCTTCACATGCAGTCTGGGTTTTGGGGAGAAGACAGTGAGAGATGGATCTGGTGATGCACTGGGAACATGGCACGATGCTGCTGTTTTTATTATTATTCTATGTGCTGGGCATTTGAAATACAGATGAGGTTACATTGCATAGGACTGGTAAGTATATTAGGCTGAGGATTGCAAATTCAAAAGCAATGGGGACCAGAAAGGTATCAGTATTGTGGTGAGAACGACTGGGTGTGAGACAAAATAGGGAATCGTGGAGACAGAGGTCAAGGCTCTGGTACATGTCCTGTTCCAGAGGGGTTGATTAGGATGTGGCTCTAGCTGAATGATACAGGAATGAAGCCACAGAGGTAGCAGAATGTCTAACTGGCAAGAAGGTGAAGATTTTTTTTTTTTAATGTGAAATCCCCAGGTTTTTAAATGTTGGCTAAATACAAAAAGCCAAAAAAAAACTGTAGAAGTCCTCCATAATATATCTAAAAGCTAATATGAGTCTGTAACCCTATATTAGGAAAAGAAAAAACAAATCAACAAAAACGAAAGTCAGGGAAAGACTATAATAGATGACATATATTAAAAGGCTGTATGGTGGTAAAATGGTCCCAGCAGGCTTGAGGGAAGAAAAAGATTTGCAGATAGGTTAAGGAGTAGAGTCAGACAGGTCTTGGAATACCAGCTCTGCCACTTCCTAGCTGTCTGACATTCAGCAAGGCA